>NC_090941.1:1103855526-1104480526 GCF_040938575.1 Ambystoma mexicanum
CAAGACATTCACAGGGGCAGGCCTTGGACAATGAGCTTCTTTCGTTGCGACAAGGTAATCAAGACCTTTTGGCTTATATTGCGTCTTTCAACAGACTGATAGTGGAAACTCACTGGCCTGAAGACAAAAGGATTACGCTGTTTTATGGAGGTCTACGCGGAGAGCTCAAAGATGTGTTAGCCCAAGTAGTGAATCCCCCACAAGATTGTTCGGACTATATAGACTTAGTCGTTCAAATAGATCACAGACTGCAGAACAGGAAGGCCGATCGTTCCAAGTTTGATGCTCGAGTATTTTCCAAACCGCCAACTCCTTCCAAAGGAGTAGACTCCGGGGAACCCATGCAAAAGGGGGTCTGAAAGGTCCTCTAACACAAAAGGAGCGGGAAAGGAGAAAACAGTTGCAATTATGCCTCTATTGCGGAAACTCAGGGCACTTTCTTCGAGACTGTCCGGTGAAACCTGCCAAGAAGGCAGTAGGAGCTGCAGTTACCAAAGTTACAAACTCTGAGCAGGGAAACGACCTCGCCCGACAAGAATAGAGGTCCTCTTGCCGAGCGTGAAAACCAGTTCCGTGACCTCGCATTTCGTGATACCTATGGTCCTCATCAGCCCTGATAATCCGGATTCATTACATGCAATTGAAGCTTACGTCGACAGCGGTGCCATCGGCAATTATGTGGATCATGAAATGGTTTTGAGGATGAATCTAACTCTTTGTCCCAAGGCTGTAAAGGACGTCATTACTATGGTGGATGGTACGAAGATAGCCTCCGGGCCAGTAACGCATACCACTCAAGAAGTGACGCTAGTAAGTCAAGATGGACACCATGAGAAGATCGTGTTCGATGTGATCAAGGCCCCTCAGTTTCAGATTATTCTAGGAATACCTTGGTTAGAGAAACACAATCCTCTGATCGATTGGCGAGCAAGAACGGTCCAGTTTCCAGAATGTGTCTCTACTTGTCACCCTCCACCTGGTGTTGCACTGGCAGCAATTTCTTCAGAGACTCCCCAGTTACCTCCCGAATACCTAGAATACCAAGATGTTTTCCGGAAGGATCAGGCTAACTCTCTACCTCCTCATAGGTCTTATGACTGCCAGATAGACCTGATACCTGGATCTACTCCTCCTTGTAGTAGAATGTATGCCCTCACCGAGCCTGAGAACCTTCACCTTCGACAATACCTGGATCAATACCTGGCAAATGGGTTTATTCGTCCTTCCAAGTCCCCTGCTTCTTCAGCTTTGTTCTTCGTTCCAAAAAAGGAAGGAGACCTTAGAACTTATATAGATTATCGCTCCCTGAACCAGATCACCGTTAAGAATAGATATCCGTTACCTTTGATCCCTGAACTCCTGGACCAAGTCAGAAAAGCATGCATATATACAAAGCTGGATCTTAGAGGAGCTTACCACTTGGTACGAGTAAAAGAGGGCGATGAATGGAAGACGGCCTTCCGCACCAAGTATGGGCTATTTGAATATCAGGTCATGCCCTTCGGACTTTGTAATGCCCCGGCCGCCTTTCAATATTTTATGAACGATGTCCTCAGAGAGCTCATAGATGTGTGTGTTGTTGTTTACATTGACGACATCCTCGTTTATTCTTCATCGGAATCTGAACATCGGAAACACGTGAAAATGGTCCTCGAAAGATTGCGTCAACACAAACTTTTCGCTAAGTTGGAAAAATGTGTTTTCAACGTGACTGAAGTTGAATTCTTGGGATTCATATTATCACCTGGCGGAGTGAGTATGGATTCAAAGAAGGTCGATGCAGTTCTCAAATGGCCATCACCATTCTCCGTAAAAGGTGTGCAAAGCATGTTAGGCTTCGCTAACTTTTACCGCAGGTTTATCCCCGAATTCTCTCGAATAGTCCAGCCCATCACTGCCTTGTTAAAGAAAAACAAACGTTTTGAATGGTCTACCGAGGCGGAACAAGCTTTCCAGGATTTGAAGACTAAATTTATCTCTCCACCAATCTTAAAACACCCTCGCCCCGAACTCCCCAACATCGTGGAAACTGATGCTTCAAGCCTTGCCATGGGGGCAGTTCTATCACAAAAGGACCCGGTAACCAATCAGTTGCATCCCGTGGCATTTTGGTCCCGCAAATTCTCGCCTCCTGAAATCAATTACACGATTACTGACAAGGAACTTCTGGCTATCAAGTCTGCCTTTAAGGCTTGGCGGCATTATCTGCTGGGGGCCCGACACACCGTTACTGTGATTACGGATCACCGAAACCTGCAATATTTGAAAACCGCAAAAGCCCAATCCTCTAGACAACTCCGTTGGGCATTATTCTTTGCCGAGTTTGACTTCATAATTACCTATCGACCTGGTACAAAAAACGGTAAAGGTGATGCCCTTTCTCGGATGGGAGTGGAAGAACACTTGATCAACCCTAAACCTGTACCAATCATTCCCGAACAAAGAATTCTGGGTGTAATCGCCACAGAATCCATAGAGGAAGTTAAGGATAAAGCCAGGCAACTTGTAACTCCAGCAGACATACAGAATTGGCATCTGCAGGGAAAGGACTTTGCAGTAAAGGACAACTTATTGTATTTCCAAGAACGATTATACCTACCCAGCACAGATTTACAGAAAAAAGTAATCTCTTGTTATCACGATTCTTTAATGGAAGGACATCCCGGTATGGCCAAGACCTCAGAAAAGATCAAGCGCTACTTCTGGTGGCCGTCTTGGAAAAAAGATATCAGAGACTTTATAATGTCCTGTGGAGTATGCGCCCAAAACAAGAGTCAAAAGGAAAGACCAGCAGGCCTCTTACGCCCTATTGACATCCCACCTCGCCCTTGGCATACGCTTTCTATGGACTTCATCACCGATCTACCTCCATGCTCCGGATACAATACGATTCTAGTAATCGTGGACTTATTCTCCAAGATGGCGCATTTCATTCCGCTCAAAGGCTTGCCAACAGCAGCAACTCTGGCCCGAGAATTTCTCGAAAACATCGTCCGACTGCACGGTTTTCCTTCGGTTCTAATTTTGGATCGAGGTAGTCAATTTATTTCTCATTTTTGGCGAAGTTGCTGTCGGTCGGCTCAAATTGATGTGAGACTATCGACCAGTCACCACCCTCAGACCGACGGACAAACCGAGAGGACCAATCAAACTCTGGAACAGTATTTACGCTGCATGCTGCAACAAACTGAAAAAACTTGGAAAGACATCCTTTGGATAGCCGAATATGCCTACAATAACTCTGTCCATTCGGGAACTGGGAAAACCCCGTTTTTTCTTTTGTACGGCAGTCACCCTCGAACCTCGGAGTTGGATCCCCTCCAAGATCTTGAAACACCAGCAGTAGACTACCTGCATTCTACAATCACCCAAGCCTTTAAGGAAGCTGTTTCTCACCTTCAAAGGGCTAAAGAACAATACAAGAAAGGAGCAGATCAACATCGGAAGGAAGCCCCTCAATATCAAGTAGGGGATCAAGTCTGGTTATCCACCAAATATCTACCTCTAAAAGGGCCACGCACATTCAACCCAAGATACCTTGGTCCCTATTCCATCACTACCATAGTAAACCCAGTAGCGGTCAAGTTGGACTTGCCCCCGCACATGAAGATACATCCGGTCTGCCACGTCTCTCTATTAAAACCTGTGCAACCTCAAACCCGACTAACCAAATCTCCAAAACCTATCCTAGTTGATGGAGAACTCGAGTTTGAAGTCAAAAGCATTCTGGACTCCAAGATCTCCAAATCTAAACTATTCTACCTAATTGACTGGAAAGGCTACGGCCCCCAAGAGAGATCCTGGGAACCTGCTGAATATGTCCACGCTCCTCGCCTAATCAAAAGATTTCACCGAACATTTCCTGACAAGCCAAAACCCCCGTAGAAGCCCGGTTTGGGAGGGGCCTTGAGGGGGGGTACTGTCATGATCTCTGCTTCCAAAAGGTCAGGGTTTTCCCAACTTCCTTGGAAGCAGATCCATAACCCAGGTTCCGAGTGCCAACCAGTCCCAATTGGGACCTTTTGGACCCAGTCCTGGCGCCAGTGGCACCAGGCTCATAAATATGCCCAGTCCCAGCGCTGGAAGCGCCGGGCTCATAATGCTTGGGTGGACTTACCTGCAGCAGACCATGCTGCTTACTTGCCTGCCAGTTGAGTCTCTGATCCTCTTCTGTTTGGAACTACTTTTCCTGTTGGGTGGGGCAGGAGCCACTCCCTAGATTCAGAACACTGGAACTCTTCTGTAAAGCAGGAACTCTTTTCTTACCTAGGCGTGGCTGTGGAAGGAGACACCTAAGCACTACAGGAGGCTATTTAAACCACACCCGATGGATGAATCTTGCTTTGCGTTATTCTGCATCCTCAGCAGCAGAACGCTCATCGTGTCTTCTGCATCTGATCCTGGGCCTAAGGAAAAAGGCTTACCATTCTGAATCCAGTCTTCAGCAACACCTATAAAGACTAGAAAGAACAGGTTAGCATTACGGTCTTCAGTGACAGCTCTTCACTTACCTGGTCCATCGGCTGTCACCAACGCCTCGCGCTGCATTCCGGCATCTGAAAGACAAAGGCTTACCTACTCTTCGTGCGCTCCGGAGGTCTTCACACTGCATTCCGGCATCTGAAAGACAAAAGCTTACCAACTCTTCGCACGCTACGGAGGTCTTCGGCGCTGCATCCCGCATCTGAAAGACAAAACAAGGTGCGTTTAAAGACATTGGGGAACTTTAATACTCACGTGCCATTACTCCTTTCCACATCTAACACAGTGGGTATTGCGGCACCCTGCAGCCGCCCCGAACTTGTACCTGCAAAATAAAAAGACAGTTAGAGCGCATCGTGAAGCAGGCAACAAGCGCTTACTTACGTGCTTCCAGGCGCTTCTATTCATCACACGGGCTCCATCTTCAACTCACTTCAGCCCGCCATCCGCCATCGCCGGAACCCTGCAAAACAAGAGACATCATTACTAAAGACTTTAAAGACATTAGAATTACTCGAAACTTACCGTTCGTGCAGTAAACGACGGACAGCAGTTCTCTGAAGTCAAGAGGCCTGCTCCTCTTATCCAGTGAAGAAACTGGTTACAGCACCCTGCCTCGAGGCAGATGGAGAGCACGGCGTTCACTTACCTAAGGTGAGAGCGTTAACCTTTGGGGTTCTACAGGAGAAGAGAAAGGGAAGAAGAGAGAGACATTCAATAACCCAGTTCATTAATCCCACATTTTCTATCTGCAGACATCTTACCCTTCGAGCCAGACATACAGTGCAGAGAGGTCCAGCCCAAAGAGCCAGCCGTGTGTTACACATCACCTTTGAAGATACGGTATACGCCCAGTCAAGACCGGCGCCTCTACGGGAATCAGGTGAGCGTTACAATCATCCACGTTTCTTGAAGGCATATAATATAGCACCTCACTAATTCCTGGGCCACTTTTCTAAAAGGATGCACGTGACCCTGTGTGTTCTAAGAGCAAATGGACCAGTCTAGAATGTCCTGTTCCGGTGATGGTTATGAATATCTCGAACTGTGTTGTGTATCTTTATCCAGTTTAACAGACATTTCTATCCTTATATAGCAATTCCCATAATTCCGCTTGGAGGGGAATTTTTGGTGTCTCTCAAGTCTTTGTTCATTAGACAGTTAGTACGATTCTTCACTATCTATTGAGACCATACTCATCTGGTCATCGCAAGATTTAATAGGTGTTTTCTCGTTTACTCTTTGTGTATGACCTTGTTGTGAGCTGTGCAAGGGAGGACAATGAAATCCCAAATATTCAAGCTTTTTCACCATATTTATAATCCGATTAATTGTATCCTGGTTGAAAAATTCGATGTCAACTATGTCTGGAGTTTCTTCCTCTACGAATGTGACTAATTTTAGATCCTGCGAACAGATCTCCTTTAGTTCCGGAATCACGTTGAATAGGCATAATATGTTTGCTCTGTTGAGGATCACCGGTTCACTCGTTTTTTATAATGTGACAGGGACTTCACAAATTTCTTTTGCGCTTTTCTAGGATCTATAAAGGTTGGAGCTATCAAATGTGCATACATCATTTCTCAGTCGTTGGTACTTGATGTGGTTCCATTTTTGTTACTCATTCTTTTGGGTCGCTCTGAAGTGGCCTTTCTTTGGGTTCTCTAATCTTGTTCCTTTCCGATGGTCGATGTATTTGTAGTTGTTATAGTGCATCCTAACTCTTCATCTGAAATATCTTCACAGGAGAGTTCAATATCAATGGAGTATACAGTATACTCAATAGAATACTGGTGCAAAATGATCACTGACGTGTCATTTTGGTTCATCTCCTGCTCCGGCTCACACATAGCTGGATCCTCGCTATACGTCAAGAGATTCATTAATTTAGCTAGTTGTCTCACTTCGTCTTCTTGAGGGGATTGGCACAGATCTATCTGATGGTCCATCGTTTGAGAAATTGGAGGGGCCAGTGGCACCCTTTCTGATTTCTGGAGTGCTTTCACGCATTTATCTTGTGGATGTAGCGACTGTCCTTGTGGAAGTGATAGATTCCTTAGGAATGCACGAGATCCCATCTGCCGTCTGTTTTTTTTTCCCTTCTCTTTCGGTGTCTTTGTTTCCCCAGGATCTTTTGCTTGGGTGAAAATGTCAAACTGCTGCTGCTCCTTCACCGATTGGGTCTTATTTTCAGGCTTTTTTACGACTTTCTTTTGACTTTGCAGAGGCTCTATCAGTGGATTGAATTCTTTGCCTGGTTGAATCACAGGATCTGGTTGCGGCTGTTCATTGACTGGGCTATTAGGTTCATCAGGTTTAGAGGAGGGTTTCATCACCTCTTTCATCAAGGTCATCATGGCCGTCGTTAGGTACGTTCTATCTGCTCAATCAGCGGTGGCTATATCTGCAAGTCTATTTTGCCAAGTCCGGCTCATTTCCGCTTCCAATTCCAGACGTTGTTGTATTTGTAGGATGACGTTTTCAATATGGATTTGTTTCGTATGCATTAGCGCAATTAGAGTAGCTTGGTCTTTAATGGCATTTACATTGGCTTCGTGCAATTTTAAAAAGGGTATTAATGATTGTGATGTTGTTGCTATTAGCAGGGTTTGTAGGTCAAGCTTTGTTGTTGGGATGCTATGTTGGTTATGGACATCAGATTGTTTGCATTGACACTTATTCTGGTGAGGGTTACTGGAGATTTGATGGTCTCGCTTTGACTTTGATAGTTGTATGTCGTCTTCCCTCACTTCCTGTTCATAGCTTTTATCCTGGTTGTGAGCCAGACTTTCATGACACTGAAAGAAGAGGTTATCCTCTTTGTGTTTATTGAATGGCGTGGAAGTGAAGCATAGATCGTTGTTCTTTGTATCTAAATGATCTTCTGCTTCATCTCTCCTTTTCTCATGGGTGCTCACCAGTGAGTCAATTTCAGTAATGTCAAGAGACAGACGAGCAGCACAGATGTGCAGAGGTTGTTGGAAATAGCCTAGTTGATCTTCTTTTTTTACTTTTCCTGTATGTAATTGTAGCCACAGTTTCTTTGCTCGCAAGGCTTTTTCTTTCCTTTTGACAGTCCACTCGGTCGGTGTGCCAGACTTGTCAATGACTGTTGAACAGTCAGATATTATGGGTGCGATGGTCATTGCATCATTCTCCCTGTGAACAGATACACCAGGTAAGTGCTCCAGCAGCATCTGTCCCACATCGGCACCTGTGGTAATAACTTGATGGATAAGCTGCCATCACTGACAGGAGGGGCGGGCCGTTGGATCTACAAGCTAGAGCGAGAGACAGCTGGGATAGCATTAGCTGCAGTAACAGAACACACCACTAAATATGACGGGTCACCCTTTAATAATTACAGAGCTAATGTATGGACAGGGATGTCATTTGGGGGTCGCCAGGGGTGGCAATTGCGAACCCTGTGGTCTCCCTTGCTACCCCTGTGGTCTCCCTTGCTACCCCTGTGGTCTCCCTTGCTACCCCTTACTTTTTGTTTTTTTATTTTTTTTTTTTCAATGTAAGCTCCTGGGCTGTGGCCAGTGTCATGTGGCTCTTTATTTTTGGAGTGGCTGATTTTCTTGTGCAGGCCTCTAAAAAAAAAACGGGGTTCCACAGGTGTATCACGGTGAGCAATGACGCTAAACAAGAAAGAATAGGAATAACACATAATTTGTCTTTCTGGAATTCTATCAAATAATTGCTAATTTATTTCCGGGCACTTCAGGTGCTGAGTCTCTGATTTAGCCTGTTCTTAAACACCTCAACTCAGCCTTTCACCCTTCTGAGGTCCATAAATGAGTACCAACACAGGTTGGCTGATATTGTATGTACATTTGATCTATTTAAAGCGCTTTAGCGTAAGTGCTGTATAATAACATATCATTATCATTTGGCCTTGGACGTCTACTTGCATTCTCAGTAATTTGGTAATATGGTCCTATACACACTGATATTAATGATACATATGGTGATCCATTCTTGTAGGAAATGTATTTAACATTATAGTGATATTGCAACCATATTTTTTGTAGTGTACTTAGGAACAATATGCAATGTCCCTTCTTGTTTTGTCACGGGGTGAAAGGTTGTGTTCCATCGCTTCCCGTGATGTCACTTTGAGGTGGGGGTCAAATGACATCACTTCCTGTGATGTCATCAGAGGGCAAAGGTCATGTGATGTCACTTCCACTACCCCAGGCATTTTGGTGAAATGACGTCCCTGTGTATGGAAGGCACTGATGGAGTTATTTCTAGATCAATCTGATGTGAGTGCATAATGACTAGAAAGATGGGGCCTACTGAGGACCCTGCTGCCTATATTCAAGACATTAAAGAATGTTGGCATTTGAAAACTAAAGACTATTTAGATACAAATATACCTTTTTTTAATCATATTCTATGTCAGGGCTTACCTGAAGAATGTCAGGGCCTACCTGAAAAAGTACAGGGTCAGTTAAAAAAGTTTGTGGGGATTGAAATGAGACCATGGCCAGCAATACAACGGACTATAGTCCATCACTGTAGGTTAAAGCAGGAGAAGGACCAAAAGAAAGTAGAGGAAAGGCAAAAGGAAGAGGCATAATTGGTATCGAAAAATTTGCCAAAAGGCCAGTAGAAGGAACGGTATTGATAAATACAGAAGACAGGAATAATGGACACGGAGTTATCATACCACAGCAGGGCATGGGTGGTGCCATGATTCATGCCCCTGGTCATCATGGCCTAACCAGCCTTTCAGCTGGGGCCAGGTTACTGGCTTCCATGGTGGCCTCAAGGACCACAAAACACCATCAGGGACTCTCTTGGAGCCAGTCCTGGCACCTTTGGCGCCAGGTTTATACTGTTAAGTGAAGGACAACATTTGGATTTGGACTTCATTTAACATGGAGGCATTCACATAGCTCAGTTCTGCAGAGCTATGAAGTGTAGTGTTTCGGGTATAGCCGGGCCTGGGACTACTTTACCTGGAACTACTTTACTTGGGCTATATAGGTCACACCCAAACAGCAGCACATGCTTCGCGTTATTCTGCAGTTAGCAGCGTAACGCTCACCGTGTCCAGTTCTGATCTCCAGTGTTTTTTGCATCCTGCCACGTGCTGAATCATGTTTCTGGAAGAAGAAGAACACCATTATTCAGCGCTTAACTGTAAGTAGCAGTCTGGCTTTGGTCTTGAATCGCCCATCATGACAAACTACCACCAGCTGCTCACCTGAATACACGCGATCCGGGGATTCTTCATCACGGCGCCGCATCCATCTTCAGAACTCTGCAGCAACCTGAAAGAGACGAGAGAGACATTATTATTGAGCATTCGCTCACGGCCACGCACGGACAACGAAAACCACTTACCAGGTGCAGTCTCTCCTTGATCTCAGAACATCACAGTGGCCCGGAACATCATAACGACCTTCAAAGGAAGCGGCGCTGGCACAGCTTAGCAAAAAGAAAAGGCAAGAAGGCGCAGCGCACCGCGCATTCACTTAACTTGCTGGGATTCACATCCTATACAGCACGGCAACGCCAAAACTATCCAACTCATCTGAGGGAAAGAAACTAGAGACATTAATAACAACAAAAGACCGTACAACAGTAGTACCTACCTCATCAAGCAAATCGGAACCACAGCAGGCCTGGACCCGAACACAGGTCAAAGCACCAGTGAAGCAACTAGGTCGCAGAACGCCCACACCTCCAACGCGCCCCTGCACAGAGACGCAGGACGAAGAGCACACCATACCTAATATTAAGGCACTCTCCACGTTTAACACATTATCAAGGAAGAGGGTTTGAGAGTGCTAATCTTCCAGCCAGGGCTGAGTGGCGTCCCTGTGGATATCAGGTGAGCATAACAGGTGGTTATTTTGCAGAAAGAGGTGAGAGTAGTTTTTACCACAGAGGAGGAAGAGGATTTGTTCACAGAGGGAGAGGTTGTGGGTTTTGTGGAGGAAGAGCCCCACTTTGGAGGCCCTGGGGGAATTGGAGCAGTATGTTGAAATGTGGGAAAATAGGACACACTTCATGAGTATGTAGGAGAAGAGGAGCAATACAGCAAGGTGCAATGCAGTATGGGACAAGAGGGGGGTGGCCTATCCAGCACAATATGGTGCATCACGGCAAAACTATGAGTACTATGACTACAAACAATATTCACTGGATCAGACATAAGCACAGCAGGTGCAGCAACCCCAAGGGCCACAGATACAGCCACGGATAGTGCCACAACGGCCACAGCAAACATTGACACAGCAACCACAGAGTGCAGTGCAATCACAGCAAGCAGTGACACAGTGGGATACCAATATTCTTCCACAGACACCATGGATAGACGTGACAGCGGTTGAGGGGAAACCTTTTACAGGGACAGGACTGAACATGTATCACCAATAGGACAGCCCACAGAATAGCTTAATGTGCCCTATCCTATCAGCAACCACAGACACTGAACAGGAACAGAGGGTGGAGGTATCTACAAGTGACCAGAATCTTTCTTTCTTAGTTAACACTGGGACAGCAACATCCTGTGACAGTAGGAGAATAGATGGTCGCTATCCCATGCCTATATTCCAGGAAGATACTTGTTAACGTATTGGGAAGAGATGTTATGGCCAAACTCAATATGCCAATATCATTAACAGAGAACAGCATAATAAGCTGTAGACCAGGCCTATACGTCCAGATAGAAAAATAATACGTACAAGCCTTAAATTGAAAATAGAGAATACAGGGATGCTACAACAAATAATGCTAGCTAAAAAGGTACCATCAATTATGGGAAAAGATTTTGCAAGTGTACCCGGCACACTATTGGTAACCAGTACATATGCTGTGGGGTTGTTAAAAGGAATTGAAGCAGTAAAAATAAAATTAAAGAAAGGAGCAATTTCCTCTCAGTAAAACTGTACTCAAATGTTCAAAGAAGCAGATCAGGGTATTGTATACAACAATACATTTGCTCATTAAGCAGGGAGTGATAGTGCCATCGGAACCCCCTTGCAACACTGCTGTATATATAGTGAACAGATCTCAGTGAGGGTCATGGAGATTTACTTATTTATTTATTTTACACTTATAAAAGCTCTCGAGCATCACGGGTTAGCAAGATTCGCAAGGTTGCACCTGATTCCTTATGAGTTGGCGACAGGGTGTAGGAAGCATGTGCCCTTTCCCTCGCCCATGCTACATGCAGACAGATGCCCAAAAAGCACTGCGACTGTGTTTGTAAACATGTTACATGACAATTTGATGTCCATGACATACCTCTCTTTTTCGGTTCTTGACAGGAAAGGAACGGCTGAGATGTATCTCAAAGGCACAGAAAAAGACGAGATCAAATTAAAAGCTGCTGCAGTTGTCTACATTTTCCTTTTTTTTCAATGGGTCAACATAGCCAACATAAAGACAATAAAAGAGTGCCGCCTCCCTGCCCAGCTACCAGGATCCAGAGGGAGAACCAGACCCAGGACAAGAGCTCAAGTGCATGCTGACAAAAAAGATAAAAGGACTAAGGAACTTGAGAGTAAAAGAGATTGCATTGCACCACTTGAGGAACACTCATGCTGAACTTTGAGGATGAACGTTTACTGGAACAATAAGAAAGGAGTTGGTGCTTTGACTTTACTTGATTAAAATTGATTAAAAGTTTCTAATGCTCATATCCCAAAGCAACAAAGCAGCAAGCCACATCTAGGCGCAGAGTTAAATTACAGTATGCCGAGGACTTTTTGAATACATCACCAACTTAGTATTTCTGCTGCTGCTGAGGACAATTGTTCACAAGGACAATCATCTATAACAGAGAATGTTCTCTACCTTCTTATCTCAACATTGTATTGGGACTATTTGATATACTATTTTTCACAACGACAATCATCTTTAATGTTCAATGTTCTCTAATTTCCTATCTCTACATTGTATTGGGACTATTTTTTATACTATGTTACACAAGAGCATACATCTACAACAGACTGTTTTTCCTACTTTTTATCTTCAAATTATTTTTATTGGGACTATTTCTTATCGGCATTTTTTTATATTTTTATATATTTTTATATTTTTCAATGAACCACATAATAGTGAATGTGGTTTGAAAATCATCAATCAATCAAATATTTTATTATGGTCGGATGCAAAATGTTTTGAAAACGTTTATACAGCTCGCCTCACTCACTTGAAGAAATACTAATTGACTAATGCCCCGTACTAAGCAATCTGTACGAATGTTTTCATATGCTCATATTTCTTATATCTTCATAACACCGCAATCAGTAGACCGTAGGACACATCTACAAACAATTGACATCATGGCTATTGCAGTACTTCTATTTTCCTTTCTCTTTTGTTGTTTTATTGCTTATTTTATGTCACAATTACATTTAAATTGATTATGATAGGGTGAATGTGTCCCATTGGCATAATGTTAGTGAAGAAGTTAGAAAACAAGTAGATTTCAAGTTAGAGCAGGAAATGGTATTCCGCCCAGTTGTGGAGACAATAAGAGCTAGGAGAAGTATTGGTTAGATCAGACGGACTAGTAGTCGATTCAATGCCATCCAGATCAATACATCCCATATCACCAGGGATGGGGTCAGCAACCTCCACTGCTAACGAGATTTCTCTAGGACCCTTAGTCAACAGCTGAATAGCCAGAGCATTCTCTGAGATCGCCTGCATCAACTGATGTACCAATGGGTCAGAACTTGATATACCATTGTTTTTGGGTACGGCTGTCATAGCAGCAAAGGACGGTTTATCTGCCCCAACCATTCTAGGGTTAGCTAGTGTTTGTGTAGCCTGATGAACTCCTATTGCCAGAGGTATTACAGACTCTGCTTTAGGGACTGATAACGACGTTTGGGTGGATTGATTTATATTAAGGACTTCCAATTTCCTTTTTTGACAAGTCAAAGTGGCAACAGCATCACAGGCAAATAAGAAGCCTTCAATTTTACTGATTTTCGACAAAACTTCGACTAGAACGCCTTTTAGAATACCTATTCCATCATGAGTCTGTTTGTGCCCCTTGTCTAACAGATTTAACAATCTGGTCATTACCGGGAAGTCTGCAACCATGGACTCAACATCAGCAATTTCGGAGTGTCTGACCTCCGGATTGTGGGATGATGAAAACATTGCAATTTCATGGTCAGATAGAGATAGCGCCCCCATCTGGACAGAGTTAGATTTATTCTCAGTGGGAGAACTGGATTTGACATTGCCATAGTCTTTACCAGGGAAGAGAGTTTTATGTGGAATAGAGGACCTCTCCCTCCCCATTGGCAGTTTACCATCCATTGTGTGAAAAAGATGGACGTTCTCCATGCCATATCTTGATTGTGTAACAGGCGTGGAAGGACCCATGGAAAACCTCATGCATTTCCCCAAGACAGCCTTTATACTAGGGGCTATCATATATACATCAGCAAACTTGGGCCTAATCACGGGGCAACCTAAGGTATCTGGTAATCTCACCTCATCGTAAGGTGACTGTGACATAATTGGGAGATCGCTCACCGCAGTCCCCTCACTTTTGTTCAAATCTTCCATTTTAAATGTAGCAATACTTTCCTGGACCTCAGAAGAGCCCTGCCTCCCCGCCCTAATCAACGGGAGGACAATAGGGACACTTTCTGACAAAACAGAATTATGGAGAGCGGGGCAACACTTCACATAAGGATCTCCTAGCCAAGGGCAGCCCCATGCTCATGCTAACAGATGGTGTAGCCCCTCCATTACAGTCGTGTGTGGGACTAACTGGATTATTACAAGGTTCCAAGGGGGAATCACAAGATATCCACCCGCTACGCAGGCCGTTAACCATACCTTAATGGATCAAATTGGCTTCACTAATAATAAAATTAGGAACCGTATATGAACCTTAGAGTGGGAACAATACCTAGATATGAAATAAGATACAAACTCAATGAATAATACCTCAATATCAGCCCAGCCCGTGTCCCGTCTAACAGTCCAACAGTCTGTGCACTTCCAATGCACTTCCGGGATGCGCGCGCAGATGCGCGCACAGATGCGCGTGCACCCGGTCTATGAGGACTGTTTGGACACGTCAGTGGGCATGGGCAGGTCCGGACCAATCACAAAGCCTATAACAAAAAGAGACCTTATTCAAGTATCAGTGGGTCTCGGTAACACACTCCCCCGCCCAACACAACAACAGCCCAACACAACAGCACCAGAGGGCAGTGCGCAGCCCTACACAACCCAACACAAGTCCAAAATAATTACTTGTAGTCCAAATGCTAAACACCAGTTTAGCACAAGCCGCATTTCCCTGCACGCGTAGCTTCCTCTTGCCGATGGTCACACGGAAGGCGAGCAGTCCACAAAGCAAACAGCACAACGTTCCAATGGGAGTAAGAAGAAAGCGGGCTGGCAGTCCAACAGTCTGTGCACTTCCAATGCACTTCCGGGATACGAGGAGAAGTATTACAGATGAGCATTTCATGAGAAGGTATTTTGATAATTAGATAATTATTGAACAAAACTCATGGTATAGGTCAATGGAGGAGGTGGAAGAGAGAGAGAGAGAGAGAGACAGAGAGAGAGAGCGAGAGAGAGAGAGAGAGAGAGAGAGAGAGAGATCAAGGGAAAGCTGTTCTGTTTGCTCACTTATTCCCTTTGCCATGACAGCTTCTCGAGTATTCATACTTCAAGAAGTACCTCAGGGCAGAACACACTGCTTGGTACATCTCGCAGTATGCCAGACAAGAGGACAATTTCAGGGACGATAGGCCATGATAAAGTATGTCACAGGATCAGAATTCCCATACATAGACAACTATGTAAAAGAAGCACATATGATTGAGAATATGAGAATGAAAAGTAAGTACATACTATCAAGTCCAAAAGGAGGAGATGTTGACGTAGTGGATCACGAAATATTAAGGTGTAGAGATGCCCTATATAATTTGATACCTCATTGTTCCGACAGACAGCAGACAGCAATTACAATTAAAAGGGAAAGTATATTCCTCAAGAGAATGGGTTGATAGAATAATGGGATGCAAATCAGAGACAGAATGGACTGCGCCATTGAAGTGATAAAAAAAACACAGACAACGTGTCCCATGAGGAATGGAAAGAA
Organism: Ambystoma mexicanum; assembly: GCF_040938575.1. Lineage (NCBI taxonomy): Eukaryota > Metazoa > Chordata > Amphibia > Caudata > Ambystomatidae > Ambystoma > Ambystoma mexicanum. Next base: position 1,103,871,119 of record NC_090941.1, read on the forward strand.
ACTGAAAAATGTTTAGTATGGGTGGATAATGAAGCAGGACCACTACCCATAAGCAAACCACAAGCACCAACATTATGCTTTAGAAATAATGGTTCAGTAAAGCTTGCTGACAATGGACGTTTCAAACGCGTTATGGTTTTACCTGGTCTGAAAGTTGGCACAGCTGTACTAATGGACCATTACTGGGCTTGCGGTACATAAGAGCGCATATGCAGCTTCCACCCAATTGGGGTGGCATATGTAACTGCCCATGATGAGGAGAATGGGACCTTGATAGAGGCCATATACTCCCTGAACGAGCTGCATGATCAAATGGAGGCGGAAGTAAATGATATTGAGGACGATAGCTGGTTCAGTTATCTATTCTCCTAGATGCCTAAATGGCTGACAGATGCATTCAAATTTCTGTTGGCAATTTTGGTACTGGTCCTAATGGCTTTTTGAATCTTGAGAATAGCAATAAGCCAATTTAAAAAGACTGGCAAGAAGGCACTCCAAATGACAGTAATGGTTAATGTAATATGTCTGAAACCGTAATATGCCGACAACCTAATTTACCTAAAACACCCCGAAAGAAACATAGGTCCAGTAGTGGCGGAAGTTGAAACCTTCAAAAATGAACACCCAGAAATCTGAGTTATTCCCATTGACTAACAACACCGTGAAACCCTCCCAAACTTATGAAATGAAATGGACCGAAGACACAGTGCAGTATCTGGGGGTCAAGGTGACAAGATCTAAGAAATCCCTGTATGATAACAACCATCATGATTATCTCAGTAAACTTGAGCACAAACTCAACCTGTGGGGGAAATTTCTGCTATCCCTGATCGGTAGTGGTGCCTAAACTCCTTTATTATTTCACTACCATTCCTATGTGGCCAAGTAAACAGTTCTTCGACACCCTCAAGAAGTTATCGACGGGATTCGTATGGGGTGGGAAGAATGTGAGGTCTAAGTGGTGCTCCCTCACTAAACCTTACGACATGGCAGGGCTAGCGGCCCCAGACTACGAGCTATATTACCTACCAGCCCAGGTCCAATATGCAGGCATGATGTATGACACCAGTAACAAACACCCCCATATTAACATAGAGAAACAGTCAGTGGCACCAACTGAGATAGAAATCACGCTCATAAGCAAACACGAACTAGACATGTGTCCTTCCACCCGTTATGAGCCACACTTGATGCCTGTAACGCTCACCTGGTATCCACGGGGACATCACTCAGCCTGTTCTGACCTCTTACGACCTCGAACCCTTCCCTGGAGGCTATTCGACTGGAGACTGGGCCTGAAACACAGGATTGGTAGAGTTTAACTCCCTATTGTCTCTGTGTGCTTGAACCCCTTCTTCCACGGGGTCCAACCCTTCCCTTTGATACACAGCTCACCTTGTTTTCTTGGATAGTGTGCTCTCCGCCCTGCTTTCAGCGCAGGGGCTCGTTGATTGATGCGTGCTCGTTGCTGCCTAGTTACTTCACTGGCATGAGTCCGACAGGTAAGTATAATGAATCTTTTGAACAGTTCTCTAACTTCGTTCCTTTCCTTCCTTAGATGATTGCCGGCGTCCGGGGATGGCGGCGTGCTGCTGAGATGAGTAGCGCTGAAGGTGAGCGAGAGCGCGATACGCGATGCACCCCTTTCGTATTTGCATTGAACAGAGTTATTTTTCTGTGTCTTTTAGGTGCCCCGACGTTTTCAGCGCGGATGCCGGTTATGAAGAACAAATGCGGTGGGTAAGCGCGGTATGTGGCGCCTCTAGATGTTTCCACTCTTACCTGGAGTGTCTTTTCCCTTTTGCAGATGGATGAGAAGTTCCGGAGACAGAGTTACGCCAGAGCGGCTGGGATTCAGGTAAGCGTTTGAAGCTCGTACAGTATTTAAAAATAAGTGAGGATTTGCAGAATGCTTACTAATGCCTTTTTTCTGTTCTTTTCTCTTTTCCTTAGGAAGCAGCGTGCCGGGATGGAAATGATACCGCCGAAGATACCCGCAGAACAGAAGGAGCGAAGAATGATGGGCAGAAGCGCCGCAAAGTAAGGTTGTTCCTAACGGTGTTCTTGCAGGAGCTGAGCGCAGAAGAAAGACGCAGGCCTACTGGAGACCGATCCGAACACGGTGAGTGTCACGCTGCAGGTGCAGAAAACGCAAAGCATGTTTCTCAGCCTGGGTGTGGCTTAAATAGTCTCTGGGTATCCCAGGTGTCTCTGGGCTGAACCACACCCAAAAGACTAGACCGCACATGCAGTTCTGGGAACCGAAATATGTGGGGGCATCCATCTTGTCCCCATCAATGCACTACAAGTCCAATCCCCAATGTTATCCTATGGGAGTGAGTGAGTCTGTTGCCACAAGCGCTAAGTCTGACTCCAAGTGGGTCTTTGGAGGGATGGAGAGGCCCTTGAGGGCCATGTAGGTGATCGTGGCCTGGCTCCAGCCTGACAGCTTGGAGGGCTGGGGACATGAGGGGCAGGAATCATGACAGCACTCCCCCCCAAGGCCCCTCTCAAGGTGGCTCTTCTGTCTGGTTTTGGTTTGGTTGGATGGTTTTGATGAAATCGTCTAAGCAAGCGAGGTGCATGGATGTACTCACAACGCTCCAATGTCCTGTCTTGTGGACCATACCCCTTCCAGTCTACTAAGTAGTATAATTTGGATCTGACGTACTTTGAATCTAGGATGTCCTTGACTTCAAATTCTGGCTCCTCTGCGACTACTACTGGCTGCGGTGGCATTGCTACCCGGGTCCCAGGTTGAACAGGTTTAAGGAGAGACACGTGGAACACAGGATGAATCTGCATGTTCGACTGAAAAGCTAGTCTGACCGCCACAGGATTTATCACGGAGGTGACGGTGAATGGACCCAGGTATCTTGGACAGAAAGTTTGGGCTCCTTTAATGGACACGTGTTTAGACGCCAGCCAGACTTTGTCTCCCACTTGGTAGTTGGGGGCCTTTGCTCGGTGTTGATCAGCAAACTTCTTTTGGCGATTCTTAGCTTGAAGTAGGTGTTCAGCTGCCCTTTTAAAGGTTTGAGAAATGGTCGTGTGCAAGGTTTTGACTGCTGGCATTTCCAGGGTTGTAGGAACTTCCAACTCAGAAGTACGTGGGTGCCTGCCATACATGGTATAAAAGGGTGTCTGCCCAGTGCTGGTCTGTAGGGAATTATTATAAGCATATTCAGCTATCCATAATAGGTCGAACCAGCTTCCTTCAGCTTGGTGTAACATGCAACGCAGATACTGCTCATGCGTCTGATTTGTCCTCTCAGTTTGACCATCCGTTTGGGGATGGTGACTGGTGGATAGCCGGATGTCGATCTGGGCCATAGAGCAGCATTTTCTCCAGAAGTTAGATATGAATTGAGTACCTCGGTCTGAGACCAAAACTGAAGGAAACCCATGGAGCTGTACGATGCCTTCAGAAATACCTTTGCCAGAGTGGAAGCATTTGGGAGCCCCTTAAGAGGAATGAAATGTGCCATTTTTGAAAATAGGTCCACAACCACAAGAATAGTGTTAAACTCTTGACTGGGTGGTAAGTCAGTAATATAATCGAGGGACGACGTGTGCCAGGGTGCTGGTGGGATTTCCAATGGTTGTAATAGCCCAGCCGGTTTCTGCTTGGATGACTTGTTTTGAGCACACACTCCACAAGATAGGATGAATTGGATAATGTCTTTACGCCACGTGGGCCACCAATAATTTAGTTTTACCTTGGCTAGGGTTTTTAGCGATTCCGGGGTGGCCCTCGATCAAGGAATCATGATAACCGGACATGACTTGTTCTCGTAGTTCTTGGTTTGGTAAGAATAAACGATTCCTGAAGTAGGGCAACTGATCTTTTATCATGTAATGTTCTCCTTGTGCACTCCACGCTTGTAATTGCTCCGGACTCATCAGGTTTTGGATTTCTTCATATAATTCTTTCTAAGTTATGGTTGCTGTGATTCCTAGGAGCTTGTCACTCGGAATGATTGCTATTGGGTCAGGGGTCTGATACCCTTGCTCTTCCACCCCCATACGGGAAAGGACATCCGCCATCCCGTTTTTCACCCATGGTCCAAATGTAATCACGTAGTCATGTTCAGCAAAAAAAAGAGCCCAACGTAGTTGTCGTGAGGATTGGGCCTATGCCGTTGTTAGGTACTGGAGGTTCCGGTGATCAGTTATTACGGTGATTGTGTGTCTGGCACCCAAGAGGAAGTGCCGCCATGCCTTAAAGGCTGCATTAATGGCCAGGAGTTCTTTGTCTGTGATAGCGTAATTGAGTTCACGGGGTGTGAATTTACGCGACCAGAAGGCAACAGGGTGTAACTGGACCGTTTCGGGGTCCTTTTGTGAGAGGACGGCTCCCATAGCCATGCTTGAGGTGTCCGTGTTCACCAGGTATGGGAGATCAGAGCGAGGGTGGCGTAAGATTGGGGCAGATGTGAATCTTGCTTTGATTTCCTGGAAAGCCTCCTCGGCTTCTGTTGTCCACTGGAACTTTTTGTTGCGTTTCCTTAGTAATGACGTGATGGGATGCACGATTTGCGAAAATCCTGGGATGAACCGGCGGTAGAAGTTTGCAAAACCCAGCATACTTTGAACCCCCTTTAATGAATTTGCGGATGGCCAGTTCAGGATAGCATCTACCTTGTGTACATCCATTCGGATTCCATTCGGGCTGAGAATAAAGCCCAGGAATTCCACCTCGCAGACGTGGAATGAGCACTTTTCGAGCTTGGCGTAAAGCTGGTGTTGACAGAGTTTCTCCAATATGGATCGGACGTGTTTAACGTGGTCCTGCTTTGATGCGGAATATACTAGGATATTGTCAATGTACACTAGAGCATAGACATCAATCAATTCCCGTATGACATCGTTCATGAAGTATTGAAATGCAGCAGGCGCGTTGCAAAGGCCAAAGGGCATTACTTGATATTCGTACAAGCCGTAATTTGGTGCGAAAAGCGGTTTTCCATTCATCCCCCTGTTTTACGCGAACAAGGTGATATGCCCCCCTCAGGTCTAGTTTTGTGTAGATTTGGGCATCTTTGACTTGATCAAGCAATTCAGGGGGTAGCGATTTTGTACAGTAATCTGGTTTAGTGCGTGATTGTCGATGCATGTTCTCAAGTCCCCCTCCTTTTTCGGTACGTAGAATAGAGGACTGGCTGCTGGAGACTTCAAGGGACGGATGAACCCGTTGGCCAGGTATTGGTCAAGATAGGCCTTCAGGTGCTGGTTTTCTGGTTCCGTGAGTAAATTAACCCACAAGGGATTTGTGCGCCGGGTATAAGGTCGATTTGGCAATCGTATGGTCTATGCGGTGGCAGGGTATTAGCCTGTTCTTTCTGAAAGACATCTTGAAAGTCCTGGTATTCACTTGGTAGGGTGCCGATTGCCACAGTCGCAAACGTGGAGGTTCTGGTGTCTATTGGTTGAATCTCTTGCCGATAACATGTGTGGGCACAAGTCTCGGGAAAGGCCAATTCTTTTGCTCGCCAATCGATTCGAGGATTGTGAGCTACCAATCATGGCATTCCCAAAATCAACTGGAACTGTGGTGCCTTAATGAGGTCGAAAACGATAGATTCTTGATGTCCATCCTGGCACAGAAGGGTTAAAGCTGCAGTGCATTGGCATACTGGACCAGAAACTATTTCCGAGCCGTCGACAGTGGTAACAGTGTCAGTGGTTGATTTAGGGCGTAACGGAAGCCCCATCTTTGCCGCAAGATTCTGGCCAATGTAATTCCCAATGGCTCCACTGTCTATGTACGCTCTTACTGTGTGAATCCGAGATGGTTGTTGGTGATTGATCAAGACCACAGGTAGTGCAAAATGGGAGGTCTGTAGTTCACTTTCTTCGCTCGACAAGTGGACCCCTACACTTGCCGGGCTGGGGAGTTTTCCGATTCCTTGATGGTATCTTCCTTGTCCGTGGCCCCTACCGTCCTCCTCGGTGGCTTCACAGGGCACTCTTTAAGGAAATGACCTGACCTTCCACAGTACAGACATAACTGCTGCTGTCTCCTTTTATCCCTTTCCGCTTTAGTTGAGGGGGATCTGGCCCCCCCGATTTGCATTGGTTCTCCTGGACCTTCCGTTGTTCGGGCAGTATTGTCCTTTGAACACACATACATAGGGCGAGGGTCCGGTCTGGTTCAATCTGCTCTTCGGTCCTGCAACCTATGATCCAGTTGAACAACAAGGTCAATGAATTCTGAGCAGTCTTTCGGGGGGTTCACTACTTGTGCGAGAACATCCTTGAGCTCCCCCCTCAACCCCCGATGAAATAACGTGGTTCTCTTCTCCACTGGCCATTCTGATTCAACTACGAGTCTATTGAACATGGCTATGTATGTTAATAGGTCTTGATTCCCTTGGCGTAGGGACAGAAGTTTGTTGTCTAATGCCTGCCCATCAATACGACGAGCGAACAGCTTTTCCATCTCCTGCTGAAAGCCCCTGAAGTCATGCAGCAAAGGATCATCTTGGGCCACAAAGGGTACAGACCAGTCCGCGGCGCTACCACTCAGGTAGGATAGCACAAAAGCGACCCGTGATTGGTCATTCGGAAAGGCCCCTGGCCTACAAAGGAAGTGCAGGCGGCACTGGTTCATGAACGTTGCAAACCTCTTGGGATCCCCCGTAAATCATTCAGACTTGGCCAGGGGAACTGCCCCAGGAAGGGTTATCTGAATGGGATTGGCTGATGGCGCTGGCATCGAGGGCACGCTTCCCGGCAATGGCGCATGCCCTGCTTGTGACTGGAGAAGTTGCCGGCTTAAATCATCAGTGCGTTCTTTGGCTACTATCAGCTCTCTCCTCAGGGTGTTGAACTCCTGCCTGGCTGCATGTACTTTGGAACGTAGCTGCCCCAACATGTGGGCTAACTGGTCGATTTCTGACATTTCCATGACGCCCAGTTGGATTTTGATGTGAGGCTCACATGTATCCACGGAGACGTCACTCAGCCTGTTCTGACCTCTTACAACCTCAAACCCTTCCCTGGAGGCTATTCGACTGGAGACTGGGCCTGAAACACAGGATTGGTAGAGTTTAACTCCCTATTGTCTCTGTGTGCTTGAACCCCTTCTTCCCCGGGGTCCAACCCTTCCCTTTGATCCACAGCTCACCTTGTTTTGTTGGATAGTGTGCTCTCCGTCCTGCTTTCAGCGCAGGGGCGCATTGATTGATGCGGGCTCGTTGCTGCCTAGTTACTTCACTGGCAAAAGTCCGACAGGTAAGTATAATGAGTCTTTTGAACAGTTCTCTAACTTTGTTCCTTTCCTTCCTTAGATGATGGCCGGCGTCCAGGGATGGCTGCGTGCTGCTGAGATGAGTAGTGCTGAAGGTGAGTTAGAGCGCGATGCGCGATGCACCCCTTTCGTATTTGCATTGAACTGAGTTATTTTTCTGTGTCTTTTAGGTGTCGTGACGTTTTCAGCGTGGATGCCGGTTATGAAGAACAAATGCGGTGGGTAAGAGCGGTGGTATGTGGCGCCTCTAGATGTTTACACACTAACCTGGAGTGTCTTTTCCCTCTTGCAGATGGATGAGAAGTTCCGGAGACAGAGTTCCCCCAGAGCGGCTGGGATTCAGGTAAGCGTTTGAAGCTCGTACAGTATTTAAAAATAAGCGAAGATTTGCAGAATGCTTACTAATGCCTTTTTTCTGTTCTTTTCCCTTTTCTTAGGAAGCGGCGTGCCGAGATGGGAATGACACTGCCGAAGATGCCCGCAGAACAGAAGGAGCGATGAATGATGGGCAGAAGCGCCGCAAGGTAAGGCTGTTCGTAACGGCGTTCTTGTTCTTGCAGGAGCTGAGCGCAGAAGAAAGATGCAGGCCTACTGGAGACCGATCCGAACACAGTGAGTGTCACGCTGCAGGTGCAGAAAACGCAAAGTATGTTTCTCAGCCTGGGTGTGGCTTAAATAGTCTCTGGGTATCCCAGGTGTCTCTGGGCTGAACCACACCCAAAAAACTAGACCGCACATGCAGTTCTGGGAACCAAAATATGTGGGGGCATCCATCTTGTCCCCATCAATGCACTACAAGTCCAATCCCCAATGTTATCCTATGGGAGTGAGTGAGTCTGGTGCCACAAGCGCCAAGTCTGACTCCAAGTGGGTCTTTGGAGGGATGGAGCGGCCCTTGAGGGCCATGTAGGTGATCGCAGCCTGGCTCCAGCCTGACATCTTGGAGGGCTGGGGACATGAGGGGCAGGAATCATGACAATGCCTGGAGACGAATACAAAACAAACTGAAAATCACAGAATCTTACACAAAACATATTCCACTTTGGGGTAATCCTAGTCTTCCCCCCACTATGGACCCCGACATCCATAATTCCTGGGACCCGAACGAGATGACACTACGGGACCTCTTCCCAGCCAGGAGGTTTGTCACGTTATCTGAATTCCAAAGTAAGTTGAGAAACAACCTGGTAAAAACTCTACAGTATTACCTAGAATCTTTAATCCCAAAATTGTGCTTCTCTGTTGGGTTAAATGATTAGTTTGAGTATGCACTTTTGAAAGACACGTGTTTGCCCACTAAAGGTTTTGGGTGATTCTTCAGGAGGTAAATTGGTGTTTGTGAAAACATTGTTCTAATTGTTTTAATAATGTTTCATTGATGATGATTCCAAATTGGATTTCCATTAGGAGAATGGCGAGTTTTATATGTGCTAATTGCATGAAAGATAAAGTAACAATGTTATGTACACTTGCACACTCTCAGTTACAGGTAAGGTTGTTCAAGACTCGCAGTGTGAGTACTCACGTTAGTGTGCATCCTTTAGGTTGCACATGGTGGTTCAAGGTGGTCTCCATTGGTGTGTTTCAAATGAAACTGGCGTTGTGTTCCTGAACTTAAGGAGAGCAGTTAATATGTGAAGTTGCTCTGTGGTTCACATTCATCTAAATTATTCAATGTGTATACATTAGTGTGTCATTCTAATATTGTTGCAGTGGTACATAAGCAAGTTAAGTTGCAATAGAGCATAATTGGCAAAAAAAGAAAAGGAGGGCTGTAGGATAGCTCCCTGGTTTGGGCAAGCTTGCTGTCAAATGAACAATAAATGATTTACTGGACAGGATTTCAAGATAGGCTCCTATTTTGAAGAGGCTCCTACCTAAAAAGTGTTCCGGTATGGTTCCTTGATCCATGTTGATGGTCCGATTGCCATACTGTGATGGCTAAAATGGCCGCATTAAATAGCGTGTGATTACATATGGTTACGTCGGCGCGATGACGTCATGCGTTTTATGCCTCGTGATGACGTCATGATGCCATGCGTCTGCGATTGTCGGCCATCTTGGATGTGTTCATTTATAGCGTGATGTGCGGTCAAGCCTTAAAGTATGTTTATAAAAATTGCTGATCTACTTGTATCTGTCCGGTCCGATCTTCCAAGTCTGCAGGAGATGCTGAGCCCCACAGATCCCTCAAGAACGTTTGATCAACAACTGACTTTAACCCAGTTGAAGAACCAACGCTCCCAAGGGAAAGGGGAAGTGGGAAGTGGAGAAAGTAAAAAACGACAGACGCCTACTTCTCGTGGACTGCAATCTGTAGAAGGAAACATTCATGCTTGTTAATTAAAACATTCATTTAAATCACTTTGTGCAAATATCAAAACTTCAAGACCAAAACCCATACCTTTCTAACCTCCGTTTATAACTTGGAGATTGTAAATTCTGGTTCCAAAATAAACAATTGAAATATTTATTAAAAGACCAGAGTTTTAAAGAAGAAGTATCTTGCACAGTCTAGGTTCTTTTCCAATTTGTCTATGGATAATAATAAATAAATCTTTAAAGAAACAGAAGTTGAAAAGAAAGGATGACCTGCTTTGTTCCTTAACAGTTTTTTGCTCAAAGTAACGAATACAACCAAGCCAAACCTTCTTTTGTTAATCAGGATTTCATTTGCATTCACATTTCATAAATAACCTTTGAGTGCTCATTTATTCAGATACGTAGATATTTATGAAGTTTGTGCTTTCTGTTCAAGCGCACTGCTATTGAATTCAAATGCTGTCTTTACTTCCTGTGCTTATGCGTATTGTTATAGCGTTCAATTACTGACTTTGCTTTCTTTGCTCATGCGCATCGTTATAGCGTTCAAATACAGACTTTGCTTTCTTTGCTCATGCGCATTGTTAGTGCGTTCAGATGTTGACTGTGCTCATGCGCATTGTAGTTGAGTTAATTCACAAAAGTTTCCTGCACTCAGCCTTCATAACGTAATGAGCTGCGCATGCGCAGAGATCAATGATAAGTTGCTTCTCTAAACTCTTCCGGACTAGAACAATATTTTGTTAAAGTTCAAACGAAAGACTTTCCTCAAGTTGTCTTTCCTCGCGCACTCGTACTGAATCTGAATACCACCTCAAATCAGATCAGTCACGAAACGCGGAAGACAACACACCGACACTGCTCCTTTGCGCATGCGCGAAATGAAATAGATGAAAACAAAGCAACACTGATCAAATGAAACTGAGCAGTAAATAAAAAGACGCTTCTTCCTTCAAGCACGGCATTGGATTATCAATCATAACCACAAGACTGTAATCTCGCTAAGCGTCAGTAAAACAAACAGTATTCTGAAGCATCAGAGTCTTAAGAGTATTTTTAAAACTAATATTGAAACAGTTTCTTGAAGTTCCGTTTTTTTTTTAAAGGATATAACAATTGAAGATCAGGAACACAATATTTCCTTGTCTTTAAAAAAAACAAATCTAATTACCTAAGCTAAATAAATACCTAACAGAAATAAAATGATAAGAGTTGAATAACTTTTCTCCTGCTTGAGAAATCGCTGCGCTCCCACCAAATAAACAGCTGAGCTGGTCCTACGCAGACCAGGATCTCAGGAATAATATTAATCACTGTAATCTCCACCAGAATATCATAAAAGGCCTTGAAACTGGAACTCAAACAAGACAGGACCTTTCTTCTTGAAGGTGAACAATGAAAGGCAGTTTAGAATTGTATGAAAGGTCTGAAGTTCATGAAACCTCCAATCAGGAATCAGCACTACTTCCACCATGTTAGTTTGGGGAATTAGCACTCTGATGAATAGAAGTTAAGATCAACAACCCAAAGACACATTTAAACAACATATTATTTAAATTTCATTAACAATTTACCTAAACCCAATCTCCTGATCAATCAACCTACCCTCAGACCTGACAGTATCAGTGGGAAATGTGTCAACTGCTCAAAATCAATGCTAAAGTGGAGATCGTTCTGTTATTGGGTTTGATATTTTATTGGTACTGCTACTTGTACAATGCTGATGTGTTGCTGTATGAGCTGACATATAGATGGGCAATTGTATAGATAATTGATCTCTGTAATTGGAGTATTGCAAGGGTTTATATCTATATGAGCTAACATATAGATGGACATCAATTTTAACTTAGAATAGAGTTCTAATTATATAGATGATCAATCTCTGTGATTGGAGTGTTGCAAAAGTTTAATACATTGTTCTAGGTTTCCATCTGGCTTGAATACTACGAATGGTGAGACTCTATTACCTAAATGATTGTAAATGAATGACATTGTAGCAGAGATGAGGAAGTGCTACTGGATGGTGTATCTAGTATTTAGTTGTATGCAATAGGTCTAAAGTGATGGACTGGATTCCTTTATGTGACAAAGAAACAGGAAAAGAGAAATAGAAAGAGAAAAAAGGGGAGAAAAACGGTCAAGGGATGGAGAATCTGGTTGTTGCAATGTATTCTTGTGTAAGGTGTACGTGGGTAGTGAACTTTGGATATGTCTATAGAAAGTGGAATAGCTCTTGGTCTGTGTTTAATCCAGTGTTGCACGTATCCATAAGGCAGATCGAAGGAGCTTCTTGTCTTCTCAAGAGGAGTTCGGTGTTGCCTCCTCTTGGTGGTGGTTTGATTTTCATGATTCCAAAGAATCTAAGATCCTTGATTTAGTCCAATTTGTGGAATTCGTGGAAATTAGTAGCTATAGGTGATTTCATGTCCTGGTTCTTGATGGCTCTGATGTGTTCGCTTACCCTTGTTTTTAGATGACGCATGGTGCTTCCTATGTAAAGTCGGTTACATGGGCAATTGATGCCATATATAACAAGTTTGCTATTGAAGTTGATTAGTTGTTGAATGGTATACTTGGAGCCATTAGATTTTGTGATGATAGTCTTTGCGTTGTCTGAATATTGGCAGACAGAGCATTGTCCACATTTATAGTTCCCTTGAAGTGGTTTCTGTAGCCACATAGTGTTCAGATCTTTACTTGATGTAGGTGTTTTAGTTTGCAAGTAGTGTGAAGGACTCAGTTGTTGTTTCAAGTTTCTTGCTTTTCTGAATGTCCGAGTAGTGCGCGTTCCTAATACTAGGAGTAAATCTGAGTCTGATCTTAGAATATTCCAGTTCCTGTTGAGGATTTTTCTAATTAGTGTGTTGTTGGAGCTGTATGTAGTAACAAAGTTGGTTTTATGTTCCATATCCGAAATGTTTTTGTCCTTTTTCATTTTCACTTGTAGTAATGCCTGTCTGGGTCTTGTTCATGATTTTCGATTGTCAGTCTAGAAAAATTAGATGCCCCTCGAACGGAAGGCAATGTCGGATAATTGGTTGGCCGAAGACCAACCACCTCATTCTAGTGTTAAGAATATATAGTCATTAGCTTAACTAAAGTGAGGCCATTTTAAGATGATCAAAAAATTGCCATTTTGTTTTCTCTCTGTTTTCTCTAAGGCTGCCTCTTTGCCTCATGTAAAACTGCTTTGCTGAAATATTATTCTGCTTCAATGGTCCAAGGTTGCTAAAAGACATGTTGAAACATAACGCCGTAAGCCAGACGGAAATGCCCGGTTCCCTCCCTCACATATCCTTGGAGGCAAGGAGCAAGGCATTCTAATCATTACACAGATGCCAGCGAATCTCCCTAAAATAATAGCAATGTACGAAACTAATATTAAAAGGTTTGAATTATGTTCTTCTTTGCAGTGTGAGGCCCCAGAGAGGAAGCTGATCTCTAGAGCGTGAATCGAAACCAGGAGATAGTAAGGCCTGGAATGTGCCAGTCCCCTACGCGCAGCTTGCCCATGAAAACAGAAGCGCTGTGTTCTCTCAAATAAAGAATGGTGTCTGTAAATTCGAGATTGCAAACTATTGCTAAATATAAGGGTCTAATGTGTCATACTCGTCACCATGGTCAATCATCGCCTCCAATTCAAAGGGAATGAATTAGGGGTGGCATCGAATGTGTCATTACTGATTGTAAGATGCTCATTTTGTATATATGTAACTGATGTACGATTCTCACTCTCTTGCATCCCCCGAGGTCTGTTAGACACATGTCGCGCGGCGTGGGACCATTTGGCCAACTGAGACTATTTGCTTTGCAATAAACCCTAGATTTTGGGAATACAACCTTGTGTCTGGCGTATCAGTTTGTGTGTGGTGATTGTGTCTTGTTTCCACATTCGAGGGTCCCTCAGGGGCCCCTTCAAGATGGTGCCTGAATAGGGACCCTCCCCCACTTGTTCCATCGTGTACGTTGCAAAATAAGGAAGGCGGGAAGAACGGCGAGGACGGGAACGATTGAGCCGGGATCAAGAGGTGTTCGGGGCGCCCCTGCGTAAGCGATGAGACTCCTTTGCAGATCTGCACACAGCTGATCCCTGATCGACGTGCACGGTCAGTGAACAAGGAGGCGAGGGTCCCGAAACGAGGCAGAGCCAAGATACGCAGACACGACGTCATTGGTTGCGTCAGTATACGGACAAATTGTGTCTTGAAAAGACAAATTGACTAATCAGGTGAGTCGTGCCCCGATTCGTAAGTAATCCTGATATTGGATGAGAGTTGATTTTGTAAAATCAAACACCCAGAGTAAGTTTGATTAGCCAAGGGTAAGGTTAAAACATGCCTGGGGTATTGTCCAACCTAGCCGGATTTTTCCGCTGTGGCGGACAATCTTTGGAAACTGGTCAGGTCGCACCTCCGGGGGGAACGCCGGCTTATGATATGTATGTGAAGTATGGTGTGGGAGCGATAATGTTTTGTGAAATTTGGCATGAGCAAACCAGAAAGCAGGAAGATCTGCAGTGGTGGAGGAATGGGAGTTTTGAGATGGACCGAATAGATCAACTGGAAAAGGTTATAAGTAAGAAAACACTCCCTGTGGCACTTGATATCCTTATGGACTGGCAAAGGGAAGCAATGCTCCGATTTAGAAGTAGAGAGAAACATGCGCGCACGTATAAGTCGAAAGCGGAAAAAGCGGAGGAAAAAGAGGAGGAGGAGTGGAGTAATAGTTTGAGGAAGGAAGAGAGACGCAACCAGTTGAATATTGAAAAAATATATCCACAAAGAGAGCTACACTCATCAGACGAATTGATAAATAAAATATTAACTGAAACAAAACAAGGCCCGAGGGGAGAGACTAAGAAGACTACTTCAGTAGCTGCCACTCAGCCCCCTCCCGTTGCTCACCCCCTCCCAACCCAACCCCAGCACCCAACCCCAGTAACCGCGCTGCCCATTAGTCAGCCAGCCCCGAGTGTTTCGCAATTACCACAGCCCCAACAGACATCTCCCGCTTTCACTGCCCTCTCCGCACCTCCCGCCCATGAGGGTGTCTCTGTCCCGACTGCTCCCCGATAAGCGAACTTGAACAAAGTGAATGTGTGAGAGTGACCCGCAGTGCGATCAGCAAGGAGAGAAAGCGAGAGCTGCAAGAGCAGGCGGAAATGTATATAGACGAGAATGACGGGGCGGCCACGCTAGCGTCGATGTATGATTTCAGGAGGAGCAATGAAAGACAGGTATTGCTGGAATGCATGAGGGAATATTTGTCAGCACAATGGAAAAAGTTAATTGGGAGGTTACCGCCACAACGATTGTTGGATTTTAATGCATTGGCCCGTTGTAGAGGGAGAGATGAAGAAATAAAAGAGCATGTGAACCGACTTTTTGAATTTAAGAATGAACTTCATGAAGAATATTCTGAAATACTTGCCACACCGGGGTATAGGAGGAAGGATGTTGAGAGGGGTAGAAAAGAAGCGGTACCCAATAGACAGCAGCAATTCTTGTCGCCAGCAGGACAGACTGGTGCAGGGCCAAAAGTATGCATACGACAAGCGCTAAGATGGATTTCAGATCCTAGTATTTCCGCAATTTGATGAATATTCTTTGCCGATGAAAAGGAAAGCACTACAGACAATGGTTGAATATCTGATAAACAGGGATATAAGCGAGGAGAAAGCCAGCCCCCCCGAGACAATGGCAGTATATAAGAGGGCAATGGAACGAGGGACGGGAGAAACAGCCTTATCCCTCGATCTGGGAATATTGTCGCATATGAGAGAAGGGGGAGGAACAGTGAGTGTGGCATTTTCTATGAGGGAAGTGCCCCCTACCTTTGTACCGAAGGTAGAGACTCCTGCGGTAGGCACCACCCCAGCTCAGGTAACTCCAGCACATTATACAGCCCAATATGTGCACGTCCCCTTCTCTAGACAGGAAGTGAATAACATAAAACAAACGATCCCTGACATACGGAAGAATCCAGCGGGCTTCTATAAAGAAGTAGAGTCTTTATTGCAATCATCAGTGTTCACTATGAGTGATATAGATCTAATATTCCCATTAATCCTGCCAGCGGAAATATGGAAACGAATAAAGAAGGTAGATGATGAGACGGCCTACGGCGCTACTTGGGCAAATTTAATGCAGGAGGATAGAAATAAAGAAGTAGGTACAAAACCAGGGCCGAATATGATAGCATTGCCGGGACGAATAGTACAAAAATTGAAAGAATTCGTCCCAGAGAAAAGGATGCAATGGGATAAATTGACTGCGTGCGTTCAAGGTAAGGACGAGCTGGCTACAGATTATTTTAACAGATTTGAAGAAGTATTTACAGACTTCAGTGGGCAGGATGTAAGCACGGAAGCGGGAAAAATGTTATTTGTTGATAAATATGTAAGAGGATCAATACTTCCGATTGAAAATCTAATAATGACATCAGAAAGTGCATGGCAAGCAAAATCATTAAGTGAGGTATTGCACATGGCCCAATAGTATGAGAATCGAGTGAATACAGAGAAGGAGAGGGAAGTGAAGGAAAGAACAAATTTGAAAACGATGGTGTTACTCCAGCAAGTATTAGGACACAACAGGGGAAGGGGAAATGCACAAGGCAGGAGTAATTTGAATATGCATGGAGGGCCCTTGGGATTAAATCAGTGTGCGTATTGCAGAGAGGAAGGACACTGGCGAGCACAATGTCCTCACTTGCAAAATAGAGGTGGGTACGGTCAGAGAAGACAGCACAGAGGGCACCCAGGAACAAATGGCCACAACAGAAACCATATGCAGCAGCACCAGAATAGTCAAGGGAATGGTGCACAGAATCAAGGCCAGGCTCCGAATCAAACTACTTTTACCCAGAATCAAAATCATCAGGGTATGCAAAATGGAAATGGAGGAAGTGGCGGGAACATTTTTGATACTCAATCGGGTGCATACTACAATAATAGCAGTGACTACACTACGGATGATGTGTTATTACCCCAATAGGACAGCCCAAGACAGGGGTCAGAACCAGTATCTATTCCCGTGAATCAGAAAGGACCCTACGTAGAAATGAAAGTCGGGAATGAAGAGCATAGATTCCTCGTAGATACGGGGGCACAGAAGTGCTCAATAGACCATCACTTGGTTCCAGATATACCACTGTCGGGGCGAAAGAATATTTCAGTAGGGTTCGCAGGTACCCCGGTAATAAATCCCTAGTCCAAGCCAGTAGCGGTAACAATAGGCCCTTTTACTGAACATTGTCCATTCCTTCTAACAGAGGATTGTGGGGAAAATCTCTTGGGATTGAATCTATCGAAAAAACTAAGTGCAGTTATCCACTGTACACCAGATGGGGTATTCTTGACCATTTCTCCCCAGAATGTGCCAATATCTGAATTTGTGTCTAAACCTTTAACAGGGGAATTGAGTGAGGTGCCAACTTGCATTTGGGCTATGAATGACAATGATGTGGGATGTTTGAAAATAGAGCCAGTGAAAATTGTTTTAAAAGAAGGAGTAACGCTACCGCGCATTCCGCAGTATAAAATTTCAGCAGAAGGAGAGAAAGGATTGAAAAGTATTGTTTCCGATTTGGTGAAATTGGGAGTGATTGAAGCGATTACAGGCAGTACATGTAACAGTCCCATTCTTCCAGTGTATAAGAAAGGGGGTAATGAGGTACCATACCGTTTTATAATTGATTTGCGTGCATTAAACAAAGTAGTAAATCCCCAATTCCCGTTGGTTCCAGATGTTACCACAATTCTGACAATGATTCCTGCCTTGGCAGAATACTTTAGTGTTATCGACCTGAAGAATGCTTTCTTCAGCATTCCGGTACACAAAGAAAGCAGATATTTGTTCGCCTTCACTATAGGAGGACGATCATTCACATTCACATGCATTCCACAGGGCTACACAGAAAGTCAGAGTATATACAGTAGAGCATTAAAAGAACAGCTAGATATGCTAGAACTACCGCCAGGTTGTGTATTGTTACAATATATTGATGACCTATTGATCGCTGCTGACACAGAAGAGATTTGTAAAATAAGTACTGTCTTGTTATTGACTCATCTAGCTGCGCATGGCCATAAAGCAAGCTTAAAGAAATTCCAGTATTGTCAGAAAGAAGTAGCTTATTTGGGTTACCTACTTTCAAAAGAAGGGAGAAGACTAACGCAGGAGAGACTAGAGAGCATTTCTGGTATGCTTATTCCAAAGACACAGAAAGGAGTCAGAGCTATAGTAGGCATGGCTTCTTATTGCCGTCAGTGGATTGTGAATTTTGCTTTAATTGTGAAACCAATGGTGGAGTTGACAAAGAAGGATGTTGTGATGCCTTTGCAGTGGAATGAAGAATGTCAGAAAGCATTTGATTCTCTCAAAACTGTACTGTGTTCTGCTCCAGTTCTGGGCACGCCAAATTATGAAAAGGTTTTTAGGTTGTTTGTGCATGAGAGTGAAGGCTGCGCGTTATCTGTTTTGACGCAGGAACAAGGTGGAAGAAATAGGCTGTGCGGTTACTTTTCTTCCGCGCTGGACCCTGTAGCGCGCATTACCACAATGTTTGCGAGCTGTTGCAGCTGCTGCTGCGTCAGTGAAACAAACAGAAGGGATGGTATTGGGGCACACCTTAATTTTGATGGTGCCACATGCCTAGACGTTCTACTTAATAGAACGCAGACGCAACACCTCACCTCTGCTAGATTGACTAGATATGAAATTGTGCTGTTTGCACCCCACATCCAAATTATGAGGTGTAGCGCTTTGAATCCAGCAGAATTCATGCCAATGCCCGGGGAAAACCTTGGTGGAAATGAATCACCCCCTCATGATTGCTTAATGGTTACTGAAGAAGAAACAAAAGGGAGAATTGATTTAAGTGATACCCCACTAAAAGAACCAGATGGAGAACTGTTCTGTGATGGTTCCTGCTTTAAATTACCTGACGGCACCTCAACTGCTGCATACGCCATCACCACGTTATAGAGCATTGTAGAGAGTAAAATAATTCCTTACAACTCTGCCCAAGCAGGGAAATAATTGCTTTAACAAGAGCCTGTGAAATTTCTGAAAATCTAAGTGAAAACATATATACTGACAGCCAATACGCCTTTGGCGTGGTTCATAACTTTGGCCAACTGTGGGCCGAGAAAGGGTTTCTAACATCACACGGGGCTAGAATCCAACATGGCCCTTTGATTGTACGATTGTTGTCTGCACTTACGTGTCCAAAGCACTTGGCAATAGTGAAAAAAAAAAAAAGGTGACATGCAAGGTGGGAGAGGGAAACGCATTTGCAGACAGAATTGTGAAACAAACTGCCACTGATTTGAATACAAAAATGTTAACAGTACAGTCGGAGGAAGTGCCCTGTATGATAGAGAATGGAATTGTCACTGTCAAAGAGATGCAGGCGGAAGCCACTGTTGATGAAATCCCAGGTTGGTCTGAGGGCTCTGCAGAATTGGATCCGGAGGGTTGTTTGGTGGACAAGAAGAGCGGGAATTGCATGTTGCCCAATGCCTATGAAAATGCAATGGTCACAATGGCCCACAGCCCCACTCATATCTGTGCGAAGAAAATAATCCAACATTTAGCCACAGTCTTGGAAAATCCACTCATAAAAAAGAATGCTGAGAGGCTGGTACAGAATTGTATCACGTGCCTACAACACAATGTGGAGAAAGGGACACTGACTTTAACAGGCAGTTTTGGCCCTCCTTCTGTGTCATTTGAGGTGATCCATTTTGATTTCATAGAAATGGGGAGATGTCAAAACTTGAAGTATGTTCTGGTGGTTATATGTGCTTTCAGTAAATGGGTAGAAGCGTATCCCTTGAAGGACTGTACTGCTATAAGTACCGCAAAAGTAATGTTGAAGGAGTACTTTTCCCGTTTCAGTCCGCCCCGTGTCATATGGTCAGACAACGGCCCGCATTTTGTGGGTGCAGTAATATTGCAGATTTATGCAGGTCTCCAAATCGATAAGCGATTCCATTGCTCCAGACATCCCATGAGTGACGGACTTATTGAGCGTCACAACGGCATACTCAAATCCAAAATAAGCAAGATCTGTGCAGGAAGCAAACTAAGTTGGGTGGATGCATTGCCAATAGCACTACTGTGTATGCGAACATCTGTGCAGGCGAGAACTGGGCTCTCCCCGTACGAAATCATCATGGCGAGACTGGCGAATGTTTGGTGTGCACCTCAGCCGAAAAGGTTGAGGGAAGTGGAACACCCTGTACTCAGCATTTATTGTAATCTGTTAATGCAGAAATTTTGTTTGATTCATCAGCAGTTGCAGGAAGCGTTGCCCATAAGATACACCGGGCCAGGACACGCATTGGAGCCAGGAAACTGGGTGCTAATAAAAAACTTTGAGCGAAAAACATCGTTAGTACTCAGGTGGCGTGGGGCCCTACCAGATCCTCCTGACTACGCAGACGGCAATACAGGTGGATGGAAGAAAGGCGTGGATTTATGCCACGCATGCCAAGAAAGTCCCGCCGCCACTTGACACTTTGACTGATCGGGACGAGAACCAGAAAGAAACAGCGGATCCAGAAACAAAAGAAGCAATTGCCAGCTCTCTGACACAGAAATCGTCTGATCTTGAAACCAAGCCTGATGACATTGCCATAAAAGAGGAAGGGCAAAGAGTGCCCCAACGTTGTCCAGCAGATTCTGCATCACTGCGGGCCGACACCAAGCGTATACCTTTGTGGCGCCCACCATCTTCTGGTGTGCCACAACCTGGATCATTGCTGCCTAGGCGCCCATCATCATCTGCCATTGCGCCTCAGGCCGACTCCAAGCTTGAGTCCGGAAGTGCATCCGCGCTATTCATTGATCACACGATACCGGGAGCAAATCGGTATAACTTGCGGAGCAGAAAAAAGGAGTGATCACATTTTCATCTTTTTGTGAGTTTTGTTGCCTCTGTTTCCTATTCTCGGATGAAGTAGGAACCGGAGGCCTAGAGGAAAGCGACGTGAGGGTTGTGCAAAACAGACAGCCCAATAAGCGTGACTCCTCAGTGCTAATATAAAAATCCATGTCTCCTGAACCCGTGCAGACAAACGGGACGCACAATGGTACAAAAGGCAATTGATAACTGCTCTGGAGCTGTAGAGCGATGTGCAGATGCACGGAGATCTTGCCTAATGTAAGAGCAACCCAGGCTGCTAAGAGCTGGCATAAATAAACTGCAGACACTTATCGAAACTAACTGAGAGCCCAGCAATCGCATCAACAAGAGACATTTACAACGAACACGGCGGAAGAAGAAGAACGACGAGGAAAGATGCCGGAACCAGCTCACGTCCCCTCCTGCACCAATGCTAATAATGCGTTAAACATAACGCATAGAAGGGTACAAAAAGGGAATGGCCGGAAGAATTGTATGCTGGGCATAACAATAATAATGTGTATAATGAGTATACTCGCTCCAATGTTGACTGTATCAGCATTATGGTACTTGGAAGAAATGCACCCTCTAGAAGTACTGTTGCCTGTTATGAACATTTCCACGACGGAAAGCCCAGTTCATGTGATTTCCTATACCTTGTCCCCAATGGAAGAGAGACGTAGGGAAGGGTATGGGAACAACACACTACTATTAATAATGAACATGACACACTCAATATTAAGAAAAAACAATTGTTGGGTTTGTGCCCACTTGGTGGTAAGGGAATCGGATGGTATGTACAGCCCCTGGCAATGACCTCTGCATGCTATGCCTCTATGCGTGCCTTATATTATGGCAAATGTAACGAGAGTGAAACTGGTCAGTTAGACAAGACAAACATGAATGAATTTGAGGAAGTGATTATGAAACCCGTAGGCTGCTCCATATTCCATAAAGCGCGACTGATTACACCAGCAATTATGCCACAAGATAGATTGTTTGTGCCCTATAAATCATCAGTGATCACGTTTCATATTTCCCCAGAGGGAAATGAGGATGCGGAACCTCCTTCCTATACATCAAATTATAATCCACGTTCTGTCCCCTTCTGTTTAAGAAAGAAGGGCACTTTCCAGGTAGGGACATTCACTAGATACAGGAATATAGCTTCCTTGATAAAGAAGTAGAGCCAATATATGTGGGGGATCCTGTGTATTTTATATGTGGAGAAAAAGCATATCCTTGGTTACCTAGAAACTGGGGAGGTACTTGTTATTTGGGCTTCCTGTTCCCTGGGGCGTTCCTTTCGAAAACAGCAGACATAGCCAAATTGACCAGGTCACGACCTCGCCGAAATATTGAAGAAGGGTTGATTGTAGAGGACATAGCATAATCATTTATACCATTTTGGGGCCAAGCAATAAACTCTTATAATATAAGACGACTGTCCAGAATATTATAAGAAACAATAAATGGAACAACCGACATATTATATAATATGACTCTTGAGGAAAAAGGAATTAGATTAATGTCACTACAAAATAGAATGGCTCTCGATATAATCTTAGTTGATCGCGGCAGTGTTTGCAAAATCGTGGGATCAGCGTGTTGCGTATTTGTAAGCGACTCCTCCCCCATGATTTTCAAAGCGATAAGAAAGCTACATGTTTTGAGCTCCGATCTTCACCCCCCTGAGGGAGGATGGGAATTGAACATAAGCTCCTGGTTTTGGGAAGTGTTACGATCCTGGGGATGGAAGCTATTTGCAATCTTAGTAGCAATTCTAGGTATATTCGTGACATGTTGTTGTTGCATACACTGTCTCACAATAGCATGCACTGAAATTAGTGAAGAATGTGTACAAATGGTAAAAAGAAAAAACACTACTAGATCAAACACTCACAATAGCAATGAATCCAAAACCATTAAAGAATTCATGGCAATCGATATTGATGACAATGAGGAGGAGTCAACGAGTGTAGGCGAGACAGAGTTCGAATCAGATTCCGAATCTGATCTAAACACCTGGTCAGAGAAGGATGCAATGTATGGATGAGGCGTTTGGCATACGGCCAAGAGGAGGGTTTGTCAGTCCAGAAAAATTAGATGCCCCTCAAACGGAAGTCAATGTCGGATAATTGGTTGGCCGAAGACCAACCGCCTCATTCTAGTGTTAACAATATATAGTCATTAGCCTAACTAAAGTGAGGCCATTTTAAGATGATCAAAAAATTGACATTTTGTTTTCTCTCTGTTTTCTCTAACGCTGCCTCTTTGCCTCATGTAAAACTGCTTTGCTGAAATATTATTCTGCTTCAATGGTCCAATGTTGCTAAAAGACATGTTGAAACATAACGCCGTAATCCAGACGGAAATGCCCAGTTCCCTCCCTCACATATCCTTGGAGGCAACGAGCAAGGCATTCTAATCAGTACACAGATGCCAGCGAGTCTCCCTAAAAGAATAACAATGTACGAAACTAATATTAAAAGGTTTGAATTATGTTCTCTTTTTCAGCCCCCCTACTTGAGAACTGTGAGGCCCCAGAGAGCAAGCTGACCTCCGGAGCATGAATAGAAACTAGGAGATAGCAAGGCCTGGAATGTGCCATTCCCCTATGCGCAGCTTGTGCATGAAAACAGAAGCAGTGTGTTATTAAAAATAAAAAATGGTGCCTGTAAATCCGAGATTGCAAACTGTTGCTAAATATAATGGTCTAAGGTGTCATACTCGTCACCATTGTCAATCATCGCCTCCAATTCAAAGGGAATGAATTAGGGGCAGCATTGAATGTGTCATTACTGATTGTAAGATGCTCATTTTGTATATATGTAACTGATGTACGATCCTCGCTCTCTTGCGTTCCCGAGGTCTGTTAGACACACGTCGTGGGGCGTGGGACCATTTGGCCAACTGAGACTATTTACTTTTCAATAAACCCTAGATTTTGGGAATACTACCTCGTGTCTGGCGTATCAGTTCGTGCGTGGTGATTGTGCCTTGTTTCCACATTCCAGGGTCCCTCAGGGGCCCCTTCAAGATAGCTTTTGTTAACCAGTTCTGTGGGGTAACCTCTTGACTTAAAGTTTTCAATTGTTCGAGTTATGTGTTTAGAGAACTCCTCCTCCTTTGTGCAGATCTTCTTTACCCTCAACATTTCACCAAATGGAATATTGCGAATAACATGCTGTGAAGGTTTGCTTGATGCATGTAATATGCTATTGACTGAAGTTGGTTTAGTGTAAAGTATTGTGTGTATCATACTATTGTCGATATAAAGCGTAACATCCACAAAGTTGATGCTGGTTTGACTGTATTCCCTCGTGAGTTTTAGGTTATAGGTGTTGTTGAGGTATCTGAAGTATTCCTGAAATTATTGGATTGTGCCGTTCCATATTAGGAAGATGTCATCAATATAGCGGGCCCAAAATACGATGTTATTGAAATGGGTGAAAGATGGATGTTGCCACGCATATTCAAGTTCATAGTGGCCCATGTACAAATTAGCAAACGATGGGGCATATTTCGCGCCCATGGCCATCCCCTGGATTTGTTGGTATAGTGATTGGTTGAACATGAAGACATTATTTTGTAGCGTAAATTGTAACATTTCAAGAATCATATTATTGTGGTCATTAAATGAAACAGATCGGGTTTTTAGAAAGTATTCAGTGGTGGTGAGTCCTTTATCATGAAGTATACTGGTATATAGTGCAGTGACGTCCATTGTGATCAGCCAATAGTTTTTGTCCCATGGTATAGCTTCTGTTTGCTGGATGATGTGCGTAGTATCTCTGATGTATGAGGATAATAATGTAGCCAACGGTTGTAACTGATGGTCGATATACTCTGAGATTTGTTCTGTTATGGATCCAATTCCATTGATGATGGGCCTGCTAGATGGTAAATTGATGATTTTTTTGTGAATTTTTGGTAGGAAGTAGATGGTCCGGATGATGGGATGTGGTATACTCATATACTGATATTCCTCTTCTGTGAGGAGTGACTGGTCTCTCCAATAGCTGCTCATGGTTCTCCATTTCTCGCCTAGTTGGATCAATGGATTTACAGTAAGCGGTTCGTAGCACTCTGTGTCGTTGAGATGTTGTAGTGCCATTTTGATGTAGTCACTAGTTTTAAGGAGCACATTGTTGCCTCCTTTATCGGATGATTTTATGGTTATGTCGTCATTGTTTCTTAGTTCTTTGAGCGCCTTGATGTGTTTACTTGTTAGGTTAGATGGATAACTGTTTTTCCTGTTCCCTTTGTTGGTATTCAGATAATCGTCTCTCAATTATTTTTGTACTACTTTAAAGAATGTGTCAATTACATTTTCTGGTAGTAGTAGTAACGGTGTAAATGTAGATTTATCCTCCAATTTAGTTTTGGTTGCTAGACCCATTTCGATATTCTGTTCATCTGTGAATCTTTCAATGGTGAATTGATCATTTTCTTTCGCGATGTTGAGAAGATCTACTGTGTTCGCTACATGTTTGACAGAGTGTTCTGATGGTACAATTTCAATTTCAGAATGTTTTTTCAGTGTATCAATATTGGCAAAAAATGTCCTAAGTTTCATAGTTGTTGGCGGGACAAAAGTTTAGTCCCATGTTTAGTGCTTGAATGAGTGGTGTTGAAAGTTCTGCTCCTGATAGATTAATGACTAGGTTTTGCGTCGAGGTAGTGGATTTTGGGAGCGACGTTGCACTCTTGTTTTTCCTTGATGGTTTAGATCTCCCTCCCTCCTCTCTTGCCTCGTTTTGTCCTGGAGGAGATATCAAGGTAGGGTTTCTGGTATTTGATGTTCTTTGGTAGTTTCTCATTAATTTTTGTTGTTGAAACTCCTCTAAAAAAGAGGAGCCTTTTTTAGTGGTTTTTGTTTCCTTGCTTGTGATTTGACTATCTTTGGCCAGTTGTACGTGATGTGCTGGATTCCTATCTTCGAGTTCACTCTCACTGAAACTCTACAGTATTACCGTATGAGGGCGGCAGTGCGCAGAAAATGGCAGACATTCCCTACCGAACCAGAGCCAAACACCTATCTAGAGGCAATTGTGCAGCCAGGTTCGATCCATCCAAACCACAAACATGCAACTCCCCAGATGCAGACACCATACACATGTTTGCTGCTGACCTCACATAGCTGAATTCTGTCACCAAGTCGCTGCGACACTGCATGAAATGCGTGGCATCCCCCCGATGCTCCTTCCTCTAAAATACCTGCTAGGGGACATAGGCAAAGCAGGCATCAAAATCAGAAGTTTGTTCAGTGTAGGATGTATCAAAGCCAAGAAATACATATTATAGAAGTGGAAGGCCAAGGAAGCACCAACACTGAACCACCGGTATCACGCAATGGCGATTGTGAACGACAATTAGGTGAACTTTATAGAAACTGTCTCAGCATCTGCTCGGCCCAAGGACATATGGTCTCCATACCACTCACAGATGGAGAAAGAATCACCAAGCAGAACAGTTAACCTGTGAACACCACTGTAACTGCAACCAGAAATAGAAACAAGTATCCATAAATGTTATGTTATGTTATGTTACTTGGCATTTATATATCACCTTATGTATCATTGGTATGATCTCAAAGCGCTGGTATGTTGAACGGGAACCGCAGTTCAGTCAGTAGAGAGAGAGAGTGTGGTGTGGTGCGTGGGCGCACCCGATATGAGTGCAGCTGGTGTGGTTGTTGCATGAAAGCTGCTTCTTAGTGGTAGGTGTTGGATGTGTTCAGTCTGGAGGGTGGACACCCAGACTGAGTTCTGGCTGCGTTAGGCCTGAAGAGACGCTTAAGCTAGCCGCAATGTGCTCAGCTAGCTTTGTTTTATTAGGATGATATGGAGTTTGTGGTGTCATGTTAATTACGAGAACAGCTAGACCAAATGTGTCATAGTACAGCTGTGTTCTAGTTGAATGATGGTGTATAGGGGAGAGTAAGCATAGTAGTTTGATATGATGATTATGAGTAAAGCGCCTGTGATGAAGCACGAGAGCAGGACAGAGGGCGTACATTTAGGCACTTTTTCTAAGTTCATCAATACCACAGTTACGCTATTAGGCACATTTTCTAGATTCAACTTTAGCACAGTGATGCTTTTGGGCACACTTTCTAGATTCAACTTCACCACAGTGACTATACTACAGAGACGCTATTAGGCGACAAGTATATAACATTATTACAATGAAGATGCGATACCCCTGTACCATGTATTGTATGCAATGCTGCTTACCTCTGTCACATGTTAAATAAAGTTTTAATATGTCTGACACCGTACATCAGTAGACTCAAACTGATGATGAAGTTTACTGTCCCATGCACCCATTTGTGCCGCCAACTAGACAACCTGAAGCATTGTTTACATGCCCGAAAGATATCCATAACTACAATGAGCACTGGATGAAATGTGACGACAGTGGTGAGTACTGGCTTATGACATACAATTCAGCAGAATACGTAGCACAAGGAGTAACATGAGTGGGGTCACCAGAGTGTGGCTACCCAAGGATGGTTATAATATGATGAGCGAAAATAAAGGTGTGGTCGATGACTCGACCAGAGGGGGGAATGTAGTGGAGCAATTGTTGGCTAGAAAGCAGGTGCCCCCCCTGCTTTCAACCAGAAAACATGGAATTATAAAATCAGAAAGAACACATTTGAAACTGCACTTTAAATCCTCCTGGAAATGCAGCTGGTACAAAGAATATTTAGTTTTGCTACACAAGTAGGCGCTTAGTAGGCATCAGCTTGCACAATTAGTGTGTCTTTTTAAATAGAATAGACTAGGTGGCAGGAAAGTGTGTACCAAGATAGGGACTCACGACACTAGTAGCGCAGTATTTCTATATGTAGGAGTGAGGTTGCAGTGTACCTATATGTAGAACTGAGATGTGCCAGGCATGCACCAGGTTCTCGGTAGGCAGCAAATAAATACATAGCAAATATGTCCTGCAGAAGAAATATAAAAGTGCCATGTTAAAATTGCACCAGCAGAGAATTCAGCTTGCTGCTTTAAGAAAAGCTCAGTCAAGCACGGGTGAACAAATCAGGGAAAATGCTGTAGCCGACTGAATAGTGACTAGCCAAAGGAATGTCGAGGCCACACCTATGCAGGAAGTGTACATGGCGGAATTAGATATTATTGTGTTCAGTCAGCTGTCAGATAAATCAAGTTGCAAAGACACGGCTAACCGTTTCAAGTTTATAACATCCCAGGAAATCAGAAGGAGGTGACAGATTAATGTATTCTGCACCCAGCTAGGCGTGAAGGGAAGACGCAAGAAGCAGCTAAAGAAAAAAACAACAAAAATGCTGCGATGAAATCTTAACAGGATGACTCGCAAAATAATTATTCATAAATATGTCAAGAGCAGGATGGCGATTACGGATTACGAACAAGGCCTTGAGCCTTGGCACTCGTTCATGGGAGGTAAACATGGGCTATTTGATTTCATTAAAATAAGGCGACACACTTGTCTCTCGCTCTCTCATAAATGTGTCATCATGCAGCCAGTTCATGCATAGTGTGACCGCATTGTAACCGATTAGCACATGTCTTTTTTCACTGCATAAGTAATTCAGGGCCTACCAATTAATTTCCAGATATGATGAGGTAACACTTTTTTAGGGGAAGGTCGAAAGGTGGGATCTTAGATAGCGATTGTCCAATCCCTAGTTGTGCTCATATAGGTTCCATATGTAGCTTAGTAGAGGGAGCCAATGAGCAGGAGCAATAGGTTTCCACAACTGTGACATCACACTGACCCTTTTGTACTATATAAACTCCTGTTGTCTGTTCAAACATTGGAGAATTCTGGAGTGAGAGCTTGGCTTTTAATCTTGATTTTCCCCCAGTATATTGCAGGTTACTTTGCATTCAGCATACTCTTTGTTGTCTCTTTTTTGACAAATGCCGGTTAGAGGGCAATTTGGCCCTTTCTGGCCCTCATATCAGATATTTTGTGCCTACTTTGTGTTGGGGGAATGCTGTATTGTTGGTGGGACGTTCGAGGCGCTGCCTTGCTATGTATGTCCAAGCTGGCTGTATAGTGCTGATGTGTTTAGGGTGGAAAGGTACTGATCAATGGGGCATCCCTGTAAGTTGCATGGCCCAATGTGGCTGTGCTGTTCATGATTGTACCTGAATGAGATGTGAACCTTAATAAATAAAATTTGGGAAGAAAAAGAAAAGAGATCTTTTAGGATCATTACAAGATGGATGCTTGAAAGGAACACTTTTGCCATCCCAAAAAGTAATTGCTTGAGAAAAGACCATTTTGTTATTGTTAGGAAACGGGTGCTGGGAAAATAAATGTTTGCTATCCGTGAGAAGTGGTTGTGTGAAAGAGACACATTGCCATCTTAAGGAGCCCTTATTTGAAAGGAACACTTTTTACCATCCTACCTGAAACATGCAGGGGAAGCAGAAACCCCACTTTTTGGATCTAAGGAGTACTTTGTTGAAATCATCTATTTGTATTTGAACACTTTCACCAAACCTATAACAGAGACAAAGGGCCTCATTACGAGGTATGCCGGTAAGGCAAAAACGATGCCGGTATGGTAATACTGGCATCGTTTACCGTCCCGTCGCATTCCGACCAGCAAACCCGGTATTAGCGGCACACTAAACAACGGTGCCGGTAATAGCGGCATAGGCGCGTACACGCGCACCTTCAGAGAGCAAATACCGGCATGCCGGTAATAGGGGGTAATTCCACCCCACGCATACATGCAAATACCGGCATCGCGAAGCCGGTAATCACGGGCTGCACGATGCCGGCCATACAGGCATCGCGGACCACCCGCAAACAGCAAGCAGGATACAAGGCAGCTGCCACAGGTGCACACAATCCCCACAGGTGGAGTCAATGGAGGCTGTGCCAGTATAAACTGAGCACACCCACACACCACAACCCCCCCCCCACTGGTGTAGGCAATGTTGAGTGGTCCAGAACAAAAGGAGCACACCTACACACCACCCCCCTTCCTACACCAAAATGCTACCACTAGCAGTTGCAATCATGGCGCTGGAGGACATGCCTATACTGCTACACCTACAGCAACAGCAACAACAGCAACAACAACAACAACAACAACAACTACAGCAGCAACAACAGGCAGCACAGATGAGACGCAGGAGGAGAAGGAGGGTGAGACAGGCCCAGCAATTACCACCAGCGCATCCAACAATCCCTCGCACCAGACCCAGCCCATTCAACCTAACCCCTGAGCAGATCCACACCCTGTATCGGTTGGACCATGACACCATCACCACCATAGTGGACATGATACAGAACGACATTGCCAGCCACATAGAAATACGCACTGCCATCCCCCCACTACTTAAGGTGGTGTCTGTGCTACACTTCCCGGCCACAGGCACCTACTAACACACAGTGAGCCAGCTGCATGGCATTTCACAACCACCATTCTCACGCATGCTGGACCACGTGCCTGGCTGCTCGGTGAGTTGCACAACAGGCCCATGGCCATGCTGTGGGGTAATGATGTGTGCGGATGCAGAGGGGGGGGCTACTGTACCCGGGTGGGAAAGGGGGGGATAGTTCACCAGGGTGGGAAAGGGGGGAATAGTGCACCTGGGTGGCAATAGCCAGTGATTGGAGAATGCATGCAGATCTAAACACACCTCACCTGAACTAGCCAAACGGAACATGACACATTACTGGGCCGCATATCCCAAATAATGCATATGGATGACTACAAGTAAGTGGCACAACCAGGGCACCATGGTGATGGCAAGCAATGCGTGACTGAATAGGATGGCAACTGTGGCAATGCGGCTAGTGTGACCATGCATAGTAAAGAATACACATCATGAATTGGAGGCTAAACATTGTTGCACTACCACTGCACATCTGCCAGAGCATGCATGGTTACACCCTGCATCATCTATTGAACCCCTTCCAGTGTACCGCACCTCTTTACAGTATACATTGCATATAGGTGACTATTTTGTACATGTACTGGGACATGTGCATGCCCACACCAAATAGCTGCTGCCATGACTGTGCTCCCTGAAGGTGGCAGTTCAGAGTGACACACACCTATTTGTATCTGCTTGCAGGTGATGGAGGATATCCCTTGAGGCCGTGGCTACTTACCCCTGTGCGGAAGCCGCAGAACAGCCATGAAGAGGAGTACAATCGTGTGTACACTCATACCCGTGCTGTGAATGAGCAGACCTTTGGCCTGTTGAAGGCGCGGTTCCGTGCCTAAGCAGGTCTGGTGGGGCACTCCTATATAGGCCTGAGAAGGTGGCAAAGATCACCATGGCCTATGCCATGCTGCACAACATGTGCGTCCAAAGGAATGTACCACTGCCACCTGACATTGACATGCATGGGCCGGGTGAGGATGAAGGGGATGGAGACGGAGGCGAAGGAGCCCCCCTGCCAGTACGTGATGCATGGGATGGCCATGCTGTACGCCAAGCACTAATTGACAAATACTTTTGAAACGCAGGGACCATGAAAGTAATGTGCCTGTGACCCACTGGCTGCATGTGGACATGCACACTTGTTTGGTCAGAAGTGCAAGGAAAGCTGAGGGCCCAGCCCCATCCCCCACTCAACCCCACCCGTGCTCAGAGTGACTCAGTCCCGGGTAAGATGAAACAGAGGCCATCCTGGCTGGACAGCCCAGCAGACCCACCAGGACAGGAGCACGCTCAACCAGGCCCCTTGCTCACCAAAAGGGCCTGCGAGACTAACGTCCTAAGCCCCATGAACCCCAAAGCCCAGCAGCAATTGCAGGTGGCAGAGGAACATAAGTGCCCCTCCAAGCCCAGCAGGGAGATGAATTGATGGAGCAGCAGGGGTCCCAGCCACCCACAGAAGATCCTCGCAAGCAGGCAGGAAAATAAAAATTGACATGTGAAGGGTGGGGGTGTATTGTACTCTCTGGAGGGGTGGGGCAGGTATGGGTGTTAGTTAAAAGATGGAATGTATTCCTGAGATGGAGGTTGGGAACCTTACAAGTAAGTACTGGGATGAGGAAGAGGGAGGTAATGTGTTTCACGCCACAAAGTTATTCAGCACTCGGCAACTTCTGGTAATATAATTTCTTATGTTGCTTCAAAGTATCAAAGACTGATAATGCTCCTTGCAATGCCCTTTTCTGTTCAGTCACTTCTGCTGATATCAAAGCATATGCAATTTAGGAGGTTTTCATATATTTTGCCCCACAGGGCCTGGACAGAGTTCTAATGCATTACTTTTCTGCATCTGTGATAGTCCTATAATTGTATTATTTCTTTTTTATGTGCATGTGTTAAAATATCATCTGCCACTAATGTTACCAACAAAACTGATGGAGTGTGGGCAGTGCCTTTAGTGGCAGGGGAAAATGAGCTGGGCTCATCAAGGGGGTGTGGCCTAACGGTGGGGGTCATCTTCTGGCTCGTTAGGCCAGGCCCCCTTGACAAGCACCAGCTTAATGGGCTACATGGGGAGAGGGTTTGATTTGAGTTATTTATAAGCATGCACACAACTAACTAAATCAAATTCTGGCGCAGATGGAAACAATAGACTAGATGGAAATGTTGTCATGCAGACATTAGTGCCATTGAATTCACAGATAAGAAAGATGAAGCTTCTATTTAAAAAGGTAGGTCTTTTAGCCTGCCTGAAAAGTCAGGAGTGAATTTGCCCTCTGTAAGTTAGCGGGAGGCTATTCCACAGTCTAGGACCTGCAACTGAGAATCTGCAATCTCCTCTTGAAACACAGTTTGTCCTTGGGATGGTAAGTAGAAGTTTGTCTTCCGCCATTAAACCCCGAGCAGGATAGTACAGATTCAATGTGTTCACTAAGTAACTTGGTGCCAAGCCATTAATGCATTTGTACACCAAACAACCAATCTTACATTTGATGCGGTCCTCTAGCGCTAGCCAATGAAGGGAGCGGTGGAGGCCTGAGGTTGAGGTGTTTTTAGATGCACCAAATACCAAGCTTACTCCTGCATTTTGTTGCTTTTGTAGGTGGTAGATCTGTTTGGCCGGGACTCCAGCTAGGAGTCCATTACAATAGTCTAATTAGGAATTGTCTAAGGCTCCCACAACCAGGACACAGTCGGTATCGGGAACAAAAGGAAGTGCTTGCCGCAGCAGACGGATGTTATAAAAAGCTGATTATACTTTGGCTAAAACATGACTGTTGCAGTCCAAGTCACTCTGCCAAACACATCCAAGATTTTTTACCTTAGTGGCATATTTAAGTCTGGACCCCAGGAACAGGGGTGAGAGCGGGCTATTTTTCCCCTTCAATAGATGTTTTGGTCAAAAGAGAATAACCTCTGTTTTTTGGGGGTTAAATTGCAGCCAGTTTTGTCCCATCCAAACCCTTATTTCCTCCAAACATCTGCCTACCTTAGCAAGGGCCTTTTCCAAATCATCAAGTCTGATATACAGTTGCTTATCATCAGCATAGGAGTGGAACCTAAGATGGTGTTTCTCCAAGATAACCATTAATGGGCGCAGATCGATATTGAATAAAAGAGGGCAAAGTGCAGAGCCCTGTGGCGCACTGCAACATTGGGAGAGGATTTCAGAAATAAAACCTCCCACCTGTACACATTGTTTACGGCCCATAGGAAATGAGGCGAACCAGGCCAGGGCATGGGCATCCGCATATACTAGATTCTTAATACGATCTAGCAAGATGCCGTGATCCACTGTATCAAATGCGACGGATAGGTCGAGCATTACAAGCAGGGAAAGTTGACCTACGTCCCCCGCCTGCAACAACTCGTCCCATACCGCTGTGCACCATGACCTCACCCGGCCCATAGGACTGGGGGTTGCCCAATGGCACTTTAAGATGGAATAGCAGCACCCGTGAGATGGATGGGGATGCAGATTAATACTCAAGCATCAAATCAATAATGACAACTCAATGGTTTGGCAAAGGGAGTCTGTTTAATGACAAGTACAAAAAATGGGGAGTTTCATGAATATCAGCGGATGCGTGATCTTCCTTCTCGCTTCACAACTCCACGAACTTCATAAGAAACACATCATTTATACAAAAAATGTGTCATCACTGACGTGTAACACTTAAAAGTTGGCATGCAATTCTATTGGTTCTAGGAAGGTAACTTTAATATAGGTACTATATCTGTATATGGTAATG
Source organism: Ambystoma mexicanum (assembly GCF_040938575.1). Classification (NCBI taxonomy): domain Eukaryota; kingdom Metazoa; phylum Chordata; class Amphibia; order Caudata; family Ambystomatidae; genus Ambystoma; species Ambystoma mexicanum. The sequence goes on from NC_090941.1 coordinate 1,103,904,760, forward strand.
GACTAAGGGGTTCGGGAAAACACTGTCAGGTGGGGCATCTAAGCCCTTCCTTCAAAAATGGCTACAGTTGATGTCACTAAAAGTACGACGTCCCATTTGTTCTACTAACTATAGGACCCTAGATTACTTGGTCCATTATGATTGGGTTGGCACCGACCCCACTCATACTTTTCCACTTTGCGTAGCAGCACGCTGAATGGTCGGCCAGGTGCAGGGTGCCCACCAGCTCCCTCGGCCTTCCTCCAATTATTATTGTTACAATCAATCATCATTTTAGTGGTCATGTATCAATTATTTAACTGTGGTTGGCCTCGAGACTGCATCTCTGTCTGGAAAAGTTCTGATATCTTTGCCATGCGTATGTGTGAAAGTCTCACTTCTTCTCGCTCAGCTGGTCGCGTGATTCAGACACCGTGAACTCGCCTTCTTCTCCATGTAATTCGTGTATTTGATTTTCATTTTGCCCACCACCTGCCTTTGGTTTCTTATCTTGACCTTTCTGAGCAGGATATTCTGTTCCTTGCTTCATTAATTGTAGCTACTGTTCATCTATTTTAGCTGATATGACATTGGCTTTTTGGCGTGATTTGTCTTTGCTGAGTTTCGTTTCTGCCTTTTATTCTTGATTTGTAAAATATGAAGCTCTCCTCGTGTGGCCTTTAGTAAACTTTTGGTTGTTTCTGCTTCTTGTGCATAGTGGAAGTAGTCTCATATAACGTGCTTCTTGTGGGGTAGCTATGTATAGGTGGCGCGTGCCGCAATCTATCTCACTACTAAGCACAACAAGCTGCACGATTTTCTTAGCTTTCTTGCGGTTCCAAGCATATGTACATGCGTAAACTAGTCGAATATCTTCGTCATGCTCATCGCATAAGCTTCTTACATTTGACATCGTCCTTTCACTTTAGGTTCACGATGTCCCTTGTCCATGGCGTTTCGTCTCTTTACGCCATTATCAGGTCATCATATCTCCTATATGTGAGTCAGTCTGGGTTCTTGTGAATTCACCATTCGTCTTCCATTAAGACCTTTTTGGCTTCTTCAGGAACTGTACTCAGACAATCTTCATTTCGTTTCATTTATTGATATGGTTTTCTCAATGGATACCTTACTGTCCATGTTTTCTTTGGTGTCAGTACTTCAATAGATACTGTTCTTCTGATAGGTACGGGACAGAGCCCCGCTGCAACTCTCTGCTGGTTTATTTGCTCATCATACATCACATACTTCGGCGTGAACGTTCCTGGTATTTCAAATTGGACGGTTGGAGTGATGGTCGTGCTTGGGACCTCCTCTACACCACCACCAATGTCGTTTCTGTCACAAGTTTGGGGCGAAACCGGTTTGTAAAGGATGATGAAGACCCTTGTCCTGTATTCTCAATGTTCAGAATTTTTTCACTGCAAAAAGTGTTCAGCCCATTTACATGGTCTGCAGATGAAGTCTTCACTGGGGTATTCATATTAGAATTGACAAAATTTGCAATTGTTCTAAAAAACTCTTGGGGATGATTCGGTGCAGCTGTGATTTTTCCAGCTAAAAAGTTAGATTTAGCTCTAAAAATAGCCTTTTCATAATTAGTCAATGCTATTTGTGCTGACAGAACATGTTCCGGTAACTTTGAAAAGTACCATCTATTCTCATAGTATTTATGTTCCATTTATTTATTTGCATTTTTAAAGTGCTCACACAGCCCGCAGGCATCGAGGCGCTGTTACGGGAATTGTTTTTTAGTTACCTAATTGTTTTTTTTGTCTTCGTTTCATATTTATAACGCGCTTAAACATCCAGGGGTTTCTAAGCGTGGACACGGGGATTGAACCTATGTTGCTTTGTGTCGCTTCCAAGGCGAACACGTTGCCGCTGAGCTATCCTCCAGGGATATCAGACCTTCGAGGCTCTTCTGGAAGCACTTGTCCTCAAGGGGGCATATTAAGTACAAATACTGCTCATTATTTGAGTCCCCTGTTCAAAAAAGGCGTTGCACCCTTGAGATAAGGTACATTGACTCAGTGCCTCCCCTAACTTAATACCAAGTATGCTATCCAGTTCCTTTTTTTACGAACAGGTTAAGCACCATTAAATACAGTGGCACGAATTTCGTGATTAGCTACCTTGATAGAGAAAAGCCTAAGATAGTGGTCTGTCTACAACATAGGAACTGTATCAATCATGTCAATCCCCTTCTCTCTAGTCAAAACTGCGTCAAAGCAATCACCCAGTTTCTGTGAGTGTGTTTGAGTTAATATTGTTGAATCGTGTGAAATAATAATTCCTGGATTTGTTTAGAATCTGGCTTAGTGGGATCCTACAGCCAGATATTTAGATCACCTATACACAATAATTCATTGTATTTGATTCCCAGTATAGCAAGGGAATCAACCAGACCCTTTAGAAATGGCGCCGCCGGATCCCGGGACATATAGACCAGCAGGATCCTTATAGAGTAATTTGGGGTTGTGATGCTGGAAATGCATTGGAGGGACAGGGCCTCCATAACCTTGCCCTTTATTGCTTTATCATGTATGTTCTGTCTTGTTTTCTGCGCGGGAGTTCATGTAGGACTCCTGGCGGTGCAGCTCTTCCTCTTTTTGGTTTGGTCTACAGACCCTTGGGATACCCTTATGGCACCCATGGGTGGGGTTACAACCCTGTACCCCTAGTGTATGTTTCTGGGCACCTGTGTGTGGCTCACAGAGCAGGATAGGGGCTGATGGCAGCTACATGCTGAATGTGACAGGTTCTCTGAGTATTCTCCATTTTGGGATACCCAGGCCCTGCCATTGGAATCAGTTGATTACTGATAGGAAACAAGATGGCCCCTGTGGCCTCTTGCTTTCTATTGCCTGTTACCTTGTACTCCGGAAGTCCTGGGAAGCCCTGACTCTGTCCCTTCCCCTTGACTGGCTGTTGGGTGGATGTTCCATACATGGTGTTGTGGGGAAGTCCAGGCCAAACTGGCTGGAGACTTCCCAGTGACTGTATGTTGTGGGTACACCCTTGGGGTGGGACCTGGGTGAATAGAGTGTGTGACCAATATGCACTTCTTGTTATGGGTGTCTGGTTTCTGGTATGTGAAGAACAGAAGCTGCTGCTGCAACAACAGTGCTCACCCCTTTCTTTCCTGACTCTCGATGACCCGTGGCTCCTGCCTTAAAGGGAGTGCAATCAAGAAGGGCCCGTCGACGACTCACCGAAGAACTCTACGAAACCAGGTACTTTGGGGTCATAGAACCTTTAGAAGGAATCGAGACTATATTAAGCATAATTGCACTGGGCTTGTCAATACGCTTTATTTACAGGTTGCTCAGGTGGGAAGATCCTCGCACAGAACTGTCTCTAGGTAGATAGGGACTGTTCTGCCATTGCTTGGTGTAACTTGCTTTCTTCCTGTGTCTATCGTTGATGTATTTTACAATCTGATTTGTATGCTATTTGGGGCTGAAACCCGTGGTCGCATTTCACAGGAATCGATAGAAAGAGTGGTTGCACATAGACTTGTATATATTTGTCATTAAAGTATTACCGGAGTACAAAGTGTGTTATTGTGTTTGTGTATATAACGTGAACGTTATTTATATAAAGACTGTGTTTTCACTAACATAGTGTGTGGACATTCCTTTGTGGGTGGTTGGGGACTACAGTGTACTTAAGAACCAGCCCGCATCACCTCCTGAGAGCTAAGCCTTGATTGCTCGCCACGTTTTACCACTTTGAGAATCTTGGCTGGGGTGTCCTGTGCTTTGACTCTGCCATATTGAGAGCAGGAGTACAGATACCCGCCTCCAGTCTTTCCAGGGGTGATGGTGAGTCATTATCCCGATCTCAGAAACACTGTCCCACTTAAAGTAGTCAATCTTTAGATGACATCGGTAAATGACTGCAATTCCTCCTCCCACCTTCCTTTCTGTTAATATTTTGAATCGAGTAGCCCTCAGGAATTAAACAATGAAACATGGCATGTGAAGTGTCTGTAACCAGGCTTCAGTCATAAATAAAATATCCAACTTGTAGAACTCAATTAATACATTAATCTCAGTAAAATGGGCTACTGCTGACCTAGTGTTTAGCAATGCAGCTTTAGCTGAGGTAGAGAGATCTAAATGTACCTCAGAAAAAGCATTACCAGCTTTCTTTAATTCTATTCTTGATCCACGGATTTTAGACAGTGTACGAAGGGTGAGAGCCCCCTTATTATTATTCATACTTCGCAAGAAATCCCTTTCGTAGTGAAGTTTTGTCATATTTGCTCCTAATCTAGCTACGGTCACAGTCGGCACAGGCTGGCAAAATACCTTTAGATTTGACCCCGCAAAAAGAAACAGCATGGGTCGCCGACCGCCGCAACCCAGGCTGTAAAACAGAGGGTGCTGATCTTTGCATTTATTACTTAAAGAGATGCCCGATGGGGACAGCAGCACCATGTTTTCAGCCTTAATGGTGGCGCTGCCCCTCGCCAGGCATTTGCCAAGAGGCAGCAGCACCATTAAGGCTGAAAAGGTGACCTTGCAAGAAGCTGAGACCTTTTTTCCTAAAGCTCCCGTGAATGAGCTGGAGCTTCAGACTTTAGAAAAACAAGGCCTCGGCTTCCATCGGCCTCACTTTTTCTTCTATAATAGCGAAGGGATACCTCCCAGGTGCTGGCGCTACCATTATGGAGAAAAGACATTTTTTTCAGAAACTTGCAGCTCTCCCACTTGAGCGGGAGCTTCCGGCTTTAGATAAAAGGCCTTGTTTTCAAGCAGCCGGTGCTGGCAGGGCATTAGTGAGCATTAGTGAGCCCCGGCTTCACCCACCTCAGAACTCTTATTTTTGAGCCTGCTGGGGCTCTGCCCCGTCAAGCCCCAACCCAATTAAAGCCCTCAGCGTGGGGGGTGTTGTATGGTGGGGGCTGGCCAGGGCCCCTACCCGCATGCACACGGAGACACACACTCACTCGCCAGGGACCACACGGGACACGTGTGTGTTTCTCGGGTCCCCGGCGCGAACTGCCAGCAGGATAGTCTTTATTTGTAACGCGCATGCGCGAGCCTCGTTGCCACTAATGTTACCAACAAAACTGATGGAGTGTGGGCAGTGCCTTTAGTGGCAGGGGAAAATGAGCTGGGCTCATCAAGGGGGTGTGGCCTAACGGTGGGGGTCATCTTCTGGCTCGTTAGGCCAGGCCCCCTTGACAAGCACCAGCTTAATGGGCTACATGGGGAGAGGGTTTGATTTGAGTTATTTATAAGCATGCACACAACTAACTAAATCAAATTCTGGCGCAGATGGAAACAATAGACTAGATGGAAATGTTGTCATGCAGACATTAGTGCCATTGAATTCACAGATAAGAAAGATGAAGCTTCTATTTAAAAAGGTAGGTCTTTTAGCCTGCCTGAAAAGTCAGGAGTGAATTTGCCCTCTGTAAGTTAGCGGGAGGCTATTCCACAGTCTAGGACCTGCAACTGAGAATCTGCAATCTCCTCTTGAAACACAGTTTGTCCTTGGGATGGTAAGTAGAAGTTTGTCTTCCGCCATTAAGCCCCGAGCAGGATAGTACAGATTCAATGTGTTCACTAAGTAACTTGGTGCCAAGCCATTAATGCATTTGTACACCAAACAACCAATCTTACATTTGATGCGGTCCTCTAGCGCTAGCCAATGAAGGGAGCGGTGGAGGCCTGAGGTTGAGGTGTTTTTAGATGCACCAAATACCAAGCTTACTCCTGCATTTTGTTGCTTTTGTAGGTGGTAGATCTGTTTGGCCGGGACTCCAGCTAGGAGTCCATTACAATAGTCTAATTAGGAATTGTCTAAGGCTCCCACAACCAGGACACAGTCGGTATCGGGAACAAAAGGAAGTGCTTGCCGCAGCAGACGGATGTTATAAAAAGCTGATTATACTTTGGCTAAAACATGACTGTTGCAGTCCAAGTCACTCTGCCAAACACATCCAAGATTTTTTTACCTTAGTGGCATATTTAAGTCTGGACCCCAGGAACAGGGGTGAGAGCGGGCTATTTTTCCCCTTCAATAGATGTTTTGGTCAAAAGAGAATAACCTCTGTTTTTTGGGGGTTAAATTGCAGCCAGTTTTGTCCCATCCAAACCCTTATTTCCTCCAAACATCTGCCTACCTTAGCAAGGGCCTTTTCCAAATCATCAAGTCTGATATACAGTTGCTTATCATCAGCATAGGAGTGGAACCTAAGATGGTGTTTCTCCAAGATAACCATTAATGGGCGCAGATCGATATTGAATAAAAGAGGGCAAAGTGCAGAGCCCTGTGGCGCACTGCAACATTGGGAGAGGATTTCAGAAATAAAACCTCCCACCTGTACACATTGTTTACGGCCCATAGGAAATGAGGCGAACCAGGCCAGGGCATGGGCATCCGCATATACTAGATTCTTAATACGATCTAGCAAGATGCCGTGATCCACTGTATCAAATGCGACGGATAGGTCGAGCATTACAAGCAGGGAAAGTTGACCTACGTCCCCCGCCTGCAACAACTCGTCCCATACCGCTGTGCACCATGACCTCACCCGGCCCAGAGGACTGGGGGTTGCCCAATGGCACTTTAAGATGGAATAGCAGCACCCGTGAGATGGATGGGGATGCAGATTAATACTCAAGCATCAAATCAATAATGACAACTCAATGGTTTGGCAAAGGGAGTCTGTTTAATGACAAGTACAAAAAATGGGGAGTTTCATGAATATCAGCGGATGCGTGATCTTCCTTCTCGCTTCACAACTCCACGAACTTCATAAGAAACACATCATTTATACAAAAAATGTGTCATCACTGACGTGTAACACTTAAAAGTTGGCATGCATTCTATTGGTTCTAGGAAGGTAACTTTAATATAGGTACTATATCTGTATATGGTAATGGACTAAGGGGTTCGGGAAAACACTGTCAGGTGGGGCATCTAAGCCCTTCCTTCAAAAATGGCTACAGTTGATGTCACTAAAAGTACGACGTCCCATTTGTTCTACTAACTATAGGACCCTAGATTACTTGGTCCATTATGATTGGGTTGGCACCGACCCCACTCATACTTTTCCACTTTGCGTAGCAGCACGCTGAATGGTCGGCCAGGTGCAGGGTGCCCACCAGCTCCCTCGGCCTTCCTCCAATTATTGTTACAATCAATCATCATTTTAGTGGTCATGTATCAATTATTTAACTGTGGTTGGCCTCGAGACTGCATCTCTGTCTGGAAAAGTTCTGATATCTTTGCCATGCGTATGTGTGAAAGTCTCACTTCTTCTCGCTCAGCTGGTCGCGTGATTCAGACACCGTGAACTCGCCTTCTTCTCCATGTAATTCGTGTATTTGATTTTCATTTTGCCCACCACCTGCCTTCGGTTTCTTATGTTGACCTTTCTGAGCAGGATATTCTGTTCCTTGCTTCATTAATTGTAGCTACTGTTCATCTATTTTAGCTGATATGACATTGGCTTTTTGGCGTGATTTGTCTTTGCTGAGTTTCGTTTCTGCCTTTTATTCTTGATTTGTAAAATATGAAGCTCTCCTCGTGTGGCCTTTAGTAAACTTTTGGTTGTTTCTGCTTCTTGTGCATAGTGGAAGTAGTCTCATATAACGTGCTTCTTGTGGGGTAGCTATGTATAGGTGGCGCTTGCCGCAATCTATCTCACTACTAAGCATAACAAGCTGCACGATTTTCTTAGCTTTCTTGCGGTTCCAAGCATATGTACATGCGTAAACTAGTCGAATATCTTCGTCATGCTCATCGCATAAGCTTCTTACATTTGACATCGTCCTTTCACTTTAGGTTCACGATGTCCCTTGTCCATGGCGTTTCGTCTCTTTACGCCATTATCAGGTCATCATATCTCCTATATGTGAGTCAGTCTGGGTTCTTGTGAATTCACCATTCGTCTTCCATTAAGACCTTTTTGGCTTCTTCAGGAACTGTACTCAGACAATCTTCATTTCGTTTCATTTATTGATATGGTTTTCTCAATGGATACCTTACTGTCCATGTTTTCTTTGGTGTCAGTACTTCAATAGATACTGTTCTTCTGATAGGTACGGGACAGAGCCCCGCTGCAACTCTCTGCTGGTTTATTTGCTCATCATACATCACATACTTCGGCGTGAACGTTCCTGGTATTTCAAATTGGATGGTTAGAGTGAGGGTCGTGCTTGGGACCTCCTCTACACCACCACCAATGTCGTTTCTGTCACAAGTTTGGGGCGAAACCGGTTTGTAAAGGATGATGAAGACCCTTGTCTTGTATTCTCAATGTTCAGAATTTATTCACTGCAAAAAGTGTTCAGCCCATTTACATGGTCTGCAGATGAAGTCTTCACTGGGGTATTCATATTAGAATTGACAAAATTTGCAATTGTTCTAAAAAACTCTTGGGGATGATTCGGTGCAGCTGTGATTTTTCCAGCTAAAAAGTTAGATTTAGCTCTAAAAATAGCCTTTTCATAATTAGTCAATGCTATTTGTGCTGACAGAACATGTTCCGGTAACTTTGAAAAGTACCATCTATTCTCATGGTATTTATGTTCCATTTATTTATTTGCATTTTTAAAGTGCTCACACAGCCCGCAGGCATCGAGGCGCTGTTACGGGAATTGTTTTTTAGTTACCTAATTGTTTTTTTTGTCTTTGTTTCATATTTATAACGCGCTTAAACATCCAGGGGTTTCTAAGCGTGGACACGGGGATTGAACCTATGTTGCTTTGTGTCGCTTCCAAGGCGAACACGTTGCCGCTGAGCTATCCTCCAGGGATATCAGACCTTCGAGGCTCTTCTGGAAGCACTTGTCCTCAAGGGGGCATATTAAGTACAAATACTGCTCATTATTTGAGTCCCCTGTTCAAAAAAGGCGTTGCACCCTTGAGATAAGGTACATTGACTCAGTGCCTCCCCTAACTTAATACCAAGTATGCTATCCAGTTCCTTTTTTTACGAACAGGTTAAGCACCATTAAATACAGTGGCACGAATTTCGTGATTAGCTGCCTTGATAGAGAAAAGCCTAAAATAGTGGTCTGTCTACAACATAGGAACTGTATCAATCATGTCAATCCCCTTCTCTCTAGTCAAAACTGCGTCAAAGCAATGACCCAGTTTCTGTGAGTGTGTTTGAGTTAATATTGTTGAATCGTGTGAAATAATAATTCCTGGATTTGTTTAGAATCTGGCTTAGTGGGATCCTACAGCCAGATATTTAGATCACCTATACACAATAATTCATTGTATTTGATTCCCAGTATAGCAAGGGAATCAACCAGACCCTTTAGAAATGGCGCCGCCGGATCCCGGGACATATAGACCAGCAGGATCCTTATAGAGTAATTTGGGGTTGTGATGCTGGAAATGCATTGGAGGGACAGGGCCTCCATAACCTTGCCCTTTATTGCTTTATCATGTATGTTCTGTCTTGTTTTCTGCGCGGGAGTTCATGTAGGACTCCTGGCGGTGCAGCTCTTCCTCTTTTTGGTTTGGTGTACAGACCCTTGGGATACCCTTATGGCACCCATGGGTGGGGTTACAACCCTGTACCCCTAGTGTATGTTTCTGGGCACCTGTGTGTGGCTCACAGAGCAGGATAGGGGCTGATGGCAGCTACATGCTGAATGTGACAGGTTCTCTGAGTATTCTCCATTTTGGGATACCCAGGCCCTGCCATTGGAATCAGTTGATTACTGATAGGAAACAAGATGGCCCCTGCGGCCTCTTGCTTTCTATTGCCTGTTACCTTGTACTCCCGAAGTCCTGGGAAGCCCTGACTCTGTCCCTTCCCCTTGACTGGCTGTTGGGTGGATGTTCCATACATGGTGTTGTGGGGAAGTCCAGGCCAAACTGGCTGGAGACTTCCCAGTGACTGTATGTTGTGGGTACACCCTTGGGGTGGGACCTGGGTGAATAGAGTGTGTGACCAATATGCACTTCTTGTTATGGGTGTCTGGTTTCTGGTATGTGAAGAACAGAAGCTGCTGCTGCAACAACAGTGCTCACCCCTTTCTTTCCTGACTCTCGATGACCCGTGGCTCCTGCCTTAAAGGGAGTGCACTCAAGAAGGGCCCGTCGACGACTCACCGAAGAACTCTACGAAACCAGGTACTTTGGGGTCATAGAACCTTTAGAAGGAATCGAGACTATATTAAGCATAATTGCACTGGGCTTGTCAATACGCTTTATTTACAGGTTGCTCAGGTGGGAAGATCCTCGCACAGAACTGTCTCTAGGTAGATAGGGACTGTTCTGCCATTGCTTGGTGTAACTTGCTTTCTTCCTGTGTCTATCGTTGATGTATTTTACAATCTGATTTGTATGCTATTTGGGGCTGAAACCCGTGGTCGCATTTCACAGGAATCGATAGAAAGAGTGGTTGCACATAGACTTGTATATATTTGTCATTAAAGTATTACCGGAGTACAAAGTGTGTTATTGTGTTTGTGTATATAACGTGAACGTTATTTATATAAAGACTGTGTTTTCACTAACATAGTGTGTGGACATTCCTTTGTGGGTGGTTGGGGACTACAGTGTACTTAAGAACCAGCCCGCATCACCTCCTGAGAGCTAAGCCTTGATTGCTCGCCACGTTTTACCACTTTGAGAATCTTGGCTGGGGTGTTCTGTGCTTTGACTCTGCCATATTGAGAGCAGGAGTACAGATACCCCCCTCCAGTCTTTCCAGGGGTGATGGTGAGTCATTATCCCGATCTCAGAAACACTGTCCCACTTAAAGTAGTCAATCTTTAGATGACATTGGTAAATGACTGCAATTCCTCCTCCCACCTTCCTTTCTGTTAATATTTTGAATCGAGTAGCCCTCAGGAATTAAACAATGAAACATGGCATGTGAAGTGTCTGTAACCAGGCTTCAGTCATAAATAAAATATCCAACTTGTAGAACTCAATTAATACATTAATCTCAGTAAAATGGGCTACTGCTGACCTAGTGTTTAGCAATGCAGCTTTAGCTGAGGTAGAGAGATCTAAATGTACCTCAGAAAAAGCATTACCAGCTTTCTTTAATTCTATTCTTGATCCACGGATTTTAGACAGTGTACGAAGGGTGAGAGCCCCCTTATTATTATTCATACTTCGCAAGAAATCCCTTTCGTAGTGAAGTTTTGTCATATTTGCTCCTAATCTAGCTACGGTCACAGTCGGCACAGGCTGGCAAAATACCTTTAGATTTGACCCCGCAAAAAGAAACAGCATGGGTCGCCGACCGCCGCAACCCAGGCTGTAAAACAGAGGGTGCTGATCTTTGCATTTATTACTTAAAGAGATGCCCGATGGGGACAGCAGCACCATGTTTTCAGCCTTAATGGTGGCGCTGCCCCTCGCCAGGCATTTGCCAAGAGGCAGCAGCACCATTAAGGCTGAAAAGGTGACCTTGCAAGAAGCTGAGACCTTTTTTCCTAAAGCTCCCGTGAATGAGCTGGAGCTTCAGACTTTAGAAAAACAAGGCCTCGGCTTCCATCGGCCTCACTTTTTCTTCTATAATAGCGAAGGGATACCTCCCAGGTGCTGGCGCTACCATTATGGAGAAAAGACATTTTTTTCAGAAACTTGCAGCTCTCCCACTTGAGCGGGAGCTTCCGGCTTTAGATAAAAGGCCTTGTTTTCAAGCAGCCGGTGCTGGCAGGGCATTAGTGAGCATTAGTGAGCCCCGGCTTCACCCACCTCAGAACTCTTATTTTTGAGCCTGCTGGGGCTCTGCCCCGTCAAGCCCCAACCCAATTAAAGCCCTCAGCGTGGGGGGTGTTGTATGGTGGGGGCTGGCCAGGGCCCCTACCCGCATGCACACGGAGACACACACTCACTCGCCAGGGACCACACGGGACACGTGTGTGTTTCTCGGGTCCCCGGCGCGAACTGCCAGCAGGATAGTCTTTATTTGTAACGCGCATGCGCGAGCCTCGTTGCCGCTCGCGCATGCGTAAACAGTAAACGCAACATCCCTCCTTTTCCCCCAAACAAGAACACAGTATAACAGGTGCACTCAACATTAACAGTTCAAACTTAAACTAGCAGTCTTCCACCTGTTACGAGGCAGGGTCCATAATAAAGTATTGGAACCTCTGCGGCGGCTTGCACCCCGACCGGCTCGGGTACCTGCGTTCCTCTTCAGGGGGTGCCTCTGGTATCCTTGGGGCCTCTGGCGGTCCATCGTTCCTTGGTGGATCTCCTGCATCGCACTCTGGCTCATTCGCGTCTCTCCCCTGGTCCCCTTTGTGGGCGAGCTGCAGCACTTTGTCCACCAGTGCACGTGGGATAACTATTTGGTGTCCTCTCAGCAGTAGACCGTCCTCGGCTACCGACAGCTCATGGCGTGCCCTCCAGAGAGCCTGCAAGTCCCGTTTTGCGCCATCGTCCCTTCTGGCAGTGTTCATGAGCACTTCGCGCCACTCACCACTGGCCACCGCCTCCTTGATTCTCACGAACACCTTGTCTGCATTCGATTCCTCCGCAATCTCATGGCGCGCCAGGGTGACGGGTAGAGCCGATTCCACCACCAGGTGCACCGCTTCCACACAGTCCGTCACCTCCGCAGAGTCTCTGGGCGGCCCAGCCCCCGGGTGGCGAGACAGATAGTCTGCGGGGTTGTGCGTGCCGGGACGATACAGCAACTTGACCCCGTACTCCATGAGCGAGAGCATCCATCTCTCGATGCGAGGCGGCGGCTTGGACGATGCCCCGGGCATGATTGGGATCAGGGGCCTGTGGTCCGTCACAACGACCCCAGGCTTTCCTAAGACATAGATCTGAAAATGCTTGCAACCCCACAAGATAGCCAGGGCTTCACGCTCAATCTGCGAATATCGCTTCTCAGTCTCGTTGAGCGCCTTGCTGGCATTAGCAATGGGTCGCATAGCCACCTGTGGATCCGCCTGCATGAGGACCGCCCCAAGTCCCACCGGGCTGACGTCTACCACGATTTCCGACTCCCGGTCTGGATTAAAGTAAGCCATAGTCTCTTGCCCCGACAGGGCGTTCTTGATATGCTGTGAACGCCCTCTCTTCCTTCCCGGTCCAGGTCCAGGCCACATCAGTTCTAGTCAGAGCTCGCAAGGGATCCGACAGGGAGGCCAAGTCGTGAATAAATCGTCTACAGTAATTGACCATTCCCAGGAAGCTCCTTATTTCTATGGGAGACTCCGGTGGGGCTGCCTCTTGGATGTCCTTCACCTTCTCCGGGTCTGGGGAGATGCCCCCGGCGTGAAAGACAAACCCAAAGAATTCTATCCGGTCTTTCAAGAATTCACATTTTTTTCTGTGTAGGGTCAGCCCTAGGCCGCGGAGTCTTTCCATGGTGTTCGCTAGGCGCTTCAGGTGCTCCGCTTCCAATTTTGCGAACACCAGGATGTCATCCTACATGTTTATTACTCCCTTGAGCCCCGACAGGGCCCCCCTGATGGCATTTTGGAAAACGTCCGCAGCCGACGAGACCCCGAAACTGAGCCTTTTAAACTGGTACAGCCCCTCTTGAGTCGTAAAGGTGGTAATGTATCTTGACTCGGGGTGGAGCTCCAGTTGATGGTAGCCGGACCTCAGATCCAGTTTAGAGAAGACTCTCGCCCCTTGTAGCTCGCCGACAGTGTCATCTAGGGTGGGCGTGAGGTGACGTTCCCTTTTGATCGCCATGTTCGGCAACCTCATGTCCACGCAGATGCAGACTGCACCTGGCTGTTTGGGCTTTGGGGCGACCACAATCGGAGAAACCCAAGGGGTTGGGCCTTCTACTCTCTCAATAATGTCTAGGTCAACTACTGTTTGTAACTCCTTCTCCACCTGTGCCCTTAGGTGGAACGGGATTCGGCGATGCTTGAGTGCTATTGGTCTCACCGACCCATCGATGTGAAGCCGGATGGGGTCCCCTTTTAGCTTCCCTATTCCTTGGAAGATCATGTCGAAACGCTGCAGCAGGCGTTCTAGGTCTGTGTGATAAACAGCAAACGTGAAGTGCACTATGTTTAGCGCTTCGGAGGCGGCACAGCTTAAGAGGGAGTGCGGGCTCACGCTGGTTACGAAGAATCTTGCTTTTATCTTGCACTGTCCATGGGATACTGGCGCCACGAACATTCCCTGGATGGGAAGTGGCGTGTCTCCCCCGAAGGTGTATATCCGCGCATTGGATTCTGTCAACTCGGGAGGGCCTGGGAGGGCTTCATAATGTTCAGTCGCTAATACACAAACCGACGCTCCCGTATCTATGAGAACCGGGGTGGGAACCTCTCCGATGTCTACCGTGCATGTCGGTTGTCGGCTTCCTCTGGGACCAGTGGCAATGCTTGAGATGAAGAAAATGTCCTCATCCTCTTCCTCCTCCTCTGCTATTTTCAGGTCTTGCAGGCCTTGCTCGACTGACGATACCCCTCTCACCCTCCAGGTATTACTTCTGCCGACTCTCGCTGGCCCTTTTGAGGCTGCCACCGGGGTGGATGCCCTGCACACCCTCGTGTACTGCTCCGGTGTGCCGCACCGGCCACAGACCCTCGATTTTGCTGGGCACTCTCCCACATGCGGCAGGTCATAACCGCAATAGGGACACGACTGAGCATTGCCAGGCACTGGAGGGCCATCCCCTCTCCTCGGTGTCCATCTCGCCCTCCCTGGAGCAGAGCGTCCAATGGCAAATGCCTCTTCGTCCTTGCTAGGGTGCGTGGCTGCATCCATCTTCGCCCCCCTGGCCTCTGCCAGTTTGTAAGCTCTCCCTGTGTCCAGGATCTGCTGTAGGGTCAGCCCAGGCTCTCTCAACACCTGCCTCCTCAACTTCCCCGAACTGCACCCTTGCAGCAGCTGGTTTCGGACCATCTCCTCCTCATTCACCCACCTGCAGGAGCTTGCCAGGTGCCTCAGCCGCGCACAGAACTGGTCTAGCGACTCTTCTTCTAGCTGCTTCTCCGGACCCATGACAAACCTGTAAAAGTCTACATTTGCCATGGGCAGAAAGTGGTCTCGAAGAGCCTGTTTTACCGCGTCATACGTGACTACTTGGATGTTGAGAGAGTCATAAATTCTGTGGACCTCCGTCCCTGCAGAGTACACCCTGATGGCAATCTTTGCTTTGTCATCCGTCTCCCCAGAGGCCCTGAAGAACATTTCTAGTTTCTTGACCCATAAGAGCTATTTCGGCCCCAATTTAGATGGTGGGCCAGTGGTGTCAAATTCAGGCATGGGGCTTAAAATGCTGTGCATCCTGCGTGGGATGGGCGCAGGGGCACCCTCATCTTCCCTTTCCTCACCCATAGTGGTGGCTGAACAGAGTACTCACAGACCGTTGCACCACGAAGGTGTGGAGATGGCTCAAACACTAGATGTGACGGTTGAAGTCCACTGCTTCTGGTATGATATGGCACCACACTTTTTTTCTCACCACAGCCCTGCTGCAGGCTAGGGCTGTGGAAAGTTCCAAAAATGAATGTCCAGGCACTGGGGATCGCAGCCAGCGCACGAGGACCCTCCTGGGCCGCAACCGCTGCGATCCGCATGTGAAAACAAGATGGCGCCGGCCGTGCGCGCGAGTCCGTGCCGACACAGAGAAAAAGCCTTGAGCTCCGATGCCGTCGGAGCGGAGATGTGAAGCTCCGTAGTCGTCATCGTCGCCAGTGTTGTATGGTGGGGGCTGGCCAGGGACCCCACCCGCATGCACACGCAGACACACACTCACTCGCCAGGGACCACAAGGGACACGTGTGTGTTGCTCGGGTCCCCAGCGCGAACTTCCTGCAGGACCGTCTTTATTTGTAATGCGCATGCGCGAGCCTCGTTGCCGCTTGTGCATGCGTAAACAGTGCATATACACTACAAGGCATAAAATAAGCAGTGTTGCAGAGCAATTTGCTATGCAATTCTCTCAGTTTGCTAATCAAATCGAAACTTGTGTAGGAAACCTAGCTATTTAATTTACCTTGTTAAATGAAAGCACAGTGCATCTTGCATTCCTCTCCTACCTCTTGGCTCTCTTCCCAATGTTTGCTCTGTTCACTGCAAGGTCAAAGGGGCTAATGGAGCGAGTGCAGCAGTAATTATCACCTCAACTCTCAAGAGTGTTAGCAATAATTTATTTTGTCAAAGAATTGTAAACCAGAAGAAAATTGAGAATGCTTTTATCAAGCTAACTGTATCCTCTCTGACCAGTATGTGTTAACTTTGCCTAATTTTTAATAGACAGTCACGCAATTCCATTCTTAAAAAGTAAGTTGTTACATAATTCATAATTTCAGTATTGCTACTGTAAAACACTACATTGTCTCCATGTTTTACAGTAAAAGTTAGGTTGGTGTACAAATAGTGTCAACTATATTTCATTTTGCTGGGGAAGATGCATCCTATTGACGAGGTAACACTTTTAAAATGTACATGATCACACAGCCAAATGCTTTTCATGACAAACCTCGTTCTGTGACCTATTGGTACATACATCTCTGAAACTGGTGATCAACCCATTGTATCTCATCACCCTGTTGCTTTATATCCACTACCCTGAAAGTGAGATGGGACACAAACTACCATATTCCACCTAGTTTGCCCAGTTCACTGTCTGCTATGCCATCCACTCTCCTTAGTCTCTTACTTTCTTTCCTCTTACTGCAATACCATACACTGTAGTTAGCCTACAGAGCTCACTTTGCTGTATGATTATGATTGCATTATATATTTGCACCTGCAGGAGAGAGCTGCTCAAACTTTCAGAGCCTTTTTTTTATCATATCTATTAGTGCATACATGCCAACATTCCGAGGAACCTGGGAGGGAGATTTTTTCAAAGAAATCGGGAACCGACAATTTCCCCGTAGGAATGCATTGGGGAAACTATCATTTTAGGCGGGAGAACGTGAAAAATAGCAGTATTTTTTTCTGAAGAATCTGGAGTCTCCCGCCTAAATCGGGAGGGTTGGCATGTATGTTAGTGTTCCCCATTCATGCAGCTAACCTTTTACATTTTTCAGACACTCAACCAGGGCTCGCAAAGTTTACTTGCCCACTCTCATAGTCCAGTAGATTGTATGTAGGGTGAGTACATTTGCAGGGGATGTTAACATCAAAGAGGGTTTGTGGTGACATGCACCATTTTACAGAAAGCGCCTTTACATGTATTTTCATCAGTTGCAATGGGTCAATTGCATTTCTCTTAGGTCGAGTAGGTAAACAAAGTTACTCAATCTGCAGGTCTAGCGGAATTTGAAAGAATTTGGAAAGCCCGACTCCTCTCACCAATGTCTTCATGGGTGCACACAAATGATGTATTGCTCATTTTATGTCTTGGGTACAAATAACTTCTGATGACATTCAACATATTAGTACAACATTGCTAATCGAATTGGTTTGTTTGCTAATCAAGAACATTTTAATTAGCAAACTCTGCTAATCAATTTCTGAAAACTAATTTATGCCATGCACTACGCAACAGGGGGCAAGTCCCGTGTCCTTCAAAACCATTTTATAAAGTTTGCCACTGTAGGGGAGGTAGCAAAAGATCACATTATGGCCTTTCCTTGCTAATTACATATACTCATCCATCACAGCCTGTAGACTAATGCCTGCTTTGTGCGTCTGTACCTTCCACTCAGTTCGTTTTCGTACAATCATGCCTTTCTTCTCTTACTGTGCTAGTACCACTTTTCTTTCTACGCAATGCCGTTTTATGGGCGGGCCCTGTTTCGGCCGTGTTTTATCGTGTGGTTCGGCGCACATTGAGTCTGCGCACAAAGGCCCAACATGTACTGGGGAGGTTCGTGGTAATTGTTTATCCCATCCCCTGCGTTGCTTGGGCTTGCTGTCTCTTGGACTTGTTTCGCCGTGCGTTAGGCCGCACTCCGCGGATGCTCACTGCGCCTGCGCGAGAAGGCCTGCAGATCCTCGGAGTTTCCTGATTGTGTAGACGGAACCGAGTTCAGGGCAGAGTATGGAGGACCCAGAGCCACAGCACAGGACCGCAGTGGACATCAACCGGGCGGGGGTCAATGAGCTGGAGGGGGCGCTGAGGGGGATAGGACGGAGGAGAGCCCGGGGCATCGTGAGGAAGAGAGAGGTAAGAGGGCACGGGGAGAGGGACACTCTGAGGTTGAAGACGGGTTCTGGAGGTCCAGGTAGACTGGGGAGTCCACACACAAGGTTTCGTGTGGGTCTGTTGGAGAGGGAGACGGGCCTGTGGGGAGGGGATGTGGATAGGGGGAGGGGCTGTTGGACCTTATGGGGAGTTGAGGTCAGAGTAGTGGTTTAAACACTTATTTTGAATGCTGAGCTTCATGAGTAAAATAGTGTGTGCAGTTATCCCCCCCCTCCCACTTCTTCTCGTACTATTCCAGAACTACTTTCTAGATCAAACCTCCTAAGGGCGAGTATAATCATTGTGGCTTCTCGTCACTCACTGTCCCCCCTTTTAAAGCATCTTTGGCCCTCTCAGACTTTCTCTGAGAATAAAGAATACAGAGTGAGGAGGATGTTGTGACACACAGGTGGAGGTGATTCCTGATGGGGGAGGACTGTAGATCAAGGATATCAAAGCTGGGGACGTTTGGGAGGGTGCATTGTGTAGCGCGAGTGGCATCCCTGGGCATGATGACAAATATGGAGGCTGTGGCGAGTGCCGAGGGAATTGAGTGGAGTTATAGGTTGAGAGAAATTAGTTTTGGGCAAGGTGAACATAGCAGATGGGGAGCAGAGTAGTGAGTGCAGTGGGAGTGATGTGGGACCATTAAATTTGGTAGGGAAACCGAGCATTCATAAGGAAAGGGCATTGGACAGTAAATGCCTGAGAAGAGTAGGAGAAATGTTAAGACAGTGGGGGACTGGGAGAGAAGTGAAACACCAGACATGACTGGAAAGCTTATGAAGGAAGTAAAGCCAGCTGTGAGGCGAGCCAAGGATGGAGGGCTAGAGAGGTGAAGAAAGTTTTGGAGGGCTAGAGAGGTGAAGAAAGTTTTGGAGGGCTAGAGAGGTGAAGAAAGTTTTGGAGGGCTAGAGAGGTGAAGAAAGTTTTGGAGAGAGGAGAGGTGGGTAAGATCAATGGGATGGAAAGGGATGAGGAGAATAATCAATGGGTTGTGCTGTGTTGTAAACACTTGTACTAGAAATCACAATAGTCGTATAATTCCTCGCCACATTCATAACTAGATGGTGGCAGTCAGCAACCATGTCTGACATATGTAAGTATTGCATGAATACTTTTCCACTTTAAGGAAAAAAGGGAGTCTAATTTCCACTCCTCTCACTTACTAGGGCTTGAATGGCCTTATTTTCCTACAATCGTCCTGTTGATATCCAAGCTTCTCCTAGAAATCTGACACTATCACAAAAGAGAAGGGTGTGAGGGGGCATTATGAATTTGATGAGGAAGCTGTGATGAATCGAGGGAATTTGTCCCTTCTCCCTGACGCAAGCCCCCTCCGCAATACCTTCCCTAGGGGTAGAGGCAAGTGGGACCTGGCCGGGAGAACTCCCCCTTTGGGGACAAGGACTCCCGGTTCCATGAGGCACTCCCTAGAGACATCTACCTTTATGGTTTGTTCTTCAACATCAGAGACATGCAAAAACCATGACTGGGACGAGGAAATCCTGAATAGAGTCTAGAATATTGCTGGAAACAAGCATGTACCTTTAAGCCCCAGTGTCTCACTTACTTTGACGAGAAGGTTAAATAATGGACACTCTACGTGCCTGAGAGAGAGGCAGAGTCGGCACAAGCCGACAAAAGCCCTTGAGTTTGACACTGCCCTGAGGAGTGAGAGAGATGAGGCCGAGAAAGAGGGAGGGAGCTCTGGACGCTAGAGCTACAGTATCAGCATGACATGAGAAGCCCTAAGCAGGGAAACCGTGATAGAAGCTCCGGGACGCTACGAGTCGCAGTGTCAGACAGACACGAGAATCCAGAAGAAGGGGAACAGAGAGTTCGGAAACCTAGACATATGGCATCAACCCGACAGGAATGCCGGAGCCACTGTGACATCTAGACACTAGAAACCAGAGGAAGGGGAATTGTGAAAGAGAGGCAGAGACGCCAAAGGGAAAGCGCCAACACAGATCAAGAAGTCTGTGAGCCAGGAGTCCGAACGAAGGTGGTGGCCAAGACCAGGGAAATCCTGTAGTGGACCGTAGGTTCTTCCAACATCGCCAATGGCACCATGCAAGTAAGGACACAGCGTGACCGCAACTTTGTTAACGGACAAGGATATCGAGTAGAGAGGAAAAAGAGCTGAAAGACCAGTATAATGCGAAGCATACGTTGCGACTGCTGGGGGATAATGGGCTGCCCAGAGAGGATCACTATATTAAACTAATAATTAGTGTCAGTATAAAAGCATGAGGAAAAAGTTCCCCTTCGAGGAAATGCGCTATGGAGCTGTAAGGGAAAAGGTTAATACAAAGAGGAAAGAAATGTGGACAATAATATCCTGGGAAAGGGAGAAGAGTCACCAATCAATCCATGCAAGACCAAGAGAAAATAAAATGCAGAGAGCACAATGAATCCCGGTTTAAAAAAAGCAGATCGGGGAAACTAAATAAAAAGCAAACCTACCAAGGCAAGTCTAGTCACAGTTGGCCACGATAGAAATGTTATTCTGACATAAAAAAACCAGAAGGGGTTATCAAGGAGACAGGAAGTTTACAATCCGCTCTTGAAGAGTTACAAAGACTATTATGAGACATTTCCAGATACTGTTTAAAGATGACCTACTATTGAAGAATCTTACAAACTGGTATTAATAAATATCCTCAGGAGAAGGGAGTCACTCTCTCCTCTTATAGGTTAAGCGGATTGTGTTCCTTTTGGACCTTCATGACTGACGGACAAGCACCTTAGTTATCACTCATAGAGATAGGGAAATGTAGGCCTTGTTTTACTTCAATAAAAAATTGTGAACCATGTCAGTGATGGCTGGGCCTTATGACGTCGTATCCGTGCCGTGCTCAAGATTAGGAGGGTACAGCTCTTTTTGACCCCACTCGGGTCTCCAGCAACTGTCCCACAATCGCCTGTGCTCTGGATTTCTTTTTCTGCATCTGGGGCGGTAGTGACCCCCACCAATCTTGAGCGGTGTGTTTCGAATTCAACCTCCCCAAACATCTGCACCGTTACCACCGACTTGTCTCCAGTGCAATGCAGTGCCACCCAGGACGGCCCTTGGGTGCACACTGTGATTCAGAGCAGAGTCAGCTGCACATGTCCTGGAGCTCCAAGCCATATTGAACACCATGTGTGCATTAATTGAGAATTTTTGTTTTGAAATCCTAATGGACACACCACTTCATTGTTATGTATAGACAAGCAGAGTGGAATCGGGTCTACGCAGATGCTCACTCGCAGTGCTGTTGTGGGAGTGGGTTATCAACAGGGCCTTCATATTTTGGAATCCACACCGTTCTGCATAGTGGAAGTTGGAGGCGGATGCCCTCAGCAGATGAGTGGTTTCAGTCCACCTGGCCAGGTTCTGTTTTTGGATCTGAAAAGCCTATACCGGATTGCTCCAATCCGACTCTTGCCGAGACTGGACCTGCTTGCTCAGAAGGGTGGGAGGAGATTTGGCCTTTTCCCCCTCCTATCGCTGTAGTGGTCAGCATGGCACCTGAAGGACTGTTGAGAAAACATGGAGGTTGTCATGGCTGCTTGGAACCCTTCCACGAGGGCCCAATACAAAGGCAAATGGACCTGGTCTTATCACTGGTGCCTTGTCCTTCCTTTCCAATTTTGCGGCTCTGGGGGTCTCCGAGTTGTGCTGCACATACCTCACGCAATTGCGTTGTACAAGAATGTATAACTGGATTCCTTCTCTCTTTTGAGTGTGGTAATTAAGCGCCACTTTGAGGGACTCAAGCACCTATTTCCACCATTGAGGATACTTTACTTTTGAGTCTGAGGCCAAGCTAGGCTGTTGCTGGATGGCCTGGAAAATGACCCGCCTGCTAGATATCAAGTCAACTCTCCTAGTTGGTGAACCGCAGGATTTTGTTTTTTAAACATCTTTATTTATTAATCGAAGGCATACAAGAACAATGCATTGGTACATTACCCGAAGATGGATCCTTATTGTCTGGCTGGAAGTTGTGTATCACCTGCACATTTGCTCTTCAGGGTGACAGACGTTTGCAAGCCCTCGTGTGTTTTCTGGTTTTACCCCCCCCCCCGTCCCCTCACACCTCCCCACCCTCTATTCCCCCAACGTTCAAAATCAAACTTTTGGGATGTAGAGATCAAACTGAGTGAAGTCTTTCGTAGGCAATTGAGTCTTGGTTTTTACTAAGTAGAAGTTCATATGACGTGCATGCTCCTGAGTAGGCGTGGCTTGAAATATTGGGCTTCTCTGTCCTTCACTAGGTCAAGAAAGGGCGACCATATTGTTAGGAACCTTAGGTATTTTCCAGAGTTAAGGGCGCATACCTTCTCCATGGCCATTACACTGCAGATCTTGGCCCACCACCAGGCAGTTTGTAGACCTGACTCGTTCTTCCAGTTCTTTGCTAGGGTCATTCTCGCCGCTGATAGCAGATGGGTGATTAAGGAGGCCCTGCACCCTGACATTGCGTATATCCCTTCTATGGGCACTCCCAGCAGAATTATTTTTGGGGACATTGGTAGTTCCACTCCTGTAATGTCTTTGATGTGGCTTAATATTTCTTTCCAGAACGTGTTCGCTTTGGGGCACGCCCACCACATGTGGAATAGGTCGCCTCTCTTTCCGCATTTCCTCCAGCAATTGGGTGAGTTGGACTTGTTGATTTTATGTATCCGGTGGGGGGACAAATACCATCTGAGGCATAATTTATATGCTGATTCTTTAATTGTGGTGCATCTGGAGGTACCATGTGCTCTTGCCCAGATTTGATTCCATTCCTGCTCGGTTATGGGTTCGTCCACGTCCTTTTCCCAGCTCTCTTTATATGGGAGCACGTCTTCCGGTTGTTCAATGGTGAGTAATCTGTAAAGTCTGGTCACTCCCTTTGACGTCTGATCCTCCTGTAGGGTCAGTTCCAGGCCTGATGGTGTCCTTGTGCCCGCCTGCTTCACTGTCGGGTCAGTTATCCAATGCCTAATCTGTGTGTATCTATAACGTCCTTTTACTTCCAGGCCGAATTTCTGCTGGCATTCTGTGAAGAGCATGGGGTGCCATTATTATATAGGTCTTGCAGGGTCAGTGTGTCGGCTCCTGCCCATCCTTCCCAGAACTTTTTTTTTTTGGTAGGCCCAGTGAGGAGTCCGGATTGTCCATGAGTGGAGTGTTGGGGTATATATCAGTTCACGTCTGGTACTCCCAGGCCTCCGAGAAGTGGTGGGTGCGTCATGATGTGTTTCTTCCCTTGGCAAATGAACTTGAATATCACGTTTTGTAGCTCTTTGATCTTGGCCGGGGTAATGGTCATCGGCAGCTCTCTAGATAAGGTGCGTATCGTGCTTATTTACACATCTAATTATGGGAAATACGGATGATTTTTGTTTCTACTGCGTACCATGTACGCTGTGTTTATTAATTAAAAAGAGCATACTTTCCACCACTAGATGGCACTGTAGCAAGCTCCTGCCTTGAGGCAGGCAGGCCCTTCCCTTGCCAGTCTCTCTGAGACATGTATCCTAATCCAGGGCTCAACCCACCACCTCGGCCCTGGAAGACCTTTCCAGAAACGCACGTGTCCTTCTGCTACGTTTTTTCATTTGTAGAGTAAACTGAGAGAGGAGGCCACAAACACGGTGACACCAGCCAGGTAAGCAACCCGCCCTTCTGCTGCAGGCGCTTTTCAATTGCATTTTTATTTTCTGTTTGACAGCCCGGACCGCTATCTGATCGAATCTCGCATGGTCCGGGCTGTCAGAGAAATAAAACCGCAATTGAAACCAGTTCAACGTATTTTGTTTCTTCCAAAGCAAATCCATCTGCTCGGGTCGGATGATAAACCAACTGCCCGTTTCCCAGAGTCACAGTCCCCCTGAGACACAGGCTGTGTCCCTGATGAACTCCACCACAGTGTTGTCGACGCAGCCTGTGTCTCGGGGGGGCTGTGACTCTGGGAAACACGTTTCCTTTGTCATCAGCATAGCCCGCCCCCGCCCTGTGACTGTTGCCCCCATGCCCCCCATTACCGTGTCATGCCTCCTCTCCCTCCCCCGTGACTGTCTCTGTGCCCCCATGCCCCTGTTACCGTGTCATGCCTCCCCTCCCTCCCCCCAAACCCCGTGACTCTCTCTGCTCCCTTGCCCCCTGTTACGTGTCATGCCTCCCCTCCCTCCCACCCCCCATGACTTTCTGTGCCCCCTTGCCCCCTGTTAGGTGTCATGCCTCCCCTCCATCCCCCCGCGACTGTCTCTGTGCTCCCTTGCCCCCCTGTTACGTGTCATGCCTGCCCTCCCTCCCGCCCCCGTGACTGTCTGTGTCCCCTTGCCCCCGTTACGTGTCATGCCTGCCTTCCCTCCCCCCACCCCTGTGACTCTCTGTGCCCCCCTGCCCCAGTTACCGTGTCATGCCTCCCCTCCCTCCCCCCACCCCCCCGTGACTGTCTCTGTGCCTCCTTGCCCCGTTACGTGTCATGCCGCCCCTCCCTCCCCCCACCCCCGTGACTCTCTGTGCCTCCTTGCCCCCAGTTACGTGTCATGCTCCCCTCCCTGTGACTGTCCCTGTGCCCCCTTGCCCCCCGTTACGTGTCATGCCTGCCCTCCCTCCCCCCGCCCCCGTGACTGTCTCTGTGCCCCCTTGCCCCATTACGTGTCATGCCTGCCCTCCCTCCCCTGACTGTCTATGCCCCATGCCCTCGTTACGTGTCATGCCTCCCCTCCCTCCCCCGCCTCCCGTGACTGTCTCTGCCCCATGCCCCCGTTACCGTGTCATGCTCCCCTCCCTCCCCTGTGACTCTCTGTGCCCCCATGCCCCCCAGTTACGTGTCATGCCTCCACTCCCTCCCCCGCCCCCCGTGACTCTCTGTGCCCCCTTACTCCCCATTACGTGTCATGCCTGTCCTCCCCCGTGACTCTGCCCCTATCCCCCCGTTACCGTGTCATGCATCCCACGACCCCTGTGACTGTCTCTGTGCCCTCTTGCCCTCCCTGTTACGTGTCATGCCTGCCCTCCCTCCCCCCGTGACTGTCTCTGTGCCCCCTTGCCCCCCGTTACGTGTCATGCCTGCCCTCCCTCCCCCACCCTCCGTGACTGTCTGTGCCCCCATGCCCTCGTTACGTGTCATGCCTCCCCTCCCTCACCTCCCGTGACTGTCTCTGCCCCCTTGCCTCCGTTACATGTCATGCTCCCCTCCCTCCCCTGTGACTGTCCCTGTGCCCCCATGCCCCATTATGTGTCATGCCTGCCCTCCCCCGACCCCCGTGACTGTCTCTGTGCCCTCTTGCCCTCCCCCGTTACGTGTCATGCCTGCCCTCCCCTGCGACTGTCTCTGCCCCCATGCCCTCGTTACCGTGTCATGTCCCCCCGCCCCCCCTTGACTGTCTCTTGTGTCCCCATGCCCCCCGTTACCTTGTATCATGCGCACAACTTATTTTTTTGGTGTGTTTTTATAGTGCTGAAAATAAAGTGGCTAAATCAGGATATTTTTCTTTTGCATCATATCGTTTTCCATTCAGGATGTGGAAAATAAAGGTACAGTGATATTATTTTGCCCCAACATGCTGCTATAAGGATTTACATGTTGTCATGATGCTTTACTATGCAATTTGGGTATTTTGCAAGTAAACTCTATAGGACAGTATTTTTGTAGGTCTTGACACCAAAACGTAAATATTTGTATGTATGGAATGGAAGAAAGTGGCCATGCCCAAATTGAAAGAGTGGGTTAAAATCCCTGCTTCGCTGTTTAGCGTAAGTGTGTGATCCTGGGCAAATATTGCAATCTCACCCTAACTTCAACTGCAAAAAATTGAGTGCTTATGAATGATTACGTGTACACCCTTACTACAATAGGACAGTTTTAATAAGTGTAGGGCCACATTGGTGTACGCGGGTGCTCCTCTGCTAGTAGCTCCAATACTGCTGCATGGAAATGCATTATTTTAAAGGTTTTTATAAGCTAAGAAAAAAAAAGAAATGCATTATTGCTGCACTGGCCCGCCTCCAATCTCGTAACCCTGGATTTGACAGGCAGACAGTCCCACCAGCCAGTCAGTGCACCAGAAATTCTAGTATAGCAGACTGGTAGAACCAACATTACATTTTCTCCCCTGTTGCTCCAAGCAACTGAAGTGGTTTGGGCCGCCAAGAGTACTGCCCCCTCCCCATTCTGCAATGTCCACGTTATGCTATGATATTGAGTCTTTCATTGCACACCATCTGCCATTTGGACACTTTCTAGGACCTTCAGGATCTGCAAGAAATGGGTGTTTCAGACTTAAAAGAGAGTGTTAACTGATTGTAACATTGAAGCTGCACTAGAATAGTCTGATTACAAGTAAGAAGTTAAATGCCCTTACACAAGTAAGTTTGCCACCCCTCCACCGTCTCTGAAGTTAGTGCTTCTCCCAACATTTGAAGGGTTAGCCCTGTCTAAATTGTACCCCAGGTGCACCCCTGGATGTGTGCACTTGTACTTACAAGTTATTTCATGGCAGAATATTTTCCGCAAGTGTAATAAAATGGTTAAAGGCAAGCCAGACGACTTTGAGCTACAACTCCTTTTGTCTACGGGTCTGATTTTACATATGCACCGGGTGTAAATGTTGGATACGTTTTACTCTCTTGCAGAGGAGAAAACTCCTTTTTACTCTCTTGAAATTGCATTTACTCTCTAATTTCAAAAATCATGCGTAAAATACTCCCACCTCAAAATCTTATCTGGAGCACTGGTCATCGGGGATGGCTCCCACCACGTAGAGGGGTCTGGGGAGGATAGTCATTTTTACTGCTGTGATTCGGGCGAACCACAACAGTTCTTGGGTTTCCCATTTGCGCATATCTTCCTGCAACTGTTTCCATAGGGTGTTATGTTCATCTTGTATAGTTTGTTTGGATCGCACGTTAGGGCACTGAGAAGGTCTTCTCCAGTTTCTTAATCACTTCCCTCTTCGCTGTGATATTCATTGCCTTAGATTTGGAGAAGTTAATGGCGAACCCGTAGACCTCTCGGAATTCCTGTAGTTGAGACATTGCTCGGGGCATCGTTACTTCTGGGTCTCTCATATGTCTCATATCGGCATATAGTGCGATTTTTTTTTTTTTTATTTTTTTTTTTTAATTTTTTTTTTTATGGGTCGGCTGGTCGAACTTCATTCCCCTGATTTCCGCATCCTGCCTGAACCGTGTGGATCAGTGGGGAGGGCGGGCATCCTTGTTGCATACCCCTTGCAACTTAGACTTACTCAAAGCTTTGAGTGTAAAGCTGAATCTCAGGATTTTTGCTAGCAAGCCATTCACGACAATTCATAAAGACAAGGTGGTGGTGCGTATTCATCCTACACATAATTCATGAAATGTGCTTACTAGTGTTTGTTTTAAATCCTACCACAAAGGGGAAAGGATCCTTCACATTCTTGATATTCGTCAACCCCTGCGTAATCTCCCTGGATAGGTCTATGGAGCCCAGATCTTCAGACAGGCTTTTGGTGCATTATTGGGTAGGTTATGTGGGTCTGCAACTTCTAAAGTCACCATTGCCTGCTGGATTGTTTTATGCATTGAAGAAAGATACAAATCTCAAGGGCTGCATATGCCTAAGGGTCTCCCTGCGGTTTGCAGCCTTGTGGCTTTTCAGAGAACCGGGCTCTGGGAGGTCATGTTAGAGCAGATGCTCTGTTCCGTCGAGCAGTTCTGCAAATCTTGTTAAGATAGTCTGAAGACGACTGTGTGTTTTATGCTGGTTTGTCTCCCACAAGTATGGAAGAAGGGGGATTGTACGTGGGCGTAAGGAAAAAGTTACTTGCCATAGCAACTACTATACTCACAATTCATAGTCCCCTCCCTTCACAGGTCCTCCCACATTCCCTGCTAAATGAGTCACTCGGTTATGATCCAGGTGATGGAAAAATAATTCTCAAGGCTGGGGGTTGGGAATCGAGGGGGAGTGGCTGCATAAGTGCTTCTAAGTATGGAGGAAGGGGACTAGGAGTAAAGTAGTCACTGCAGTGAGTAACATTTACTTTTATCTGTCCTCCACAAGAAAGGTTGCCAGAGCACTTGCATGGATTGCCACCTCCATTTAGCAGAGTCCTGCGCACAAGTGCGCTCAGCATCAGGCAGACTTTGTCCCCCTAGCAGTTCACCCCAAATGGGCCTCTGGATGGGTGAGGGTGAATATCTTGCCTCTTCTTTGGATAGCCTTAGGTTCCCCATCAATGGCTGAGGGCTTTTGGCAGACTGATACCCCAATAAGTATCTCGTGGATCCCTTCTTCTGATGTCCAAAGATGAGGGCGTATGCATTAGGACATATACCAGGGACAAAACAAAGAAACAAAATGTATATAAGATACATAAGAAAACCAGTGATTTACAAAGGTAACAACCTAAGGGGTGGGGCAAGTGCTTCAAACTTAAGAGGAACACTCATTAACTATATACAAAATTACATAGCTGGCATAGTGGTGGTGTTGGGTAGGGAAGATGGTTGGGGTTTGAGGGCATGGAGGTCTACCTATTTAACAAGTTAGTGAAGTTTAAGCTGAGATTTGAAGAGATCAAAGTTGGGCTAGCTTCGATTGTTATGGGCAGTGGGTTTCAGTAGAGCAAGGAGAAAGCGGAAGCGCGAGGAGGCACTGGGAGGATATGAAATGGAGAGGATGAATGCAGAGTAGGATCGGAGGGAACGAGATGGTGTGTAAACTGAGATACAATCAGAGAGGTACTGAGGAGCAAGTCAATAGACTAGGAGAAGGAGCTTGAAAGGAGAACTATTGTGCGCTGAGAGCCAGCCAGCATTTTGTTGGTGGGTAGAAGTGGGGGATAATCTGGGTAGGCTGCAGAGTGCGGGTCTCAAAGGTGAGGACTTCGTTTAGATGGAGGAAGGAGAAGCGAGGCAGGCCAAGGATGGGGCTTGAGCAGTAGCCCTGTTTGATGAGCACAAGAGTAGAGCATTCGAGGTCTTGTAGTGGTCAGTAAGAAATTAATGTTGAGGATGTTAATAAGAGCAGCAGAGGCAGTGTTATTGATATGATATGGCATTTGTAACGCGCCTATACACAAGTGTTTTAAGGCGCGACGAGGCAAGGAAGGGGTACAGAGGGAGGATAGACACGCCGATCTTACTAGGCCAAGTGACATGAAATTCTGCAAGTGCCATGGGGCAGGGGAGGGCAGGGGGGTGGGAGGGGAAGTGCTGTACATGGGATCAAAACAATAACAAGAAGTGCAGGTGGCAGGTGCAAGGGTAAGTGTAGACAGCATGTGTTCAAAAGTGCAAGTGTGGCGACTGTAGGGTTACAGATACGTACCCAAGCGCAAGGGTTGCCGGGAGGCAGTGCGGGTGTGCAACTGGGCAGGCAGGGACCTGGGCCTGAAATCGGAGGGTAGATGGGGGAGGTACTTCCGGAACCAGAGGTTGTTCTCAAGTTGCAGAGAGGCAGGGAGACTGTCCAGAGAGAGGCCCCAGTCTGATGAATTGTTGTAGTGTTGGGTCATTATCAAAGAGGACCCCAAGAATGCAAGCCTTGAGTGAGGGAACAAGAGGGTCAGTCTAAAGGTGCTAGCACCCTAAAATGGCTGTCACAAAATATTTTGATTGCTCTTTGGCCTTTTTCCTGACTTCTTAGGTATATGAAAATCCCTTTCCCTGGGAAAGCTGTGTCTGTCGCTGATTAAGGGTTGGTTACTGTGTGTGGCCAGAGAAAGGGGCTGCAACTGTTTAATCTCAATCCACATCCCTGGTGCCTGAATGTCTGTTGCTAGGCAGATGTGGTGGCGACCCGTGATTGGTTAGCAACTCCCAGTTTGAATGGTGCAGATCCTTACCATTGGTGGGGTTGGGCTTGCTCCCAGCTTCAAATGTTCATCGGATCATCGTTGGAGCAAAGACCTCTACAAAGTGCAGCCCACTGACGACCCAAGGATGACCCCTGCAACTGACAAGCATCAAATACAGTGTTGTCCTGCTGAAGGCCTGCTTCTTGGTCCTCATCTCAAGAAGGCCTTTGTTGGTGCTTCGGCCCCTGGATGGGTGGGGTCAACCAGTCATGACCCACAGGTTCAGCAGGCACGGATCCTCAAAGGGAAGTGTCCCTGGACCAACCTCTGGACTGACCAACACTCCCGTGGGCTACCCTGCTGCAGCAGTCGCTGTTCCGAACAAAGCCCTGCAACTTTGCAGATCTTCAGCGTCTGCCACACGCCAATTTTTCAGCCGTCTCGTATAAAGGGAAGCACTGTTTACCTGTTCCTCTTTTTGCAGCTGTAAGATTGCCTGTCGATGCCTGACCTACGTGGAAACTTGTATTTGTGTGCTGTGGCCGTCTGTTCCGCAGTAGTCTTCAACTCTCCTAGTTTACGCATTGGAAACTGTCTGGAACCGATTCCTAAGCACTGCGACTGACCACAACAAAATCCTGTGACCGAAGTACCCTTTGCAGTGACCCTCTCTAAAGGAACCAAGGCAGAAGAACAAGCCGGCATCAGATTCTGGAACATCCACATGCGGTAAGTCTACATACCTCTTGTGGTCCCCCCGTGTTTCCATAGGATCACATGGGCATGAAGTCGCTCTTACCTTACCTTTTGGCAGTGGGACCTGGATCAGGGATCCCTCTCTTGTCCTCACTTGGTGTGTTGGGATTAAGTGTAGTACTTACCTGAACTTTATGATTAATAAGAGTTCAAAAGTTAGATAATCTCTGACACTGCAGATCTCTGTATAAAACGACCTGTAAAGTGTCTACTTTGCAACTGGTGACTTTTCAGACCCTCCAGGATATTGCAGCGTGAAATTGAAATATTTTGTGGCATTAAAAAGCAAATTAGGCAGCACATAATTGTATGTATTGCAGCATTATTGCTGCACTTTCTTTTTAATTTTATTGACTGGAAGGTGCACGTTTGACAGTTTGCACGAAAGAGCCAGTTTGTGAGGTTACAAGAGAACCAGGTTGTCATTATTTTCACCATTTGCATGAATTTAATAGGAAGAGTCACAGATGTCCCTGTCTTGACAGAACAGTGTTAGTTTTGCTCTACATTTTTGGCTGAATGTGCATGCCAATTTAATATAAAATGTATTTATCATTTGTAATGGTGATTCTCCATCGGTTCCACAATCCCAGAAGCATCCACCCACCTGATCCCACCCTCCAGCATACCTCTCACTCACAAATTTCACATCAAAACATACACTCCCAAACCTCTCACTCTGCCAGTCATGTGCATGCTCACGTGATCTCACACTGCCATATCACAACTCGCACTTCCCAGTCCGTGCCACTCTCCCAGCCATGCTCCCAACTTGCACCTTGCGCTTCCCGGTTCCTCCTGCAGTCTACATTCTATCATTCTTTCTCGCTCCTGCTGCATCTTGCATCCTTTATCACATTTATTTATTTTTAAATCTGTTTATTTTTATCTTTTTGACAAGTGTTCAGTACATAGTCTGCAGGATGTCATTACATAATAGCCAAAGATAAAATTGTCATTACTAGTATATACAATAAACAAAACCCAACATGCTAACAATGCTTGCTTGTTCCACTTAGCTTAATAAGCAATTGTCCCTGTCTCCTAAAGGCTCGGGAGGATAGCTCCGGGACAACGTGCTTGCCTTGGAAGGAAGACGACGCAGAGCATCACATGTTTGATCCCCGTGTCCGCGCTTAGAAACCTCTGGGTAGTTATAAATAAATAACCTTTTGTAACATAAAGCCAACCATCTTCTGTGCCACGCCTTACACTGCCTGAGCCCCATAGCCCCAATTAATGGTGTCCAAGTCTCTAAAAATTGCTATCTTTTATCCCTGTTTCGACCCCTCATAGGGGCATCTCGTCCAAAGGGGCGAACATTGTTTGCATCCACACATTCCAGGCTGTAACATTATTGCTGACCTTTCATGCACACTTCCCTGTGCCATACAGATGCCACACCCCATCTTTTCAGATTTCTCCACCAGGATTCTATCAGTTGCCGACTTCCACGCCATTGCTATCCTGTCCTTTGCTAGTATGTGACCAGGTGTATCATCCTAGTGAGGTGTGTGGATGTGCGCCGAAGGGGGAACATTCCCAATGAAAAAGACTCTGGGTTCCATGCATACTTGTCCATTCCCTATCCCACTCTGTCTGCAATCTCAGACCAAAACAGTTTTTTCATTAGGCAGCTCCAAAACATGTATTATTTCAGCCTTATCTACACAAATGGGGTAAACTTGCGGCCCATGCATGTGAACCTTGATATCCTGTCTGGTGTCATATGTTCTGTGGCGAATGTACACTTGTGTAAGCATGAGCCTGGCATTTCTAGACACTCTTCTACTGTATAGCATCACGTTGGCCCACTTGGCCTCCATACATTGTCTGCCTCCCACTTTGATTTCACTTTTGAGTTTCTTTGTAATCTTCCATGTCTTCACCCCATGTCTTCCCTTAGACAAATCATACACAAGTTCCAGCATGACTTGCCCCATTTATTTCTCCGGGAATCCTTGCCATCTAGCCCTTACCGCCTTTATCATACTTCTATAAGTCAAGAATTGGACGATGTTTGTCCTATTACTCTACTAGCTCCGGGAACTCCATCAATGGCCCTTCTTTAAAAAAAAAAAATCACCTAGCGTTGTGACTTTTCTATTTTTCCAGTGAGATCTTAAAATGTGGAGGTCACTTGTCTCTTTCCCGTAGACTGAGGCTAGGGGTATATTCGGGGAGTTGGGGTTCTGGTATACCCAGCAGCTTCCAGGCCCTATGCCAGATCCTTTTGCCAAACCTTAGTATGTGCGGTTTATTAATCAGCACCCTCTAATCCAGCCACTATACCTTCTTCAAGAGATGCAGCCTCACTGACGCCTGCAGTAGCGTTGTGTCCAGCGAGGCCTCACCGGATAGACACCTATCTACAAATGGCAGCTGCCCTGCCAGGTAATACAATTCAAAATGCGGCAGCTTGACCCCGCCATCCGCGTAATCCTTGCACAAATTTTTCAACGCAATCCTGCTTCTCCCAACCTCCACCCCCCCCCCCCCATATGAATTTACCCACCCTAGAGTTTAGTGTGCAGAAGAATGACCTGGGGATGTCAAAAGGAACTTTTCATAAAATGGTACAGCAGATGAGGGAGGACAACCATCTTGGGTAACACCACCCTGCACATCACTGACAAGGGCAACTTCTTTTGAAAGTCCATGGAAATTTTTATGCTTTTCAAAGCCTATAGTGTGTTCTTGTCATGTTAGGACCCCAATTCGTGCAATATATTGATCCCCAGATAGCAAAATGTGTCTATGGCGCACATCAGCCTGAAATTTGGCAAGTGCTCTCTTCTCGCTAGGCTCTTCAGCGGGAGATGTGATTTATCGCGATGTAGGGTTGTTTTCATATCGTGAAATTGTCCCTGACTTCTAGTACAAGCTTAGATTACTTTCTACATTTTGTACATATAGCACGCATAATGCAATAACATGATAAGTCCCATCAACTGTCACACTCGTCACCTCAAATTCCTTCCTCAGAAATTCTGCAAGAGGTTCCAAAGCAAGGACACATAGTATTGGGACAGCGGGCAACCTTGCTTGTTCTGTTTTTCTTAGTTCCTACTAGTCTGATAGCTGTTTACCCATTCTTACTCTGGCTTTGTGTGCTGTGTATATTAACTTCACCCAAAGCAGGAATCCAGCCCGCACGCCAAAGTGCTCCAAGACAGGATATAGCCAGTACCACCATATAGAGTTGAATGCTTTAAAGGAGTCATGGGAAACCACCATGTAGCTTTCCTAGAGTTAGTCCTATCAATGACATGGTTCAAGGAAATGTTCCTGCCCGGAGCATACCCAGTCTGATTCGGGTTTAAGATTATAGTCTCTCACTCTTTTTTATGTCTCTCACCAGGAGTGTCGGGACAATCTTAGTCTTGGTTCACCATAGATGGGGGAGGGGGGATCTATACGAAACGCACTCTGGCTGAGGTTTGTTTGGTTACTATAAAAAGATTACCTCCTTCTTTGTGGGAGTGTACCCTGTTCATAGGCTGCTTGAAACATCTTTACAAGCCTGGGTGTGATCTCGGTTATGTATTACTTATAAAATTCCACCCGCAGACCATGTGGAAAATAATCCATTTATAATGCCCACTCGTGGGCACAAACCAAGAATGAGATTCCGGCACAGTGCTATTTTGGCAGTCAAAGGTTTATTCATTCAGAATGCATTTAAACAGAGAGATAATCGACATCAAACGCTTTGCCTGTAGCTTTGCCACAAAGTCTTCGTATTTATACATATTGACCATTAGGATTACATGACACATGGTTCCCATAAAAAGGAGCACAGTGAACATAATGCGCACAAGGCATATTCTTAGCACACGGTTGTCAGTCAGCCACCTGGTTTGTCGCTTCACAGTTTGGAATGTGCATCGGCAAGCTAGGCCAACATAATTAGCCCATTGAGCATATTCCTGTTTTCCCTGCGACGCCCTGAAAGAACTGTTTGTTCATTTAAGTAATCGCACACATGTGACTGCTAGATTCACAAATGGCCTTTGAACATCTGTTCTTTCACCACCTTTTGGCACAGAGGAACCCTCAAATATGCACATAAATTGGTGGCGAAACAGTAGTCACTAATATCCATGGCCATAATGTCCTTAATGGCATTTTTCTGCATCATGAAAGCATTTGTGGTTGCAACAGAAGTGGCTGACATTTTAAGGCACGCAGTTTTGTCTGTCACATTGCAGGAAGGCAGTTCATACATAAAATACAAGGCATGCATTAGCTTTCAAAAATTAATTAGCAAAATTTGCTAATTAAGATTTATTTGATTAGCAAATACTTATTTGATTAGCAATTTTGTACTCCTATATTAAATGTCACCAGAAGTTGGTTTTACCCCAAGACATACAATTAGCAAGAATACAGCATTTCTATGTACCTCTGAAGTAATACGTGTCTTTAAAATGTAAAGGTTCACTGCATGAATGTACCGCATAAATGGAGCTCATAAAAAAAGCTCTGAAATCTTTTTTCAGTTCAAGGCTCTCTGCAGCTGTGTCATGCAGCAGTCTGTGGTGCATAGTGCAGTGTCCATCATATTGTCAACAAGACATCAATAAAGACGCAATTGTGCGTGTCATTTTTATTTTTATCAAGTTTCATTTAGCTTGTGTCTGGCATAAAACAGTCACAAGCAACTGCCCAAGATGAAGACAGCAGCTACAAGGAGTTTGTGACAAATTGGGAACATTAGTTATCTTATTCTGCAGAACCAAATACCCAGATGCCAGTCTCTTGGACTGCCCAGGTCAATGAGGCCCTGATGCAGCACCTACCAGTTACTAGTGCCGTAAGGTCTCATCTGTGAGACAAATGAGCCCAGCAAGTTAACATGTAGTCCTCCATTTGTGGACTGGCTTATTGCAAGTCAGCAAAAACTGAGATGATTGCCGTCCCAGACACCTAAAAGCCAACAGAAAAATCATCAGGGTGCCCAAGAGGTCGGAAATCTCTTCTCTAGACCTATGGAACACAGGCACCACATTTTGTGACTCCACAGCATTGTGGGAAGTACCGGGTGGCAAGGTAGCAGCAAATTGTGCAATGTAATGCCCATCAGGCCACCAACACTGCCTAAGGATATGGCTGGGTTGGGTCAAATGATTTTGCCCAGGATCACACCGTTTGAAAACAGTGCAAGTGTCGAAAGCAGCACACCCCGATGCTGGTATCGGAAGAAAAGGTAGAGGGGTGTTTTTCTGTTTTCACCCTAACAAATGGGGAGGAAGTGACCAAGATAGTAGCAAAACTTAAATCCGTTTTGCCCCATTTTTTGTTTTTTTTTTTAAAACTTTATTTTTGAAATTTTACAGAACAACAGAAAACACATGTGCACCATCAGGGTGCACTAACGCCGCAAAGCGGAACAAAGGAGAAAAGGGGACGAATTGAAGAGAGGGTAGGGAATAGAAGGGAATAGAGCAAAGCGAAAAGAAAACATAACATTTCCCGCTCCCGGTTACGACCGCGGAGCTGCCCCACCCCACTCATGGCCACAACAACAAGCATCAGGACTTTCCTGGTTAATTGTCAATCATCATTTAGGCACACATCTAAAGTGTCTCTCAACTTCACAGTTCTGTTTCGGAATCAGGAGCTCTCAGTAGTGGAAGGAGCTGCACTGTTTAGCAGATATGTAATATACGGCCCCCAGATGTCGGGGGGGTCGAGCATGCAGTGGTAGGGTTCTTATAAATTCACTCTCTACATCCTGGCAGTAGGTAATGTCTTTTTTCCAATCTTCAATTTTGGGTAGGGGGCCCCGACTCCAGGCCATAGCTATCCGCCTACGGGCCAACACCAGGAGGAGCGCTGCCAGTCTGCGGGATGCAGGGCGCAGGTATTTTGTGAGGCCGAGGAGGGCCGCCAACGGTAATGGGGCTACTTGTTATCCAATAATCTCGGCGACGATCTGTAGGACTGAGGTCCAGAACCGCTGGATTCTGGGGCATTCCCATGCCAAGTGGAAAAAGTCGGCATGTGTCGCTGTGCAACGGTCACATTGGGCCGATACTTCAGGGTGATGACGGTGTTTCTTGGCAGGGGTGTAATATGTCTGGTGCACTTAGTTAAAGTGTATCAATTTATATTGTGTGTTCACCGCGACTTTCTGGGTTTGGTATAGAATGTAGGACCAATCTCCAGACTCTATCGTCATCTGGAGGTCCGATTCCCATCTTTGTTGAGTTCTGGCATTGGGTAATCCGGTGTCTGCTACCAGGGATCGGTAAAGTGCCGAGACCAACCTCCCCTCTCCCCCAGCCTGGGTGGTATTGTGCAGCAACTCCCATGTGGGAGGTTGTGCAGGAAAGGAGGGCAGTATTTTTTGTAGGGTGTAGCGCAGTCTGAAATAAAGAAAAATGTCTAAAGAGGTGGCACCGCCCCTATCTTTGGCCATCTGAGGCGTTAGGAAGGTGCCGCCCGGGAAGACATCACCGAAGGAGTGGATGTTAAGCTTGTCGGCCCATATTAAAAATACTTTCTCATTCGTGAGGGGAACACCCGGGATGAACCTGATCGGTAGCAGAGAGGAATATCTCACGGTCACCCCATACTTGGCAGCCATTTTCTTCCAGACCGCGTACGTAGAGAGGACTGTATTTAGAGTGTTGTACGGAACTGGGATTTGACTAATGATAACGGCACTGAGCAGAGTGGGAGAGGCTAGAGCACGCTCCACCTGCACATGAGGGCACACAAAGTGGATCGTGTACCAGTGGCTTAGAAACTGTGCCTGGGATGCCCAATAGTAGTTCTCGATGTCCGGGAGCGCAAGGCCTCCTTTTGACGTCGGCAGAACCAGGGTGTCGTAGGCCACGCGCGCCGGTTTACCGGCCCATAGCAGTTCCAGGACTGCAGTCTTGATTTTCAGGAGGAAGGATAGCGGGATATTGGTAAACAGGTATAGAAGTTTGGGGAGTATAACCATCTTCGTAAGGGAGGTCATACCCCACAGTGTTAGTGGGAGCGTTTTCCACCTGTGCACCCGTTCCTGAATGGAGGTGAGCGTGGAGACATAGTTGTCTTTATATATCTCGTGATGGTTACGAGACATGAGTATACCTAGGTAGCGTACCCCTGAATTCTCCCATTTAAAGCCATGGTCGTCAACGAAGTGCACCGTGTGAGGGGTCAGGGCGAATATCACAGATTTAGAGTGGTTGATTTTCAGTCCCGACATTTGCCCAAATCTTAATACCTCCCGCATAACTGGGTTAAGGTTCTCCTGGGGATTGCCGACAAATAATATAACATCGTCAGCATAGAGAGAGACAATCAATTTGTGTGGACCTAATTTGAGGCCTCTGTGTATTTGGAATTCGCGTAGTCTGGAAGCCAGGGGTTCCATGATAAGAGCAAAGATCAGAGCCGAAAGTGGGCATCCTTGCCTCGTTCCGCGTTCAAGTGAGATGCATGTGGATCTGGTGTTCCCTAGTGTAATATAGGATTTGGGGCTGTTGTACAATAATGACACCAATTTAATAAAGAAGTTGCCAAAACCCATTTGTCTGAGCGTTGCTAGCATGAATGGCCATTCCACAGAGTCAAACGCCTTCTCGGCGTCAAGAAGCACCGCTATTGCCTGGTGCGATGGGTCCAGGGCCTCCATGACGCCAAACAGACGCCTGATGCCATAGGTGGTGCTGCGCCCTGGGACAAATCCAGCTTGGTCACCAATCACTAGAGCTGGCATAAGGGGGAGGAGCCTGGAGGCAAGAATTTTGGCCAGGATTTTATTGTCTAGGTTGATCAAAGAGATTGCTCTATAGGATGCACATTCGTCAGCGGGTCTGCCGGCTTTGTGTAGGAGAATAATATTGGCTTCCCGTAGTGTTGGGGGAAGGCATCCGCTTTCAATGGATTCTTCATATACGCGTAACAAGAGAGGGGCGAGGGAAGTTGCGTAGGCCTTGTAAAACTCTCCGGTAAGACCGTCCGGACCTGGTGCCTTGGAACTCAGGAGGGACTTTATTGCTTCCAGTATTTCTTCTGTTGTTATCGGGGCGTTGAGAGGTTCTCGTAGGTCTGCCTCCACCCAGTACAGCTCGGTGTCGTCTAGGTATGCTTGCAAAGATTCAGAGTCCGAATTGCCTCTAGAGCTGTACAGGTCCTGATGGAAGTCTCGAAATGCCTTGGCGATGTCCACTTCTGCGCAGACACGCTGGCCTTGTGCGTCTTTCACACATTCCACCCGGGTCGGGGTTTTGTCCACTAATAGTAATCGGGCAAGCAGGGCTCCTGGCTTCTGACCCTCTCCATATTGTCGAATCTGGTGTTTTCGCCCTAGGAATTTTAGCTCTCTTTCGGCTGTTTCCCTGAACTTCTGGAGCTCCTCCTTCAGCTCTGCTTGGATTTGCGGGCTTGGAGCTGAGATGGCCTTCCTCTCAAGATCCTTCAGACGGGTTTCGCTGTCTGAGAGTTCACTACGGATCAGCTTCAGTACACCATTTTCCTTACCCAAACAAATACCGCGCACAAAGCATTTCAGCGTTTCCCAAATGATGCTGGTCGCCTTGACTGAGCCTTGATTCCTCTCAATGAAGGATATTATTTCCTCGCGCAGTTCATCAGCAAAAACTTTGTCTGAAAGCGCACCCGGCTTGAATCTCCAGTTCAATCCGGGGACTGATGCGCCTACCATGGAGACGTCAAGTGTGACCATTGAGTGGTCGGATAGCGTGCGCGGTAGAATTTGGCTAGATCCCCAGGCAAACGGACAGTGGGTAGAGGCCATGATGTAATCTATCCTGGAGCTGGTGTTGTGAACGGGCGAGTAGAATGTAAAGTCCCTCGCATCACGATTGTGATGCCGCCATGTGTCAGATAGGTCGAACGCTTGACATATCTCACAAACTTGACCACTGGCTTTGGATCGATGTCCAGTGGTGTTATGCAATCTGTCTAGGATAGGGTTAATCGGTGTGTTAAGGTCTGCACCCCATATGATTGTTTCTGCGTTGGACTTCCCTAGTTGGGACATCACCCAGTTAAAGTTGTCGGGTCCATCAGTGTTGGGAGCGTAGGAATTTACAATCACCACTTCCTTTCCTGCAATTATTCCCCTCACCAGCAGGCCCCTGCCTACAGTGTCCTTCACCGATTCAATGAGACTGAAGTTAGTTCTCCTATCAATCAGGATGGCGACCCCTCTGGCAAAGGACGAGTACGATGAAAAGTACCTGTGACAACCCCAGGACTTGGCCCACTGTGATTCCGATGCCGGCAGGAGATGGGTTTCCTGAAGAATGGCGATGTTAACCTTGTGTCTACGGAGACACTGAAGGATTTTCCTGTTCTTTGCCGGCTGGTTGCCGCCGCGGATGTTCCAGGTGGCTATTTTAAATGTTATGGCTGGCATTTCGAAAGCTGGGTGAATTCACGCCTGTCAAGGCGAGAGAGCGAGAGTGGTGCCTTGAGGTAGTGGAGTGGCTAGAGTGTTTGGCTTCCAGGTTATCAAAGTTATATAACAACGTTGTGAGACGAGAGCGGGGTGAGTAAAGCGGCCACGTCCGGCCCGAGTCCCTCCCATGTGTGGGCAACCCCCAACTGGTCCACAGTAATCCCCCCCATGTAGAACAGAGTTGCAAGCATAGCCGCGCTAGGGGCACTGGTAGCCCACCAAGAGGGTGCCGGGCTTCCTATGGCGACGTAATTTCGTTCCTGCGATGTATATTGATCATAGAAGCAGACGGTGCGCAGGTCACGACTTCCAATTGCTGTGATTGTAGGTTACGGAGGGTCCCCCCTCGCTCGCTCTTCTCGACGGGGTCTCGGATTGTTCCCGCCATGTCTGCAGCCATTCTGGTCTAGGTAGTCATTGGCTTCTTCGGGGGAATTGAAGAATTGGGCCTTCCCCTCATGTTGGATCTGCAGTTTCGCTGAGTATAGCATGGAATAAAGGATCTGATTGTCCTGCAGGCGTCGCTTGACTGCCGTAAAGGATCTTCTCTGCGTTTGCACTGCCTGTGAGAAGTCTGGGAAGACTTGAATGGAGTCGCCGTCGTATTGCAGTTTCCCCTTATCTCTGGCAGCCCTGAGCATGGCGTCGCGATCCTTGTAGTTTAAAAGTCTTGCAATGATTGGTCTGGGGTGCGCGCCGGGCGCCGGCCTAGTGTTCGGGATTCTGTGTGCTCTTTCTACCACAAAAGGCTGAGACAGCGTTTCTCTGCCGAAGAGAGCTATGCAGATCTGTTCCACAAAGTCTTCCATTTTACCTGGGATTTGTCGCTCCCTCACCCCTATCATCCTGATGTTGTTCCTGCGGGAGCGACCCTCCAAATCCTCATTCTTGGCGCACACCACCTTCATCTGGGTTTTGAGCACAGAGACATGAGATGTCAGTGCCGCTGATCCATCATCCAGGTCGGACACGCGTTGTTCAACATTGTCGAGTCGATCGGCTTGTTTATCTAGCCTGTGTTGAAGCTGGTCGACCTTCGACGATAGGGTGTCCAACTTGCATCCTAGGCCGCTGATACCGGCCTTCAGGTCCATCAAAATCTCCCTTATATCAAAATGTGGGCCCTGGCCCTCGGTTGACATCATGTCAGGTGGCGGGGAGTTGGGTCCGCTGCTGGTCGTGGGCTTGGCCTGTGAGCTGGCTTCGAAAGTCAGTTTCTTCTGATTCCTATCTACCTTCCCCATGGTAGCTCGGGGAGAGTGTCCGCGCTGGGTTGTGGCTGTCTTAGTCCGGATGTTAGCACGGTGCCTTTGGTGCCTGATGTGGAGAGTTCGTGCACCGAGCGTGGGGCCTGCACGGCGCGCCGCCAAAGTTTGCCACAGGCCTTCTATACGAGCTGCGTCGAGGGGCTGCGGCACACGGTGCAGTCAGCGGCTTGTATCAGAGCGTCGGGCCCAGCTATCACGGGTTACATCTTCTTATGCCCAGGATCAATGCCGCTGGGGTTTACTCGCTTTCAGATATCCGGTCAACCGGACCAGACCCCTCCGCATCCGCGGCTGAACGGATGGGTGTCGTGGGAGGCTCCGCTGGGACGGGCGCCACGCCTCAGACCTCTAGAAAGCATGTGGTTAGCTCCTCCGTGCTGCACATCAGGCCTGCGCCACAGCGCGGCCAGCCGTTGGCGGGGGCCGCGCAGATTAAGCCGCGGCGGGACAGGCGGGCCCACCCAGCGGCCGCGTCGAGCCCGCCCGCGTTGCAGTCCGCTCCTACCTGGGTTGTCTCGGGACTCTGGCACCTCGGCTCGTCGCTCCACCGTCCTCACGACAGGCCGCCGTGTGGGACGGAGACCTCCTCATCTCGCGGGTGCCAGCACGCACACGTCCGCTCGGCCTGTGCAGCGCTGCTCCTGGTCCCGCCGCCGAGACCTCCGCCAAGTGCCCGCCTCCACCGCTCCGCACACACGCAGGGGCCGCACCGCCCAATCCGTCAGCCGGCAGGCCTCAGATTTGCGAGCGAGTGTCTCGGGCTGTAGGCAGGCGTCTGAATCGAGATTTATGTCAAAATGATCAGTGGAGCTTCGTGAAGGTGCACAGCCGTAGGATGGGTCATTCCAACCATCACAGGAGCATCGATGTTACAGGATTCATTAGAGCCCTACGGAGCTCTCTCAGGAAGCGGCCATCTTGGCTGGCTCTCTAGCGCCCTCTCCGCTTTGCCCCTTGATCCCATCCCACTAAAACTGTTTAAATTAGCTCTGGACCTAACCGAGGGTTCTAAATTGAAGGGAGCAGGGAGCTCTTGCTTGTAGCCTACAAGAGCCTGTTAGCTTGAATGTAACCACTACCAGGAGCTACTTTTGGCTCCCCTGACCAACTGATGGCAAACCAACACCCCTATGTGAATTTAACTGTGCATTTGGGATAATCAATACATAAACATTTGGACGCATCAATACAGTTACAGCACACATGGTCATATATAATGGCCATATAAATATCTCGTGGGCAGGTTAGACTTGTGGAACGCTGTTTACTAGCTCCTCGTTCCCCAATGGTAGCTCCTGGTCCCTAGTTAATGCTGAATAACCAGGAGCTGCTTTTAGCTCCTGCTTATCCATTCTTAATTTCGAGCCCTGTAACACACAAATAATTAATCCTAACAGTACTGAATATACAACCCCCTTAGAACAATATGATTTTCTATTTTGTTTCTCTGACGGAAGCATAGAGCTGCACAGATCCTCTCTGGAGTGAAATGGCCATACGCTCATGGGTTGGCATACCTTGTGTATGGAGCAAAACAAAACGGCAAAAAGAAATTCTAACATGTCTCACTGGGCTTAATTGCTCCGTGGTGTGTTTCTTTGTGCTACTGCACCCATAAATAGTCCATTAAAGTAGGCAGTCTTTACCGCCTGGCAGTTGTCCATTGCGGAAAGGGATTCCTTATAGTTTCCTTGGTCGTAGATTGTACCTTGGCCCCTCTACTATTCTCGCAATGTCTTTGGGGCTAGGGGCAACAATGTTAGTGTCAAATGTCTCAGCAGAAGGGGTGCTTTCAGCACCAGGCATGGCAGGCAATGGTATGGGTAACAGAGAAGATGGTGCTTGCTTTATATGTGAAGCGTGGACCCAATACTCGCGGCCATGACATTTCACAGCCAGCTGAGTGGTGAGCAATACCTGCACCAGCTCTTTACACCTGTGCTGCAGTCCTGATGCTCCCTAAAAGTTATTTTGTAAAGACCCAGTCAACTGCCCAGATGGTGTTCGTAGACAATCTGCAACCGTTTTGCAGGGAATGGACAGGTGCAACTCTTTACAGTAGTCCTTTAACAGCGAATATGGCACATGTTTTAGTATCTTTGGATTTGGCACGCCCCATACATTTGTTGGGCGGTCCATCCCTACTTTGTAAGGAGACAATGCAACACCTGAGTGCATAACAGTTCTCATGGAGTATAATGCTACTGAGTGTGTCTACCCATCCGAGGGCACTTCTAGCACATATCTTGGACCGCTTATTCTTCAAAGTGCAGTTGGTTCTCTCTACCAATCGTATTGCTTGAGGATGATAAATTGCATGGAATTTGTGCCGTGTGCCTAATGCTTTACTCACTAATTCATTGTGGTATTACCAAAATAGACACCATTGTCGCTCCAGACAGCGTGAGGCAGTCCAAATCGGGGTAAATGCCCCTTTACGTGTATTTTAGCAGTACTCAATACAGTGTTGTCTTTTAAGGGGAATGTTTCTACACATTTACTAACACGCATACTATCACTAACACATCGGCCCTCATTCCGGGTATGGTGGTAGTTTGTGCCATGACTGCCTCCCATAGCGGTACTGACTCCGGTTTGGTTCAATGGGGACTTACCGGTCCATTCCGACCTTGGAGGGACCGGTAAGGCCCCATTTACCAACCCATTCCCCATTCCAGATAAATTGGGAATCTCTGTAGCTCCTGCTGATCCGGACACAATCCTGAGATGCTCACCATTTGAGAGATGCATGCAGAACACTTAATGGGACACAAACCTGTATGAATGGATGCTGTATGCAACGCACAACTTCAGAGGAAATTCCGACAACTATGGAAAAAGTTATGTTCAAAAGAGAGTAATCGAGGTCCTGAAAACAGTCGCAGCAAAATGGCCGCCATATGAGAACAAAGGATCTGGGGGATACTCTTGGCGATTCCCTGGTGGCACGGAGAGGTGATGCCAACAGTCCATCAAGGACCGATTTGATACTGATTCAGGACCTGACTGTTGCCACTGGATCGATGATG
The DNA here is from genome assembly GCF_040938575.1 of Ambystoma mexicanum. Lineage (NCBI taxonomy): Eukaryota > Metazoa > Chordata > Amphibia > Caudata > Ambystomatidae > Ambystoma > Ambystoma mexicanum. The sequence continues at coordinate 1,103,949,055 of NC_090941.1, forward strand.
GCCGTGGGACAGGCAATTTGCAATGACGTTACTGGAGTGGTTATGACCTCGAGACAGACAGGATCCCTGCAATGGGCATCGGCAGAGTGAAGCATGTCGTGGACCACTGGATGAATACCAGCAAGGGACTACACAGACGGTGAAGGGTTGACTAGAAGCGTGTACGGAGCGGGCAAAACTGGGTGCCCCGACCCGTGAACACGTCCAGCTGAGCTCCGGAGTCCACCAGTGCTGCCCCCACCCTGCAGGGAGTAATCCTGGGTTCGGCCGCATACGGAACACTATTGAAGGTGCATAGGAACGAAGAGCAGACCCGATATACGGTGTCTAAGGAGGGCTGCAAACTGAATGCAGAGCAGACCCGGCTGACTTGAGGCTCCAGAGGATGTAAGTGCGAGTCTTTAATGGTGGCCGGTGTATGGGTGAATACACAGCTGTATGAAACGGACGAGACCGCCCAGTGCATGAGTGGCCGACGCAAAGGTAGCGTTCCATGAGTGTCATCGACGGAAGCACTGCATATGCGGTTGAGGAGATGCATAACAACCATACAGGGCAATCTGTGGGGGCGTGGTTAACTAGCCATGTGAGAGGCTGGGCTGCTCCGGAGCTCCCGCAAATCTGATACTCATCCTGAGACAGCCCGCTGTCAAAGCCAAGTTTTATTCATCCCAAAAGAAGGAACACTGGGAAAGCAGGCAGCACGTGATGGTCGAGGCTGGAACCTTAAACGTGTAAAGCAAAGGAAGATATCTGCTGAAAACTGAAGTGTGCAACTTCAGAGGACGCCTGGACAAAATGGCAGCCCTGGCTAACCAAGGGCTCGGATGACCGTACACTGCTAGTGAGAAGCGGCGAAGCCCCTGGTAGGTAACCAGGAAATCCGACACTGGAAAGGGCCCAGCAGAAGTGTCATGAGCACTACTCCCGAGGAGCCACGACTGGCCCAGCGCCCCCGGAAGCAGACCCTTCTTCCACATCTCCGGACCCAGCAGACCCCTACAGGGGCCCTTTGGACCGTGTCCTGGCGCCTTTGGCGCCAGGCTCATAAAGGACTTCAGTCCCGACGCCATAGGCGCCGGGCTCATATTGATAAACAGTGTAATAATGCTTGGGTGGACTTACCTGAGGCAGACCATGCTGCATACTTACCCAGAACAATCCAGTCTGGCTGAAGTCCCCAGCCATCAGGGCTGGGAGGAACTATTTCCTCTATTCAGGAACTCTTTTCTTACCTGGGTGGGGCCGGTGGAAGAACACACACCTGAAGCACTTCTCTGCTATTTACACCACGCCCGATGGAATACACGTGCTTCGCGTTATTCTGCATCAGCAGCAGGACGCTCACCGAGTCGGCTCCTGCATCCTGGCTCCTGACACGCCCGCCAGCACCAGGAACACCTGCAAACAGACAAAAAAAGAGAAGGCGAGCATTAGAAATTACTTAACGGAATCCGGCCTCAGCAATCCTACCTCTGACGATCCTGCAAAGGAAAGGTACAAGATTAGCAGCGCTCTCAAACGCTCGCAGCCGCGTGGCCTCGCCGAACTCCACCGCGGCCACGACGCCGGCAGCATCTCGGCACCTGAAAAAACAGAAAAAGACAGTCATTAGAAGTAAGCAGTCGCTTTTCTTTCACTAACCTTCCTCCACCGCGGCTACAACGCCAGCTACATCCCAGCACCTGCATAAGAGGAATACATGGTGAGCACTAACTAAGCACGGAGAACAAATACTCACCAAGAGACTTACCAGCTTTAGGTTTCTGGGCCCCGGCTCCTGTGGAGAAAAGACACTCATACTTACGGCTACCGTAGGAGAAACGAAGGACAGTGTCCGCAACTATTTCCCATCTAGTGACGTAACTGGATTCTACGCACCCCTGCACCTGAAGCAGGATGGAGAGCTCATCTTTACAATACCTAAGGTGAGAGCTCGCAGAAACCAAGTTGGGGGTCAAGAAGAGTGAGAAACGGGAGATTGGTGGGAACACATATCCACCCCAGCTGGTAATCAATCCCCTTTCTTCCACCTGCAGAAAACTTACTCTACAAGCCAGGCAATCCAAATTCGGAGGCCCCGTCCAGAGCATCTTCCGGGCCCTGCGCCTCACGATAGAAGAAACGGTAGCAGTCCAGTTCGGGTCAGCGTCTCTGTGGGAATCAGGTGAGCGTTACAAAAAGAGCCCAGACGCACACTGAAGCAAGCACTTGCTAGACGTGAACATGCGCCGGTCCCGGTTTGCACACAGGGTGGAATCAAGAGCGTACACACACAGAAGCGGCCTTGGGCCCCGGCGCATGGATGCGCAGCACGAACTATCTGACAACGTTAGAGGCTGTGCACGCGCGGACTGGCACCCATTACATGGCGTGATCGCATTGCCCCTGCGGAGACCCTCATCGAGGAGGACTATTCCGAGCGAAATGGATGTCAGCTGGACCTGTTAAGGCAGCTGTAACACCCCGGACCCAGGACAATACAGTGAGTAGCCCCCAATCAGAACCTAGCACTGGGCAGGAGGGCGTAAGCACAAACATTGGTCACCTTGGCACGACCATTTCGAACTGCAACGCAATAACCCACCTCGGAGGAATCAGGTTGGTCGCAGGTGGAAACACAAGAACCCACCTCTGTGGAATCAGGTTGGCCGCAGGTGTAAACACAAGAACCCACCTCTGACGAATCAAGTTGGCTGCAGGTGGATCATGCGAGTAGAAAATGTCAGATTCATCTACAAAGATTACACCAAGAGGCTAACACGCCTCCATCCAGGGAAAACTACTAAACACATGACCAAAAAATCAAATGGCTCTAGAACCCACCCCGAGTATCAAGTGAAAGGTTTCACAACAGGGAGTTGTTTTGTCAAGAAAAGCGGATTAAGAGCCATAGCATCAGTAAAAATCACCCTGTGAGCAAACGCGGGTGCCAGTGCTAAACCTGGTCAGGTTGGACATCAATGAAAGGCACATAAGCGCACACCTCCTCACCTCACATGGAAAGGACCAGAGAAAGCAGGCAGAACCTGCTCCAAAAGACAAGCAAATAATGAACAAGTCACAGCTCACACGCTTAAAGGTTAAGCAATTCACAATCGAGGACTTCAACCAACACACCACAAACAGTGGAGGAGGCCAGGAACAAAGAGAGGAGTGCTCAGGCAGAGACATCCCCAGCACGTGTTGATCAGCAGATACTAGAGGCCATCGCAGATTTGAAAAAGACATGGGAAACAAAACTGGAGGCTGCAATGACCACACTGAAAGCGTCTTTAAAAATATGCAGTACAAGTGGACATTAACCTACTAAGGCCGGATGTAAGGACAATTGTGGAACGAACAAGCGAGCTGGAGAAAAGTGAAACCGAACACAGCTACCAGCGCATCGCATGCCTCGAAGATCCACGCATTGCGACAAGTGACCAACCTGGAGAACAGAGCTGAGGAAGCCGAAGGACGCGCACAGAGAAACAGTGTACGTATGGTGGGACTCCCGGAGGGGCAGGAAGGATTGAACCCCACGGAGTATATTGAGGCCATGCTGTTGCAAGTTATAGGAGGGGCACTCACCCAATGATTTGCGGTGGAAAGGGCGCATAGGGCTCTGACAAGAAGGGCCCCCCCCCGGCACACCCTCCCAAGACCGATCATTGCCAAGATACTAAACTATCGCGACAGAGAAAAGATTCTGGAACGCTTCCGCAAAGGAGGTACAATACAAAGGGCTTCCGCGTCTATCACCGCATACCCGGACTACACACTCCAGGTGCAGAGACAGCGACTGAACTTTGGAGCAGTGAAGAGGAGACTGCGCGATGCGGGCTCCAAATACATGTTTGTTTTAATATTTGTAGTGCGCACCAGACCCAGGGGTATCGGGGCGCAGAAAGGCAAAACAAATATTCCCAGCTTGGTTACATTGCTATACATTAACAATAATATACAATAAGAAAATACAGGAAATAAAGTAAGGCGGCTTAATATACAATGAGGAGTTTACATATACGTACAGAGGGACATATATACTGTTAATTATATAATATATACAGAGCGTGAGGGTCATATGTACAGGGTTCAGGGTGGAATGTTAATGTAACACGTGTAATCAAGGCTAGGTAATGTGCTGTGAGTTAACTGGTGAGAGGCATGGTGGGTTTGGAAAGTTAGATGTCACTTTCCTTCATCCATTGGATGTAGTTGCGCCTGAAGAGTAGGTTAAGGTTGGGTGGCTCTTAAGGAGGACGGGAGGTAGTTCCAGTGTTGTGCAGCTTGTACTTGAAAGCTTGTGCCTCTGGTTTTAGAGTGTTTGTATCTGGGCACTACAAGGGTGTTGGAATTGGATGTTCTAGTGAGTTGGTTGGAGGAAAATCTGATGAATCTGTCGGTGAGGTAGCATGGAGCACTGTTATTGAGGCATTTGTGGGTAAGTGATGCAACTTTTAGAGCGATTATTTATTTATTTATTTATTTTTTTTGTCTTTGGTTGAAAGCCAGTTGTGAGCTCTTCTTAAGTTGGATATGAGGGCGTTAGAATAATCTAACTTGGATAAGATCAGGGCTCTGGCAAGGGTCGTACAGCTGTTGGAAGAGAGGAAGGGTTTAGCTGCTCTGACTAGTTTACACGTGTAGGAAGTAGAAGAGGCCAGGGAGCCAACCTGTTTTTTGAAGGAGAGGGTGGAATCTAAGTAGAAGCCTAGCATTTTTACTTCCTTGGCTACCTCAATGGTATTTCTGTCGCTAGAGAAGCTAGAGTAAATGTGGCCAAACTTGTTAATGTTAGGGGTAGTGCCAAGGATGATGAGCTCAGTCTTGTCATCATTCAGGCATAGACCATGTGAGGCCATCCATGCCTGAATGATGAGGTACACCCTGTTCACCAAGGACAAATCCTTGTAATCTCCCGTCAGCGGTATGAGGATCTGGGTATCATCTGCATAGTTAGTGTAGGTGATATCCAGACCGTCGAGATCGTCAAAGGGGCTTCGTGAAGATGGTGTACAGGGTGGGAGAGACACAGGAACCCTGAGAGACGCCGCAGGTAATGGAAATGGGGCCAGCCTTGTGATGTACCCGGCAAAGCTGAAGGTGGTCCTTAGGAACCAAGCATTTTATTTTGAGACCCCAGAAGAAGCGACGGAGTGGCTGGACGCACGGAACTGTCCGACGGGAGCAGATGATCAGAAGGAGAGCAGTATGGAGTAATGTGAAAATGGTTCCAGAAGCTGAGGCGCTGTATAAACTGTGACATTGGGACTTGATTATAGAGTTAGAATGCAAGGCAACGACGGGCAGAGTTGTAACAGCAAAAAGTGGGAGATAAAGAGAACCCGAATTCATACCCCATTAGATAGGTTAGTCGGGTTACCGATGGTGCGGTAACCCCCTGCTGGGCTCCTAGCACCGGTGTAGCCAGGAGATGCCCGAGATCCAGGGATGTAGCTGGGCAACAGCTGGGACGGGATGGGAGGCGGGAGGGAGGGGAGTTTGCAATGGAATTAGTTGGGGAACGAGCTTACACACCATGCGCTATTGCGCGTGACACGAATGATGAGAAGGGATAGAGGTGTGATAAGGTACGGCTGAAAATGGGAGACCTCAAGATAATGACCTGGAATGTTAGAGGGCTCAATAGTTATTAATTTTTTTTTAATTGAAATGTTATTGTTTTTTAAACATCAGGACTGAGCATACAGGTGGGTGCATGTTATACTCGCATGGTTACGTTAAGAAACAAATTTGTTCCACCTGAACAACATTTTAACATCAAATACTTGTCTCAACCTAATGGCAGGACGTTTCAAACCCTTATGTCCCCCTATCCCCCTTAACAGTGCTCATTAGTCTTCCAGTTCCTTGGCGTTTGTTGTGGCAATTTGTAGTGGGCGACGTGACGTTAATCACTGATCGTCATTTGAGTTGAGGATTATTGAGTTTAAGTTTGTGACAGGCATGTTGAACTGGCGGCGTGTCATGGGATGCTCAGTTCGTGCTAAGGCAGAGTATTTTCTAACTCCCTTGGTGCGTCGGGTTGTTTGCAGCTGAACCAGCAATGTAGTGACTGGCGAAGTCGCACCAGGCCTCTTCGTGTCGTGCAGCCTTGTCGTGGAGGGCTGCCGTAATTCTTTCCATTGTGTAGATGTTTGTTGCGATCTGTATCCAGTCTTTTTTAACTGGAAGGTGTGGAGATTTCCATTTGATGACCAGGCCCGCTCTCGCCGCCAATAGCAGGGGGGATGCCAATCGTTTAACTCTAGTCAGTTCATCGTCCTCCTCTTTGAGACCAAAGTGGATGAGAAGGGGGGGATGGTACCCTTTCTATGCCATCTAACTGCTTGATCCATCCCAGGACTTCTTGCCAGTAGATGTAAACCTTTGGGCAGTCCCACCACATGTGCCAGTAGTCGGCTTCCATGCCGCATTGTCGCCAGCACCCCTGCTGGAGGTATGGAACATTTTGGAAAGCCTGCATGGGTCATACTGTCATCTGTGGAGTAGCTTTATTGCATGCAGCTTGTACTGGGCTGCAATTGATATTCTGGATGGTGTTTTGCAAATTCTGTCCCAAGCCTGCTGATCAAATTCTCTGCCGAAATCTTTTTTCCATCTCTCTTTAAGGCGGGGACTTGAGGTTTGTTCCTTACATATCAGAGCGCTGTACATGCGTGCTATCAGAACTCTGTGTTGGTCGTGTCCAGAATTGTCTCGAAAGGCGTGAGCCCTCTCTGCGTTTTGGCCTTCCACTCCCTCTTGGATAATACACCTTTCAATCGCAGGTACAGGAGAATCGGAATCGGGTGTAGTTGAAGAACTTCCTCTAGTTCTGTAACTGATATGAATTTTCTGTTTCTCCACAACTGGCCGACTCTCAAGTCCAGCATCGAACCAGGCTTGATATCTGGCGTGTTCAGGGATTTCCTCTGTGATCCCCTGGGACCAGAGATGGCTCAGAGGAGGCGGCCATGTGGTAACTCCAGACATTCCTTTCCCTTCCTTCCATATGTTGCACAATGTCCCCAGTATTGGGTGGTTGCGCAGTCTTCTTATAAGTTTGGGTCTGGGGACCCATGGCCATTTTGCGAGAGTAGCGGGGGTGAGATTATCATTGTCCAACTGAACCCATTGCAGGTCCTTTCTGTCACGCAGGTGTGGGATCAGGATTCTGAGTTGTCGTCTGGTAATATCGCTCTATATCCGGAAGGCCCACTCCTCCCTGCTCCTTCGGTAGTATCAGGGTTTCATAGGGTATCCTGGGTTTCTTTCCTTTCCATAGGAATTCTGATATGACCTTCTTAACTTGTTTGAATAATTGGTCCGGGATTGTGATGGGCAGGACCTGGAAGGGGTATAGGAAGCGTGGGGGGCTCACCATCTTAATAGCATTTAGACGTCCCATCCAGGAGATTTTAAGTGATTTCCATTTTGTGAGATCTGCTTTAAGGATGTCGGAGTTGGGGAAAGTTTGCTTCGTACAGGTATTCGAGATCTCTTGTTAGATCCCCAAGTATCTCAGTGTTGTGTCTCCAATGATTAGCCCTAGGTGCTCGATTTCTATTTGCTGGTCTGGGGAGGGTTCGTGGAGCGGGAAGAGGATAGATTTGGTTCTGCTTATTTTGAAGCCTGAGAGTGCGCTATATTCTTCTATCGGGCGGATCGCTTGGGGGGGATTGTTGACATCGGGTTTATTACATGGAGCAGGATGTCGTCTGTGTACAGGGCCAGCTTATACTCTCTGCTGTTTACTCGCATCCCCTCTACACCGGCGTCTGCTCGAAGCATTTGGGCAAGCGGTTCCAGCGATAGCGCGAAGAGTATTTGCCAAGAGGGGACAACCTTGTCTTGTCCCTCTACTGAGGGGGAACCAGCAGGAGTATTAATAGTTATTTTAAAGAGGAACATGATTATGATGTACTTGAGGAGGCAGAAGGTAGATACAGCTCTGCTACAAGAAACCCACCCCACAAAGGACAAACAGGAGGTGATACAGGGAAAATGGAAGGGGACCACAATTGGGGCAACATATTCGGCATTCGCTAGGGCGGGAACTACCTGGATTGCCCCGCATGTACCTTTTCAGCTAATACAGTCCACAGCGGACTCAGACGGGAGGATAGTGGCGATTAGGGGGTTGATCGAAAATAAAGAGGTGTGCATTATCAATACATATGCCCCCAACCAAGATACTGTGGCCTATTTAAAGACCCTGTATGGCAAAGTCTGCCCGTACCTGGGAGGAGTAGTCCTATGGAGAGGTAACTTTAGCTGTACGTTGGACTCCAGGATGGATAGATCGGATGAGAAGCAAAGCAAACCCACCCAGCTGCCAAAACCTTGAGACACCTGATGGGTGAATTTCAACTAGAAGATATGTGGAGATTGCTCCACCCACAAGACACATTACTTGCGCTATGCGGCACCACAAAACTTGTACACAAGGCTAGATTACATGTTTGTTTCTGCTGAGATGACTGTAGAGATGGTGCTGTCAGAATACAAAGCGAGGGTCCCCATTGATCATATCATGGCAACATCTGCCCCCCCAGAGCAAAGATCCCCACATGGCGGCTTATAGCTGAGGCACTGAAAGACCGTGTTCATAGAGGACCCAAGGTAGGACCTTATAGAATCTTTAGAAAAGAACACCGGAAGCGTAGACTCGGCAGGCACTCTGTGGGAGGCTTTTAAGGTGGTGACGAGGGGGTCCGCTATAGCAAAATCCAAAGGGCTCCAGGGTGGAATAATCTAGGAACTACAAAAAGCCGAAGCGGAACTAGAAGCGATCATCATGAATAAGGGAGATAGCTCCCCAGACCCCGCCGAAGCTATACATAAATTATAGCAGGGGTGTGGGGGGCACTGGGAGAGGCTGTGTAACTTAAACTATAAGAAGTATACGGAAAGGCAACATGCGGTTGGGGAAAAGCCAGGAAGATTGCTGGCATGGTTATATAGAAAGGAGTCGCCCAGACTAGCCATCAGAGCAATAAACGGGAAGAATGGTCAAATACTAGACACCCAAAAGGGAGTGAATAACGGGTTCCTTGCATTCTACCAGCAATTGTATGGAGACGGGGAAGGTGGGGGGGGGAAATTGAGTGAGATAGTGGAAACACTAGAGGATATAGGCATGCAGAAGAGAGGGAACCTAGATGCCCCAATCACATTGGAAGAACTTGGAGCAGTAGTTGAGCAGCTACCCTCCTGCAAGGCCCAGGGAGCCGACAGACTCCCTAATGAGTTTTTTTTTTTAACCATTTTTATTTTTCAATAGAGGCATAATCAATAACAGCATATAATCGTTAAACTTTTGTTAACACAATGCATAAAACCAAATTTTCATTCAGGGTTAATGTCATCCGTTGTTGTGTAAGTTGCCTCCGATTTTCAAACTATAAATTATTATTCCACCACCCTCCCCACTGCCCTTTTTTTTAAATTTTTAAAAAACTATTTTATTTCCTTGCAAAGGTAAGGACATTTTACTTTCAACAAATGTACAAGAGTATAACGTTTGCCAATATGAGTCTGCGTCATAACTTCGTTGTCTGCTGCTATAGAACAAGAATTAATCGATTAAAACTGGGAAATTTCTAAGTTTCTACCTCACCCCCCCACCCAGTTCCTTTATCTCTAGGTTCCAGAGTCTTTTCTTTTGACCTTTCCGCTAAAACGACCCCATATGAGGATCCCATTTCTTTTGTGTTCCTGGCTGTCAGGAGGTATAAACGTTTTTGAGAATCCGAGGTTTGAGGAAATAGGCTTCTCTTTCTTCGACTCAAATGGGACATGTCCACTACTTTCCCTAATTTAAGGCACACCAAACTGGCTTATTTGTACCGCCAGACAATGGACAGGTCATTCATCCATGCCGCCAAAAATAGAGAGCTTCACTTGCCTGCACACATACCAGTCCAATACAGCAGAATTCAGACAAGCATTTCAGTATTATAGATGGTCTTTTCCTTCTGTTTTCTGGTTTAACCTTTAACTGCAGTTGCCTTTTTCCTTCAAATAATAGGATACTTGCCGCCATGGCCGAATTTAAGCTCTCTACTCCAGGCACAATAGGAATTGTAAGTATTGATCCACCCATCCTTTCTGCCAATAGAAAGGACTCCAGGCTGAAGCCCTGCGTCTCCCCTCCAATGATGATAGCGGTGGGATTCTGTGCCCACTGCTCATCATACCTCTGGACAGCAAGCTCTGGTAGAGAGACTTTGCCCGCAGACTCTTTGTCCTCACTCTCGCTGCTTTCATCGCCAGAAGAGGAATAATCATCAAGATGGGTTGTCTCTTTTCTCTTTCGGTGGGTGGATACCCATTCATAGGTCCCTAGCCTTCCCAGAGGCAATATTCCCTGTGCGAGCACTGCTGAAATCCCCATGTTCAGATGTGCTATCCTGCCTGGAAGCAGTGTTTTTTCTGCAATTGTCAGCCACATAGACTCGAGTGCTTCCCGGAAGGTAATTCGGAAGGACTTCCCACTCAAGGTTGGTGATGACAGGTATGCGGAAGTGAGCGCCCATACCAGCACGGAGAACATTGGGCTCCCATGCATTGACACAACCTTTAGTGAGTAGCACCTTGCTGCAACCGGCCCCAGCAGCAGATCTCAGAACTGTACCAAGGATTCCAGGGTCGCGAACGTTGTCGCAGATGAGGATCAGCGGGAGGGAACACTCTAGCTGTATTGCTGGATAGCTCATTTTGGAGTGATCGGGCCTTGCAAAAATTCTGATCACACCTTGCAGAGTTACAAGTTCCGACCACGTTTTTATGTCTTCAAACTTCACTTTGATGAGATGTACGTGTTTCAGCTTTGCCAGTGGCAGCTCCTTCAGGTGGTTCATTGTGCTGAAGAAGGTTTGCAGCACTGCACTGGATTCCAGGGCATCGGCTATCAGCCTTCGACCCTCCAGGAGAATTTTCCCATGCTTGTCCCGAAACTTCATCGATTTTGCAATCGTAACGACCTTCGCCAATCTCTTGTCATCCGCAAATGCCCTCTCGTAACACAGTCCTTCCAGGGTGGGCTCCGTTTCACTGCTGATCCTGTCAATATGGGTTCCTGTGCCTTCTGGCTCCTGGGGACCCCGATGACCCCTCCCTGCAGAGTTGATAGTCTCTGTCCCACGAGTGCGCTTATTTTCCTGGTCCCTCATAGAAGTCACGGGTGGGCAAGGTGCCTTCAGATTCTGCCTAGTGGTGACTCCTTCCCCTGCGAACAAGACATGTACAGGACGTCTCCGAAGCGCCCTCACTGGACGGCGTGCCTGCACAATACCACAATTCCACAGGTGGCCAAGAAGCACCGCCGACATGTTTCTTGTGAGCGCTGCCATATTGGAAGTCTTTCATGCACTGGCCAGTGTTGTAGGAAATGCAGATCATGTGCATGCACCGCTCAGTGATGACCCGAAATCCAATCCATCTCTCACAACTGCATAGCCTTTGAGCTGCAATGGACAGAAGGTTGACTGTTTCCACAACCCTTTTTGGGGTGCCCAAGCAAAAGGACTCCCGACTCAAGAAGTAATAGCGGACGCTCTAGTGTCCTCCCTAATGAGTTTTACATAATGTATAGGACGGAGGTGCTCCCCCCCCCCCCACCCCCCCTTTACTGGATATGCTGAACGAGGCATGGGAGACAGGGAGATTGACGGAATCCCTCAGAGGCAATCATTGTCCTGCTCCTCAAGCCCAACAAACCTAGCACGGACTGCGGGTCATACAGACCGCTATCCATGCTAAACCAAGATAGCAAGATTCTCACGGCGGTGTTGGCAAACAGATTGAGACAGGTCATGGATAAACTCATACATCCGGACCATACTGGATATGTGCCACATAGAAGCATATCTGACAATCTTAGAAGGCTCCACCGCGTCATAGAACAATCAGAAGGGGATACGCAAGAAATAGCAATTGCCTCACTAGATGCAGTGAAGGCCTTTGACTCAGTCAGATAGCCTTGGCTGATGGTAGCCCTGAAGGAATACGGAATAGGGCCCGGGTATCTAAATTGATGTACAGCTCCCCAGTAGCCAGGGCTAAGACGGGGGCGACTATCTTGGATAAATGGCAGCTCAGTAGGGGCACCAGACAGGGTTGCCCCTGGTACCCAATGCTGTACATCCTCGCATTAGAACCCCAAGCGATAGATTTGAGACAACAATACGAAACGGTGGGAATTCATGCAAAGGGGAGACCACATCTCATATCACTGTACACCGATGATATACTGTTATACCTGAGATATCCAGAGGAGAACCTGCAATATATCTTGGAAGTAATGGAGCGATTTGCGTCGCTCTCTGGGATTGCAGTCAATCCCATGAAATCGAGACTGTTCCCTCTGGGTAGATATATACGGAGATCCCGCAAGAGAACCTACCAATATTGCAGATATCCTGGGAGACTAGAACTTTTAGGTACTTGGGTGTAGACATATACCACAAAGTGGAAGATGAACTTGCAGATAACACAGAGAGGGCCGTAGCAAACTTGGAGAATAGCATGAGCTTCTGGGCAAAGCTCCCCCTGGCCATGGTAGGGAGGGTAGCGCTGTTGAAGATGGTCCCATTGCCCTGGCTATTACCTTTCTTTGTAAATATCCCATTGTGATGGTTGATCTAAAACATGGCGCTGGTGCGCAGTGCATTCTGGGGGAACTCAGAGCCATAATGGATATTTATCCATGCCTCAGTGGAAAGCTACACTTGCTTTGCGAAACAACATGTTTTCCACGTTATTCGCTGCTGGGCTTGGAATGCAGGCCTTCTCAGCCAAGGACACGGCGCTGGGAAAGCTAAGATCTGCAGGAGCCGGCTGGTACCTGATAGTAAAGTTTGTTTTGGTTTGCTATGCCTGCGCCAAGGTTTTGAGATGAGTTATGGAATTGTTTTCCGGGGCGTTTAGGAGAGGGAAGCGCTTTGCCCCTTGAGGTTACTGTCAGTTGACCCAGCTGGCAACCAACGGTCACCCATCAATGCGCAAGCGCATTGCCAGAAGGTTCGAGAAGTTGCCACCCCTTGTTGAGGAGGGCATATATTCGGAAACCCTCAACGGTCAGACAGGATAAGCACAAAGACCTTAGTCGGAGGGGGGACGCTTCGGTGCGCCACTCCTGTGGGCTGTTGTGCTCTCGGCCTGGCTGTTATCGGGGTATTTCATCCGCTTCTGGCGAGATGAAGTTTTGTTAAGTTACGCCCACGGTGATGTATTTCTTTCTTTGACTTCTTTGTTTTCTGTGATCTGTCAATGTGAGTTGTATGAGTTATTTCTATGTACCTGTAAGCTTTGAATAAATAGCCGTAAAGAGCTGATTATCTTCTAAAGTGTGCGTGGCTGTTAATTATTGTGTCTGTTTTTGGGTTGAAGTATTTGCTCTATAATTGCACTGGTGATTTATGGTAGTTCCGTGCACTTTTCAGAGGAGAGCAATACACCCCTTTATGATATCCAGACGTTTCTTTGGTAAATTACAAAGCATATGCAGAGGCTTTATCTGGCACAACACCAGGAATAGGATAGCCTTGTGGAAATTGCAAAACATTTATGATAAGGAGGGTATAAAACTGCCCAATTTCGAGATCTACCACTTGACCAGTCAACTACAGTATGTGGCGAAATGGCTGACAGAAGACCCCACAGTGGAGTCCAGACTGTTAAGATCTGAATGTGTCCCGTTCTTTCTTAAAGAGATGATATGGGTGACCAAACCAGATTTGAGGAGGCGATCAAGGCTGTTGGAACTGGGATGGGGGGTATGGCTCAAAACTTGCCGGGTTATGGAGAACCCGACCCCATGTTCCCTGCAGATGCCGCCAGTGGCATTGCGGGGGTGTGGACGAGCAACTAAGGTAGATGATTCGTAGCCACTGGGAACCTGTGAGTATAGCAACATTGGGTGACCTATGGAAAGATGGGAAAGTAATGGAATTAGAAGAGCTAGTAGATGAAACTGGACTACACCGGGACAATATATTACCTATACCAGAGTGGCGCGGAGGGTGAGAGAGTCATGGTCTGAATCAGTGCTTACGGATCAACCCGATGAAACTGTAGAAAATTCTATGACATCTCGGAGGGAGGACATAGTCTCCTGAATCTATGAACTCTTGATGTCCAGGGTGGGAAAGGTGGTGACCCAGTTGAGACTGGATTGGGAGGAGGAAGTGGGGGTGCCTATGCATGATGGGCTATGGGAAAGGGCCCAGAAATATCACACAAATGTGTCCAGAAATGCAAGGTTGCAGTAGATCCAACTATGTATAACTCATAGAGCGTACATGACCCCTCAGAGGGTTGTCAGATTTAAGAGTACAGAAACACAGGCATGTCCTAAATGCAGGGAGGTGAACGCTGGGATGGTACATATGTTCTGGGCATGCCCAGAGATTGAGAAATTCTGGGGCGAAGTCACCCACCGGCTAACCGAGAAAGGGATACGGTTGGATGTGGAATCCGTATGGGCATGTATGGTGGGGGGCTTTGTAAGACCCCCACAACTTGAGACATGTGAGCAAACTGAAGGACCTGGCCTATATACTGGCTAAGCATAGAATTGCTATAGGTTGGAAAGCGAGCCATAGACCCAAAATAGAGGTGTGGTGGCACGATCTCCTGAAATGGGCAGCTGCTGAAACAGTGGTATGGTATGAGGCGGCTAACAGGGGAGGGGAGGAAGAGACGGAAACTAATGGCTTGGAGACACTTAGTAGCCACACTGTATGGATCCACCCAAGGTCTCCCAGATGATCAGGACTCCTCTGGAAACACAGATGAGGATGAACCTCTAGAAGGAACTGGTGGGAATGTTAAATGTTGAATGTTAAAGGTATTTGTACCGCGCTCCATCACCAACGGAATTGGTCCCCAGGCGCTCTGGCGGATCTGTAAACGATAAGGTGGGATGGGTTAGTAAGGTGAAGAGGGAGTAGGATAGTGAGAGTGGTGGTGTTCTGTTGGCAGCTTCAGCTCGGTATACACCAGATACTGAGTTTTGGTGCAGGTATTGGATCGGTGTCAGTCCGCGTGTGCTGTTGCTCCAGCTTATGTGTTGTTGCAGTGTTGTGAAGTGCGTGCGGCTTGTGGTGCGAGAGATGGTTGTGTGAAATTTTGAGTGAGATAAGTATGCAGAGGGTTTGAGTTTATTTTGGTTAGTGGGTTACCTGACCTTTAGCATGCTAATATTCACAGTTTTCTCTAAGTGTGGTACTTGTTGGCCTTTCACAGTCCTATCTAGATGCGGCGCAGGCCAATGTCCAATGAAGCGAAGGAGAGTAAGCTCGTGTTAAGGTGGAGGGCAAAGCGAATACAGTGACCATTATATGAAAATGCGTTTGATAACCATGACATGCACTGTTGGACTTGTTTGTTGTTCGAATAATAATATATTGTTTTTAAGGTTGTAATGGCATATGTTGCTGTAGAGGTGCCATCTTGTAATTTAAAACAAGACCCATCTATACACAAAGTATCGTCCGGCTGTTCAGGGATGTCCCCCACATCCACATGTCCCTTTTTGTCCCTTTATCAGTGTTTAGTACACAATCATGCATTGGTAGCAGGGTGGCTGGATTAGGGATAGTTCAACACTGAATCACAATGGGAGGTGCCAATAAAGTCAATTCATGCCCAATAAGCCTGGCATTGGATAAATGTTGGGTCTTGTTTTTATTCATCAATATGTCTATTGCATGAGGGACTGAAAGAGTGACCGGATGTCCTAATATGGCATTTACTTGTTTCATGGATAATGCTGCAGATAGTTTGGTAATGCCATGGTTGTAACGGTACACTGATATACCAGTGTAAATATCGTGAGCTTTCTCATTTAACCATTATAACCGTCACTTTGTTTAAAAACTGGGTTATTGTACTGCTGCCAGCGGCTGTTGAACTTGTGTTTTTTTTTTTGTTGTTTTTTGTTATTTTTTTATTTGAGTGGGGGCTGCAGAGAGTAGGAGCAGCTTCACTTTCTCACACTCTGGGAGCAGCGTACCTGGGCTGCCTTGCTTGGCAAAGGTGTGTGCAGCCAGTGACCAAAGCAGCTTCTGACAGGGTCGAGTCCCTCCACTTCAGACTTGGATAAAGATCAGTCCGCTTTGCACAAATTGTGCTTCCACTACATTATAATGAGCGCCCTACCTAGGGCAACAAACGGAACAAAGTTGGCAACCTGTTGGTGGAGGGGGCTCGGCTTGAATGCACAAGACTCCAGTGCAGGGATGTCTTGCGTCACACACTGGGCTTAAATGGGAAATCTACCAGAAAGTTATTTTGAATTTAGCTCCTTCATTTGAAAGCATAAACACTCTTAATCTTTCCGACACTTATCTGATCGTCTTTTCAGCCCGTTTTATAATGTGCATTTGGCAAGGCCTTCTCTTTTACGAGGGGGGGGGAGAGTGGGGCTCACACTTGTTCAGGGCAGGGCGTTGCAATTCTTTTTCCCTTTTCTTCGCATGAAGTGTAGAAAAGAGTTGCGAGAGACAGAGGTCAGGAACCAGCAAGCCTATTGCTAACAATCTCCAACCAGCAGGTGCCCAAATGTATTGATTTTTGCCCAGGCACGTTGGACGTGCTGTTAATGCACAACATTAGTTAAGGTGCTGCAGCACTGGGCAGTGAGCACACTTTATAAGGGTTCTCCTCGAGGGACACATGCAAGGCTGAGGTGCTAGGAAAAGTGGCCAGTGCAGTCTCCTGTGGTGTCCAATCTAGAGCATACCTGTCAGTGGTAAGTAAACTGCCCCCTGGCATGCTCTGCATGAGTATTTGCAAAGTGCAACTGGGTCCTCTCTGGACTCCTGTCAATTGGACAGTAAAAAAGGCTGGACTCGCTAGGTATCCTGGGTGGGGTTAGAGGGTCTTGCTCTGGGCTATTGTAATTTGTGTGGCACCTCCAAGTCCACTGGCACAAGCTAAAATCTGCATACTTTTGATTACATAAAATTGTATTTTTGCTTTTAATCTGTGTTTGGTACACTCTGGAAATTGTTTTATTTATTACTTGGTTAAATGTAAATTGAATGTCCTTTATGTTCACCCACTCACTCCCATCTGCTTCATTATGAAGCAGAATAGAGTGAGTTTAGGAATTGCTAAAAATATTGCCTCTTAATTGCTGGGGTTTGTGAAGAGTTGTATTTTTTGTTAAAATTACAATTTTTTTTTTTGGGTCATCTCATGTAAGAATTCATCCGATATTGCTGGGCTGAGGCTTGAACCCATATTGTCATTTTACACGGTGGGGAGTGCATATATGTGAAGGGAGCGTACGGATTTAATTAAAAAAGTACTGGTGTCAATAAAACTGCTTCAGTGAAAAAGTCATGAGCACAGAATTGATGTGAGAATTCATGAAACTTGTGAGTGTGTTCCTTTCATCGGGGTATCTGTAGTGTATTAACCGGCCTTGGCAATGGTGAGGCTGTAATGGGTACCCTGTACTGTGGGTCAAACCGTGTGTGGCCATAACAACCAGGCTGCCAGATTGGTTGCTAGCCCAAGAAAGTTGGCAAGAGGAACCCACCACACAAGTGGCAAGTCTCAGTGGCGTGCATATTTGTCAAATTATAATGCTTGTCGGTATAAAGCACAACAGTTGGTTGTGGGGGCATGTTTAGGTAAAAGTGCTTAAAATAAATAGTATCCATTTACTTAATGGGTTTCATTTGTTGCAAAGCAAGCACGTGTTTCACATGTCAGTGATTTTGTTTTCAGGCATATTTGAATCCGTTTTTGTTGTGGGTCGATGTTCCCGTACCAAACTGCATCATGCTGCTGAAATAGCAGTCACTGCTGAATATTTTATGCTAATCAACTACCTTTTTAATTTAACTTCAAAATCTGTATACACGCCTATTGCCTGCATGCTTAGGGTTTCGTTTGTCAACTGCACTCTCAAAAATGCTTAGCATGTATTTAAGGTTTTACCTCATTAAACTTATATATTGCTTGACTAATTTCTGTTTTATATAAAATCCTCACATTTTTACATTTAATGTTACCCTTGACCTTGCAATTTCAGTTGTTTACAAACATAATAAAAGATGTCTAAAAAATAAAAACGCGTGACAAAGAGCTTGCTTTTGCAAACAGTTCCAGACATTGTTAATAAGGCATGTGAAAAACTGTCAGTGACATAAATCTGATGAGATGAAGCGCTACTAAAACGAAAGCCTTTCTGAATCGTCACAAGTGGGGTGCTGTAGGGCAAGCAGTTTCTGTTCCGGGGTCCCATAACATTTTAGTTAATCTTTTTCAAAACCAGCCCAGGATGAAAATGTTCTGTGACTGAGCAGCATGCACAAAACGCTGTTCCTGTTCACACTCATTAGCCACTCTTCAACTGGAGATAAGGGAGTTTTGGCCTGCAAAAATCCATTTTGCAGCATTATTACAGATTTTTGCGGGTCCATTGTAAAAAGGCCCCTTGCTTACAGCAGGAAAACCTGACTCCATAAGCACATGCGACCAGCGAAAATGCATTGATGTGATGGTGGTGTAGTTTAAAGGTTTTGAAATGTAAAAGGCCAGTGGAAAAACAGTATTTTATGTTGTACAAGTTGTTTTCAGTTGCAGTAGTTTTGTACGCCCATTCTCTGAACCACACATGATCACGCAATCCATTCATTATAAGGAATACGAAAAATGAATTCAGTGCAACATAGGAAAAAGTCTTCCGCTAGGGAAGGCCTCTGTAGTTTATAGATAAAAATGTTTCCTAGTGCATACTGCAATGGGTTATTTCTCTGGTTCAGCGTTCTATTTGCTTAATATGAGCCACATTGTGCATGAATGCCACTAATCTCTGGTTGTTGTTCATTGCCCCCCCAAACCCCTGCACCAAAGGGTAGAATATGTGTAGATTTATTCACCCTTAACCTCCTTCAGTCGGTAGCTTGCAGATTATCAAGGCAGGAGCATGTTTTTTGTAACGCCACCGGAGCCCCAAACGTGTGGCAGTTTTTCAGCTTTTCTCTTTTTCTTGGTACTACAAACAAAACGCATGCTTTTTGACCAAATCCACCTTTACAGGGGCTAACTTAAGTCGGACTTCAACTTTCCTGCTAATATATAACTTTTCGTAACTGTTAGGACAAACATTGTATTTCGTTTGACAAAGTCAAATGGTACCACGAGATTCCGTCCAAACTTGGCTGAGCAAAGTTAAATTAGATTAAATTGATATAAAATATAACTTTTCGATGCTATCTTTTTATTGTTGAACGTCTTTCTGATCAGTAAACTTTTTTTACCAAAATAATATTCATCAGTGCAGTTAAATACATGTGCAATACCGTGATACCCACAGTATATCGTCATTTGGCAAAACAGGTTTTCATACCATCAGAAAATCCATACCGCAACGCCCCTAGCCTTTGCTACTGGATCCATAGTGGAGGAAAAATATGCACACTGCCTATTTTTTACCCTTTTGCGGTTGCGTTGGTACAGACAACGCACGCAAGCCCAAACAGGTAAAGGGTTTTGTATAGTATGGAGTTCCTAAAGCAGGTGAGTTACAAAGTGCTGATTTTAGTATGATAAAGCTTTCTCCTGGTGAGCAACAGTCCAAGGCAAAGGAATAGGAGTGGTGCTCGAGGTACGTTCTAGCAATGGTTTAGCCAGGATGGACAAATTAGGGGTCCACTGCCTACAGAATGTCAACCCTAGAAACCCTCTGACATTTTGCTGCATGGTTGGGACAGCTATTTTCATAATGGTTTCCAAGCACTGTGGATGCTGGAGTCTCTCCCCCTTTGAAAATAGATGTCCCAAATAAGTGACCTGTGTCTTAAAAAAACTGCAACTTACTGGGAGATAGTTTATGCTCAAGGGGTGCAAGGAACTTCAATAATCACACTGTGCAATCTGCACATTGTTCTTGGGTGTCAGGTGCTATCAAAAGATCATCAACATATTGTAAAAGCACTGTATGAGTGGTTGCAGTGAACATGTCCAATTGTGTCTTTAAAGCTGGGCTATTTATATATACTCTGACTTTGTGTATCCCTGTAGTGCTCCACAAAAAGTATACTATCATCCGTCAAAATTAAAAGCAAATGGGTACTGACTGTCTTTGTGGATTGGAATGCTAAAAAATGTATTTTTAAGATCAGTGACAGTAAAATATTCTGCAGAGGGCGGAATCATAGTAAAGAGGCAGGTCAGGGACCACATGGAACTGAGGAACTATGATCCTGTTAATGGCACGGAGGTCAATTCTAAGTCAAAGCTGATTAGGAGAATCTGGCTTTCCTTCACTTCACTTCGCTTCTGTGTGGGTAAAATAAGACTGTTCCAGGGACTTCCCACCATTTCCTTTACATGTCAGTTTACCCATAACAGATGAGCAAAAGCCAGTGTAGTAAAGCTGAAGACTTCACTGTACTGCAAAGAGCAGGTCAGATTAAAAAATAAAAGCAAGTTTGCGGGCCCATAAAAATGGAGGGAAAGGTGATGTAAAAATAAATCATTCCCCACACTCCCACTCCTAATCACACTTGCCAGCCATTCACACAATCTCACATCGCAGTAGTCAGTTTGACTCTAGGTATGGATAGGTTATTGGAGTTAGCAGATCTAGTAAGTCGTGTTAGTTTTAGTTTGGTGAATCTGGCAGAGAGGTACTGCGGTGCGGCGTTGTTAAGGCATTTGTGGACCAAAGAGGCAACTTTTAGTTAGATTCTCTCCTGAGTAGAGAGCCAGTTGTTGGCTCGTCTGAGTGCGGAGATGTGGGCTCTCCTGGGAATGCAAAGTGCTGCTCTAAGCGCGTTGTTTTGCAGAATTTGAATTCTTTTGATGACTTCCTTGTTAGCCCCAATATAGAGCGAGTTGCAGTAGTCCAGTTTTGATAACACGAGCGCTCTAGCGAGTGTGATGCAGCTATCGTTTGATAGGAAGGGTTTGCCTGCTCTTATCAATTTGCAGGTATAGGCGGTTGCTGAAGCCATCACATTGACCTGCTTGTTGAAAGAAAGGGTGGAGTCCAGGTAGAAACCCAGAGTTTTAACCGCGTGGGCGGTTGTGATTTGGTTGTTGTCGATATTGAAGGAGGAGTAGTTGGGGCCCAGTTTTTTGAGGGTGGGTGGTGTGCCCAGGATGATGATTTCAGTTTTGTCATCATTCAGGCATAGACCGTGTGTGTGGCCATCCATGCCTGGATGATGAGATACTCTGTTCACCAAGGCCAAATCCTTGTCGTAATCACCGGTAAGTGGTAGGAGAATCTGGGTATCATCCGCATAATTAGTGTAGGTGATACCCAGAAGGTCCAGATTATCGAAAAGGGGCTTAGAGAAGATGTTATAGAGTGTAGGCGAAACAGGATCCTTGGGGCACACCACATGTAATGGGGATGGAGTCTGCTGCCGCAGTGGTGAAGACTCTCATTGTCCTGTTATTGAGGAAGGATTGGATCCATTTTGTGGCTTCTTCTGAGAAGTGCGCGGCTGTATCCAGGTGCCTGCAGAGGACCTTGTGGTCAACAAGGTCAAATGCGGCAGATAAATCCAGGAGGAGGAGGAGTAAGGCTGGTTTGCCTTGATCCCTTAGCTTGTCAATTTGCGCATTTAGGTCTAAGAGGGCAGTTTCGGTTCCATGCTGGGGACGGAAGCCAGACTGCCGTACTCCTAGTAAATTGTTTTTTTCAAGGTGTTTCTGTATTTGTGAGTACGCCACTTTGTCTATGATTTTTAGGAGGAATGGCACAGTGGTGATTGGGCGGTAGTTTGTGGGTATGGCAGGGTCTAGTGTCTGTTATTTGAGCAAAGGGAGTACCCAAGATTCTTTTGTTGCTTGGTATGGACCCTGTAGCGAATGAGGCGTTAATGAGTTTTGAGATAAAGGGAGCCAGGTCTCTAGCTGCGTCCTTTCTCAGTTGAGGAGGACATTGATCCCCCTGGCAATTACATGGTTTGAGTGACAGTATGATTTTTTCAGTCTCAATAGTAGATACTTTTGAGAATTTGAAGCGAGGGTAGTTGGTGCTATTTTTAGGAGGGGTGATATCTGTTTTGGGTTTAGTGTCGAGACTGAGCGAGGATTTTTTTGTGGCAATTTTAGATTGGAGAGATGTTACTTTATTAGCTAGGGCTTGCTGAATGTTGGTGCACCATGTTTTATCTTTGACACAGTTGTCAGGCACTGGGATGGGGGATTCTATTTCCTTTAGGATAATGAGTTCTTTCATGCTAGAGTTGGCTTGGGCTATTCTATTGTTGTAGGTTTCCCGTTTGGCTGATATTATTTCTTTTTTGTAGAGGGTAGATATATCACTCAGGGTGCTTTTATTTTCTTCCGATGGTTGTAATTTCCATGCTACCTCGCATTGTCTTTTTATGGTACGAAGAGTTTTTAGATGGGGGGTGTACCAGGAGTTGAGGTGGGCTTTAGGTTTGCTGCGGATTTGCTGGCCAAGACATGGAAACTTTGGGTGTGCACTACAGATTTATTTTATAGGAGTAGTTCTCTCTGGGCTCTTGTCCACAAGTGTTTTTATCCATGGTGGGGGCTGTGACAGTGTATTCTTGCCCTACCTCCTCCATCATCCACATACCAATGCATCCGCCCTGTCAGCATCAGCCTCACCCCCACAGTTCAGAAAAGCACTCCAGACCCACTGCTTCAGGGAGTCTCTCCTCCTCAACACCTAGGCCATCACGCCGACCCTGTGCCACATGACTCGCTAGGCGCTGTCTGCCCCTCTGTATCCTACCCCTGCTGTATATCTGTACTGTTGTATACCTCTGTAAAGCGCTATGTTGCTTCTCAAAGCTAGGTCTGTGGTCACTAACTACGTAATAAGGGGCTCTGGAAGCTGTGTGAAAAAGGGTTTTTACTACTACAGCTTTTGAGCTCAGGCAGGATAATGTGGAGGTCCTTCTAGTGGTAGCCAACCAAAAGCTCTGCAGAGAATTTTCCGACTTCGAGCAATAGGTTCCCTCATATCGCCTGCGCCAATACAAAGGCAGCCTGTTGGAAGCAAGGGACATAGTCTAGGATCTTCTAGAGTCAACGGCCCACCATGTGGGCATCTCCGGCAGGGGCAGGGCTCAAGTCGAGGGACCACACAGGTGGATGGCATCCATTCACTTGCACAAACAGCCTTTGAAGCTCAGCGGGGCGTACACACAAAGTAACCTCAAGAGTTTCTCCCTTGAGTGAACCTATTACATGCATCCCTCCAGTGTCTCAAACCACTGAAGATACAATAAACTGTGCTTGTTTTCGAATCCTCCCCATCACCCCCTCAATACCAAAGTCAGGGGCACCGATTATGAACGCAAATCCCCTCCAACCCCAACATCCCACCCCTGTCTAGGCCTTTTCCCCTTCCACTCAACTAACCAACCCCAGATCTATTTTCCCCCCTCGCCCTCTGTTTTAGCCGCCTTTGCTCTAAGTGGGGTGGGGGGCCCAATGTAGGTCATACAATCAGATGCCCCCCGCTACAGACACAACCTTCCATAGTACAAGTACGGGCCTCTTTCTCAGTGCAATATGTTTGTGTCCCACTGGATCAATCCGCTATGTCCACCTCCACAACTTCCTGTGTATCGTCAACACGCAAGCCACTGACAGCCTCCCTGTACCACCAAGGTTTGTTCGGTTGCACAAGGACTTTGCCGGTGCAGTCCTTCCCTGGAGCCCCAGCAGGCCTTCCTCCGTTGAACCCTCTCTTGGGTAAATTCTCCACATTGTTTCTTCTTTCGCTATCCATGCGTGGGTGACTGATAGTTTCCAGCCAGTTAGACACTATTAAAAAAAAAAAAAAAAAAAGGATTTGTAGTTAGTCAGTACCTTGAGTCAGGCTGGATAAAATCTCATATATTTAAGGTTCATATCTCCATTTTCTTTTAACCCCATTGCAGGACTACCTTTGCCGTTGTACTTCTTGGGTTAAATCTGGGAATACAAGTATCCTGGCGCTGCCAACCTCATACATAGCCCGCCTCAGGGCATCCTGGAGCACTGCATCACGGTCACGGAAAATATGAAGCTTGGCAATAACCGATGTGCCCTCTCAATCGTAAACCATTTTGACAGTCCTTTTACACCCATCGTTTTTGCGGTGAGCTTTTTGAGATCTAGTTCCATGCTGTACCCTTCGTGACTCTTCAGCGATTCCAAGAATGCGTATGTTAATCTTGTGCAGCGGTCCTCTGCATCCTCCGCTCTTGCCTCCAGGGTGTGGGTTGCTGCTGCCAGTGCGTTCACTCTAACTTGGATGACACCATGGCGTCTTCTGCATCGCCCACCCGGTGTTCAACTTCGGTGACTTTCATTTACATTTTTTAGGTTTGCCTACACTAAGGACATCTCAATCCCCACGGATTTAATTTTGTTCTCCAGCGAAGAGTGGGAGTCTTGTATGGCTGGCATAATCTGCTCCAGCATCATGGAGGCCACATCGAGCACACCAGCCACAGGTCTGCCTTGCAGCAGCTGGTGTGTCCCAGTCCTTTTTTACCTTTGCCACTCATGAAGCGATCTAAGCTCTGCTGTTGTCCCTTCACCATGCTGTTTGTGAGTTGCAGGCAATCCAGTTCTGCCCCTCCCAGTTTGCAGATCTGATTCATGCAGCTGTCGGGGAAAGTCGCCTCCAGACAGCCTCAAATCTTCTAGTACCAGCAGGTCAGTCGGACTCACCCCAGCTTCACAATCCATGCCGCCAGCGTCATCCCATACAGCACTCTTCTCTAAGGTCGAACCACTCTGGACTGCTACTGCAGTTGCATCCCTCCAAAATGTACTGTGCAATATCTTGCCTCTCCACCTCCTCTTCAATGTGATGGTGTCCCCATTCACTCTTGTTAGACTTAAGAAGGAGCCAGGACGTTCCAGTTTTCACTCAATCACCCCTCTTCACCTCTGCTAACGCCATGCTGTCTACTCCGTCCACTGCATTGACATTGCTGCTGGTCTCTGCTCACCTGCTCACTGATGCCGCCTGTACACGGGCCCCCGCCCTGCCAGTATAATGATGGCTCTGTGCACTGGAGCCTAGCGCCGTGGACTTTTTAGGGTCCCTTCGCCTCTCAGCCGACCTCTGTGCCCAACTGCCTCCGCCTGTCAAGCGCAGAGCTTCCCTTTTAGGTGGCAGCCTCTGCCTGCTCTCCTCCAGGTGTTGGCAAGGTAAAGGAAGTGGCCTCTCCCCCACTATTCCGGTGTTGCGGCGACTCCTCGCCTTGTATCATTCTGGAGGGGGGCTGTTAGAGAGTATTCTTAGAACTGTGCTAATGTCTCTCTACCTTAGAGACCCTCAGCTCTTTCGCTGGACTTTATAACCTGGAGAGAGTGAGGCCTTTTTCCCACTCTCTCATGTATTTTTCTGTGATTTATACTCTGTTTCTTTTGACTTTGGAGTCTGACAAACTCCATAGGCATCTTTACATTGTGACACACAGCACCTTCAGTGCAGTGGCACAAGGAAGTCTTAGACTTCCCAAAGGTTTAAATACCTTCTCTTGGTGAAACTGTTTCCAAGAGCAGTGAAATAAAATTGACTTTGTCTTACATTTTGTAACTTTCTAGACCCAGCACACCCTATCTTACCATAGGGTGCTGGAGGGGTTACTTAGTATCCCCTTTGTCTAGTTTTTCATGTAACATTTTTGTTGCCCTTTCTACAAGGAATGGCTGGTGGCAGTGGTTTACTATTTACTACCGTTGTCTGTTTTTACTGCGGGCTGCGTTTGCAGTTGCAGTAAGGCACCCATGGATGCCCATTTTGTCAAAATGGCCCCAGTCTTCGTTTTTTGTCATTTCTTTGTGGAAAGGTCCTTCTTGAGATTTACTATGCGCGTCAAACCAGGTTTGGTCCCTTTGTTTGTTTGTTTGTTTGTTTGTTTGTTTGTTTGTTTGTTTGTTTATTTGGTCTTTGGCAGGATTCACGAGTGAAGCCTGCCTATGGCTCCAGTACGTCTGGCAGGGGCAGGAAGTGAGGGAGGTGCTTGAAACTCCCTGTGCTTAATACCCTTTGTTAGTGAAATGCACCCAAAGGTTGCTGGCTGGCTGTCCCTGGGTGGCTGTCCACTCTGCTGTGTGATTAACAGCTAGACTGGAATGAATGGGAGAAACCTGCATAAAAGGTGAGACTTTTGGCTTGGAAGGCAGTCGACCACTGGACGAAGGAATCCGAAGGAGAACTTGAAACAGACGCCTGCTGCAACTCTTGGACCGTTGATTTGCCCGCTGTAGCCCTGCTGCTGTGCTGAAGCTCTGAATTTGTTTCGACTGTAGTAGCCCTGCAAGGAAGACTTCTTCCCCTTTCGGTTCCTGGGACCAATCAACCCCAAAGTGAACTTGTTTGAACGTCCTCTTGGAGCTGGCTGTACTTCTGCTGCTGCTGGAACCAAAGTGCCAGGGAGAGGAACTTTTAAGTGGACTGGAGTGCCAGGAAGATCCTCCAGACTACCCTGAAGCAGGACTGACCAAGCCTGAGCCACCTCAACAGAGGGCTGGACCGCAAATGCGAGGAAAGTCTGAAGTGGTATCCAAGAACCGCGTTGTCATTTGCTATAGACGCGAGGAGTTGAACCTGCAAAGTGCTGATGAATTGAAGTTTGCCCTTTGCTGCCGCTGACCTTCCCATTGTGTTGCAGGAGTCCCCAGACGTCCTCCCTCTTGTTCCCCCCCTGATAGAGGCCCAGGAACAACAGGATCTGCAGAGCCACACAGGAACAAAAACCAGCTGGAACCTTTTCTTCTAACCAACAATACTGTAAAGTTAAGAGGACTTGCCTCTTGTGGTGTAGCCTTACTTGTTCTAAGTTGAGACTTGCCTTGTTTGCCCTTTCAGAGTTGCTTAAAACTTTGCCCCTCACAAGCCTCCCAGCTTGTGGCCCTTCAAGTGTTTTCTACAAACCTTTCTGAAAACATTATGCAAGACTTTTACTTACCTGCAAAGAAGATCTTCAGCTCCCCTAGATTTTGCTCAACTAACCTTGGCTGTTCTGGCTCCCTGAGAGAGACTTCTTACCTCTGACTCTGTGTTGGAATCCTACTGCTCACATCAACCCCCCCACCCCCCCCCACTTGAGATAAGCCTGGCTGCTAAGCCACACTACCAACCTCGGTAGTACAGACTTATACCAAAGGTTGGGTTCCTATTGCCAGGAGGTCAAGGTTGCTCTAGTCTTCCAAAGGATACTGCACACAATCTTGCCTAACTGGGCCGTCGGAGGCTCACACCCACTCAGCCAGCCAACCTCTGAGTCCTCTAATTGTGCCGCATGGTCTTACATCCTCAAAATGGCAGCAGTCACAGACAGTCCATCACGAACGCCAATCCTCCTTTTCCACTCTACTAGTCCTAGGCTGTAGGCAGGAGTTAAATAGCTCCCAGCAATTTGGTACCCTGAATTGTTGGAGAAACCAGGCTGAAGCCTGGTTTCAATTTTAGGATGAAAGCAAAGACGGGCAGCTTTATTGCCTTTCAAAACAAGTTATCAGAGAGACCTGCTCACTGTAGGCAAACAAAAGTGCAACAACCTGACCTGCCCACTAGAGCAACGCCTTTTTATTGGTCACACCTCTTAACCCAAAGTATAAATAAGCATTGGGCCTTTTCGGTTGGGCACTGGCCCCCCAGTGAGGGTGATATGTTCAGCTGGTGGTCAGGTTAAGAGGGTGGTGGAATTGCTTCATTCAACCAGTGATGGTCCAGCGGAGTGAAGCTCACTGAGATTGCAATTGGTGGCCTGAATCCCTGGCTGCCCTATTTAAAATGTTGGGAGACCGGGGCTTTAGTCCAGCTGGCCGCCCCAAAAAAAACATAGCCTACTTAGTTGGAACTTGCATGGTTTTAATAGCTTCTTGGGTTCCATGGATAGATTGTAGATCTTGAGGGACCGTAACTTCTTACAGGAAGAAATTGGTTCAGGGTGGGTGTTACTGTCCTTCAGCAGATGGTGAGGGGTTTGGCTAGCCGTCCCTACGGCCTATTAACATTAAAAGTAGTATTGAAAGGTCCTTTTTCACTTGATTGCCCTGCTCCTAGTGAACATTTATAGCCATGCAGCAATTTGTGGAACTTTTGTCGGATATCTGAAACTTTTATGCGTAACAAGAACGGTACCCATATGCTGCTGGCAAGAGATTTGAATGCTGATTGCACTTCCATAGTGCAGAATGATTCACCATTACTCGGGGATAACCTAAAGATTGCATCTAGAACATGGCTGGATGGTAAATGGTGGGTAGAATTCTTTAGGTGAATTCTTTAGGTGCTGGCCCCTGATGGTCAATGGTTCGATTTATGGGGAGGTGTTGGGGGAGTTTTTCCAAGTCCTCTGGAAGGTAGGACTTCACAAAACTATCCCAGTGGTTTGTACCCCCCAAACTCTTAGTATCAGTCTACTACTCATGGATCCTTGGTAGAGTGGCAGAGCAGTCGGGCTTCTCATAAGATGAAGATGTGAGCTGTAGGGAAGTACACTGAACCTAGTTATTAATACACATCAAAAACATGTACTCCATAAATGTATATTAACATTTCGGAGGCTTGTAGATCTGCTTAGATCGCATGCTATGCATAGGCTGACATCTAGTGCTAGCCGTAGCATATTACATTTTTTGTTTTCGAAACTCAAAGGGATGTCGACAAGGCGTGCCAGTAATACTGTCACTAGTGTGACGTCCACTGTACCCATGGTTCTTCATGCGACGAGGTCCCTTAGATTGTTTTGGGTGCATATCGTAGAGTTCCTTCTTCTGGCTGATACCATTACTTATATAAAGTTTAAAGTTAGACTTTCTTTTTGTTCTTTCGACGACCTTACACTGATTGCCGGCAACAGCTTTCGAGGACAAGACCGCTCGTCAACGACGGCTCCTGCCTCAACAAACTCAATGACCTAACTAGGCCCTGTACAGTAGGGAGAGTGGGGGAGGTTCACATCCCATGCCACTTGTATTCCTCTATACTTCTTTCCGCCAGCCTGCCATCTTTACACTCTATGGAAAATTCTCCTTTTTAAATTCTGTCCTTCCTGTAACGGGAGGTTTCCCTGGAAGGATTCACACTGTGTGTGTAACCTTTGCCTCCTTAGGGACCACACTGTAAAACAGTGCAAGTCCTTCAAACTGTTTAGGCCAAACACTTTAAAGGACTAAAAAACTAAACGCTGGGCCCACCACGCAATGCAGGCCGAGGCCACTATGGACGTTGAGGGAGCCACCAGCGATGGCAGCGTTGGCATCCTAAGTGATGCAGAGGCCGATCGTGACCCGATGGATTCCCGCATGTGAGCCCTGACTCCAATAGGCAGCCTAGCGATTCTGCTGTGGAGGCGATGCCCAGTGGCTCGAGCACCTCCATTAGCCGCCACACCAAGCACATCCCCTCCCCCCTGTGGCCGACAG
The DNA here is from genome assembly GCF_040938575.1 of Ambystoma mexicanum. Lineage (NCBI taxonomy): Eukaryota > Metazoa > Chordata > Amphibia > Caudata > Ambystomatidae > Ambystoma > Ambystoma mexicanum. The sequence continues at coordinate 1,103,978,434 of NC_090941.1, forward strand.
TCGACCACATCGTTGACCGATAAGCCGCAGGTGGGGGTCAAAGGGAAGGTCTGAAAAATCCCTGTTCTCTGGCCCATCGTGGTCACAATCACCACATGACGGGCCCCCGACAGACGCCAAGTCTGTTTCCGACACAACAACCAAATCAGGAAAATTCTCGGGTTCCTGCGACCATGCGTCGAAAGATGCGTCAACAGCCCCTATAAAAATCTAAAAAATGTGATTTAATTAAAACGCGTATTTGACATCCTGCTCAGGGCAAACCTCGAAAAATCGAAATCCTTGATGCCCCAAGCCGCAAAATCACAAGGTTCAAACAGGGATTATTCTACCCCCTAAACACACCCTTACAGGGGCAATGCATCACAAACGGCCCCCTGGTCCAGAGCCTCTGCCTACACCTGTACCCTTACTATTGCTAAGCTCCTCCCAATGGACCCCGGAACAGTTTGATAGGGTCATGAGGAGGATGTCTAGTTTTGTTAATTTCTTTCAACAACACCCAGATCAACTTCCCAACCTTCAAGGGCCCCTCAAGGCAAAGTAGCTAGCAAGCAGACCGACGGCAAAAGAGCCCGCCTGGGCGCAACACAAACTAATACCTAGTCGTATCAAGACGTGGCTCGCAACACATTATTACGCCACTCAAGGCTCCCAAGACCCTGGCTCATTTGCAGACCCAGAAGACATAGGGGACATAGATCAATACTGTGACGACGACGAGGTATACATCATCCAATCCCCAGACCATACCGACCAACCAATGGCTAATTCAACCAACTGCCATCAATGACCTGCTCTTAAAGGCTGCAGAACACTTAAAATGGGTGCCCAGGAATTGATAAAAACTTCGTAGAGGACATCCTTGGGGATAAGAGATCTGCAGCACCGTTCTCAACCCACTGCTTCAATCTGTCCAGGGGCGTATTCAGCCTTCTCTACTTACCCCATATCTGACAAGGGCAGTCGACTCACGGATTGAGAAAATGTTTAGACCAGCCCAATTGTACATTAGGAGGCAGCTGAAACCCGACTCTCTAGTAGTCCCCACCACAAGGTCCAGCTATAATTGCTACAAGTGGGACAAGGCCGCACAACAAATAGACCTGGACCCAGAACCCTTAAAGATATAGCTCTTACAAACTATTGCTGAAGGGAGACAAGAAGCAAGCAGCATTCTTAAAAATAACTTGGACGCAGCAGACCATGCAGGGCGAATTGTGGCAGAATGTACCCTCATCAAACACCATGCATGGCTTTGTCAGTAGGATTTCAAATTGGAGACCCAGGCTACCCTTTTAAACATGCCCATCAAGCCCAGCGCGTTATTCGGCAAAACGGTCGAAGACTTAAGAGCATGAAGGAGGAATATGTCACCCTCAAATCCCTGGGGCATCTCACAAACCCTTTGTGCAGAGAGGTTCAAATACATGCTGGTTTAGAGGACAGAACTCCCAGCGGTCCTCCAATTACAGCCAGGGTGGGCAGAGTTTGTTCTGGGTTTTTTCCCAGGGGCAGTCCTTCCAACAGAACTTTCAAAGGGGCTACAGAAGGTCCAGAGGTAGGTGCAGATGCCCCTCCTCAAGAGGGGGTTCCATCCCTCCTAAGCATTGACCATCCTCTACAGGTTCCCTCCCATGCCTCTCCAGTAGGAGGTTGTATTTCTCACTTTACCCACAAATGGGAGGGGATCACATCTGATAAGTAGGTACTTTACACCGTGGCGGAGGGCTATTTCCTAGAGCTAATACAAACACCAGCCAACCACTCGCAAAGACAAACTACACAGGAAATACCTAACAGTTCCCTGTCCCAGACCTGTAACCTGCAAACGCATGTCAAGCCACAAAAATTCTGCACGACAGCGCTACAGGAAGTAATCCCGCTGTTAAAACAGGGGGACTACATGGCAACCTTCGACATGAAATATGCTTACTTAAATATTTGTGTTGCCAGCGCACTGAAGATTCCTGCGTTTCAAAATAGCGAATCCGTGCTACCCTTCGGCATAGCCTCCGCTCCAAGGACATTCACCAAGGTACTAGTGGTAGTGGCAGCGCACCTACGCCGAGAATCAATCCCAGTGTACCCTTATCTGGATGACTGGCGAATAACGGGAATCCTTCCCCCCCGCCCCCACAAATTTGCAAGCAAAATACCCAAAGAACAATCAATCTCCTGTTCAATTGGGATTCTCAATCAACGAGAAATTCTCGTTCCAAGCAAAACAAAATATTTCTTAGGAGCAATCATAAAGACAGAAGAGGGACTAGTCTTCCGGTCAAACGAAAGAGTGCAAAACATACTGCTGCAAATACCTCGGTTTCTAGCCGGTTGTCAAATAACCGTACGCAAAGCAACACGGTTGCTCTGGGTGATGGCTTCATGCATTTACCTTTGCACATGCGCCCAATGCAAGAGTGGCTAGCAAACAGTGGTCTCAGGCAAGCGGTCAGTGGGACAATCTAGTGGTTTCGCTAACCCTAGTTCAAGCGCAACACTGGTGGACAAAGGAAAATCTGTTGAATGGGGGGGGGGAGAAACCCTTTCACAACCCTATAGTGCCAGCGATTGTCACAACAGACACATCACTCACCGTGTGGGGAGCTCATTACCTTCTACTCCACAGGGGATGAAGGGTGTGCGCATGTGAATCTAAGCAGATACAGGCATCAGAAATGCTTTACACAAGAATCACTTTTATATACTTAACACATTGGGGAGGAAGGATAGCTCAGGGGCAAAACGTTTGTCTTGGAAGCAAGACAAGGCAGCACCACACAGGTTTGAATCCCCATCCGACGCTTCTAAACCACTCCTGATATTAAGCGCCTTTATAAATAAACAATTATAATTGAATGAAAACACAGGATTACTTTGGGATACTTTTCAAAGGCCACTGCTTAGTTTGAAGTTGCTCTCGTTCGCAATTGTTACAACTTTTGGCAGTAACACCGTTCTATCGTATTATCGTTAATGACGCGCACTTGCGAAATTTAGTAGAAATATGGTATTGACATTTACTCTGCATACACATATAAGATAGTGACTTTTGGGAAGGGAAATAATTGGTTAGTGTTCTACTAGCAAGGCTTAAGGTTCTACAGGCAGTTTCTTCACAAAGCAAGTATTTTAAGGTCCAAAACGCAACCCTAGCTAAAGGCAGTTCAGCGAGGGCTCAAAGTCTTGACAAGCAACAGAACAACAAACTCCTGTGGATATTTTCTAGTATTTACGATGCAAGCGGACACAACAAACATTGGAGACCCTGTTAAAGTGCTTGCTAAAGGGACTCGAGCAGACTTATGGGGGGGTTGCCCTAGACACCTTTACGTGCACACCAACGCCCTGGAGCGACTTTTCGGATCAAGGTAAGCAATACCTTTTTACCCACAGTACCTTATGTTTGAAGGAAAGATTGTGGCTGGATTCTCCTCAATGTGGCAGCGCTGGACCCGACCTCGGGATTCCTTGGTCTGATGACGGAAGGCAGGACAGTGGCAGCAGTCCTGAGGGAGGATCTCTGGTACGGCTTTCAGCAACTTCTCTGGTCTCTCTGCGTTTTTGCGCCTTTTCTACAGCACCAACATAGGACTCGATTTGCCTGGTCAATCTTCTTCGATTCCTGAAGTTCAGCACTCTAGTGAGGGTACTTGGAAGTGCTGGATTGTGTCTCTGGAGGTTGACCTGGTGCTCAGCCAAGACTTGGACGTATTCAGCCTTTTCACAACACTGCACTTCAATTGGGTCAGAGGTCTCCTGGTATTGGGGTTCTGCAGCTCTGGAGAGGCACAGCACCTCGGGAGATGGCTCTGATTAAAGTACACCATGGGAAACTTTACTGACTTCCAAGATCTGAACTAACAATGATGAAGTGCGTACATGTGTAACATCCAGCCCACACACTGGCCAATTACGAACAACAAATAAGAAATTGTGGCCACTAGTCCAACTGAGTATGCCAGATGAAGTACTACCACGGATGGCTCCCAAAAGAACTTTAAAATAATATCTTGCCCATGCTCGCCTAGAGAAGAAGGAAACAAGAAGCACCGTGTGGAATCTGCATAAAATAAATGCCCACTAACACAGTGTGCAGATTCACGAGAAAAATAAAGCCATTCAATATAGTAGGAAAACAATGGACGTTAAGACACTTCTCCAACTGCAAATCATGCCAAGTAGTGTATGTGATGGAATGCCCCTGTGGACTATGTTATGTTGGGCAAACAGCACGCCCTGTGAACAAGAGAATCTGAGAACATAGATCCAGAATTAGATGCAAAACTCATGCAGCACCCCTGGTGTCCCACATCTTGGAATTTCAACATTGCCCTGATGAAATATCTTGGTGGGCATTTGATAAAGTAAAAAGCAATACCAATTTTAGTAATGCATTACTACACAAAGAAGCCTGCTGGATCCACAGGCTTTGCACCACCACCAATGGTCTCAAAGAAGCAATGCCACCCACTTTGAAAGCCACTAACTGGGATACCCTAGCCTACACAACCCAACAAGTGGCATTGCTTGGTGCTTGCAACAAACATTTACAGCGCCTTACCATTTATGCATGTCTAGTTCTAAGCGTACCCTTTACAGCACCATATAATTGAATTATATGGTGGTTAGCAACACACCTTGCCCGCCCTAGCGAAAAACATAGCCCTCCTTTCGTGCAGGAGCAACACATATGCGAGTCCCGATCACCCAGACCACCACACAGCTCACCATTAGAGAATCAGATTAAGGTTTACAATACTGTAGTTCTAGCCCCATCTTTAAGCTCCCATATCCTAGCCTGAATCCATGAGAACCTATGACGGCGACCCCAGGATTTCACCACTATAGCATCCATAGTCCACCCTGCGCACGTGTGCTGAACGCACGAGCGTGCCCGGGTTACCATGGCGACCCCAAAGACCTTTATTCGAGTCCAACGCAAAGCAGTATGCCGCCTGTAACACAAAACAGAGTGTGATAACGCTTGCCTACATGAGATTACGCGATCAGAGGCAAACTGTTTTACATTGAAATTAATTTCTTCAAATAACTTTTCTTACTGCAAATTTTCTGTGTGAACAGAAGGTTGGGGAGAATTCGAATTTCTGTGCTTATTATTTTTTTGTATTTTATCAAATGTATTGATTTTACAAAATTGAAGATTTGGTTGTTTACGCGACAACTTTCTTATTTCTAGTTTCTTATTCATTTCTTGTTTATTTCTACTTGTTCCTCCTTTCTTGTTTTGTCTGGAATTGGTCCACTTTCAGTGCATTCAGCCAGAGCTGCTTGCATGATCTTTGCCGTGGCAATTGACCAAGATGTTTTTTTCACCATTTACAAGGAGACTCCACCATACTTCTTCTCGGAGAATGCATGGCTCTAGTATGTTTTTCTAAATTTCTGTGTCTCAAGGCCAAGTCATCAGAAGGTGGCTAACTGATTCTATTGTGGACACATACTTGCGAAGTCGACATGATCTGATTGGTGTTATGCCTCTCCGGGCGCAAATTTTGTTGGTGGGAAGTAAATTTAAGCAAGCCCTTAAGAAGACGTGCTTCAGCAATTTGTCTGAAACCTCTTGACAATTTGCTGTTTTTGTAGTTTTTTGATATGCATAGGAAGATGGCCAAGTAGCCTGTTATTCCTAGCCAGTTCGTGTTTCAATCCAGTCTGCCTGATCCATTTTTCTCTTTACTTTTGTTGGATTCTGCACCAGGTCTTCTGAGCAGGCAATTTGGTCTAGTTGAGATCTTTTCTTTTCTGAGCATGTTAACATCTTGCATCCGCCACCCTTCATGTCATTGTTCATGTTATAAAGAGGTGATGATTCCGGGATTATCACTCTCCTGAACAAGGCCATTTCACTTGCTTCAATTGTTGCTTTCAGGGACAGTAGACCTAATTCTCTCCTGATTGCTGGAACAGAGGTAGAGTTCAGAAGTTGCAAGACCTTGCGCCAGAAGTGGCCTTCCAATTTTTGACATATGCCCATAGCTTCACCTCATATGCCAAAGATTGGACAACTTTTGCCTTGTGAAACTTAAGCAACCATATTTTCTGTCCATTATGCAAGCTTGCATAGTTAGTTTTCATGTTTTCTGCCATAGATGAATCTGCATTTTTGCTTCGCATTTAGAGCTGTTGAAGTCCTGCACCACTTCGATTTTGATGTTATTGAGATTCCAGTGGGGGTCTTTTTTTCATTTTATTTTTTTCTTCTTTTGTTTGGATGGTTGTTCTAGAATCATTATCTTAGTTTTTTCTTTATTTATCTTGAGGTTGTTCTTAGATATGTAGCAGGCCAAGTTGTTCAGTTGCCTCTGCAGACCAATCGAGGTCTGGTCTAAGAGGATGTCATCAGCGTACAATAAACGGGTAACCACTATCTCCCCAATTTTGGGTGAAAAGGCTCTGGTGGTACTGCTCTCTTTGTAGTCATCCAATAAAGATGAACAATGCTGTTTTACCCCTCTGTTTGCTAGAATATAGTCGGACAAGAGGCCTTTTTGCTTTAGCTTCACTCTCATTGAGGTCAAAGAATGGAGAGCTTTAATTGGCTCTAAGATTTGATTTGGGCAGTTCCAATTTGCCAGTTTTGATCACAGCGTCGCTCTGTCGATCTGGTCGAAAGCCTGACTGAGATCTATAAAGGCTAGGAACACCCTCTCTATGATGCTTAACATTATGATGTTTACCGTGGTGCCTGAGTTTTTCATGAAGCCTGCATGGAAAGGGTCGGCACTCAGAGGTTTTTGCCCATTGTTGAAAACTTCTCAAGAGAAGAGATACATATATCTTTCCAATTGTGTCCAGCAGGGCTATTGGGCGATAGGTCCGATCCTCGCAACAATCTCCCTTTTTGAAGATCGGAACTACCACGGAGGAGGTCCATGACCTAGGAATGGACCGTGACTGGCAGCATTCTTTAAATACCAGGCTGATGAAAGATGCCCATTCCGCGGGGTGATTCCTTAAGTCAACGTTGGTAACCCCATCAGGGCCCGAGTTCTGGAAGGTTTGAGTTTCCTTATGGTCACTTTGATGTGGTCTTTGTTTCAAAAGTCTTCCCAGTCTGTTTTCCGAGATTTTGCTGGAGGCCTAATTGTATGAGGAGGAACTTGATATAAGGCAGTAAAATGGGACTTCCATCTCTCCTCAGTCACACTGTTTGCCAACATGAGCTCCGGTGTTCGATCAGCTGATTTAACCCTTGACCAAAATGCTCAGGAATTCCTCCCTGACAGTTTCCTCTGCATCTCCTCAGAGTCTTGCTGGTAGAGGGTTCCTGGGTAGAATCTCGGCCAGGATTTGTACTTCTTTAGTTCCTCTTGAAGTTTTCTCTGCAGAAGATCTGAGTTAGATTTTGCTACTTGTCTCTTTAGTTTCCTGATAATTCGACGTTTAACCACCATCAATTTGTCATACTGGTGGAAAGATGTTTGTTTTGAACGCAACATTTTAGGAAAGCTGGTGATACGGTATTAATAGCGGTTGATAGTCCATTTGTGGCGGACCCCACTGATCTTTTGGGGCGAGTTGACTTGTGTAGTTTACTGTAAGTTCTTCGATTCTTTCGACTGTTAATCTCAGGCGGTTGCCTTGGTTTGTGGGTTCCACTTCTTCGGCCATCTTAGATTTCATGAGGCGACTCTGTGAGTCATGTTATTTTGAGGATGTTGTGGTTGCTAGCTTCAGATCATATAATCTCAAATGATGTGACCAAGTTGAGCATGGCCTCCAAGGCGAAGATGTAATCAATTGTAGCCTTTTGGGCACCTCTTTCCCATGTTGGAATTTGGTCAGCTTTAGGGAATGACTGCTCAATATTGTGGACATTTCTGGAGTCCATTAATTTTTGACATTGTTGCCCACGGGAGTCCACCAAGGTTTGTGTTTGTTTTTATTCAAGGGTTTGTTGAGATCTCGGGCATTTGGCATTTAAGTCTCCACATATTAGAAGTGCAGCTTCTGAGCCCGCATAGATTCCATCAATTTCCATTTCTATGATGCTTAGAAAACTTCTTGTCTGTAATAGTCTGGGGATTCAAATATGTTGTGATTATGACGAGCCAAGTGGCCACAATAATTCCAAGCGAGAGATCAAAGCGTTCCCACTTCTCAATTTCTTTACTAATTCCTTTCAACCTTGGAGACACCCAGCTCTTTTGCTGGACTTAGGACTTTTTCATTTTAACCCTGGAGTAAGTGAGACCTTTTTCTCACTCATGTGTTTGCATCTGATTTGGATTTTGTATTTTCACTGTTTTTGGAGTCTGACTAACTCCATAGGCATCTGCGTTTTGCATGTTGACACTGCACCATTAGTGCAGTGTCAGAGAAATCATTTAAATTTCTCATAAGGTTTAAATAGCTTTTTCTTGTGTGAACTAAGTGAAATTTACTTTACTTTTTCTCTTTGTAAGTCCTGCTCACACCATCGTATATAGAGTGCTGCGGGGGGTTACCTAGAAGCCCCTTATCCTACATCATCATGTAACCTTTTTATGTTGCCCTCACTACTTTAAATGGCTCGTGGCAGTGGTTTATTTTTTCCTACCATTGTGCTTTTCTACCGCAGGCTGAACCCTCAGCTGCAGTACCACACCCATGGGTGATCATTTTGTCAAAATGGCCCCCATCTTCTTTTTTCACCATTTTCTGTTTGTGAGGTCTTTCTTGGGGTTTACTCTTAACTCTTTGATCTGTGCGTTGAGACTGGTTTGAGCCCTTTGTTTGTCCCCTTTGTTTGTCTTGCCTTTGGCGGGCTTCAGCCCTGAATCCCGCCACTAGCTCCAGTGTGTCTGGAAGGACCAGATGTGAGGGAGGGACCGAAACTCCCCTGTCCTTTGTGTCTAGGAATACCTGAATGCAACTAGTCCTGGCTGGCTGTGTGATTGACAGCCTAGGCTGTGCATGAATGGAAGAAACCTACTTAAAAGGCGAGGGTTTTGGGACTACAGGCAGTCGACCACTTGGAGAAACGCACGACGAACCCGTGAACGAAGCTTGCTGCAACCTCCCTGGACCTTTGAATTGCCCAGTGAAGCCCTGCTGCTGTGCTGACCGCCTTTTAGACCTAGACCGAGAAGCTCTGGACGGAACGACTCCTCCCCTTGGGTCAGTGGGACCAACTAACCCCGAGACGAACTCCATTGGACCACCACCATCCCCGACTGGCTGTGCTTCTTTGTTTCTGCTCGAGCACATACCTGGGGTCGAGTGTCTGTACTTGTGTGCAATGTCTGCTGCGTAACGAATCTGGCTAGAATCTCCAGGAGTCTCCTCCTGAAGCAGGATATCAAGATCCATAGTCCCCTCACCATAGTGCAGGACCGAGAGAGCGAAGAGAGTCCAACCTGTGTCCAAGATCTGCAACGGTGCTGAAACCCCAAAGTGCTAAGCACTGAAACCCCAAAGTGCAGCTGAACCAAAAAGAGCCCGTAGCTGTTGGCGACCTCCCAAGTACTGCTGCAGGAGCCCTCCAGACATCCTCCCTCTTGTTCCCACAACTGAGGCTCAGGAACCAGGGTCTGCACTGCTGTGGCAACAGAGAATCCAGCTGGACCACTCTTTTGCAAACCAGAGGTAGTGTTTAGGCTTGATAGACTGTGTCTCAATTGACTTTAGCTTTCCTGGCTCCATGAAGACTCTTCTAGTCCATTGACTTTGATACTGTTTGCCCCTCATAGGTGGTATCTTAGTGTATTCTGTTACTTCTGGGAAAGGCTTATCTAGATTTCATTGGAATAGTTAGTTGTCCTCACATATACTGAGAAACTGTCTAAGCCTCTTTTCCTTCACTAACCTTTCCTTTCTGCAACCTCAAAATCTGCAAAGTATACTAGTGAGATGTATAAATGCCATTACCTGCCTCCAGGCAAAGCGTGACAAAGTGGGACAAGTGTGCAGTGATCGGCCCGCCGCTGTGGGAGTTATGCCTGCTCCTTGCTGGACTGCCTTGGCCTGTTCCATCTGCCCCCACCCCCTGCCTGAACTTCCACAAGGACAACGCTAGTTGTTACTGGGCAACTACTAATACGAACATGAGGCCACACCCACCTGCCTCACTCATCGCGGCTTGGAAAACCCGCCTCCAGACGAAGCCGCAGCAAAGTGGTGCTAAGTGAGACATAGCTGTCTGCAGCTGTCAGTGGCGGAACTGCGGCCAATGACCCTATAGTCGTGGTCCTCCCCACCTGCTGGCTCCTTCCAGCACCTTTGTGGATAGCATTACCCGCTGTCTGGGCTATCACAAAGGTACTGTTCATCCTTTCCATGACTGTTTCAATACCTACCAGTTCACCCCCCGGTCCCCTTCAATCAAATTGTTGCTCTACAGCTACCCGTTCAAATCCTAATCTCTTTTACCCACAACTTGTTTATACCTCCGCCACTATTGACCTGGGCCTATGGAATTCTAGGTCACTCTGCAATAAGACCACAGCAGTACTGGACCCTTTTCTACGTTTACATCTTCACATGCTCTGTATCGCTGAAACTTGGATTCTTTCCCATAAATCAACTGTAGCCGCCTCTCATTTCCTCCTTCGCCCATGTACCTTGTGCCAATGGACGCGGTGTTGGTGTACTGTATTGCTCTAACTGCTTATCTCTTCACCTATCCCCTTACCGGAATACTCATCATTTGAGTTAAAGTATACGTTTTTCTCTGTTCCCCATGCCGTTTCCTTTCTCATTGCTTACCGCCCACCTTCTTGGTTACTTCCTACCTATTCCTACTCCAGTTATCTTACTTGAAGGCTTTAATCTTCATCTCTCCTATTCATTCCACATCTCCTTTTCTAGCCATACTTGATTCTCATCTGCTCTCTCCACTTCCTACTCCTCCCTCTTATTCCTCTGGTTTCACTCTCGACTTGGATTTTTATTTCCTCATTTACAGTTTCCTCTTTATCTGCTCTACCTGTCCACTTATCCGACCATGCATTACTTTCTGCTTCATTGCTCCCACTCACTTCTTCTGCCATCTCTAGTTCTTCCTCATCCAATACATTCTTTAGTTGTGACTTGCGCAACTTCAACTTCTCCCTCTTCTATAATACCTTTATTAACTCCCTTCCGTTTCTCTCAAACCTTTCTGCCCTCTCTGCGGACAAAGCAACATACACTTTCTTCATCTCTTGCTTCTAGTCTCGATGAACTTTATCCTCTTTCTCCTTTTCAGCCCACTCGCAAACCTGCCCAACCCTGGCTGTCTCCCCATCTCTGTGCTGTCAGCCACTTTCTTCGTCGCCTTGAAAGGCGCTGGCTCAAACTCTGTTCTCCTGTTACTCACACCACTTACTTTTCTTATAATACTATATCAACTCTGCTAAAAGCTCTTATTTCTCTGACCCCCTCCATACTCAAATCTACTCACCCTCGGCATCTCTTTCAAACATTAACTCTGCTTCTTTCTCCTCCTTTACCTGATCCTTCTATTAATGTATCCTTATCAGCAACTGATCTTGCTAATTTCTTTTCCTCTAAAGTTCACTCTTTACGTCAAGATATTCTATTGTCACCCTCTAACTCCTCTCCTTCACCACTCCCCACCCCCTCATACATTATCTCTAACTTCACCCCGGTTTCTGACTCTGAGGTGACTGTCCTCTTGGCTAAAGCTCACCCCACTGCTGCCCCTACTGACTATTCCTTCACTCATTCCCAAAATCTATCCGCTGATGATACCCTTAACTCCTTTTCCAAAGTGTCTCCACTTCTACCTTCCCCTCTGTTTTCAAACATGCTATCATAATTCCTATCTTTAAAAAACCTACAGCTAATACCTTTCTTGTCTCAAACTATCGTCCTATATCTCTTAACTTTTTTTATTATCTAAACTTCTTGAACATCTTGTATATTCACAAATCTCCACATTCGTGTCTGGTCTATCTTCTTCCTCCCGTTCAGTCTTTCTTTTGTCCCTGTCTCTCCACTGAAACTGCTCTGACCTGCGTGCTTAATTCTCTTCTCTTCTCACAACTTGTTATTCTAAACACTCCTCTGTTCTTATTCCTCTTGACTTATCTGCTGCCTTCGACACCGTGGATCAGTCTTTGCTTCTGAACTCTCTCCTCATTTGGCTTTCGTGGCTGTGCTGTCATTGGTTTCTTCTTATCCAACCGCACTTTCACTGTCTCTTGGGGTGGTAACACCTCCTCGCTTTTTCCCCTGGATCATGGTGTTCCTCAAGGGTCAGTTCTTGGTCCTTTTCTATTCTCTTTTATACACTTCTTTCCTTGCCCCTATACTCTCCTTTTGGTATATCTCACCACTTTTATGCTGATGACACTCTGCTTTTTCCTCTTTTACGCCTGACATTCATTCTACTCTCTCAACTTGGCTGTCTGCTATTAAATCCTGGAAGACCTCCCATTTTCTGTCTTATTCTTTCCCGCTAATACTCTTACCAGTCTCCTCCCCCATCTCTTTCCCTCCCTTCAGTCTATCCATCTCTTCTACTGCCCGTAATCTTGGTCTTAACTTCGATTCTCACATTTCCTTTGCTCATATCTCTCACATTGTCGATGTCGATTTCATCTCTACAACATTTGCAGAGTCCGCCCTTTTCTCACTTTCCACGCCTCAAAACCTCTTATCTCGTCAATCTTTTCTCGACTTTCCTACTGTTCACCTTCTTTGGTCTTCCTCACTCACGTCTTGCTCCCCTTAAATCTATCACTCATCTATTCGCTCATTCTGCCTTCTCTCATATCGTGACTATCTCTTCTTATCTCACCTCACTTGGTTGGCTGTCTTTCTGCTCTCAGCTTTACCTTTGCCTAGTCTTTAAATCTCTCTATGGACTTGCCCCTGACTATCTTGCATCTCTTCTTTCATGCTACTCTCCTTCCCGTTCTCTCAGTTCCTCTGATCTTTTTAGACTGACTGTTCGCCGTCCTCCTTGTGCTCCATCCCGCTTTTGTTCTTTTCAGCTCCTTGCCCCTCTTCACTGGAACATGCTCCCCCAGTCCCTTCGCTCTATTACTTCTCCTTATGCCGTTCCTCCTTAAAAACTCACCTGCTTCAGTACCCTGATTGTTACCGGCTGTTGCTGAACCATAATTTGTACCACTGTTTTTATGTACCGTTGATCTCCTATGTAAAGCGCTTTGGATAAAGGCGCTATATAAAGAACAATATAAAATCAAGATACATTACTGTCCATGTGAATGAAGTTAACTTGGGTGTAGGAATTGTCTAAGAAGCATATCCACAGATTATCCACCGACTTGTTTTGATTCTGAAAAGTGATTTTAAAATATATTTACATTGTTATAACAAATCGCCTTTTTTTTTAATGCTTATTTAAAAATGGATGTTAAATGAATAACTATACCAAAACCCCTCTGCATTGTCCACAAGGCTTTCTGGGGCCTGGGTCCAAAATACCTTCAGCTATCCCTCCGCAAAATACCTCCCCCCTCGAGCTCTTCGCTCCTCTACCTCCAACTCGCTCAGGGTCGGTCCTTTTTCAAAGAAACGAGCTGGGGGTAGATCTGTCTTCAGCTGGGGCCTCCCTCTGGAACAGTCTCCCTGCCATTCTGCCACTCTAAAACTTGAACCATCTCCGTTTCCGGAAGCACCTCAAGACCTTCCTCTTTTCTTCTGCCTTCGCTCCCCCTCTCCCCTGCTGATCTGTTCTCTCTTGGCACCGTGCACCTGGACACCCTGTCCTCCGGGCCCAGGTACCTGCTCACCCTGCCACCCACCCGCACTGCCTCCGAGCCACCCCTTGCACTGTGGTCTGTATCTGTACCCATGCAGCCCTTCCCTTTTTCTTCCTGCACTTATAAGGCATACCCTGTCTGCTGCCTTAAACCTCGCACTTGCAAATTGCTGGCTGCACTACCACTGTTTGTTGCCTTTATTATTTATTGTTATTTATCTGTTTCTCCTCTGCTTCACACTTTCCACTTCTCCCCCCTTCCATACACTTTTCCCCTCCCCCTCTACCATGCACTTGGGTGTTCTCAATGTCACTGGGCCTAGTAAAATTGCTGTTTTGTTCTCCCCTGTTCCCCTCCCTTGCCGCGCTCTGAAACACTTGTGTACAAGCGCAATAGAAATAAAAAATCAATATCAACTGAAACCTAAGTGTTACTTGGCTACTTGTATTTACGGATTTCATTTGTACAGCTCACATTTACCCCTCTTGAGACAGACCTGGCTGCTCAGTCACACTACCAACTTGTGTAGTACAGACCTATACCAAAAGGTGGGTTACCTGATACCAAGCAGATAAGTGTTGTCTCAGTGTTACTGCACCCATTCGTACCTAACAACAAAGGTGCATGCGCTTGAGAACAGTGCCGGCTAGCCAAGTCCAAAACAATTAGCCAACCAACAGTGCCTTTTGTGTTTATCTGCTGCCTCCTTCTTGTTAGGGAGAATTCTCAAAAAATTTGCTAATTCCCGTCTACCTTGGAGACCCCCCAGCTCTTTTTGCTGGACTTTGGGTCTTGTTATCTCTCCTGTATTTTTATTGTGATTTTATTCCCCTGTGTTTCTTTTGATTTTGGAGTCTGACAAACTCCATAGGCATCATCTTTACATCGACACACAGCATCTTCAGTGCAGTGGCACAGGGAAGTCTCTGAGACTTCCCAAAGGTTTAAATACCTTCTCTTGGATAAACTGTTTCCAAGAGCAGTGAAGTGAAATTGACTTTACTTACATTTTGTAACTTCTAGACTTAGCACACACTATCTTACCATAGTGTGCTGGAGGGGTTACTTAGTATCCCCTTTGTCTAGTTTGTCAGGTTAAATTTTATGTTACCCTTTCTACTATTAATGGCTGGTGGCAGTGCTTTACTTTTTACTATTGTGTTTTTACCGCGGGATGTGTACGCAGCTACAGTAAGGGACTCATGGGTGCCCATTTTGTCAAAATGGCCCTGGTCGTCTTTTTTTCGCCATTTCTTGTTGGAAAGGTCCTTCTTGAGATTTACTCTGTGTGCCAAATCAGGTTTGGTCCCTTTGTTCGTTTTGTCTTCAGCGGGATGCACAAGTGTAGCCTGCCTCTGGCTCCAGTATGTCTGGCGGGGGCAGGAAGCGAGGGAGGTGCCCGAAACTCCCTGTGCTTAATCCCATTGGTTACAGGAATGCACCCAAAGGTGATTGGCCGGCTGGCTGTCCGGCAAGGACAGCCACCCTGCTGTGTGATTGACAGCTATGCTGGAATTAATGGGAGGAACCTGCATAAAAATCTCTTCCTTCTCTTCCGACCTCCACCTTAAACTCTCCTCCTGTCTTACTGCAATTAAAAACTGGATGTCTTCTTGCTTCCTTTCCCTTAACTCCGACAAAACTGAAGTAGTTTTCCTCCCTCCAACTCCCCCCCCCCCCCACTCCTCACTCTATTCATTTTCCCCCCACTAACCTTATTTTCTCCCCCACGCCCGCAACTTAGACATTCACTTTGATTCCTCTCACTTTTCCCACCATATCTCTCTCGCCTCTCGCACCTGTCGCTACCACCTCTATAATATTCGCAAGGTCCACCCCTCTTACTTTCCATGCCACTAAACTCTGAATCTCCTCCCTTATCTTCTCTCGCCTCTTCTACTGCTCCTCCG
Organism: Ambystoma mexicanum; assembly: GCF_040938575.1. Lineage (NCBI taxonomy): Eukaryota > Metazoa > Chordata > Amphibia > Caudata > Ambystomatidae > Ambystoma > Ambystoma mexicanum. Next base: position 1,103,994,023 of record NC_090941.1, read on the forward strand.
TACTCTTTGGTCTACCCTCTTCGCATCTCACCCCCCTCAAATCTATTTACTATTCTGCCATACGTACCCTCTGCCTCCTCACCCCTTCGAGACTCTATCTCTGCTTCCCTATCCTCCCTTGGTGGGCTTCCCTTTCACTCCCAACTTAAATTCCATTTCCTCTGTCTAGTCTTCAAATCTCTTCATGATCTCGCTCCCCCTTATCTCTTACATTCTCTCTTTCTACTCTCCCTCTTACCCTCTTCGCTCTGCTGACCACTTTCTTCTCACAGTTCCTCCTTCCCCTTGTGCTGCCTCTCGATTCCGCTCCTTCCAACTCCTAGCTCCCGTCCACTGGAACTCCTTACCTCTCTCAATCTGCTCTATTCCTACCTTTTCCTCATTCCGCACCTCCCTCAAATCTCTCCTCCACTCTCCGCCATGATTTCCCTCTCCTTATCAACTGCCCTCCCTCCCTCTCCCCCTTATTCACCTCCCTCCACTCCCCCCTCCCACTCCCTTCTCCTCCCGTCCCCCTTCTCCTCCTCCTGTTCCCCTTCTCCTCCTCCTCGCTTCCCTCCCTCTTCCTCCTAGAACTATTCCACTACTCTCCCCTCACCCTCTTTTGCTCTAAATACTGTTTTGTTGGTCTGATTAAAAAATGTCATAATTATTTGCTTCAACTGTTTTTGTTAATTTGTTATCGTTAAATGTACCCTATTATAATGTGAAGCGCTTTGGCGTAAAGCGCTATATAAACCAAATAAATACAACACAAAAAGGCAAGGCTTTTTGGCTTGGAAGGCAGAGTCGGCCACTGGACGAAGGAATCCGAAGGACCACCATTGGGTTGCCCAGTGAAGCCCTGCAAGGACTTCTCCCTTTGAGTTGGTGGGACCAATGCACTCCAAAGTAAGCCCTTCTGGACATCCTCTCGCAGCTGGCTGTATTTCCACTGCTGCTGGAACCGAAGTGCCAGGGAGAGGAACACCAGATTGTGTGTGTTGCTTTTAAGTCGGACCCGAGCTCTAGGAAGATCTCAGGAGTTCCCTTATGCAGGACTGACCAAGCCTGAGCTACCTCAACGGAGTGTCCGATCCCAGAAGCAAGGAAAGTCGTAAGTGGTATCCGAGAACCGCGGTGTTGCTATTTGCTGTCAGACGTGACGAACTGAAACACTGAAGGACTGCTGAATAGAAGACCATTGCTGCCGCTGACCTTCCCATTGCAGAGCAGTAGGCTCCAGACGTCCTCCCTCTTGTCCCCACGCCTAAGGATCAGGAACAACTGGATCTGCAGAGCTGTACAGGAACAGCTGGAACCATGGCTTCTAACCAGAGGTACTGTAAAGTCTAAGAACTTACCTCTTGTTGTGTAGCCTTACTTGCTCTCATTTGAGACCTGTCTTGGTTACCTTGCAGAGTTGCTAAAGCTTTGCCCTTGTCAAGCTTCCCAGCTTGTTGCCCTTCAAGTGTTCTATTTTCTGCAAACATTTCTAAAAACATTGTGCAATACTTTTTACCTACCTGCAAAGAAGATCTTCAGCTCCCCTAGACATTTTGCGATTTAATATTGGCTGTCCTGGCTCCCTGAGAAACTCCTATTTACCTCTGACATTGAGCTTTGGCCTTTCCCACAGGAAAGGGTTAATGTATTCTGCATTGGAAGTTTTTGTGAATTATTAATTAACCTTTGTTTTATTCCTCTCTTCTATCTTTTACAACAAACTCAGTATTGCTGTAAATGTACCATTGATAAATCATTGTCCACAGTGTCCTAGCTATTTAAGTCACCTGAGGGTGTGGGAAGTGTCTGTGTGTCATCCCCAATGGGTAATATCGGATCTAGAGAAACTGTTTTGAAGTGTATTATAAGTGATATATCCCTTCTGGAGAAGGCTTATATAACTGAATGTGAAATAAATTAATAATTGTTTTATCAAGCCACCTTGAGTGTAAGTGTTTATTTGAATAACTGTATTGTGAAACTGTGCCACAACATTACTGCTCTCATTGACCCCTCTTGAGATAAGCCTGGCTGCTCAGCCACACTACCAACCTGTGTAGTTCAGACTTGTACCAAAGGTTGGGTCCCTATTGCCAGGAGGGCAAGGTTATTTTAGAGCACCCAAAGTGTACTGCATACATCTTGCCCAACACTTCTCTACACCAAGCCTAAGAAATTCAAGGGGTCTGGCCCCCTCACATCTGGCCCACCTCGTCTCGGGAGGATAGTTCAGGGGCAACGTGTTCTCCTTGGAAGCAAGAAGACACGGAGCAACACAGGTTTGATCCCCGCTTAGAAACCTTTGGGTATTAAGCGCGTTATATATAACCTATCATATCATCTGGCCTAGAATTCCATTCGATGTCTAAATTTGAAGTCCTGCCACAGCGGTCCAAGTTCGTGCTTTGATCTGCCCTGAAGGAAGGCAATGTCCCCCAGTTTAGTTCACCAGAAGGTCTAAAAGTAGACCCGATTTTTAAACCTTCATTACCCTGCCTAGATAGCACTAGGTTTTTAAATTAACCTCCACCTATTAGCCCTTGTTGTAGAGAAGGCCATACAGACTCCACCATATACTTATGTAGGTATTTCGTTCTCCCCCACTACAGGGACAGACCATCTATGGTCCAGAAGAAGGCAGCACGACACCACACTCTGCCAAATCTTCATTTGAGAAGGACAGGACACACCCCTTTTGTCCCTGTCCATTACAACATCTAATTACTAGAGACGTTGGGATACTAAGATTCCTTGGAAGAAAAAAAGACATAAGCATATATCTACAGACAAAGTAAAATAGAATGTTCGGTTTATGTATTTTTATTTTTCAAAAAACGATATAACTGTTTCAATATGAGCAGCAGAATGCTAAGGTTGCTCAATGAAGAAGAAAGCAAAAAAAGCATAAAATATCTGCAGAAAAATGTCTATGTAATTGGCTTACTACAAACAGCACAGTACAAAAATACATGTAGACAGAAACCAAAAGACAATGTTTTGCTTTGTATGTTTGTTTAAAAATGTATGTAATTGTATCACACCAGCACACCAGGGAACAGTCATTTTAGTTCCTTGAATATTAATTGAACTATATGATGTTAATCCAATGAGCCTCTTTAAAAAAAAAATCTTCATTTCATACACCACACTGATAAATTGTGATATTTCAACTTATGAAGTAATAAAATAGGGCAACAAGGAACACCCTACCGAAAGAATTAATAGCCACTAATTTCTTTCTCAGTACTGCAACCACCTACGAAATTGGCTCTGGAGGTAGAGAGGTACTTAACACCACAAATGAATTAATGTTATAACATGGAAAAAATGGTGCATGTTTGAACTTTGTGTTAGGACTCTCCTTTTGTTATACCACTATCTCTGCCCACAGTCGTTAAACTATAGGACTACTCTTCTGTTAAATAAAGTTTGTCTTGGGACTGGTTGTTCCTACCAGTCAAAGTGAAGAAGTCCTCTTTGGCGTTCCTCTGTTGCACAGAAAACGGGGTCAGGACAACCGTGGTCCCTTCAGTGTGGCAAAGGGTCTGCCGGCGTCCCTGGTAATCTTCTTCGGTTACTTCAGTTTCCAGTGATCGACTTGCCTTTCACCTCAGGAACCTCACCTCTTACAGTTTCAGGACACTCCTCTGCAATCACTCTCAGCAATTTACGGAAAGGGATGGGTGACTGTCCAATTGGGACAGCCAGACCCCCAGTGGGAGCTGGTTCCAATCAGGCACTCTGGCAGACAAAGAGCATGGGAGTACAAAACACTCCTCCCCAAGTCCTGCTTGCCCTGGCACACTGGAGCCTAGGCAGGGACATCCAAGGGTTCCTGCCGAAGGCAAAACACTCACACAGGCCTCCCAGCACAGTAGACAAAGGGCTGACCAAGAACAACCACGCTACGAGCCACCAAGTTCGTATTTGTGTGATCCCATTTTTCTTAACCAGAGTTATGAACGTAGTTGGTGGTAGAACATTCACGCAATAGTTGGTAGAACATGTTCACTGCCACCAGCCAAAACTAGAAGGTTCTCTGATTAAAAAAAAAAAAAATCACAGGATCCGAGGGACTTGGGATACAAAGTATCCCCTAGGTACTCCACATAAGGTAGTGTGCTAATCCCTTGGACTATTCCGCTTTGAGAGATACTAATATCCTTAAGAACTGTGGTTACTGTAGGATATAGAAAATCTCAATGGAGAACGCAAAGCGTTCACAGCAACACTGCCCATAAGGAGCTGTGTGCTGCAAAAGTAAAATACAGATGCCTTAAAAAATAAAATAGGAAAGTAGACTCTATAGGCCAGTAAAATACAAAGAACAGAGTTCCAAAAGACAGAGCCCATTAGAATGGATGCGTGGAAAAAGGCTCAACTCATTCAGGATTAAAGAAAAATGTCCATAAGTCAAGTAAAAAGTGCTGGGGGTCTCCCTAGGAGATGGAATGAAGCACAAAAATGATAAATCTCCCTAACAGGACTTTACTCCAAGACCAACCTGGAGATCTGGCCAGAAATCTTCATTTTTAGATTACGTAGTGGTAACACCAACGTCGCTAGACCTTTTTGAAAAATCGGAATCAAACATTAAAAAACTGGATCAAGAGGTATAGGTGCGTCTTGTTACATAATGAGGGCTCAAAAATGCTACAAATGTAACCCAAAAGACTCCTGAAATGTTGGGGAGGTGATTAATGGTATGGACTCTACTCAAAGGGTGCATGGGTAAAGCATTTCCTCCATAACCTTTTGAACTTGAAGATCCCCTTTGACATTTGCAGCATTCAATAGAATCCATTGAAGCTCTGATATGGCGGGCATCCACTTCGAGGGCAACTGGCCCTAATGGGCTGTGCAATTCAGTGCTGAAAAATGACCCGCTTTTATGGTCCAAAATCTTAGATCTCCTTTTTAGGGATATTCTAAATACACAATATTTCAACTTTCTGGTGCCTCACTATCATTGTCCCAATATATAAGAAGGGGGCTAGGTATTGTCTAGGAAACTACAGACCTGACTCCCTTCCAAACAGTGAGAGCAAAATATTTGCAGCTTTAGTGCTGAAAGATTTTGTAGATTAGGCTACTTCACCTGGCAGGTTAAAGAAGTATTAAACTGGGTTCTGAAAGGGGCTGGCAATTGATTGAATGGCCTAGTGGTTAGCTCTCTGGAAGAGTACTCCTTGAGGGCCGCCAGTCTGCCTCCATATATGGCAGCTGTTGATTATATTAATTGAAATCTCCTGTGGTGTAAATCAAGGGACTGGCAAATTCCAGGGAGTCTACTTTCCATCCTGGTCCACCTGCATGATAATACATCTTCGCAAGGTTAGGTTGAATGGGCAGGGTGGGCTGACAGAGCTTCCAGTCAAAGAGGAGTTTCTGTCATGGCTGTGTATTGACCCCCTTCCAGTTCAACCTTTACTTGTTGGATCTTAGAGTTTTCTGGGTTAAAACTTAGCTTGCTCCCCGACGATTTCAATGTTGCTCGTCCCGTACCTTATGTACGCTGATGACGTGCTGCTTCTTGACAGGACGCAGGTGTGCCTGCAAAAGCAATTGTCATTAAGGAATATTCACTGATTAACGAATTTTCACATTTTTTTTTTCCTCACTAGGGCTCCAAAAAAGAAAATGGGCTTTACATGGGTAGTTGGGTCGCAGAAAATTGTGCCTGCCAAAAGTTGCACATATTTGGGTTTCCAAATGGGAGCAAGGACACTTGATTGTCACGTATTATGCTTAAGGAACGCAACTTGGTGACCAAATGAGGAAAATTGGGTCTAGATTCTGTCGATTTTTCACTCTGTCCATTGGTGGTGTACTATAAGATGAAAGTAGTTCCAAAAGTACTATACGGAATGGAAATTGGGTATAAAACGAAAGTCTTGAAGTATGACAAGGTGGAGTCTAGGGTATGGAAACTAGCTCTAGATCTGCCGGATTGTTTGCCAATCTCAGCACTTAGATTCGAATTAGGATTAACATCATTGCGGTGACAGCTGGATTGGCAGATACTGTCTTTGTCTAGGAAGTTGTTGGATCCTACTGCTGGCTCCTTGTAAGAGGATCTCGGCGACCATTGTCCAATTAAAAGAACATCGCAGAGGGGTTGCTCGATAGATTTGAAGTAACACCCAGTGGCCTGGTTGGGAATCATGACTGGGTAAAAAAAAAAAAACTATTCAGACAAGATTGGCTGGCGACCATTGCAATGATGAGATTATTTAAATTCTATAAGAGCGTGTCAATTCATGACTGTAGGCCTGTTCCTAGATACTTTAAAAAAGTTCTCCAATCTGTATTGGAGCCTCCTATTTTTAGGATAGGTTAAATCTGCTGCTAACTGGATGCATCCGTGCTGTTAGAGCTTCAAGAGAGGAATGCTCTAAAGACTGACTTTTGTAAGAACAAGGCAGTGATGCAGATGAGCGCATATCCTGGTGGACTGTCCTGCTTTAGAAAAGTATAGATAATTGGTATTTTGTCACTTTGGCCATAATATTGCTCATTTGCATTCTGGGGGGGAGGGGATTTTTTTGTCGTGTGTCATGGGGGGATGAACCTACACTTATTATCTCTGTGATTAAGTTACTCCATGTTGGACTGATTTGCATCAGGTGGTGAATCTTTTTTATCACTTTGGTGTTATGTTGCTAAAGAGGAGAGTGTGAAGTAGCTTTGGGGTTTAATTAGAAGCAAGTATGATGATTATGTATGATACAAAATTATGAAATTGTGCGTTTTATCTTATCCTTTGTTCTTTCTTTCAATGTTTTTCTATTTTTACTGTTTGTGTAAGGTTGAGTATGAGCAACCAATAGAACAATAAAATACAAAAATAAGAAACACCTTTGGTAAACCAACTCCTAGTGCCGCACAATAGGATGGACAACCGCTTGATATAGTCTGTCATCCATGCAGATGTTCTTCCATCAGTCACCTGAAAGAAAACCTTTGGAAAGCTCCAGCTGAATGGAATCCAGTTACGCAACCTTCTGCTAGTCTTTTCTCCCTTTCTATTCCAAGATTCTCATTCGCTAGCAGTTCACATCACGTGACAATCAATGAGGTCCTTTCAGAAAATAGTGCAATTTCAGCAGTTACACGTCCCTATCACACAACATATTCTAAAATATACAATGAAAACCCCAATGATGTGGAAAACGAATGGTCAAATCAGTATTGTCCAATCAGTATTGTTTTGCTGAAAGAAAAGGTTAATTTTGCATTTGTCACTTAATTTGGATTAGATTCATTTATTTCACCAGGCGATAGTCACACATGGGAAAATACATGTGCTGAAGTCCGGATGAGAGCCTTGCGAGAATCTGAGCAATGCAACCATACTTTGTACTCTGATCGAACATGCTTAACTGCCTGGTCCGCAGTATCTGATGGGCTCCCTCTTTATCACTCTGCACTTTCTGAAGTGTTATCTCTTGCCTTTGCTGCTGAGTAACTGTGTAGGACATTCCCCTATGATCAGGGAGGTATGCCCTTCTAGTTCTATCCCTGTAGATCCAATGTATTCTCTATAAAGCCCTCTCATGGAGTATAGTGCTTGTTAAACCTTACCCTGTAGTAAACGCCACTCTGGTTCATTTTAGCAGCCTAACGTCACTCCTACTGGAGACAACTGCTACATTAAGCAAAGTGTGACATTGTTTATCCTGTGTTCAACATGGTACACAATGAACATTTTCTTTACGCTCAAGAGGAAGAAGTCCTGTGTAGGTGTGGTTCATTGTAGTGGTGATGGTCATAATTTCCCTTTGGGGTACCTCTCTCCTTTTTTCTTTTTAACTCTCTGGTTTGATGCTGCAGCATTATTGTACCCCGTCTACATAGCCATGCTTTTAAATCGATTGTGCTGTTTGTCAGTTCAGAACTGTCAAGATGTGCGGTCTGGGTGATGCATATTTATTTTTCTAAACGCAGGAACTGAAGGGGTTCAACTCTCTGGAGGATCTCCTGCACGTGAAGGGGATTACCACTCGTATCCTGGAGATGAATAGCGACCGCCTTACCTGCAGAAAGAGGCAGTGCAGTGGCGACACTAGCCGGGTGAGCTGCTCACACAGCAACATGCAGCAGAGGCCTTCCAGCTCCACAGGGGACGCCTTAAATGCCAATGTGTCTCAGGTATGTGGAATGGGAGATGGCAATTTTGCTGCTAAAGTGGGATGCTGGGGAAACCTGCCGAAATCTATAAAAATAGATATTTTTTTGCAGGACTACTCATGTATGGCAGGCAAGTGTCCCCATATCCGTCACTCCTCCCGTCTTGTAGTTCTTGCGAGTCTACCCTTCCCTCTGATGTGCTGCAAAGCCACCCCAAAGTGTCCTTAAACATATTCTTACCAAGGGTAAAAATGTCAGGTTGAGAGCTACTAGCCAAGCTCTTCGCCCCATAATTCTACATGTGCACAGCAGATCGGGTTTTATTCGCCAAGAATATCAATTGCCATTGGCTAGTGGGGAGAGCCCTGTTCTTACAGTGTAACTTAAATAGACCTCCCTCAAATAGGCTAGAGGATTGTGGTTTGTTATGACGGACCATAAGCTACAGCTGCAGCATAACCTCCACTGATCAAGTCTGTGATGACTATTTGGTGTGTATGATCGGTACACAGCATTATCTAGCCTTTTTTAATTTAAATCTTTTGAAACATTACCCCTGTATAAAGGGGTACGTTCGCAGAGTAGACAGATTGATGATCACATGTGCCATTTCTCCATATAAAAACCTTATGAGTTGATTGTTCCTTCTTCCAGGTGCATCCATGTGCAGCATGTGGAAATAATGCCACCTTCTAGCCCGTAGCAAGAACGCTAGTGCTAAGTCCTGGGAAGGCAGTAAGGTTGAGGCAAACAAATTCTGTTAGGCAAGATTGTGTGTAGTAACTCTGTGGGAGATATTACACCAGCCTTCTCCTCTTGGCAATAGGTAACCCAACCTTTGGTATAGGCCTGTACTACACAAGTTGGTAGTGACTGAGCAGCCAGGCTTATCGGAGTGGTCAATGTGAACTGTAGTGGTGAAACATAGAGATTCACAGTGATGTGCATTCAAATAACACTTGTCCTCAAGGTTTCTTAATTAAAATAATTATTCGTAATTTAAGTCCGTTTTAAAATGAGCCTTCTTTAGAAGGGGGCAATTGGCAACAATAAAATACACTTCAACAATACACTTGGTTTCAGTTAAATAAGTAGATACTCTTATGGGGGGGGAGTGTCTCTCTCTCTCTCGCGCTCTCTCTTGCGCTCTCTCTTGCGCTCTCTCTCTCACACGCTCTCTATCGCTCTTTCGCTCTCTATCGCGCTCTCTATCGCGCTCTTTCTCTCCACCCCCCCCTCCCCCCCACTCGGGAAGGAAACCATGGTTAACAAGTTTCTTCAAACTTGGGGGCTTTTAAACTTGCTTTTAAAAGCCCCCAATGCAATATAGTTTAACCCTTTCCTAGCTATACAAGTAAGTTATGTATGCCTTATTGAGAGACAGATTCATACAAAGTCAGAGGGAAAGAAGAGTCTACAGGGAGCCAGGACAGCCAATGTCAGTTGAGCAAAGTCTAGGAGAGCTGAGGCACTGCTTGAGGATGGCACAAAAGTGTGGAAAATGTTAACAAAAAGTTATGTAGCAAAAAGAATCACTGTTGGGCCACAAGCTGGGAGGCTTGTGAGAAGCAAAGATGCAATCAACTCTGCAAAAGGCAGCTACTGCAAGTCTCCAGTGAGAACAAGCAAGCTACACACAACTAGAGGTAAGTACCCCTAGTTACACAGTAACGCAAGTCTGAACAAAGGGATCCAGCTGGCTTATATCGTCCGTCGTGGGGACAAGAGGGAGGACCCCCGGGGATTCGTGCACTACAGTTTGAAGGTCGGCGGCAGCAATGGGCACAATTCAGATAAGCAGCACTTTGCAGTTTCAGCTACTTGCAAATGGCACCACCGCGGTTCTTGGACACCTTGTGGACTCTGTTGAGGTGGCTCGGGCTTGGTCGGTCCTGCTTCGAGGGAGTCCGGCTTAAAGATCCTGGTCTGGCTTAAAAACGATGCACTCAATTCTGGTGTTCCTGTCCCCTGGGACTCGATTCCAGCAGCAGCAGCAAAGAACTACAGCCAGCAGGGAGAGGGGTTCCACTTTCTTGGGGTCAGTTGGTCCCCAACCCAAGGGGAGAAGTCGTCTGTTCCGGGCTTCTCTAGTCGATTTTAAATATGGAGCTTCGGCACTAGAGCAGGGCTTTACCGAGCAAACCAATGGTCCTGGAGGGTGCAGAAAGCTTCTCTTCCAGTTTCTTCCTCGGTTCCTTCGTCCATTTGTCCACTCTGCCTTCCTTGCAAAAGACCTCGCCTTTCTATGCAAGTTCCTCCCATTCATTTGCAGCCTAGCCATCACTCACACAGCAGGGTGGCTGTCCTCCAAGGACAGCCAGCCAATCACCTTTGTGTGCATTCCTGTAACCAAGGAGACTAAGCACAGTGGGTTTTGGTAACCTCCCTCGCTTCCTGCCCTGCCAGACACGCTGGAGCCAGAGGCGGGCTTCACCAGTGAAACCCGACCAAACGAAAAAAGGGACCAAACCTGGTTTGGCGCGCAGAGTAAATCTCAAGAAGGATCTTACAAACAAGAAATGGCAAAAAAAAAGACGACCGGGTAATTTTGACAAAATGGGCACCCGTGGGTGCAATACTGCAGCTGAGGATTCGGCGTGCGTTAAGAACGCACAATGATAGGAAAATTAAACCACTGCCACCAGACATTAACTGTAGTAAAGGTTAGCGAACAATGTTACCTGAGAAGGTAGACAAAGGGGATACCCTCGAGCACTCTATGTAAGATGGTGTGTGCTGGGTCTACAAAGAGAAACAGTTAATTAAAGTCAATTTGACTTAACTACTTCTTGGAAACAGTAGTTTATCCAAGAGACAGTATTTAAACCTTGGCAGAAATCCAAAGGACTTCTCTGTGACACTGCACTGAGGGTGTTGTTTGTCACCATACAAAAAGATAATGCCTATAGAGTTTGTCAGACTCCGAAACTTAAAAGAATCACAGGGTTCAAATCCGAGAACAATACATGATTGGGAAAAAGATCTCACACTCTCCAGGATAAAAATTAAAATTCCAGCAAAAGAGCTGGGGGGGTCTGTAAGGTAGAAGGGGAATTAGCACAGAAATGAGAATTCTCCCTAACAAATCCCAGATCTGTGGTGTATGAATTGCCCTCTGTTAGAGTAACCTCACCCATTGCTTGAACATATGCAGCCAAATTATACTGTCTACAGGGTGTCCAGCAAACCAATCTTTAATACCTTTCCAAAGTTTAAACGACAGAATCACCCGTTCATTTGAAACTGAGCTGCCCTTCCTGGTAGCATTGTAGTACGTGCGGGCGTGATGGGCCTCCCTCTTCCTGGGTGCGGAATAATGCACAATTAGAAATTCTATGACTGGTTCCCTTCCAGATGTTGGATTGTATCACCTTTGTGAAGGCACCATGAAGTAAGACGCAGACAACAGATTCAAATTTGCATTCAAAAGTTGTTTTTAACTGAACAGTCTGCATGGAGTAAGGCCTAACTAAAGAAAACTAAGGATAGTCGGAATGAAGTCTGTCGGTGTCCAAAACCGATACTTTCCCTCACAACTAACTGTATATAATGTGTAGGGATGTAAGCAGCAAAATTAAGTTATCAAAATAGAGTTCCAAGCTTCTTCCAGCTTGTGACTTGTACTCTACTTCCCCTTCCCCAAGTTAAACACAGTTCCTACACTCTTGGGGATTACCTTCCCCCAAGAGTTCAAATCCTCTAGCTTTTAACATCAGTACAAATCTTTCAGCTTTCAAAAACAATATCCATTCAAATCTTCCAGCTTTTAAAAAAAAACCTGTTTTTATGGGACAATTCCTATATACTTTGAAATCAATACATTTCACTGGCTCACATAGTTCTGTTTCTACAGTTCAAAATCACTCTGCTTCGTTCTTTTATTTTCCTTGGCTCTTTCCAAAAAGGAGGCACTCCGTCTAGGCGCAGTTAGACCACACGGTCCACCCATTACAGGTCACGCAACCGATACCCCTATGCACTTCGTTACACTTTGTTTTCCTTTGACTCTTGCCAACACAGGTTTCTTCTTAACCTGAAACACTTGACCGTGGCTTGTTGGCCACCGTACACTTGGTTATATACAGTTTCTCATTCCATACCTTTCTTGGTATTCTTTTGGCTTTGCCACCACCTGTCTCTCACACAATCCATTCTGTGGTATGTTATTGGCACCACCTTGCTTCTATCTACTTCATTCATAAGTGTTCATGACTTGTTTTTGTTCTGTTTGGAATTCAACTACGCTGTTGGGGAGAATTCTCATGTCTCTGCTAATTCCCTTCAACCTTAGAGACCCCTGCTTTTTTGCTTGACATGAAAGGCTAACTCTGGAGCGAGTGAGCCTTTCGTGTCATGCTCATGCATTTTGATCTGATTTGGATTTTGTGTTTCCTTTGTTTTTGGAGTCTGACCAACTCCATAGGCATCTACTTTTTGTATGGTGACACAAAGCATCTTGAGAGCAGTTTCACAGAGAAATCATTTAGATTTCTCATAAGGTTTCAATACCTTTCCTTAGGTGATCTACAGTTCCCAAGAATAGTAAAGTGAAATTGACTTTACTTTCCTTTTCTTTGTAGGTCCAGCACAACCCCCTCTTATGTGGAGTGCTGCGGGTTACTTGGTAGCCCCTTTTCCTACTTACTCATGTAACATTTTTTTATGTTACCCACACTACTTTAAATGGTTCGTGGCAGTGGTTTAATTTTCCTACCATTGTGCTTTTCTACCGCAGGCTGAATCCTCAGCTGAAATATAGCACCCATGGGAGACCATTGTGGCAAAATGGACCCGGTCGTCTTTTTTCGCCACTTCTTGTTTGTGAGGTCGGTCTTGGGCTTTACTCTGCGTGCCAAACCAGGTTTGAGCCCTTTGTTCGTTTTGCCTTTGGCAGACTTCAGTATACTGAAACCCGCCTCTGGCTCACCCACCTCTGGCTCCAGTGTGTCGAAGAGCAGGAAGCGAGGGAGGTGCCTGAAACTCTCCTGCCCTTTGTCTCCATGGTTACCTGAATGCACACAGTCCAGATTGGATGGCTGTCCCTGTAGGACGCCCTCCCTCTTGTCCCTATGACTGAGGCCCAGGAATACAGGTTCTGATGCTTGTTAATCTGCTTAGAATCACATGCTGTGCATATGGCCGACATCCAGTGGTAACCGCAGAGTATTGCATCTTGTCTTTCGGGGGACTGAAAGGGGACGTCGGCATAGGCGTGTCTGAAACACTATCCCTATCGTGACGTGTGTAGTACCCAAAATCCCTCACGCGCGGAGGTCCCTCAGATTGTTTTTTTCCGCCCAGATAACTGGTCGCCCTATGGCAGAGCTCTTCATGAGACATTGTTTATCTTACCGAATTGTCTGTTTAATCCCGTTAAGTCACTTCGCCTGTCAAGAACATTTTCGACCAAGACTACGGGGTACCGTCTATGGCTGTGGATTCCTGTACCTAAGATCCGGCGTTTGGACCTCCATGTGGTCGGGCCTTCTGGCCGGCCTACACAGTAGGGAGAGTGGGTTCGGGGTTTGCCATACTGCTATGTCTTTCCTCTTTTCCACTTCTTTCCTTTTTTGGTCTGGTCACCCTTCCCTTCTGCTATAGAAAGGACTCCATTTAGATTCTGCCCTCTGTGAAGGGTCCGATATCCATGGAAAGACGAGCACACTTCGTGTATGCTTGTCTCCCCCTAGAATACTAAAGCGGTGTTCAGCGTTAAACTCCTAAACCTAATCCCTCAAGGAGCGCCGGTTGAAGCGGTGGGCCGTGTACGGTATGTCACGCGTGGAGCCTGTTAAACGAATCTTCACGGGATCGTGGTTTACCTCTTTTTCCTGTAGACCGTGGAGTTGAGGTTGCCAGTCTGTCGAAGTCTTGATAGCCGATGAAAGAGTAACGCGAGAAATTAGCCCAATCCCTTCCTGACGGTATATGACAGGACGGCACTGAACCAACTCCCAACGCCACGGATGGCACTTCTCAGAATTAGCGTGACGTCGGGACAGTGTTTCCACTGGCTGAGAAGGCTTGATGAAATCACCGATGAAAACGGGGAGGAACTCAGGAACTTCCAAGGCAGTAAGGCACAGGTACCGGCAGGGCACAAGACAGGCAAAGGAAAGCAAACTGCAAGAAGAAGCAGTACTGACAGGGGGTCCCCCCTACAACTAGGAACCCAGACAAACCTCCTCCACCCTGAACCAGGGACTGGCTAGTAACGAAATAAGGGAAGAAAGGGTAGGAGGACCAGGAAGCAAGAAGAAGTAAAGAGAAGAGGCAGGACTGAGCAGGAAAAGGTAGACCTGGAAACTGGAGGACTGAAAACCGAGCACCAGGGCTCCAGCAGCGCATACACAGTAACAACCGCGTTGAGACGCGCTGTCCCTGTGTATGCGGTGCCTATTTATGGTCCGGGGTCAAAACGAGGCTTGGAACGCATGTTCCGATGCTGCGCATGCGCGGGACGTCGAATACTGACGATCCGCGCATGCGCAGATCCTCGCAAGATGGTGGCGTCCATGGCGCCCATCCGAACCGCGGGTCGGCGTGAAGAGTCGCCACCGCGGGTACAGCCTCCATGAAGGAGGAGACCGCTGTGGCCGTGGACCAGGGACCCAGGTAAGTGGCGCCGGCGCCCGCGAGCGAGCGCGCGGCGTGACACCATACCCCCTCCCGGACAACCCCGGAGCACCGGTTTTCCAAGGAAAGCGGAGATAGAAATCCCGAACCAGGCGCGGTGCATGCACGAAGGAGCGCGGTTCCCAAGTGCGGTCACAAGCTGGATAACCCTTCCAGCTGACCAGGAACTGCAGAACACCGCGCCAAATTCGTGAATCACAAATCTCCTGCACCTCAAATTCAGGGACCCCCCGAACCAATATCGGAGCAGGACGGGAACAGGTACGACCCATAACATCGGGCACATAGGGCTTTAAAAGGGAAACATGAAAGACAGGATGGATCCTCCAAGAGCGAGGCAAAGACAAACGAAAGGCAACAGAGGAAATCCGCTCAGAGACGCGGAAGGGACCAAAAAAGCGGGGGGCTAGTTTCACAGGTAAGTTGCGTACTGGTAGATTCTTGGAGGATAGCCAAACCATGTCCCCAACATGAAGGACAGGCTCCGGGCTCCGTCTCTTGTCAGCCTGCTCCTTCATATGTGCTTGTGCCGCTGCCAAGGTACTGGCCGCCAGACGATGTTGATCGCGGATCAGGGACACCAGGGCATCTGCAGAAGGAACGGTGCTGGAATACGTTGGATGAACAGGCAGCAGGCGAGGATGAAGACCAGTAGAGCAAAAAAAGGGGCTGAGTCCAGTAGCGGAATGAACAGCGTTGTTGTAAGCTGCTTCCGCGGTCTCCAACCATTCCGACCAGTTGTCTTGGGTAGCATTGGCATAACAACGCAGGTATTGCTCAAGGGTCTGATTGGTACGTTCTGTCTGTCCATTAGTCTGCGGATGATAGCCGGAACTCAGGGCTCGCTGAATGTCCAAATGCCGACACAGTTGGCCCCAAAAGGAAGAGATGTATTGAGACCCCCGGTCTGACAAGATCTTCTCCGGAAGACCATGAAGGCGATACACCTCATGTAGAAAACATCGTGCCATCTGAGATGCAGTGGGCAGCTTAGGAAAGGGCAAGAAATGAGCCGTCTTGGTGAAACAATTCACCACCACCATTATACAGGTAAATCCACCGGACAAGGGCAGGTCAACGATGAAATTGACATTTTTCGATTTTGGCATACAGGCCGTTGTGTATTAATCTCGGGAGGACTTCCTGAACATGCGCTACGTGTGCAGTACGAGAGTCAGAAAAAACCAATATGTCGTCAAGGTAAACCCAGACAGAAATCCCAATAAGGTCAGAAAAGACATCGTCCATGAACCGTTGGAAGACTGCCGGGGCATTGCAGAGTCCAAACGGCATCACCCTATATTCGAAGTGACCAATAGGCGTTTTGAAGGCCGTCTTCCACTCATCTCCATTCCTAATCCGCACCAAGTGATAGGCCCCTCTTAGATCCAGTTTGGTGAAGATCTGTGCTGATTTCAGAGATTCGATGATGTCCCGGATGAGTGGTAACGGGTACCTGTCTTTCCTCGTGATTTCGTTTAATTGACGATAGTCGATACAAGGGCGCAAAGTGCCCTCTTTCTTCTTGACGAAGAATAACGGGAATCCCGCAGGGGATTTGGAGGGTATAATGTAGCCTTTGTTCAGGCAATCCGTAATGTACTCCTGTAGGATGCCTTTCTCGAGTTGAGTCAACGAATAAATCTTGCCGTGGGGAATGATCGCACCAGGCAGAATGTCAATGGAACAATCAAAGTACCGATGAGGTGGTAGTGGTATGTCTTCAGGCTTGGAGAACGCCTTGTGGTAGTCAGCATATTCATGAGGTACCGATTGTGTGGCACATAGACGAGTAGATACGTCAGCAGGATTGAGGGACTCCATAACTGCAGGAAAGGTTTCATGGATTACGCAATCACTAGGACAACGTGTCGAAGTAAACATCAAAGAGCGAGCGGTCCAGTCGACCTGGGGATTGTGATACAACAACCATGGTAACCCCAGAACCACCGGAAATGAGGGGGATTTGATGACGTCCAAGGAGATACGTTCGAGATGCCCTTCTACAGAGAGCCACAAGGGATCAGAGTGTTGGCAAACAGGACCCGAAGACAAAGTAGAACCATCGATCACCTCGACCACTGTAGGTCGTTCCTTGTTATGTAAACGGATCCCATTGGCAATCGCGAATGAGGCATCGATGTAGTTGCCGGATGCTCCGCAATCCAAAAGGGCCCAGGTCTGCACACATTTTCCAAGCCAGGCAACACCGATTTTCAGGATCAACAAAGATACTGAGTTCATGGGAGGAAGGACGGAATCAGAAGGGCGGCCCGTTGCTGCCTTCGCCTCAAACAACGGGCCTGTTAGTTTTCCTGTTTCTTCAGCGGGCGCAGCGGACAGGTGCCTAAAAAGTGGTCAGAACCACCGCAATACAGGCACAAATTCTTCTGTCGTCTTCTTTTCTTTTCGGTCTCGGACAACGGACCTCGGACGGCACCCAACTGCATGGGTTCTGGACCTACTTCAGTAGAAACAGCTGGTCCGGGGTTCTGTGCAAGAGGAATCGGTTGATACCTGTCAGACCTGCGGCGTTCACTCCGTCGTTCGGTCAACCTGTGGTCAATGCGTAAGACTTGTTCCACCAAAGCAGGCAATGTTTCTGGCTCCGGAATGTGCAGTAGTTCATCCTTGTACTCCTCTCGTAATCCCCGACGAAACAAGGTTTTTTGAGTAATTTCAGGCCATTGTGAATCAGTTGCTAATTGTCGAAACCGACTGATGTAGTGGATTATGTCACCTGACCCTTGCTTGATCTCCATTAATTGATTCTGAGCCATGGCTGCCAAATTGGGTGGTTTAAAGACGTCCAAAAAGGCTTTCTCAAAGGCAGTGAAATCACCCAACAGAGGACTGTTAGTAGAGACTAGAGGTGCGGCCCAGGCGAGTGCATTGCCGGTCAGATTGCCAAGGATGTACCCGATCTTGGCCTTGTCTTGAGCAAAATGAGTCGACCTGAACTGGAAATGGATCCGACAATGAGTACAGAACTCAGCCACTCGACGCGGATCACCATCATACTTCATCGGAGTAGTGTAAGCCATGGAGTTCTCTGGCGGTGTGACAGGTTGTGCGGGACTAGCCAAACACCGATCCAATGCCTGTCTGAGGGTGTTGTTCTCCTGGCGGAGAGTGGTCATTTCAAGACGCATGGCACGCATTTCTTCACGTAGTTCCTGTATGTCGTCCATGTCGGAACTGGGGTTAAGGCGTCTCAATCTGTTAAACGAATCTTCACGGGATCGTGGTTTACCTCTTTTTCCTGTAGACCGTGGAGTTGAGGTTGCCAGTCTGTCGAAGTCTTGATAGCCGATGAAAGAGTAACGCGAGAAATTAGCCCAATCCCTTCCTGACGGTATATGACAGGACGGCACTGAACCAACTCCCAACGCCACGGATGGCACTTCTCAGAATTAGCGTGACGTCGGGACAGTGTTTCCACTGGCTGAGAAGGCTTGATGAAATCACCGATGAAAACGGGGAGGAACTCAGGAACTTCCAAGGCAGTAAGGCACAGGTACCGGCAGGGCACAAGACAGGCAAAGGAAAGCAAACTGCAAGAAGAAGCAGTACTGACAGGGGGTCCCCCCTACAACTAGGAACCCAGACAAACCTCCTCCACCCTGAACCAGGGACTGGCTAGTAACGAAATAAGGGAAGAAAGGGTAGGAGGACCAGGAAGCAAGAAGAAGTAAAGAGAAGAGGCAGGACTGAGCAGGAAAAGGTAGACCTGGAAACTGGAGGACTGAAAACCGAGCACCAGGGCTCCAGCAGCGCATACACAGTAACAACCGCGTTGAGACGCGCTGTCCCTGTGTATGCGGTGCCTATTTATGGTCCGGGGTCAAAACGAGGCTTGGAACGCATGTTCCGATGCTGCGCATGCGCGGGACGTCGAATACTGACGATCCGCGCATGCGCAGATCCTCGCAAGATGGTGGCGTCCATGGCGCCCATCCGAACCGCGGGTCGGCGTGAAGAGAGTCGCCACCGCGGGTACAGCCTCCATGAAGGAGGAGACCACTGTGGCCGTGGACCCAGGTAAGTGGCGCCGGCGCCCGCGAGCGAGCGCGCGGCGTGACAGAGCCTCCCTCCCATGCTGCGACACCAGCCGAGAGTGGCGGGGGTACATCGGATGACCAAACGTCCAACACGGACGTTGTAGACCTTGAGGCGGACAATTCAAGAGCTGCCACGCCCGTCCCCGACCCTTCCAGGCTCGACTCCGGTCTTGCTACAGGGACCACAACCGTTGACAGGGGCATACAATCGCACCGCACAAAACGCACAACCCAAGCGCCCTCCTCGACGACCTTGTCGAAGAAGGCGCAAGCGCCATCGGATCGATTTGATCTGACGACTGGGCTTAATAAACATAACAAAGGCGCTACTCCCCAAACTACACACGCCGAAGTTTCTGAACAAGAAACTTTGACGAGTTTCAAGGTTTCCAAGGCCCGTGCAGGCCCGAAAACTACGAGTAGACCTCTAACTACAAGTAGGCCTCTAACAGTAGGCCTCTACCCGAGAAACCATCATCGGAGGCTTTGTCCCCCGAAGATTCAGTAACCATCAGTAAGAGGATCAATAGGATTGCCACGGCGGTGGGCCTAGTACCGGTTTCACTGTTATGGGCCAATCCGCCAAAAAGTTTTCCACGGTTTTGGAAGGCGATCCTGAGGACTCTTACGAAGAGAGCCAGGTACCCCTCTCAAGCACCCTGAGGAGATCCTCTGAACGCCTTAGGATGGAGGACCCTGTCCCTGCTCGCTGGGTCCATTTGGGTCATCCAAGTGGACTACGGAACAATTTGAGGGCTATATGGATCGGCTGGAGCAGGTTTTCGGGGCTTCTGATCAACCTCTGCCAAAAAAAGCTCAGGTAGACCCTAACCCTCACACACGAGTTGCCCAACACCTAGATGCTCAACACTATGTTGATTATCAAGAAGGACACGTATAGAGACATCTATACAGAAGAAGAGGAGACTTCTTTTCTGGACAATTATGGAGAAGATCAAGGCGCAACGGACAACTGGACGATCCCAGCAGGACGATCACAATTCTAATATCGTTTGCCTCGACTCTTCCCCATCCACACCGGTGCGGCAAGCTCCTCCGGTGGATGATCAAATGGCTTTCAACAACACGTTGAAAAAAGCAGCGGAACTCTTTGAAATTGCCACTCTTGAGGCATTGCCTGAACAGGATTTCGCGGAAAACATTGACAAGCCTCCGGCAAGCCATTCTATTCCTCTCTTTGGCTCTGTAAAGAGACGGCTGGCCCCTTCTTTACTCACACCCGCTCAGACTAGGGCTGTGAATCCAAGGGGTTCGGCCCTCCCCCACCGACCCGCTTTATATCAAAGGACACGCAATCCCAGACTCGCTGGTGGTGACCTACACTCGCAAGAGAGCAGGGGTTCCCCTTGCCACGGGAGAGTCACCCCTGGACAAGGAGTCCAAAAGGTTGTATGCCCTAGGCAAACGGGTCACGTCGGCGGCTGCTTATACCGACCGGATTGCCAATAACGCGATGTTACTGGCAAGCTACGTCGACGCCCAATTGAACCTACTCCAGGAAGGCCTCCAGGAGGATCCGGAACCAACCAGAGCCAAGCTTCTCGCCATTGTCTCCGAGGGCAAACTTGCCGATCAAAATGTTGTAAAGAATACCCTGGACTCCGCAGAGACAGCAGGTAGGTCTCTTGCACAGGGTACTCTCCTAAAGAGAGACACGTGGCTACGCACGTCGGATTTCAGGCCTGAGACCCAGGCATCCATCAATAAACCCATTGAAGAGGCCAACCTCTTCGGGAAGGCGGGAGACGATGCGTTGGAGACAACCAAGAAGGAGCATGCGACTATTAAGTCGCTGCACCAGATTTCCCAAAAACCCTCTTCACAGAGGGGCAGCAATTCTCTACAGTCCTTTCGAGGACAAGCCCGCGCCGCTCAAAATAATTTCAGCACGGGCAACTTCAATGCAAGTCAACCGGCTGCAAGCCCCACTTACTACCCCCAGAGGGGTCAGAAGCGCGGAAACAATAGAGGCAGAGGCTCCAATTCCAGAGGTGCGTCAACCTCGGGTCAGAAGTGACCACCAAGTTCAGGTCCCCTCCCATGTCTCCCCGGTCGGGGGGCGATTAACATCTTTCCTCAAAGCATGGGAGGGGATAACTTCAGACCAGTGGGTATTAAAGACGGTCGCCCACGGTTATTGCGTGGAATTCGCCCGACCCCCCCCCCCCCGCCTTTCACCGGAACATCTGCAGATCCTGGTCCAAGAGGTGGAGGCGCTGCTGCGAAAGGACGCCATAGAAGCCGTCCCGATTCTTCAGGTAAACAAGGGTATTTATTCAATATACTTCCTTGTACCCAAAAAGGATCTCACCATGCGTCCTGTTCTAGACCTACGCCCGGCGAACAAGTTCATAAATCCCCAGAAGTTTTGCATGGTAACACTTCAAGAGGTGATCCCATTGCTAAAACAAGGGGACTTCATGACATTGGATATGAAAGATGCATACTTTCATATTTCAATGCTGCCAGCGCACAGAAAATTTCTAAGGTTCGTGATTCAGGACAAACTCTACCAGTTCAAGGTACTCCCCTTCGGCATAGCCTCGACGCCACGGGTGTTTACCAAGGTCCTGGCAGTGGCAGCCGCACAACTGCGCAGACTTTCAGTTCCAGTTTACCCTTACCTCGACGATTGGCTCATCACGGGGGACTCGTTCGACATTTGTTTTTCGAAAACCCAAAAGACAGTAGACCTACTGTTCAGCCTGGGATTTTCTATCAACGAAAAGAAATCCAGCTTAGTCCCCAGCCAGGTAAAACAGTTCCTGGGGGCTCTAATTCGCACGGAAGACAGTCTAGTCTTCCCTTCCAGTGAGAGGGTTCAGAACATGCTCTCTCGTTCTCCAGCATGGGGTCTGGAATGGATTCACATGCTCATGAATATTCCCCGTCGTAAGGCCGGGAATCCTCGGTATAGAAAAAAATCAGTATCAGTTTCGTTTCTGATCTGTCTTTCTTAGTAGTAACCAATCACTGGTCTCTGGGTCATACTGCCCCCAGCCAATGACTGCCCTCTCCCTAAGCTTCGCCTCTGGCAGCCATCCCCAGATTTTTACCGCACGTTCAAGTGTTGGGAGTCCTCGTGCTGTAGCTCTCGAGCTTTTGCTGCGTTTTCACGCTTTTTCAGGAGATTTTTCAAATTTTTCGGTTAAATAGAGCCTCAAGCTCCACCCTTTCTACATCCGATCAACGGGGATCCGTTTCGGAGTTTTCTACACCCCTCAAGGGTGAAGATTTCATCGAGGTACACTTTTGGAGGATTCCAGAAGTTCCGAGGCCTACCCCGGACATGGCCCAGGAGAAAGGAAGCTCGACGCCCGGGAAGCTGTTCAGGACCTGCCCTGGATGCCAGCTTCAGAATGTTTTCAAGGAGGACGAGCATTCGTTATGCCTCTGTCTCCATGAGGACAAGACGCACACAGAGAAGGACTGCGTTTTGTGGGAACATGTCAGAGCGGACCATGAAGGTTCGCCACCTCAGTCTCGCCAACTGGCTGGAAGGGAAGAGCCCGTCAGGCGAGAAGAAGAAAAAGAAGTCCGAGCGGTCTTATAAGTCCTGTGAGGGCGCATCGGCGACGGGGGCCCAACAAAAGGCCAAGCACCGCGAGTCCGCGGGCACCGGGAGCGCTGAACGGTCGGGCTCCTTGGCTGCCAGGCAGGGCGCATCCTCCCCGGCGCCATCAACCACGAGCCAACGCTCTGGCTTGGGTAAGAGGAAGTCCGAGAACCCGGCGATGCTTCTGGAGAGGCCCCGGTCGATCTCGAAGATTCCGGCAGAGGGGGAGCAAGGCCGGATTTACCCCCCCCCCCCCCCCCCCTCACCCCCAAGGTGAAGGCCCCAGGCGTACAGAAGGTGATGATGGCCTTAATTCACCCTGCTAAAACCTCGATTGAGGATGTCGCAGCGGCCCTGGCTCAGCCTTTGCAGGCGACCTCAGGACCCAGAGTCTCCCTGCCACCGCGGAGGGAGTCGTCTTTCAGGCCCATTGAGAAGACCCCCACGAAGTCCTCTTTGGAAAAGGTGGGGGACGGGCAGGTGGCCATCGTGGATACGGACACGACCTCTGAAGAAGCTCATCGAAGTAGTGGAAGAGGCCCAGCCCATCGGGAGGGATCCCGAGAAGGGCGACGAGAGCGACTGTGTCGCCGGTGAGGTTCCTCGAGAGCCCTCGCGCCCTTCCTTTCCGGCACTGCAGTACACTTCGGCAGCCATTTTTTCAGCGATTCAGTCCTTATGCTCGGAGATAAGGACAAGGTTGCCCCTCCCCCCGACAGAGGTACCCGAGCCAGACACGACTGGGGAACCGGAGCCAGGACCTTTGGAAAGTCCACCGCATAAGAGGACGACGACTCATCCTACGCCACCTCTCCCACCTCTGCGGCCTGCTCTGCTTTCCCCCCGGTCTACTACCCACGGGGATGATACAGGCACGGACACGGCTACCACACGTACAGATTACGACTGAGGCGACGACGGGACGTGTCCCCCGTCGCCCCCCTGCTCGGGCGTCCCCGCCCGACGAGATTGGATCCTTTCATGCCATGATTTCCAGGGCATCCAAGCTCTTCCAGCTCTGCCCAGAAGAGAAGAAGGAAGGGTTCCTTTACCAACGTCGCGAGGCTAAAAGGAAGAAGGTCCTCGCCGTACCACTTCTTGATGACATCTGGGATGAGGGGCTCGCCCTCCTCAAGAACCCAGCCACGGCGCCGGCAAAGAGGGACATGGTACGAGAAGAAGTACCGGGTCCCCGACGCTGCCCCCTTGTGCCTTCGGGCGCAACCTACCCCGGATTCGGTCGTCTCGGCGGCGGCAAAGAAGAAAGCTGGGGGGGCATCGGCCTCGACATCAACTTCGCCGCCGGACGGCGAGGGCAGGAAGCTGGACACGATGGGACGACGGGGTCATCTCATCCCCAGCGACGACTATCAAGGCGGCCAACGCCCTGGCTATCGTAGCCCGTACGACAGGGAGTTGTGGTTCAAAATCGCCCCTCTGTTTAACTTCCTTCCGGACGCCAAAAGGGCTGAGGCTCTTGAAATCCTACAGGAAGGTGAGATTGCTTCGGACCACGCCATCACGGTGGCAACTGACATCGCCGACACCGGTTTCCGTCAGTTGGGCAACAGCGTTTGCCTGAGACGACGAGGATGGCTCAAGGCGATGGATTTCCGCCAGGATGTACAAACCAAGGTTTTGAACATGCCCTTCGACGGGAACAACCTGTTTGGGAAGGCGGTTGATGAGTCCCTTCAGGCCATCAAGACAGACACGGAGACTGCCTGGGCACTGGGAGTGCTCCAACGACGACGGCCGTCCTTTCGGAGCTCCAAGGGATCCGGCAGTGGCTCCTCCACGTACCGCCAAGCGGCAAGATCTTCGTCCCAGGAAGCTTACAGGGGACGCTGCAAGTCAGGTGGTGCCCGTCTTTGACAGGGAGGTCAAGGAGGCAAGGCGGCCTCCAAACAAGATTGAACCGACCGTGGGGTCGGGCCCCCGCCGAAGCAACCCGATGGGAGGCCGGCAGGCGAGGTTCGTCAGCGTGTGGGAGTTCATCTCCGACCGTTAGGTGCTGGACGCCCTGGCCCAAGGGCACGCCCTCGAGTTTCAGAAGAAGTGCCCTCGCGTTCCACCCGTGGCCAGGAAGGAAAATCAGGTCCCTCAACTACTGTTGGAAGTAAGGGCGATGCTCAAGAAGGGTGCCATCGAGCTCGTCCCAAAGAGGCTTCGGGGCTCCGGAGTTTACTCAAGGTACTTCCTCGTAAAAAAGAAGACGGGAGGATGGCGCCCCATCCTGGACCTGCGACGACTGAACAAGTACATCAAGGCACAGAAGTTCCAGATGGTCACCCTCCAGCACGTGCTGGGACAGCTGGAGGAGGGCGATTTCCTGTCGTCGTTGGACTTGGAGGATGCGTACTTCCACATCCCCATTCTAAAAAGACACCGAAAGTTCCTCAGGTTCGTGGTCCAAGGGCGGCACTACCAGTTCAAAGCCCTCCCGTTCGGATTGAAGTCGGCACCCAGGGTGTTCACCAAGTGCCTCGCACCGGTGGCGGCGCGGCTGCGCCTACAGGGGATCCACGTCTACCCCTACCTGGACGACTGGCTCATCCAGACAAGGACAAGGGAGCTCGCCGTGGAGCACACTGCGAAGACTGTCCAGCTGCTCACTGACCTGGGATTCTCCAACTTTCCAAAATCCCACCTGGTTCCGTCGCAAGTCGCCCTGTTTCTGGGAGCCAAGCTCGACACACTGGCGCGGCTGGCCTCGCCGTCGGAGGAAAGGACCAGGACCATTCTGGGCAAGGTGCAGCGTCTGCGGGCCACGGACATGGCCAGGGTAAGATCTATCAAGTCCCTCCTCGGGATGATGTCCTCCTGCATTTATCTGGTGCGCCTTTGCAGGCTTCGGATGCGCCCCTTCCAAGAGTTCCTCGACGCCCGCTGGGTCCAGTCGACTGGCATCTTCGAGGACAGGATCCCGCTCAACGAGATGTTCTGTCGGGCGATCCGGTGGTGGGGTACCCGCTCTCATCTGTCGGCAGGCACGGACTTTCAGACCCCAGCTCACCAGGTGACGGTGACGACGGATGCCTCCCTGGAAGGTTGGGGAGCGCACTCCGGAGATCTTCAAGCGAGAGGCCTTTGGCTCCCGGAGGAGAAGTCACTCCACATCAACATCTTGGAGCTCCGCGCAGTGTTCTGGGCCCTCAGGTCTTTTCTTCCGTCCCTCAAGGGCAAGGTGGTGAGGATCTTCACATACAACACCACCACGATGTTCTACATCCAGAAGCGGGGCGGAACCAGATCCCCTGCCCTCTCCAAGGAAGCCCAGGATCTGTGGCATTGGTCCGTCACCCAAGGGATATTTCTGGTGCCTCTTCATCTGGCAGGAATAAAAAACACGATCGCCGACTCGCTCAGCAGAGAGCTGCGCTCGTGCCACGAGTGGGAACTACGCCAGGATCAAGTGGATCGACTCTTCCGACGATGGGGCGAACCCCAAATCGATCTCTTCGCGACGGCGACAAATTCCAAGTGCCGGAGGTACGCCAGCAGGTTCCCCCAGCCGAGGAGCATGGGCGATGCTTTCTCGTTCCCCTGGTACGGCCAATTTCTTTATGCGTTCCCTCCGCTGCTGTTGCTGCTCCGGCTCATCAACTAGCTCAAGAGGTCCCGGTGCAGGATGATCCTCGTCGCACTGGCGTGGCCGAGACAGATCTGGTTCCTGGACCTTCTGGACTTGTCAACGTCCACACCAGTCAAGCTGCCGACGGACGCAGATCTTCTCTCCAGAGAAGGAGGCGCCATTCTTCACCACAGCCCGGAGTCGCTGAACTTGCAGGCCTGGCTCCTGCAGCACTAGAGTTTGGAGGGTTCGACATCCCGGCCGACTGCAGAGAGGTTCTTGCAAAGGCCAGGGCGTTCTCAACTCTCAAGTGCTACGGACATAAATGGAAGAGGTTCTGTCTGGTGCCGTGCACAGAAGATTAACCCTCTGCGGATTACCGCCCCTCAAGTATTGCCGTACCTACTGTCATTGGCCAAGGCTGGACTAGCTCACGCTTCCATCAAGATGCATCTGGCCGCCATCTCACGATACACCAGAACTATGGGACGGGCGTCCTTGTGGTCTCATCGGAGCAGTCCTTTCATAAATTCCTTCACCAGTCGATCATTCCCGCCGGTGAAGGCCCCTACCCCGGCATGGGAGCTCAACTTGGTGCTGACCAGGCTCATGGGGGCCCCCATTTGAGCCTATGCATTCGGCACCATTGAAGTTTCTGTCGTGGAAGACAGTGTTTCTCGTGGCCATGACCTCCGCACGACGAGTGGGAGAGATCCAGGCCCTATCTTGCAAGCCGCCATACTTGACGTTTCACGACACGAGGGTGGTGCTGAGGACGCACCCCTCCTTCATGCCCAAGGTGCCGTCAGACTTCCACCTCAACGAACCCTTGGTGTTGCCAGTTTTCTTCCCGTCTCCTTCGTCGCCGGCTGAAAGGACTCTGCACTCGCTGGACATAGCTAGTACGCTGAAGTTCTACGTGGACCGCACGAAGAGTTTTCGGAAGACATCACAGCTGTTTGTGAACTTCTCGAAGACTTCCATTTCCAGGTGGTTCTCCGGCTGCATCATGCACTGTCACCGGTTGGCAAACCGACCGCTGCCCGGCCGTCCGCTAGCCCACATAATGACATCTTTGCTCCGGTCTTTCGGAGAATAGTGAATGCATCTTTCAAAGAGGGCACAATTCCTAGAGATCTGAAGAAGGTCACCATCACACCGCTTGTAAAGAAAGCGGGCTTGGATCCTAAGGATCCAGCTAACCTTCGTCCGATAACTAATTCGAACTTCATACTCAAACTCCTAGACAAGGCTGCAACACAGCAACTCCAACATTTTGTAGAGAACCAGGAAGTTCTGCATCAGCAACAGTCTGGCTTTAGGGCGTCTCACAGCACCGAGACAGCCATGCTGGACCTGCAGAATCGGATGCTGAGTTTGATTGACAAGAACAAGATAGGGTTGTTAATGCTCCTTGAGCTAAGTGCCGCTTTCGACCTAGTGGACCATCATCTACTCGTCAAGGCACTTAGAGAAAACGTGGGGTGCTCTGAAAGAGCCCTGGACTGGCTTTTGTCTTTTCTATCAAACCGCCAAGCTAGAGTCCACTGGGGTAACAGTTTCTCTGATCCCTGTGACATCCTTTTTGGAGTTCCCCAGGGTGCTAGTTTATCTCCCATGTTATTTAATATATATATGCTCACTTTGTGCAGCTTACTGGTGGAAGCAGGTGTGTCGTTCACGAACTACGCGGACGATACTCAACTCATATTAGAACTGGGGGGCAGAAACCACGCTATCGACAGTGAACTGATTGCCAGGATTTACATGACAATAGACGACTGGATGCAGGCAAACTGGATGTGCCTGAATGACTCGAAAACCGAATTGTTGCTGTTCGGTTCAAGCCGCCAGTTGGCAAGCTTGGGGCCTGAGTACAATTCTTTTCTAATTAAAAATGCCACCATTTTGGTGGCCCCCACAGTGAAAACACTGGGTATGATGGTTAACTCCGCGGTCGACTCCCATGCCCAGACCAGCTACCTGCAAAAGAACACAGCGTATTACCTAAGATTAATGAAAGCTATCAAACCGTTCCTTAACGAAGGTAATATGGCCACGATAGCCAGAGCCATTATTCTATCACGGCTTGACTATGGGAATGCTCTGTTGTTGGGGGCTTCTTCCAAGGACTTATCCAGCTGCCAAGTGATCCAGAATAATGCGGTCAGGCTTGTTAAGAACTTAAAGAAGAAAGATCACACCACAGCAGATAGACTATCACTGCACTGGCTCCGGGTAGAAGAGCGTATTAAGTTCAAGGCCCTTTGCTTGGTGCACAAGTGCTTCTACGGCTCTGCGCCGGTCTATATGAAAAAGAGCCTAGTACCTTACTTACCGAGGAGAAGCCTACGCTCGGAGGGTAAATGTCTGCTGACAGTCCCTAATTTCAAGCTGAAATCTGGATTGGGCAGATCATTCTTGGTGATGGCCCCCAAACTATGGAACAGCCTTCCCGAAGTGCTGAGGCTAGAGGTAAACCACCTCACTTTCAGGAAGCACCTGAAGACTTACCTCTTCAGATGAAGAGCCTGGGGAAAGGATTGTTTCGGGGTCACTATTAGGCAGCAACTTCCGTATCTTATGTTTGTCTGATGTTGATGTAGTGTAAGTGCAAGCGCCCTGATGCCCACGGGCTACCGGCGCTATACAAAATGAAATACATACATACATACATACATTCGACCAGAGCGATCACTGCTACCACGGCGTTCCTTTCTGGTGTGCCCCTGCTGGACATCTGCAGGGCTGCGATGTGGAGGTCGACGCACACCTTCACAAGATTCTACTGCGTCGATCGGGGCTCCAGGGAAGAGCCCGGGGTCGCCCAAGCATTGCTGCGCAACCTGTTCGCTTAAGGTGAGCCTGGTGAGGAGGTAAGAAACTCTTAATGTTGAGTTGTTGTATTGCTTAATGTTGAGCCTGTTGCCACCTCCCGTGGTTGTGCATGTGTGTACTGCTATGTATTCTTATTCATGAGCATGTGAATCCATGCCAGACCCCATGCTGGAGAAGGAACAAGTTACTTACCTGTAACTGTTGTTCTCCAGCATGGGTCTGGCATGGATTCACATGCGAACCCTCCCGCCTACCCCTCTGCGGCTCTTCACTTGGTCATACTGCCACTTTATGTGCTACCAAATCTGAGGATGGCTGCCAGAGTCGGGGCTTAGGGAGAGGGCAGTCATTGGCTGGGGGCAGTATGACCCAGAGACCAGTGATTGGTTACTACTAAGAAAGGCAGATCAGAAACGAAACTGATACTGATTTTTTTCTATACCGAGGATTTCTTACGACGGGGAATATTCATGAGCATATGAATCCATGCCAGACCCATGCTGGAGAACAACAGTTACAGGTAAGTAACTTGTTCCTTCCTCAGTATGTAGCCAGTCGAGAGGTGACAGTACGCAAAGCTATGCGTTTGCTAGGGATGATGGCGTCATGCATATACTTAGTCACCCACGCGCGGCTGCGTCCCATGCAAGAGTGGCTCAACAGCCAGTGGTGTCAGGCCAGCGGACAATGGGAAGATCCGTTAGTTGTCTCGCAGCCCTCGTTCTCTCTCTGCAGTGGTGGTCGAGGGAGAACCTCTTGAAGGGGAAAACCTTCACCACCCCTGCAGTGGAAGCCACTCTTACGACAGACGCATCTCTCACAGGGTGGGGGTGAGGGGGCCCCCCCCCTCACCTGCTACAACAGACAGCGCACAGAGTGTTGTCCCCTCAGGTAGCGTCCAACCATATAAACCATATAAACCTACTGGAGCTACTAGCAGTGTTCAAAGCATTGAAAGCCTTTCAGAAGCAACTGCAAGGGAAGACAGTGCTGGTCCTAACCGACAGCACAACAGCAATGTATTATCTGAACAAGCAGGGGGCCACTCACTATCCAGGGCTATCCAAGCTGTCCCAAAACATCTGGATATGGGCTCTCAAACACAAGATATTCCTGATATCCCAACATGTTTCAGAGGAACTCAATCTTCTGGCAGACGTACTCAGCAGAGATTTTCCTCTGCCAGAAGAATACGAATGGCGTCTGCACGAAGACATTGTATCCAACGTCTTTGCAGAATGGGGGTTTACAGAGATCGACCTATTCGCTACTCAGGAGAACGCCCAATGCCCAGATTACGCCTCCAGGTACCCCCAGAACCGATCAAAGGGGAACGGTCTCTGGATAACTTGGTTGGGGAAATTTGTTTACGCTTTTCCCCCCAACTCCCCTTCTGAACAAGATAGTGCACAAGATGTACCAGGAACCAGTCACCATGATTCTGGTGGCTCCCATGTGGGGCCGCCAACCCTGGTTCGCGCACCTGATGGAATTGTCCCTCTCCCCACCAGTCAAGCTGCCCTGCCCGTACCACATGTTGTCTCAGGACAGGGGGGAGACTCTGCACCCATGCCCACAAACTCTGAACTTAGCAGCCTGGCTCCTGAAGTCCTAGAGTTTGGACATCTGCAACTCCCTCAGAGATGCATGGACATACTGAAAGCCTAATACACGTTATTGCTATGCCAGCAAATGGAAAGGTTTTGTCATTTGGTGCAGTTCAAAGGGCGTCAATCCCACCGATTGCTCGCCTTCACACATTGTGTTATATCTAACCCATCTGTTGGACTCTGGGTTATTCTTAAATTCCTTAAAGGATCACCTAGCGGCGTTGTCAGCCTACACCACGTCACAGCAAAAGGTGTCGTGGTGGAAAATACCTGTGATTAAAGCCTTCTTGTAAGGGGTTAAAAGAATGTATCCCCCATCACTCACCCAGCCCCTGGGTGGGATCTAAACCTGGTTTTAACTAGGCTCATGGGACCCCCTTTTGAGCCTATGCATAAAGCTAGTCTGAAAGACCTGACTTACAAGACAGCCTTTCTAGTAGCTATCACTTCTATCAGAAGAGTTGGCGAACTACAGGCCCTCTCGATCTTGGACCCCTTTGTTACAGTCCACAAAGATAAAGTAGTTCTGCGCACTCATCCCAGATTAGCGCCGAAATTTATTTCAAAGTTCCATGTGAACCAGTCAATCGAACTACCCACATTCTTCCAGAGACCTACTAACATGGCCGAAAGAAGCCTTCACACACTAGATGTGCGCAGGGCAGTCATGTTCTACATGGATAGAACTAAACTACTGAGGAAAACTAAACAATTCTTTGTTTCAGTGGCAGCTGGTAGAGAAGGGGGACCCTGTCTCTAAATCAGCAATATCAAGGTGGATTGTCAAATGCATCGCACTGTGTTTTACACTTGCAAAGAGAGAACTGCCCTTCAAGCCTAGAGCACATTCTACTCGAGGCACTGGGGCATCAATAGCATTCATTGAAAATGTTCCCCTAGAGTCCATTTGCAAAGCGGCAACCTAGAGTTCTGTACACACCTTTACAAAACACTATTGCCTAGACACTCATTCTAGGTCTGATTCTCAGGTGGGACAAGCAGTACTAAGACATCTTTTTTTCTACTGTTCCTTCTCACAACCCACCTCCAACTCCGGGTACTGCTCGCTAGTCTATGCACAGCATGTGATTCTAAGCAGATTAACAGGCATCAGATAACATGCATTACTTACCGTAATAGCATTTCTGATGATTGTATCTGCTTAGATTCACATGCGCTCTCCCTGCCTCCCCGCTCGGGGTGGAAGGAACATAGACTTCTTACTACTTTCTCTCTTCATGTACTCACTCACTATAGCCTTGGGCTCCCTCATGGCAGAAAAAATACAATCGGAGAGACCGCGGTGCGTGAGGGATTTTGGGTAATACACACGTCACGATAGGGATAGTGTTTCAGACACGCCTATGCCGACGTCCCCTTTCGGTCCCCCGAAAGACAAGATGCAATACTCTGCGGTTACCACTGGATGTCGGACCATATGCACAGCATGTGAATCTAAGCAGATGCAATCATCATAAATGGGTTTACGGTAAGTAATGCATGTCCTATGCATCACCGCAACCAGAAAGAAGCCAGCTGGATCCTCTTCTAACCAAAGGTACTGTTCTGACTTCGGGTAGTTAACTCTGTCTGTAGTTCTGCTGTTCTCAGTTGAGGCTTGCAGTAGCTGCTTTTCTAGAGTTGATTCACCTCTAACTTTCACAAGTGTAACCGGTTGTGGGCCAACAGTGATTTTCTACAACAAACTCTAACTTTGTGCAAGACCTTTTGGTATCGAAGAAGTCCCTCTGCTCCATAGACCATGCTCCGATTGACTTTGTTGTCCTGGCTCCCTGCAGACACTTCCATTTGACTTTGATTCTCACTGTCCCTCATAGGTGAGGCATTGGTTTTTAACTAATATTGCTGGGAAAGGTTTTTATCTTGACTTCATTGGAATTAAAGTGCTCTGAGAACCAGTTTAACCTTTGTTCCTTCCTCTAACCTTTCCTTTCTGTGAACCTCAATTTACCAAGTGATATATAAATGCAATTACTATCCTAGTTAGTGAAGTCACCTCAGGGTGTAGGAAGTGTGTAAGACGCATCTCTAAAGAGTTTCTACTAGTTTGGTGTGTCGATTCTGGAAAAGTATTACTTGTATTTGTGAATTTCATTGTTGCGGCTCTTGTCATACTACACACTTGTGTAGTACAGGCCTATACCAAAAGGTGGGTTACATAATACCAAGATGACAA
Source organism: Ambystoma mexicanum (assembly GCF_040938575.1). Classification (NCBI taxonomy): domain Eukaryota; kingdom Metazoa; phylum Chordata; class Amphibia; order Caudata; family Ambystomatidae; genus Ambystoma; species Ambystoma mexicanum. Next base: position 1,104,026,631 of record NC_090941.1, read on the forward strand.
GGGTTGTGTAGTCTCCCACAGGGTTACAACATCAATTCTTGCCTAATACTCTCTGTGGACTATTGGTGCATAATATAATCTGTACTTTCTTTTACAGGGGTTTGATTTGTACTATGCCCTCAACCAACTATTTGTATACATACTGCCTAAGTGTAATTTGTGTTAAGGATAATTCTAATTTCTGTGCTAATTCCCTTCAACCTTAGAGACCCCCAGCTCTTGAACTTGAGGACTTTTTAATTTGAACCCTGGAGTGAGACCGACCTCATAAGAATTAACTAACTTTTCTTGTGTGAACTACAGTTCCCAAGAACAGGAAAGTGAAATTGACTTTACTTACCTTTTCTCTTTGTAGGTCCAGCACCACCCCATCTTACGTGGAGTGATGGGGGTCAGCCCCTTATACTACATTTGAATGTAACATTTGTGTTACCCTCACTACTTTAAATGGCTGATGGCAGTGGTTTAATTTTCCTGCCATTGTGCCCCCTTTTTTTTGCATTTTTTTTTTTTACAGCAGGCCGAATCCTCCGCTGCAGTACAGCACCCATGGGTGCCCATTTTGTCAAAATGGCCCTGGTCGACTTTCATAATTTTCTCTTTGTGAGGTCTTTCTTGGGTTTTACTCTGTGCGTTGAGCCGGTTTGAGCCCTTTGTTCGTTTTGCCTTTGGCAGTCTTCAGCCCGCCTCTGGCTCCAATGCGTCTGGAAAGGCAGGATTTGAGGGAGGTTCCAGAAACTTGCCTGTCCTTTGTCTCTAGGAATGCCTGAATGCCAGTCCTGATTGGCTAGCTGGCTCTCCTTTTAGAACAGCCACCCTGCTGTGTGATTGGAAGCCTAGGCTGTGCATGAATGGGAGAAACCTGCTTAAAAGGCGAGTGTTTTGGGACTAGAGACAGAGCCGAAATATCTGACGAAGAAACCGTGAATGAAGCTTGCTGCATCCTCCTGAAACTTTGAGTTGCCTGTTGAACCCCTACTGCTGTGCTGAAACTCTTTTTTAATTTGATAGCGAAGCTCCGGAAGGGACGACTTCTTCCCTTGGTTTAGTGGGACCAACTAACCCCAAGACGAACACCACTGGTCTATCTTCCTCGACTGGCTGTACTTCTTTGCTGCTACAACAACCGAGTGCCAGGGGTCGAGATAGCCGTAGTCTAGTGCACCTTCTAAAATCCGTACAGAAGCTATACCGCAGCTGAGGATTCAGCCTGCGGTAGAAAAGCACAACTGCCACCAGCCATTTAAGGTAGTGAGGGTAACATAAAAATGTTTACATGAGTAAGTAGGAAAAATGGGCTACAAAGTAACCCCCCAGAACTCCACCTATGATGGTATGTGCTGGACCCACAAAGAGAAAAGTTAAGTAACGTCCATTTCACTTTAGTATTCCTGGGAACAGTAGTTCACACAAGAAAATGTATTGAAACCTTATGAGAAATCTGAAGGATTTCTCTGATACTGCACTGAAGGTGCTGTTTTGTCAGACTCCAAAAACAAAGCAAACACATAATACAAATGAGGTCAGAACGCATGAGGGAGTGAGAAAACGGTCTCACTGCAGGTTTAAAATGAAAAGTCCTAAAGTCCCGCAAAAGAGCTGGGGGTCTCTAAGGTGGGATGAATTAAGTACTAAAATGAAAATTCTCACTAACTGAGAATTAACCCTAACTTCAATTGTCCTTCCCCAAGTTGTCTGGGGGCCATAAACCCAAAAGTTCAGAAAAGCTCTGACAAAGATTGTGAAGCTGGAAAAAAGGTAGAGTCTCTGGGGTCCAGTGAAGAGGGTTCGGGACAATGTATTCAACCTAATAGAATTGTCCCCAACTTTCAGAAGGCTTGCACCAGCAAACTATGGTGAAAGCAAAGTGTAGTAAAAGTTTTGAAAACTTTTGAAACAAGTATATGGGCAGGTAAGAACCACTGTGACTTAAGCCGCATACTCCGATTCTTCCCCAGACTTGTTAGGTCGTTGGAAGAGTGTCCAAAGTTGCTTTTCCCGCTGTCAGTCACAGTCGTCCATTCGCAGGGGTTGCAGGTTCGAGTTGATCTCTGGTTGGTGTCTTTCGCTGGTGCAAGGATTCTCGGATGAAGAATGCAGCAAAACTCGATGCAGGACCCCTCTTGGGACTGGACTCTGGTCAGGTAAGCGATTTCGGACGGTGGTCACCGCAGCATGGTGGCGCAAAGGGCCTCACTCGTCGTGGTCAGACTTTCATATCCCAGGTCCCCTTATTAGGTCGCCAACATTTAGCTCAAGTGATTCTTGTAGGCAACACTGGGGATCTGCCAACTTTCCAGGTCGAAAACTTGAAACAGCGATGTCAGCAGCACGGTAGCCCAGAGTTAGTCAAGCTCTTCACAGGGTACCAAGCAGACGTCAGGAATGGATGTTACCTCCACTCCAAGGGTCGCAGCTCCCTCGCAGGACTGCTAAAGATCACGAGCAAGACAAGTCGGGCTCCAATTAGGACCACTGGCGGGAACATTCATGCATACCACTTGGACGCACTGAAACCAGTTTGTGAATTGGGACCAGACAGTCCCAGCCCACATCCTGCCAGCAAACACACACAGCCCTCCAGTAGCCTGCCAAAAGCTCTCACATTCTTGGGCACTGGAAGTCCTTATAGGGATTTTCCTGGCCTCATAGGCTAGGAAGAAGGCTAAAGAACAAGATGGCGAAAGGACAAGCGCAAACCATGTGGCATGGCCATGTTTTGATACTAGCCAAACACGGTTCACGCTAAAAGCACCAAAAAGGTTTTCACTGCCGCCACCAGCATGTCCATTTAGCAAAAGTAACCCAAAATCCGTTGACTGTAAGTCTAGGACAAAACAAAATGTGTACCCCATTGTACAGCATTGTAAGATGCATTGTTCAGTGATAAAGTTGCCACAAGTGATATGTTACTAAAAGTAGTAACAATGTCGCAAGACGAAGGGAAACAATGTTTTCCAGTACTGACAGCCTGAACGACATGTCAGTTTTCCCATAACAGATGAACAAAAGACAGTGTAGTGAAGTTTCAGGCTTCACTGCACTGTAAAAAGAGCAGGTCAGATCCAAAATTAAAAGCAAAATGTTTGCTGGTCCATAAAAATGCAAGAAAAGATGAGTGAAAGGGAAATCTTTCTTAACAGGAAGGAAGGAAGGGAGAAAGACTGGCAGTAGCCTACAAAGTCTCGACAGAGGGTTCATTTTGGAAAGAGAAAGGGGATACCATGTCTCGCCTAAAGGATGTCCTCTTCCCTACTCCTGCTCCCCCTCTCCCTCTACCCAGGTGATACTCCCTTGCATAGCCACCCCCAAGGTCAGGATCCATAAGCGATGGCCTTTCCCTGGCCACCTGAGAGGAGGATCCATGGGGAAAAGAAGTGAGGACGCCCCCGGGTTCCTCACACCTTGTAGTTGTTTATGGGCAGAAAGCGGGACTTAAAAGGGCAATGTCTTAAACATCAAATGCACATGGCAAGGTGGACATTTTTTTTTTTAACATTAGCCACTCTACCAAACCAAGAAGTTGTCTGATTTCGCCAACCTCATAGGTCTTTTGAGGTTTAATGATGGGCATGTAATTAGCTTGGTATAAATCTAGAATACTTTGGAGTTGAGTAACTCCAAAGGATGCTGGAATACAAGCGTTCTGGCATTGATGCAAGGAAATCTTTTAATGTTAATAAAATGTCAGCAAACAGTGATGACGGTGGTGTGACACCACCACACATGGCGTCTGAACTAGCTCTGATTCCCTAATGGTCTTACCCATTGACATCAACTGTCAGCACAGACAGCCGCATGGGTGGAGGGGCAGCCCTGTCTAATACAACAAAAACGATGAAAAAGGATAAGAGTTAAATCTACTCAAGGATTCCCTAACCGTGAAGTTGGAATTCAGGACGAACACCCTTTTGATAGTTTCTATAACAAAAAGTCTCAATGACCACCCTAATGTAAGGTCATTTGACCCAGTCAAACACTGTTTTGGTGTTTAGGGCATCCAGAACAGTTGGTTTACATTTCTGTGCTCTGTTAGATCAGTGGTCTTCCTGGTGTTATCTGTGGACATTAAATCCTGCTTTGTCCATCCCAGTCATCTTGGATCAATAGACAATGAGTTGGCGTAAAGGTCCTCCCATATGGAAAGGAGCGCTGATTCGGTTCCTCTCATGGATCTAAAGCCATTGTGGCATTGTCCAGCAGATGTTTGGTTTTGGATTCCACATGGTTGAGCAATTATTTCTTAACGTGGCTCTCAAGGTTTTCACGAGGTATGGTAGGTTTGAAATTGGTCTGCAGTTGGCAAGGGTCTTCGGTTCTTCCTGCCTCGGTTTTATAAATGGTGATTTGTATGCTTTTTGGCACAATTCCAGTAGTCGGTGATCCTGGGTTTATTAATAATCTGGTGTAGGGGGCTAGTGTTTGCTGTTCGTAGAGATCTGGTGTGCTTGAGTTGCTGGGCAATCCAGGCTTGTTGGTTCCTTTTAGTTTGCTGACAGTTTCCTTGGTTAGAATTTGTTGACAGCTGAGCTGGTTAGTGTGGTTCTGTTTTCTGTTAGGGTGTCCATTTGTAATCCTGGTGGATGCCTCTATGGTCTGTTGGATTGAGCATCTTTGTTCTGGAATGGTCCACGATGTTGTAACATAACATTTTGGAGCATAAATCTGTTTCTGATGCTTGTGTAATCTGCTTAGATCACATGCTATGCTTAGGCCGACATCTAGTGGAAGCTGCAGAGTATTAGTTGTTATCGAAATTCGAAAAGGGATGTTGACAGGGCGTGCCAGTAATACTATCCCTAGTGTGACGACCGCTGTACTCCTGAGCCCTCAACGCGTCGGGCTCCCGCAGATAGTTTTTTTTCCGCCATCGTGAGCGGCCGTATATAAGCAGAGTACATTTCCGGCTTATGCCATTGACTTACAAGAAGTTTAATATTAGTTCATCTTTCTGCCCTTTTCGAAGCTATGCCTACGACGCGACAAAAACTTCAAGAAAGGACAGAACTGACCGTCGAACTGAGATCTCAAGGGAACCATCCTGCCTCCGAAGGCCCACCGGGCATAGGCCTTACAGTAGGTAGAGTGGGGGGTGGTCATAACATGTATTTTCCCACCCCTTCCCTGGGTCGCCCTGCTGCCTACCCCAATATGGAACGTACACCATTTAAATTCTGCCCGTCCTGCAATAAAAAATACACGTGGGTCGACAAGCACAAGGTGTGTAACCTTTGCTTGCATCGGGACCACGACGAGGCTCATTGTAGGGCCTGTAAACTGCTCCGACCCAAGACCCTCGAGGATAGAAGGATGAAACCCTGGGCCCATCACGCCATGCAGGCAGAGGCCAAAAAGCATACAAATCACCATTTATAAAACCGAGACAGGAAGAACCGAAGACCCTTGCCAACTGCAGACCAATTTAACATCGATGGCAACACCATCAGTCGCCAAAACAGTAAAAACTCTAGGCTTTCACCTCGACTCTGCATCTACCGCCTACACATGCAAGTTAATCAGGGCAAGCAGAGCATTCCTCTCCCAAGCTATCTGCATCATCATCGCCAATGCCCTAATATTATCCAGACTTGTAATGCTATGTACCTAGGAGCCAACAAAAGCATAACCAACAAACTTCAAACACTGCAAAACGACGCACTCCGAACAGCCCTTATCCTACCCTCCAAGGAACATCTCTCCAATAAAAGAGAACACAAATGGCTCAAAATCTGTGACCGCATCTCACTCAAAACCGCATCAATCACCTTCAAATGCCTAAACAATGCAGCACCCCCTTACCTCGCAGCCTGAATAGCTAAAAAAAAATTCTATCCGCCCCACCAGAATGATCAATTGTCACTGCCTTCAGTTATCCAAATTCAGACAAGAAAGAACTGGCGGCAGCAGCTTCCCAGTCATGGCTGCTCAACATTGGAACGCTCTCCCACTCAGCCTCAGAACAGACCAATCCTACTATAGCTTTAGGCGAAACATTCTCTCCTGGCTACGATCCAATGATTCCCCTGACTGAACCACGTCAATCTGACTGTATTTATCCACACTTCTAACTGCCCCACTGCAATGTCATTAACTGTGTGTGTATATTTCCTCCCACCAGTCTTGATTTAATGTAATGATCTGCTTCACATTCACATGTGCCTTATCCTGAAACTAAGTTTCGAAGGGATTGTGTCTTCCGACGTATTCCTTATCTTTGATGTTATCCATTTCAGCTTGCTGGCCTCAGAAATGTTTTCTGTTGAGGGCGCTGTGCACCAACGTCCCTCGGGTTGGTGTCCCTCGACAGCCCCCGTATCGGCGCCGACGTCATCATACGTATAAATAGACTGGCGCAGCGTCCATTGCTCAGTTCCATTTTTCCGCGCTTCGTGGGCCTCGGAAACGTGTCGCTCGGTTCTTTTCTTCAGGAAGATTCTGCTTATTCTTCGAAGGTATCATCTAAATTCGATGGCTTCTTCATCCGAACCATCAACCCCATGGTCCGCTTTCAAAAGGTGTCGTGACTGTGGGAAGAAAATGTCGTTGACGGATCCTCACAGGATCTGTTTGTGGTGCCTGGGATCGGAGCATCACTGCGAAAGCCTTGAAGGAGCGTAAGGGGAAGCTAGAAAGAGGTAAGACTCTTAAAACTTCTACTCCCTCGAAGTTTCTTCGGCAGAGTTGAGACATTCGTCTCCTCGTCGTCACAAGAAACATTCCCGTTCAAGGTCTTGAAGCGGTTCCCATCAGTCTTCGAGATCAAAACACTCCAAGCAGAGGTATGTTAGATCTCCCTCTCCTCTCTCTATCTCCCAACAGACTCGCTGACCAGTTATCGAGGCCACAGGTGGCAGGAACAGCAGGCTCCTGGTCCTGGGTGACTGTAAGGATAAACATGAAAAGTAATGTTAAACAATATAGCTGTTTCAGAACCCTAAAAATTGGAATCATAGAGGCACCTACCAATAGGTGTCAGTTGCTCCCTCCTGGTGTCGGGATGTTCCGAATTCTGCTGGATCTCCAGAGGCATGATTCCAGTCCAAAAAGTCCCCTCACTAGAGTGCTGGACCCTGCAAACGACGAGAATCCAACCAGCTATATTCTGTTGTCTTCTGTGCTCGCGAAAAAGGTGCCAAATTCAGAGCCGCATTCAGCCACGAGGAAAACTTTGCATAGAGCCTTCCCCGTGATCCTTGCTGCAAAAGTCCTACCAGTGTCCGCTCTTCTGTCTTCTTGATGTAGGAATTAAACGACTGGGTTTTTGGCTTCAGATCCTGAAGCCCTCCTACTACAAAATCTTCTGTGCTGGCTTTGGTATTTACTTACTTTAAGTCTCTTGTGATTCCTGTGTAGTTTTGGGGTGTTTTTTTTTTTATGATTGGGAGTCCTCTCGTCCAGTGCACCCAGGCCTCTACTGGAATTCTTCTAGGGTGTCTTCTGTGAAGCTCCTCGACCCACAACTGACTCTAGGGTATAGTAGTTACTTAGGAACTCTGACCTTTGCTACTTAAGAACCTATCCTGACCTGCATGTTGGACACTAGACCCTAGTGACCCACCCCTTCTGCCACTGAGAACACTCATGCTCCAAGAATAAGGGAAAGACTTTAAAGGATTGGGCCTTCTGCCTAGAAAAGAGAATGCGTGTTTTAAATGTTACTTAATTGCAACAGAAGTTGGTTGGTAACTGTAACTCTGAGAGTGAACAGTTACAAACGTGATTACTTACCTTAGAAATGTTCTGCCATTCTGAAAAGTATACTTAACATCTTTCTTTCCTTAGAGTGTTTCACCATTCTAACAGAAAGTAGATGTAAGGTTATATTATTCTGGTGTGATTTGGCTGTGCCTCTTCCCAAAAGTAATGCTGTTGGTTTGACTTCAGTAGTCCGTTATGATAAATGTATGAGTGCCCCCAACTGGTTCTTGCGTCCCCGACTTTCTGTTCGCCTGTCCATCATAAGTCTGTCTTAGGTTTTACCTACCTTGAATAACTGAGTCATTCATAAAGTGTAACAATAGGTTTTGCTTTCCCTGGTGTGTTGTAGACAAGACTCAAAAACAGCGAGGGTCATAGCTGCCTTTAGTTGTTTATAGCTCCTGTAAAAAGTGTACAGGTTTTACCTACCTTGAGTAGAACTGTTTTATCCTAAAATAAGTGAGTTATTGCTTCCCTTAGTCTGTGAACTGGAAAGCAACTGTAATTGAATATTTGATCAGAAAATTTTATCGTCCAGTTGATATTACTATGTGATTTCCTGCTGAGCATCACGGTACAACTGATATGTTAATGTTCAGTATATTTGGACTGCACACTATCGCCACCGGAGTGATCCCCGGGCGCTCTGGCGGCTCTGAAAAAGGGAGAGCAGGGGGGTGAGTTAGTGGGAATAAGCTGGAAAAGTGCAAGAGAGCAGTGATGTGCTGTTGGCAGCCTCAGCCCGGTGGGTTCGTTGGTTGGGCTTGGGGTGTTTTACGGTCGTTTGTCGTCATATACTGTTTTGCAAGTCTCAGTGCGGTTTGTTTTGTTGCAGTGTAGTGAAGTTTATGCGGATTGCTGCGTTTAGGCTTGTGGTTGTTTGGTTAGAATTTGAGGTGTATGCAGAGGGATGAAATTGTTAGTGGATTGGTTAGTTGGCCTTGCTGTCCTTGAAATTATGTCTAGGTGTGATGCTTGCAATCATTCACCATTCCATCGGAGTGTGGCGCTTGCCAATTTCAATATTCCGTCTAGATGCGAGGAAGGCTAGTGATCATGATTCTGTTCAGGTGTTGCACTAGTCATCATTCACAGTTTCATCTAAGTGTGCCACATGCTAACATTCACATTTCTATCTAGATGCGATGCAAGCTACAGTTGGGAATTCTGAAATATGGTCTACTACCCTGGTATTACTGAAAGTAATCTAAAAGTAACTATTGGTTTTGACTTCCCTAGAACTTTGCGTGTTCCAAATAAGGTAATCTGCTTTGGTCTTTGTACCTACAAGCATAGTGTTTTTCCATAATGTTTGTATTGTATTTCCCCATTTGTATGGCCTCAATGCGCTTTGTGGTTGGTGTGACCGCAGTCAGTTTGCTGGAAAAATTCTAAGAAGTTTAGATTAGGAGATGCATCCGTGCATTTTTGCCGGTCTAGGACTTTGGTGGTTGTCTAGGGTCGTCTAAGCAGCCCAAAAGAGGTCAGGCACATGGGTGGGTGTTGTCGGTGGTTTGTGATAGAGTGCTATTGTTGGGAGAGTCGATGTGTGGCCAGCTATACCAAATTTCTTTAGTTGGTAGTTGCTGTATGCTTGAGGCAGTGGTGTTGAGGTACATCGCAGGTTTCAGTGTGAACGGCTTAGTGTACTGCTAAACCGGAAAGCCTAGCCACAGCTGCATTCTATGGTGCATGGATGGTTGGCTGTGCCTGCAGCAGGTGTAAGGTATACGTACCATAGTCTTCGAGTTGTTCAGCTGGCGCCATCTTGGTCCAGTGTGGATGGCTGTTAGGGAGAATTCTCAAAAATGTGATAATTTCCTTCACCTTAAAAGAAGGTACCCCCAGCAACATTGCTGGATTTTGAGGACTTGATTTTTCTAAAATGGAGAGTGTGACACTTTTCCCACTCATGTGTTTTGAAATGTTTTACTCTTATGTTTCCTTTGGTTATGGAGTCTAACTCCACAGGCATCCTATTTTCATTTGTGTCACACAGCACCCTCAGTGCAGTGTCACAGGGAAACCTATTTAGGCTTTCCCAAGATTCAAATACCTTCTCTGGGATAAACTACTGTTTCCCAGAGTAAGTAAAGTGAAATTGACTTTACTGTTCTCTTTAAATTCCTAGACTCAGCACACCCTATCTTACAATAGAGTGCTGGAGGGGTTACTTAGTATCTCCTTTGTCTAGATACTCATGTAGCAGTAAAATGCTACCCTTTCCCCTCAAAATGGCTGGTGGCAGTGGTTTTACAACAAACTACCATTATTTTTCCCAACTGCGAACACCAGTAGCATTAAATCGTAGGAGCCATGTTTTTCAAGATGGCGTCTGAGCCCCCTTTGTTTAAACAGGTCCCGGGGCTTCTTTTTTGACCATTTCTTTGTGGAAAGGTCCTTCTAGAGTTTTGCTCTGCGCGCCAAACCAGGTTTGGTTCCTTTGTTCATTCGCCTTTTGGGGGGCTTCAGGACCGAAGACCGCCTCCGGCGCCAGAGTGTCTGTGGTGGGCAGGAAGTGAGGGAGGTGCCCGAAACTCCTTGTGCTTAGTCTTCTAGGAGACCCAAATGCACTCTGGCGGGATTGGCTGGCTGACTGTCTGGCAAGGACAGCCACCCTGCTTGGTGAGTGACCACTAGGCTGGAATGAATGGGAGAGAACTGAATAAAAGGCATGTCTCTTGGCTTGGAAGGCAGTCAATCACTGGAACGAAAGCACTGAAGACGAGCTGGAAGGGGACAGCTGCTGCAACTCCTGGACCGTTGGTTTGCCTGGTGAAGCCCTGCTGCAGGTCCGAATCACCAGGTTCACATCGACAGAGAAGCCCCTTCAAGGATGACTTCTCCCTTTGAGTTGGTAGGACCAATTAACTCGACAGTAAGCCACCTGGACACCTTATGTCGGAGCTGGTTGAATTTCCTCAGAGTGTTGCAGGAAACCGTATAACCAGGGAAAAGGACACCAGTTTGTGTGCTTTACTACAGCTACCGGAATTGAAGATTTGCCGAGTGCCAGCTTTTTGACTAGTGCAGTGCAGGTGTCCCCCTGACCTCCTCCCTCTTGTCTCCACGACTGAGGCTCAGGAACAGCGAGATCTGCAGGAACTGCCAGGAACAGAAGTCTTCAGCTGCATCTTTTTCTTCATTTGTAAGGTCTCTCTTGTACGAAGGTCTGGGGTTGGGGGGTGGTTTGCGCGGGTAGGTTTATTGCGTTGTCCCACAGCGAAGGCTGCTGGATTCCCTGGTGTATTTGTTAGGTAATGAATGTTGTGCAATGGGGACGGTATGTCGGATCACCTGCTGCAAAAGCTGCTGGCCTTTGTGTTCAAATTGTTGTAAGGGTGTCCTGTCCCGATTGGCAGACCTGACTGGGTTTGGTGGTGTGGTTTCAGAGGGTGGGGGGAAATTGGAGGGGATAAAGAGACATTTGGGGGATGGGGGGTCATTCAGGGGGGTAATATGGGAAGAGCCAGCATTTTTGGGCCATTCGGAATTTCAGTTGGTTTTCAGTGTTACAAATGTGTAGGGGTAGGGAGTTCCAGATGATTGGCACTTGGATGGAGAAGGAGGATCCGCCCAGCCTCTGAGTTGGGACCACTAGGTGAAATACTCTGCGAGATCTGAGATTCCTTGTTGGCTGCTAGGCCATGATTTTGTCTCGAAGGTAATCCGTTCCGGACTTGTGGACGGCTCGGTGGGTGATGAATATGTCTTTAAAGATAGTGCGATGACCAATCCGGAGCCAGTGTGGGGCTGATGTGTTCTCTGGCTGGTAGGTTAATGTGCTGGCGCGTTTTGTATTCTTTGGAGTTTCCTTAGTTGAGTTGTTTGGGTGCCTAGGCAGAGGGTGTTTGTGTAATTTAGGTGGGATAGGAGATTGGAGTTGATGGGCGAGAAGCGGTGGGGATAGGGGAGGTAAGGGAAGGTACGTCTGAGAATCCGTAGTTTTTTACCACGTTGGAAATTGCCAGTGCTTGTCCTAGGGCTTGAGTACACGGAATCGGTTGGGGGAGGAGGGCAATTTTCCTCCAGACTAGGATTTGTTTTCCCCGGGTTGAGGATGAGTTGTTTGTTATCCAGTGGTCAATATTCGAGAGGCATGACGACGGGTCCGCACTGCCAGAGCCAGACAGACAATCAGGACTGTGTGTATTCAGGCATTCCTAAAGACAAAGGACAGGGGATTTTCGGGAACCTCCCTGACTTCCTGCCCTTCCAGACACACTGGAGCCAGAGGCAGGTTTCAGTATTGAAGCCTGCCAAAGGCAAAACGAACAAAGGGCTCAAACCTGGTTTGGCACGCATGGCACGCAGAGTAAAATCCAGGAAATGCCTCACAAACAGAAATTGGCAAAAGAAAGACCAGGCTATTTTGACAAAATGGTCACCCATGGGTGCTATACTGCAGCTGAGGATTCAGCCTGCGGTAGAAAAGCACAAAGGTAGGAAAATTAAACCACTGCCACCAGTCATTTAAAGTAGTTAGGTTACACAAAATTGTTTACATGAGTAGGTAGGATAAGGGGATACTAAGTAACCCCCCAACACTCCACATAAGATGGTGTGTGCTGGACCTACAAAGGGAAAAGGTAAGTAAAGTCAATTTCACTTTACTATTCTTGGAAACTGGAGTTCATTGAAGAAAAGGTATTGAATCCTTATGAGAAATCTAATGAATTGCTGAAGGTGCTGTGTGTCGCCATACAAAAAGGTTTGTCAGACTCCAAAAACAAAGGATACATATAATCTAAATCTGGGTCAAAACACGAGAGTGAAAAAAAGGGTTCACTCACTTCAGGGTTAAAATCTGAAGTCCAGCAAAAGAGTTGGGGGTCTGGAAGGTTGAAAGGAATTACCCCAGAAATGAGAATTCTCCCTAACGCCCACCATTTTAGCAAAATGGTGGCCCTTCTGTGCATTACCGGGCCTGAATTAACAGCCTGCAAATAATAGTGACTAAAAGTCATTAAAGTAGTTACACTGCCACCAGCCATTCAAGTTAACTTGCAATTGTAACACAATGTTACCAGGTATGTAAGAAAGGGGGGATACATTGTATCCCCAGCACTCCGCATAAGGTATGGTATGCTGGCTCACTATATAAAATGTAAAGGGGGATGGCAATCCCTCTTTACTGCTTGAGAACCGTAGTTCATCCAAGTATAGGAAAGGGAAATTAACAGGGAGGACCAAAGCGGCAACACAGCCTAAACCCAAAAGTTGTATGAAACTATAACTTCAACCATACACTATGGAGAGAAATAAAAAGGTGCCCCATAAAAGAGTAAAAGACTAGGTGAGAGGGGAATTCCCCTTCATGCAGGGGCAAGGGTAAAATAGTTACCAAGCCCAAGCAAAAAAGTTCTGGGGTTGACGGGTCAGGAAAATGTATCATAAATATAAAAATCTCACCTAACAAATTGTAAGCGCGAGCAACTACTATTGAAGGAGTCACCTTTGAAAAGTATTGTTGATAATTCCTATGTGTGTTGGTTGGTCTAAATGGGTATTTACCTACCTTACTGTTTATATAGGAATAGATGTGTATTTATAACTTTCAGTGTGAAAGAGTTTCTTTGGACTATTGTATTGACTAGGTTCAGTATACTTACATACAGCTCACATCCTCCTCATCAGATAAATCGGATAAACCTGGCTACTCTGCCATTATACCAATCCTTTTGGTAGTACAGACTTATGCAAACTCCCTTAACACCCATATATCCACATAATGTACCCCTCCCTTAAAGATCATTTTTCTTCTCTCCTGACAGACTCTAGGGACTCCATTCGAGTTGCTTTCCACATCAAACTCAGACCTTCCTCCTTAGTTACTTTCTCCTCTCAGACTCTACTCAAACCTCTTTATTAGACCACTCTTTGGATCTGCTCTTGTTTGAACTTTGAACAACTTTTCCGCCATTGTATAAACGGTACAACTTTTCGGGTATTTGTAATCAACCAGGAATGAGACGCGGACACAGAGGGCTTGTGATGATTGGCATAAACATTTATTGAATAATAAAGGGGGTTGGAAAATGCCTCACTGACCCTAATATAGGAGGTGTTGCCCTACCTCAACCAAAACTTTAGGGCCTGTCCTGTGTTAGGCAGAATTGCATGCAGTACCCTCTGGGACAACCACACACAATTAAGAATACACGTTTAAGCAAGGCCAACCTTTGGTATAAGTCTGTACCACACAGTTTGTTGGTAGCGAGCTGAGCATCCAGGCTTATCTCAAGAGTGAATGTGAGCAGTACAAGTATTTACACAAAGGACTTTCAATCACAGTGGTTCAAGTAGACACTTATACTTAAGGTTTCTTGGTAAAATACTGATTAATTTATTTACACAATCATTTATAAAACATTTCACTAGAAGAAGGCAACTTAATATTATAGACCAATACACTTCGATACAAAATAGGTTTGAGACAGTTTGAGCTCCCTTGAAAAGGGAGCCAAATGGCAGTTCAGTTACTTAGCAGTGAGCAAAAAGGACAAAAGTAAGTAGAATAGATTATATATATACTTTCTAGGCAGTGCAAATAGTTTCAGTTCTCCAGAATAGTTCAATTCAAGTCAATAGGCCAGGCCAAAGTCAATGGGCTAGTGTTCTGGATAGCAAAGCGCAGTTCTGGTATCAAACAGTAAAGTCTTTGCAAAGGTTCTCAGAAGTAGTTTAGGCAAAAAAGAATCATTTGTGGGTTTACAAGCTGATTAGGCCTGCAAGTGGGGAAAGATTCACAAACTTTCACCGCAGGAGTGGCATTCTCCCAATCGGGTTAGCACAGTACCTTTTGTATGAAGAAAACAAATGTTGCTGAAGTCGTGGTTCCTGGCAGTTCCTGCAGATCTCGCTGTCCTGAGCCTCAGTCGTGGGGACCAGAGGGAGGACGTCGGGGGAACTTCTGCACTGCACGGGATTGTTGAAGACGGCAAACAAAATGGAGTCACTTCAGTTTCCAGTAGCTTTAGATTCAAGAACACAAACTGGTGTCCCACTCCCTAGTTAATCCTAACCAGCCTTGAGAATGGTATCCAGGTGGCTTACGAGTTGATTGGTCCCACCAACTCAAAGGAAGAAGCCGTCCTTGAAGGAGCTTCTCTGTCGAATGGAGTATGGCAATTCGGACATGCAGCAGGGCTTCACCGGGCAAACCAACGGTCCAGTGGTTGCAACAGCTGTCGTCCTCTTCCAGCTAGTCTTCAGTTATTTTGTTCCAGTGGTCGCCTCTGCCTTCCAAGCCAAGAGACTCTCCTTTTAAACAGTTTCTCCCATTCATTCCAGCCTATCTGCCACTCACCCAGCAGGGTGGCTGTCCTTGCCAGTCAGCCAGCCAATCACGCCAGAGTGCATTTGGGTCTCCTAGGAGACTAAGCACAGGGAGTTTCGGCACCTCCCTCACTTTCTGCCCGCCCCAGACACTCGGGCGCCAGAGGCGGTCTTCAGTCCTGAAGCCCGCCAAAGGCATAGTTTTGGCACGAAGAGACAAACTCTAGAAGGACCTTTCCAAAAAGAAATGGTGAAAAAAGACGATTAGGACCGGTTTAAACAAAGGGGGCTTAGGCTCCATCTTGAAAAACATGGCTCCCGCGATTTTTAGTTACCAGTGTTCGCAGTCGGAAAACATCATGGTAGTTGTAAAACCACTGCCACCAGCCATTTCGATAGTAAAGGGTAGAATTTGACTGCTGCATAAGTTTCGAGACATAGGGGATATTGGATAACCCCGCCAGCACTCTATTGTCAGATAGTGTGCGCTGGTTCCAGGAATTTAAAGACAAGTAAAGTCAATTTAACTTTACATTCTCTGGGAAACAGTAGTTTATCACAGAGAAGGTATTTAAACCATGGGACAGCCTAAAAGGCTTCCCTGTGTCACTGCACTGAGGGTGCTGTGTGACGCACATGAAAAGATGATGCCTATGGAGTTGTCTAAAACGCAATAATCAAAGAACACAAGAGTAAAACACACATCAAAATACACGAGAGAGTGGGAAAAAAAGGCTCACACGCTCTCCAGGTAAAAAAATCAAGTCTTCAAAATCCAGCAAAGTTGTTGGGGCTCTCTAAGGTGAAGGGAATTAGCACTTCTATGAGAATTCTCCCTAACAATGATTACACCAAAGGTTGGGTTAACTATTGCCAAGAGGACAAGGCTGGTGCAGTCTTCACACAGGGTACTGCATCCAATTTTGTATGCACTGAAGGTGCTGTGTGTCGCAATGTAAAATGATGATGCCTATGAAGTTTGTCAGACTCCAAAACAAAAAGAAACGGTGTTCAAATCAAAGAAAAATGCATGAGAGAGTGGGGAAAAAGGTTTTGCTCTCTCCAGGATAAACATGCATCCCTAAAGTCCAGCAAAAGAGCGGGGGTCGCTAAGGTAAAAGTGAATTAGCCCATTTCAGAATTCTCAATAACACACAGTATGCCATTAAGGCAAGGGGAATGGAGGGGATATCCCTAAAACGGAAAAGGGATACCATGTCTCATTGGATGAAATCTGTCCTTCCCCAGAGGGTCGCCTCCTCTAATGTGATCCTCTTTTAAATAGCCATGCTCTGGGTCCGGATCGGGTAGCGCCTGCTGTCCCCTGGCCACATGAGGAGAGGTACCCCCGGGAAAGGAGTGGTGACATCATCAGATTCATCACACGTTAATGTTTATTGAATTTGGACAACCTCACACTTACACAGCTTTGAATTTAAATTTTGTGCAAACACCTGTTCTTAATTTAATTTGGACAATTTTCAGGCATTGCTCATGCTTTCACTTTTCAGGCTTTGCGCAGCCTTGAATTTTTAGATTAAGTGCAAGCACTGCTCCCATTTCAATGTAGACAACGTTTCATGCATTATTCAAAGTTTTGAAATTAGACAACTGTTCAGGCATCGCTTGGCTTTTCAACTTGGACAACTTTCAAGTTTTGCTCAGATCTTTGAATCCAACAACTTTCATGAATTGTTTGTGATTAAAACATGTGCTTGAGTATTAAGTGTTAGGAAATATTCCCCTTTACTGTACCTTTCCTTCCATTTCTATGGATCCACTGTTAGGGAGAATTCCCTCTAACTTAGAGACCCCAAGCAACTTTGATGGATTTTGACGGCTTGATTTCTTATTTTTATTTTCTTATTTTTTTTTTAACCTGGAGAGAGTGAGACCCTTTTTCCCTTCTCTCGCATGTATTTTAATGTGATTTCTGAGCTTTGTGTTTCTTTTGGTTATGGAGCCTGACAAACTCCATAGTAGTCATCTTTTACATTGTGTCACATTGCACCTTCAGTGCAGTGGTACACAGCAGTCTTTCAGATTTCCCAAAGGTTTAAATATCTTCTCCAGGATAAACTACTTTTCCCAGAGCAGTAAAGTGAAATTGACTTGACTTACATTTGTAACTTTCTAGATCCAGCACACACTATCTTACAATAGGGTCCTGGATGGGTTACCTAGAATCCTCTTTTGCCTAGCTTCACATGTAACATTTTTGTTACCCTTTTCTCACTGAATAGTTGGTGGCAGTGGTTTCGTTGTAACTACCGTGGTGTGCATTTACCGCAGGCTGCATTTGTATTTGTTTTATATAGCGCCTTAATCCAAGGCGCTTTACAATGAACAACAAAATATACATTAAATATGGAACAATAGAAGCTATAACATGGATCAAACCATAAAATCAGCATGTAGAACAATTTGCATATGAGAAAGAAGAGGAGAGGGGGGGTGGAGAAAAGGGGGAGAGAGAGTAGTGAGTAAGGTGAATAGTAGGAAGAAGGGAGATTTAGAAAAGAAAGGGAAGATAAAGAACAAAGAGAAGGGTAGAAGAAAGAGGGAAAGAAGGGGAAGAGGGGGGAAGGGGATCAGGGAGGGGAATGAAAAAAGATTTCAATGAGGAGCGGAAGGAAGAATAGGAAGGGGAGGAACGGATAGAGAAAGGTAGGGAGTTCCAGTTTAAGGGGGCAAGGAGCTGAAAGGAATGGAAACGAGAAGAGACACGGGGGGGGGGGGGACTGAGAGTAAGAAGAGATCGGCAGAACGAAGTGAGCGAGAGGGGGTGTAAAATGAGAGAGGAGAGGAGAGGAGAGGTGAGGAGGAGCAAGGTCGGGAAGAGATTTAAAAACCAGACAAAGGAAGCAATATTTAAGTAGGGAATGGAAAGGAAGCCATCCTAGCTGAGAAAGTGAGTTGGGAATGAAGTCATGAGTAGAGAGAAGACAGAGGGTGCGGATGGCAGAGTGATAAAGGGATTTGAGGGAAGCAAGGTGAGAATCGGGAAGACCAAAGAAGAGAGGAGAACAATAGAAAAGACGAGAAAAGATCAGGGAGGAGATTAAAGGTTTGGTAGCATGGAAGGTAAGAGAGGAATGAACTTTGCGGATGTTAAAGCGATGATGGCGACATGCCTGAGAGGTGGGGGAGATATGATGGGTAAAGGAAATGGAAGAGTAAAAATAAATGCTGCTGCAGTAAAGCACCCAATGGTGCAATTTTTGTCAAGATGGCCCCGGTCGTCTTTTCGCCATTTCTTTGTGGAAAGGTCCTTCTTGAGATTTATTCTGCGCGCCAAACCAGGTTTGGTCCCATTGTTCACTTTGCCTTTGGCGGGATTCACAAATGAAGCCCGCCTCTGGCTCCAGGGTGTCTGGGGTGCGCAGGAAGTGAAGGAGGTGCCCAAAACTCCCTGTGCTTTAGTCTCCTAGGAGACCCAAATACACTTTTTTTTTATTTTACATTTATAAAGCGCTCACACAGCCCGAAGGCATCGAGGCGCTGTTACAGGAATTGTTTGTTTTTCTTAGTTGCGTATTTTTTTTTGTCTTAGTTACGTATTTATAACGCGCTTAAACACCCAGAGGTTTCTAAGCGCGGACCCGGGGATCGAACCTGTTGTTGCTTCGTGTCGTCTTGCTTCCAAGACGCGCACGCTGCCGCTGAGCTATCTGAAGTGATTGGCCCTGTGACTGACCAGCTCTGAGTTTGAGCTACCCTGCTGCAAGCGTCAGTTACGAGTTGAGGCCCTGAACCTGTGGGGCGGGGGTTGGGAGGCTGTCCTCAACTTGTGCAGCAAGACTTCCTCTGCAAAATTTCGTTGTCCTAGCATCTAGAGGACCCGATATATGAGGAAAGTTTGACCGCTGCAAGTGAATCCCTTTGTGTTGCTCGCCACCTGAAACTGCTTACCTGCATCCATTCCTGTCCTGAGAGAGGCCCCGATAGTTCAGTGTCAACCAATCCATTGAACTATCTACTTTTTGCCAAAATCCATATAACTCTGCTGAAAGAAGCCTCTGTAAATTATATGCGAGGGCAGTCATGTACTACGTGAACAAAACCTCTTAGGTTAACAGACCAGTTCTTTGTTTCCATAGCACCTGATCGGGAAGGTGATCACATTTAAAAAAAAAAAACACCATCTCCAGATGAATTGTCAAGTGCATACAGTTGTGCTATTCACCATCAAAGATGACCCTACTTTTCACACGGAGAGCTCACACTACCAGGGTTACAGGAGCTACATTAGCATTTATTGCAAACGTCCCCTTGGATTCTATTTGCAAAGCAGCTACTTGAAGTTCCCTACATACCTTTACTGAGCACTACTGCATTGACGCACATTCTAAAGCAGATTTACAGGTGGGACAAGTGGTGCTAAAACATCTATTTGCTGCTGTACCTTCTCACAACCCACCTCCTTCTCCAGATACTGCTAGCTAATCTATGCATAGCATGTTATCTAAGCAGATACACAAGCATCAGAAGGTATACATTACTCACCGTAATAGTATTTCGGATGCTTGTATCTGCTTACATTCACATGCGCCCACTCTTCCTCCCCTCCTGGAGTTGATGATGCATAGATGTTCCTTGCTGTTATGCTTCTTTTCAGCATTATTACATCTGTACTCGCGCTACACTTCATGCAACCTCATGTCAGAAACAAAACTATCTGAGGGACCTCAACGCGGGAAGAATCCATGGGTCCAGTAGACTTCACACTAGGGATAGTATTACTGATGCGCCCAGTCAAAGTCCTTTTTTGAGGTTTGAAAACTAAGTATGTACGATTACCACAAGATGACGGCCTATGTATAGCATGTGAATCGAAGCAGATACAAGCATAAGACATATGATTTCGTTGAGTAATAAATGCCATATGATATATATTTCTGATGCTTGTGAATCTGCTTAGAATGACATGCTGTGTATATACTCTGACATCTAGTGGTTGTTAGGGCAGTTTTTCTGAAGTCCAACTAAGGGCTTAGTGAAACCATTCAACTGAGGCAGTAAAAGACTCCACTTTAAAAAAATATATATATATATATATATATTTTTATCATGATCAACGATTGCACAGCAAGTACATTACAGCAACCTTTGCAATATGTGGAAAATACATGACCAATAGTTCAATTTTAATTTCAAAATTCCAACTTAACCTCCCCGCTGCCCCTCCCTGTCTTGTCACTTAAAGTTAATTGGGATGTGAAGAGAGTCGGTGGTATGCTTTCATTCTCACATCTGCGTTGAGACAATACCTGATTGGTTTCTGGCCAGGCGCGCGTTGCCTCTGTTCCTTCACAATACACTTTCCTTGTTAGACCACCTATTAGGGTATTGATGTCTGGGTGTTTATTTTTGGGCCACCCCCGAGTGCAGGGGTTTTCTCTATTGGTCTGCAGTGTCCATTGGGCCAAGGTTTCACAGGGGAATATTGTTTGATCCTCAATGTGTGTATGGGACTCCAATAATGCTGTTGTGAGGCTTTCTATCACATATATTTCCTTTGCTTTGCGCAGCCAGTCTCTTTGCTGGTAGGGCACTTCCTTTCCACCTTCTCTTAATAAACATGCGTCACTAGGAGCAGATTCCTGGGTAAGTGGGGTTGTACCAGATATTGCCCCTTCACTAGTTCAACACCAAACAGCACGAGGAGGGGGTGAGTTCTCTATATTCCCACATCTCCTGGATCCAACCCAAGATTTCCTTCCAGTGGGTTTGTATGCTGGGACAATCCCACTTCTGATGCCAGTATGTGCTGATCTGTGTACACCCGCGCCAACAGCAGGGGCTGATGGCTGCATACATTTTCACTAGGCGCTGTGGTGTTGGGTGCCACTGAGTGAGAAACCGGCAGTTATGCATCGGATACTGGACAGCTATTGATGACCTCCAGACCGCTTTGAAAATTGCTGCCCATCCCTCCCGATGGTCTTCCCACCCCATCACTTTTTCCCATTTCAACTGAGTGCGCAGGGTTTACAAGTGACCTCTTTCTATAAGCGCCAGATACATTTTAGCAATTAGCCCTTTGGTCCCTGCCTGCATGTTTAAGATGTTCTCGAAAGTGGTGAGGGGGTGTTGCAGCTACTTCTTCCACGGTTGGTCTGTGAGGACTCCCTTCAGCTGTAAATTAGGAAGAGGGCTTGTTGTGCATCTTCTAATTCCTCCCTAGACAGGAAGACCTGCGCCCTCCACATCTGGCCTGCTCGGACTAACCCCTGCTCGTTCTGGGGCTGGAAGTGATTCGGATCTATGAAGTAGTCTCTGATTGGGGGGGGGGGGTCCCAGATACAACTCAGAGGGGAGGGCCAGGTCGTAACTCCGCTCATGGTCGCGTTTTTATTCCAGATCGTCCATAATACACCTAGGACTGGGTGCTCTCGCACTTTGTGTGGGACGGAATTCAGGGGGGCCCAGAGCCATTCTCCCAGAGTGACCGGGGCGAAGTGGCCCTCTTTCAAGTGAACCCACTGTTTACTGTTGGACTCTCAAATATGATCCACAAGCACTCTGAACTGTGCTGCTCTGTAGTAGTCTTGGCCATCGGGGTATGCCATGCTTCCCTTTTCCTTGAGGAGGATCATAGTGCTGTATGCGATCCAAGCCCTTTTCCGTTCCCATATGAATTCCAACAGCAGAGGCGTTGCTGGGGTGGGGGGAGGGGGCTAAGGCGGCTATAGTCCCATGTCTTTTGGTTGTAGCCCCGGATAGAATCCCAGGAGCTACAACCAAAAGGCTAACTAACCCCAAGTCCTGACAGTTCCAACATTAGCGTAGCCCCGGGCCTTTTCCAGACCTGGCAAAACCCCTGGCCAACAGTGTGCTCTTGATCTCAGAAAGGTGCCTGGGAGTGCGATAAGAAGCCTTGGTAGCACATTCATTTTTAAGGTTGTAAAAATGCCCTCCCGTGAGAGCTGCAGTTTTGCCTTTGTGTCTTTCTTTATGGTGGTCCAGAGCGACTTGTAGTTTGCCTGGTACAGATCTTTCAGTCGCTTTATCGTGATCCCTAGGTAGCGATTACTGTCGCTGGCTATTTTAAAGCCCCGCCTCTCTGGGCTGGAGCCCGTGCGTGCCTTCGTTCTTCAGTGGTAAGGCTGTGGTCTTATTACGGTTCATGCTGAACCCTTAGTGTGCCCCATATTATTCGATCCTGGCCAGGAGTGCCGGGATTGACTGCGACGGGTGAGTTATTTATACCAGAACATTGTCTGCAAACTAGGCTAGTGTGTGTTCTTTGAACTTTTTGAATGCCATTATCGAGTCATTGTTTCGGACGATCTGGCCAGGGGCTCCATTACCAGGGTGAAGACAAGCGGCGAGAGGGGACACCCCTATCTGGTACCTCTGGTCAGGGCAAACACAGGGGATGCCACACTGTTGACCACAACTCCTGCCCTTGTGCTGTTGTAAAGTGCTTGCGCCCCCTGACTCCAGCCCGGTCATAAGTTCGATTTTTTTTAATTTTTTTATTATTTTTTTTTTTTCCAAGACATGGAGCATAAACCGCCACTCCAAATGGTTGAAAGCTTTTCCCGCGTCGACTGAGTTCAGTATGGGGTCCATGTCACTCACCTCGACCGTTGCCATTAAATCTAGTCTTACGAACATTGTCTGTACCCTGTCTCCCCTTCACGTATCACACCTGGTCGCTGTGCACCGGAAGCAGGAGGACCCTGCTCAACCTGTTGGCTAGAAAGCTCGCGTATACCTATGTGTCCACGTTCAATAATGAAATCGGCCTGTACGAGCCTCATTCCAGCCTGTCTTTCTCTCCCCTGCTAAGGTATCACTATAATTCTAGACTCCCTGAAGGAGGGCAGGGCTCATCCAGTGGCCACAATGAAATTGCACAAGAGCGTCAAGGCGCCTTTTAAACCTTTTTATAATAGGCCGGGGTGAAGCCATCTTGACCCGGTGCCGATCCTGCTTTTAGGCTCGAGATGGAGAAATCTACCTCCTCTATTATGGGAGAGTTCAACCCTTCACTGTCGGAGGGCTGCAGGGGTGGAAAAGCGACATTGGCCATGAATCTCGATATGCTCTCCTGGGAGGAATCGCAGTCCAAAGTATAGAGCTGCTCAGAGAATTGAGCAACGCAAATTGTAAGTTCCCTTGGGTCATCTATTGCACCACCTGACTGAGATTTGATCTTGTTCACTGCTCTCTCCACCCTCTGCTTCTGCAGTTTTGCTGCAAGAAGGGTATGGGCTTTGTCCCCCTATCCGTAATATTTCTGTTTAACATATCTAAGGTGAGCTAGCACCTTTCCCTGCTAGATTTCTTTGAATTCACGCCAAAGCTCCCTGCCTCAAAAGGGCAGTTTCCTTAATTATTTTTTCATTTGGGTTTCCCTGAGCAATTTGGTTCTCTTCACCGCTGCCCCCTACACCTTTAACGGGCCCCTTATTGTAACTTTCGCTGCTTTCCATACTGTTGTGTGTGGTATCTTGCCTGTGTCATTGAGTTTAAAGAATTCTCGTACCTCTCTGAGGATTCCTTAAATAGCTTATCTTTAAACAGCATATCATTGCATATCCACTATCCTGCTGGGGCCCAGATCCAGCATCGACCACTACCATGTCATGGTGTGACCACCCAACTAACTCAATTGTTGTGCTTATTAGTTGGTGTTCGAGTTCCCCTTTCAGAAAGACAGTCTATCCGGGAGAATGTTTTATGTGGTGGGGAGTAAGGGGTGTATGCCTTGGGTAGCGGGAACCAAAAATTGTTCCCTTATCAAGCTCAGGAAGGAACCTCTATCCCAGAGGGTGCAGGGGGGGAGAAGACTGCTCAGTCTCTGTATGATTTCCAGTCCCATGCTGGGTTCATGACCAGATTGAAGTCTCCCCCACAAATCAGTGCTTCTGTTCCTGTACTCCCACTATCCAGTATTGCAGAGAGATCCCCACAGAATGGTAGTTGATGGGTGTTTGGGGAATAAACCGAGCACTGGGTAACCATTGTACATTTTACATCGATGCACTGCTTCCCCCGCCCCTCCCCCCGGTCCGAGCCTAACCATCTTCACTTTCCGTATCTGCATCCTGTGGCAGATGCTCCTTCTCCGTGGATTCATCTGGGTCCGGAATTGACCCAAACAGTTCCGCTATTAGTGATTTCCAGGCCATCAGGGACTCCTTCCCCTCCAATCCCCCAACATTGCTTACCTCCTGCCATACCATAGTTTCTGCCTCCGCCCATTTCTGCAGGTCCTTCGGGTAACCTTCCTTGATCATGGTCCCTTGCACAATTAAATATCTTCCACCTGGGTCTCTTCGTGTTTGCAAAATCTGGAGCCCTAGTGAAATGTGGTATAGGATCCCCACCCCACCCTTTATTTTCTGGTACTGATGCCCATATGGCTCTTCCTATATGCCTACACCTTGGAGTATATTCTTCATTTTTATATTTAGCTTCTTGCACAAATAAAATGTCTAGTTTGGCCTGTTGGTAAGTTTTCACTAGCATTGTGTAACGCTCACCTGGTGTCCACGGGGACGTCACTCAGCCTGTTGTGACCTCTTACGACCTCAAACCCTTCCCTGGAGTCCACTCGACTGGAGACTGGGCCCGAAACACAGGATTGGTAGAGTTTAACTCCCTATTGTCTCTGTGTGCTTGAACCCCTTCTTCCTCGGGGTCCAACCCTTCCCTTTGATCCACAGCTCACCTTGTTTTCTTGGAAAGAGTGCTCTCCGTCCTGCTTTCAGCGCAGGGGCGGGTTGATTGATGCGGGCTCGTTGCTGTCTAGTTAATTCACTGGCAAGAGTCCTACAGGTAAGTATGAGTCTTTTGAACAGTTCTCTAACTTCGTTCCTTTCCTTCCTTAGATGACGGCCGGCGTCCGGGGTTGGCGACGTGCTGCTGAGATGAGTAGCGCTGAAGGTGAGTGAGAGCGCGATGCAACCCTTTCGTATTTGTATTGAACTGAGTTTTTTTTCTGTGTCTTTTAGGTGCCGCGACGTTTTCAGCGTGGATGCCGGTTATGAAGAAGAAATGCGGTGAGTAAGCGCGGTATGCGGCGCCTCTAGATGTGTCCACGCTAACCTGGAGTGTCTTTTCCCTCTTGCAGATGGATGAGAAGTTCCGGAGACAGAGTTCCCCCAGAGCGGCTGGGATTCAGGTAAGCGTTTGAAGCTCGTACAGTCTTTAAAAATAAGCGAAGATTTGCTGAATGCTTACTAATGCCTTTTTTCTGTTCTTTTTCCTTTTCCTTAGGAAGCGGCATGTCGGGATGGGAATGACACCGCCGAAGATGCCCGCAGAACAGAAGAAGCGATGAATGATGGGCAGTAGCGCCGCAAGGTAAGGTCTTGCTGCCCACCACGTGCCCACTTTAAAAAAAACAAAAAAAACAAAAAAAACAATTTCTTGTGATGGGTGGTTCCAGCTCTTGTTGTCCTCGTTTCTCTCTGCTATGGGCTCCACCTCCCCGCTTGAGGCTCACTGAGATGTTGGGCGCTGTACTGTCATGTGCGCTCTGGGGGGAGCTTCTCTGCGGTCCATTCGCTAACCCTGCTTGAGGTTTGTCCACCCCACTATGGGGTGACTCTCTTGGCGCTTATGTGGTTGCGCTCTAGATCTTCTGTTGAGTGAGGAAGTGGGAGGGGGAGGTGAACCGTAACCGAAGGGGGTGCTTTCAGGAGGGATTGACTTATTCAACGTTGCCCTCCGGTACATGTGGGTCAAAAAAATGAAAACATTCTGTGCAGCTTTGGGGCAAAAGTAGTGGATCACTCCCTGCCCCTCGTGTGCATCTGGGTGTCTACAATGTCCTGCACCCTCTCCCTGTGGTTTTGGTTTCCTTGTGGGGTGGGCGCGTAGCACTGCTTGATTCCCCTCCCTGCCTCTTTATCCATTGGCCCCCATGTGTCGTACTTAGATGCTTATAAGGTTGGTGGGGGCACCTAAGACCTGCCAGGGGGAGGGGGCTCTGCAATGTCCGCTCTGGAGTCCTTGCTTCGCGTACGTATTGAGGGGGGTGACTTCCCGCCGGAGCGGGCTGTCTCCGGCCACTTCCCTACGCCCCCTCCCTCTCTCCTTCCAGTTGTGGCAGTAGGCGGGTTTCTTGCTGGAGGGACCGTCTATATGGTGCCTGCGTTGCTGCGTGGGGTGAGCAGCCTCACTGGTCCGCTCCAGCTGTCTCTGCAGATGTTCCTTCTCTGCTCACTTTCTGGGGCGGCACGTCAGTCCTCTCTAATCCCCTCTATGCAGTGCTTTATCTCCGACTGGCGCCGTGGCTCAACTCTGTTCAGGCTGGTCGGTGCTGTATGCTGCACAGGGTTGCAGCTTTTAAATTTTCCTGCAGGAGCCACCAAGGGGTGCTGAGATGTGCTAGCACACCTACGTCGGTCTCCTCCTCTGGGGCTGTTTGAAGGGAATTGAGCCCCTCCCCAACCCCCTATGAGGCTAGACCTGATCCCCCCCCCCCCACCCCCCATGGGCCATCTGAACCCCCAGAGCACCGAAGGATAGATCCCCGGCTCCTCTACGTCCCATAGAGCCAGAGTTCGAGCCGTTGAAAGAGGAGGCAGAGCTCTTGTCTCTTTGGCCACTCCGCGCCTCTGTGACGACCTGACTGAACATTGCAGGGACGGAGAGGCCGCCCTGCCCCATGCCGCCTGCAGCTTTCTATGCTCCACCCTCCTCCACGAGCCTTGGGAGTGAAGCGGAGAAGCAATCAACTGTCCTGCTGCTCTTCTGTTCCCCTGCCCAGCCTCCCCACCATCAGTCTCTGGGACCTTTCCGGCCTGCAGGCCTTACCGCCAAGAGGGGTGCAGCAACTGTCAAGCAGGGAGGAACTACCTGCTGTGGAGAGCGGTGCTCTGGTGCCCCCTCACCTCCAAGCCCGCTGCCTCCTGCTGGACCTCAGTCCTCCCCCTTCCCCGCTGCAGAACGTGGAGAGAACACAAAAGAACCGGCATGAGCCAAACAGATAAGTGGCTGCAGCGAGGGGGCCGCGAGGAGGCACATGGGGCAAGCGCTCCATTGGAACATAACCCTTGCCTGGGGCAACCCTTGGGGGGGGGGGGGGGTGGACTCTCAACGATCCGCAAGCCCTGGAGTTATCTATCCCACACCAGACTTCCTTTGTGCTCTGCCTCTTAAGGTGGGCCCAGGACACAGGTTCCCGCATTCACGTTTCAGCTCCGGCTCCAGCTGACATTGTTGCTCCTCTTCTGAAGCCGGTGGAGACTGCTGCGGGGCTGGGAGGCACCTGGCTGCCCTGCCCTTTGTGGAACCTGCTCGCTCCTGCTGCTGTGCCCCCGGAGGGGTGTTTTGGTCTTTGTGGGCTGCTCTACCCACAGAGGAGTGCCTCGGCGCAGGGGGGGTTTCGGACCCCCATCAGTCAAGGTTGGTGCACCAAGCCCCTACCTCACCCACCCCCCCCCTCCCCCAGCACCTGGAGAGTGTCCCCTGGTATTCCCCCCCCAGCAGCTGTGAAAAAAGGTGGGGGGGGGAAACGCCAGGCGGTGGTCAGAGTACTTGAATACCACCAGTCGGGGCGGGGTGGGTGTCTCCCCTCATGTTTTGTCTGGAGCTCTTTCGAAGGTCCGTGGTGGGGGCCACGGTGCACTCCAGTCTGGATTCTTTTGCTTGCTCTATCGAGGACATCTCCTAATGTGTGCCTTGGGACTGCCCACAGCCCATTGACTTTTTGGACTGCATTCTTGGCGCACCATGAGCATCTGTCCTTTTCCTCACAGATTCTGAGCCCTTGTTCTTCCGTCCCTTGGATTGGTCTCCTGGTGCCTTCCCAATTGGCCCCCCCCCGGCTGGGTACCCACTGCTGTTTTCCCTTTTGTGGGCTCTGGCCTTTCTCCCTTCGCTCCGGGGAGGGTCTCTAGCCCGTCCATTCCCATCTGCACCCCTTCTGAAGCCCGTTTCAAGTATCTGCGCCTCTGGAGCCTTCATGAACTGGTCTGAATCTCTGCAGAAGTTCCGAAGTTCCGTCGTTCACCCCCCCCCCCCCCATACCCCTTGTTATGGCAGCCCCGTCACAGCCTGAACCGACGGACTCCAATTCAATCACCAAAGACATGGCTGCTTGGTTGGAGGAGATTCGAGGCTTTAGAGCGGACATAGCGGTTAGGTTGGACACCCTGGACAAGAGGGTTGACACTATTGACTACCGGGTTCAGGCGAACATGGCTTCTATCGATCTGCTGGCGACCCAGTTTGATGTGGGTTTGGCAGAGCTGGAAAGAAAGGAGAAGTGTGCCTTGAAAATCGAGAACGTCGGTGCAAACTAAGATTCCTGGGCTTTCTGGAGCAAGAAGGCGGGACCCAATCTGACCTAATCAAAGCTGTCAACGCTGTTGTCAGTTCACTTTTTGATGGTGCCAACACCAGCGAACCGACTATTGACAGGGCGCACAGGGTGGGTGTTTCTGCTGGAGGTCCCAGAGCTGTTCTGGTGAAGTTTCATTACTTTTCCGGAAAAACTAAAGTTTTGGAGCTGGCAGGAAGAGGGGGCCAATTGGCTGAGAGAACAAAAAGTCTCGATTTACCAGGACTTGTCTGCCCTTAACGTGGCGAGGCGCTGTCTCTGTGCCCCCTTTACTAGGATGCTCCAATCCACAGGGGTGCGGTATAGGTGGGGATACCCTTTCTCGCTCTTGTTTGCGCTGGAGGGCTTCAAGTATTCCTTGGTCACGGAGGACGACATACGCAGTGTCTCAGGAACTCTTGGGTGACTCAGGTGTGGAAATTGGCGAGGCTGCGAGGTTTGGTTGGCTCTCGTGAGGCTAATGTTGCCACTAAGAGACCTAAAGTTCTGGGCCATAGAAAATTTAGAATTGTTGCCCTGGCCTCTCTGAGGGCTCCCAACTACTGAGGAGGCTCTGGCTGAAACCTGATTGACTTTGCTGGGCTGGTGCATGCCGATCCGGTCCGGACTGGTGTGATATTCAGTGGTTTTAGGGCTTCTTAATGCTTTCAAGCTCTTGGTGTTGGAGAAATGCTGATCTTAACCGGTCACTCGGCTATGGGGATTGGTCGGTGGGAGACGCGGGGGGGGGGGGAGGTGGGGTGGGTGTGGTTTTGGTCGGATGATTTTGTGTATGTTTAGCCCTGGGGGGGGGGGGGGGGTCTGTGCTTCTTGCAAAGGGGATAGGTTTGCTCTTTGTTCGTGCTCCGTTCTGAGGGCGGGCTCTTAGTTTTGTTGTTATTGAGTATGGGAGCTTGGAGGGGGGGGGGGCGCTGGTGGTCTGGCCTGGCGACAATGTCTGCGTCGCTCAGAGTCCAAGTGCTCACGGTTGGGTGGCGTCTTCTATTCGGGATAGTTTATTGGAGTGGGTTTTTATGATTACCAGGTGCTGTTCCACATAACGGTTCTACGTGTACTCCAGTGTGCAATCATGGTGCACAGAAACATCATGGGGAGTGGGATTCAAAGCGGTCCCCCTCTCGAGCTGTGGGGGATTTCCCTTTATACGATGGATGACTCGTCTCACTCACTGACTGCGGGATCCTTAAATTTGCATGGGCTAAATTCGCCTACTAAAAGATCGATGGTGATTTAGAGAATTTAATAGGCTGCAGCTACACCTTTTTGTTTTTACAGGAGACCCACTGGATTAAAGGGAAAGAGCCGAAGCTTCGCGCTTGTACCATACAGCATATGCTTTCCTCACCTTATGTAGCAAAGAAATGCGGGGTTGTGGTATTGGTATCTCCCAAGGCTTGTTTTTCTCCCAAAGCCCAGCGCTCTAACCTGGAGGGTCATTTCATTATGGTCAAGGGGGAGGTGAGAGATAGGTTGTTTACTTTGGTGAGCATATACGCCCCAAATGAGGCACAGGGATAGGAAGTCAGCTAGTCCATGTACTGAAATGCGTCTCTAGAGGAGGCTAGCAGGTGCCTTCTATAGGGTCAATGGGGGAATTGGGTGTGGTGGACACGCATACTCTGAAACAGGGACACGACCCATGATTTACATTTTTCTCTAAGCCTCATGCAACTTTTTCCAGAATAGACTATATCCTGATACTCTTCGCTCCAGGAGCACATCACTGACTGTGGCGTAGATTCCATCCCGTGGTCTAACCATGACTTGGTTAGGATCCACATAGGTGTATCTCCCCCTCCACCCCACTTAGCTGGGTCCCGGTAGATGTGTAATGATTTTCTGTTGCACGATAAAGATCTGTGTCAGACCCTCTTGGCTGCTAGAGAGGAGTACTTCCCGATCGATGATAACGGGGAAGTGGGGATCATGGGGTTGTGGGATACGTTTAAGGCTACCATCAGGGTTACCCTCATGGAGATGGGAGCGGGGATGGAAAGGGAGAGGAGAAGCTAAGAGAGAAGATGGCCACTATCCAGCCAGAGGGAAAATTGAAGACGCAGATGTTCCCAGGCAAGTGGCGAAATTACAACAGCTCGAGTCGAAACTTGCGGCCCTTCTTGTTGGCCAGACGGAAAGGAAGCTAGCCTTTTTAAAACGCAAATATATGGAGAAGGGGGAAAAGGCTGACTGGATGTTAGCTTGGAGGCTGAGGGAACTTGGAAACAGTAGGAGAGTGGATTCCATCTGTTCCCCCGAGGGGCAGAAGGTCATAAGAGATGGATCGATTGCGGAGCCATTTAGGCAGTACTACGAGTGGCTGTATACCTCAGAATACACGGGGGATGGCTCAGACATTGATTGTTTTATGGGGTCCTTGCCCATTGCCCGCCTCCCACCCGAAAGGGCAGAGCCCCTGGAGCTCCCCATTACACCGCAGGAAGTAATAGATAATATCTCCTCTCTGAAAGGCGCCATCTCGCCGGGGGATCATGGATTTACGGTTCGCTTTTATAAATCATTTCCCTCTGCCCTGGCCCCATTTATGGCTAAAATGTTCAATTCCGCCCTTGAAACAGGAGCCCTTCCCCTCTCAATGTCGCCTTCATTGTGGTTCTCCCCAAAGAAGGGAAAGACCCCTCCCAATGTCATTCCTATCGCCTTATTTTGCTCCTGAATACTGTTGTCAAAATCCTGGCCGAACTCCTTGCCAATAGGTTGGCTAAACACCTTTCGGCCTTGGTGCATGGGGACCAAGTAGGCTTTATTCCCGGGAGGCAGGGGTCTGAAAATGTTAGAAAGACTTTGGACCACCTATATGAGGTCTTGCATCGCAATCCTGAGGCCTACCTTCTCTTGTAGGACTCAGAAAAGGCCTTCGGCCGTGTCGAATGGCCTTATTTGGGTAAGGTGCTCCAGAAAATGGGCTTGGGAGATAGGTTGGGCCACTGTATAACGGCCCCTTGGCTAGGGTGTTGGTTAATGGTACCACCTCGGCATCCCTCCACCTCTCTAGAGGCACCCGCCAAGGGTGTCCCCTTCTCCTCTTTTATATGCCTTGGCTATGGAGCCTTTGGCCATTGCGATTTAAGAGACCAGGGGATCTCTGGGGTTCAGTGTGGCAAGTACAAATTCAAGCTGTCCTTGTTCGTTGACGATATCCTGGCCTACCTGACTAATATTCAGGACTCTCTCCTCGTCTGCTTGACCTTATTGGTGCGTTTGGGTCCTTCTCGGGGCTCAAGGTCAATATATCTAAGTCATGTATAATGCCTATGGGCGCTAGAGATCTCAAAACCAATGGTAAATCAGAGGTGCAGGGAATGAGAATAGAATGGGGGGCACCTCTTATTTAGGTATTTCCATCCGTAGGGACCATGGTAACCTATTTGAATTTACTTTTCCCCCCAATTTTGACGAAGATAAGTAACAATCTTGCGCGCTGGGGACCCCTTACCTTCTTGTGGTTTGGGCGCATGGTCACGGTTAAAATTAATGTTATGCCTCGGGTTCTCTATCTCTTTTCGGCCATTCCTATTGTTATCCCGGAAGCTTTCTTCAAGCTATTACAGGCCCGGGTTCATCGTTTTATTTGGAATGGGAAGATGGCACAAATTAAATTGTGGGGGTTTTGGCCTTCCCGACTTTAGGTTACAAGGCAGGCCAGCTGCGTGTGATGTTATAGCACATGAGGGATGACATGGGGACTTATTGGACCTATGTTGAGGACATTCATTCCCATCCGAAGAAAGTGAAGGATTTCTTGTGGGCCTCTCCCAACTCCCTTCCAGCGCATCTCAAAACCCATCCTACCCTGGCCGCCCTATGGGCGCTGTGGAAACCAGACAAGGATAACGAGCTGCTGTCCCCTTGGCCGTTCACCATGATATCCCTTTGGGGTTCTCCCTTTGATTTAGGATCCAAGGGTTTTCGTGATACTCAGTCATGGTCGGACAAGGGTTTGGAGAGGGCAGCTCAGCTCTTCTGCCAGGGTGTCTTCATTGAGTATGACCAGTTGCCCGAGGCAATGGGGGACAGCACGCCGACTGTCTTTGAATATCTACGCCTTAAGGGGATCCTCCCTCATCCTAGATGTTTTTCTGCCTTGACTCGCCCCCTTTCCCTCTTTGAGAGAATTATGGTGGAGTTCACGCTAGGAAGGGTTCCCTTTCTAGGATTTATAAAACTTGAATCACGGCTAATTTAGAGGGTCGACAGCCGTTTAAACGGGCATGGGAGGAAAGGTTGGGGTGGACCCTTGAGGAGACAACGTGGAGGGCGATCTTTAGATCCATTTTTTTTCGGGGTCATTGTATACCTCGGCCATGGAGCATGGTTTCAGAGTGCTTCATTCTTGGCATCGCCCCTCCCCCCCCCCGCTACCTTGTCCAAGATGTTCAAGGGTGTTTCTCCACTATGCCTTAGGATGTGCTCACAACGTGGTACCTGGTACCACATGTGGTGGGGGTGCCCGGCTGTCCAAGTGTATTGGTCAGAGTTGCTTGGCTGCATCAAGGAAATTGTGGGCATGTGTCCGTCCCTACTCCCCCTGGAGGTCCTCCTGGGTATGCCAATGCCCGACTCTGAGGGGTACGCCTTTCCAAAAGTGGTTGTGGTAATGTTGAGAGCGGGGAGACTTGCTCTTGCTCAAAAATGCAACAGCTCCTCCACCATTTCCAAAGCTGAATAGCTCGCTAAACTGTGGTCCATCTTTACGTATGAGAAATTGTCGGCTATTACCAACAATGCAATGTCCTCTTTTGTGCAGGATTGGACAGTTGTTCTCCTAAATGAAGATTGTGAAGGTGAAGCTTTGAGATTGTAACTATGTTGTGCTACTGGAACCATTGCACTTTTATTTGATCTGTTTGTCATCCTTATTTTGCCCCATGTTATGGGTACAAGTCTTGACCTCACTTTGTCAGTCACCTTTAGTAGATTTACATTGTGCTTTGTGTCGCCCAAATGTTTTCTGTTGCCATTGTCTGAGCTTGGTATGGTTTTTGTGTGGGGGGTGGGGGGGTGTCTCAATGGGAGTGAAGTCTAGCATTCTTCGACTGACGTTCCTTTTGTTGTCACCAGGGGCTACCTGGTCCTTTTCTTTGTATGTTGAAATGCTAAAAAAAAAACAAAGTTAAATTGTTTCCTGCGCTTTTATACTGTGTCCTCAATGCCAGGGCATTCTCCCTCTTCTTCTCAGGTGGCACTTTTATTGTGCTCCGTGCCTCCCGGACCGCTTCCACGTGTTCCTGCTGCTGGTGCGCTCTTCCTCCTACTTTTTCTCTGGCGGGGCCCTCCGGCTCAGGACCTGTACTCTGCGTTACCCGCACCGATTTCCCTCGGGACTTTTATTTTGAAAACCAATAAACAATACAAACCAAACTTGCAGCATTATTTACAACAGATTCGTGAACATCAATTAACGCTCATTACTGCTCCCCAAATCCCCCCCCCCCCCCCAAGAGCTTATTTGCATTTCTCGTTCTGTATCCGCTGCGTGTTGCTGGGTATCGCTTCCTTCCGAAGCTGCAGAATCCACTACTGTGCCAAACAGTCCTGTTATTAACATTCTCCAGGCCATCAGGTTACCCACATCTTCTTCCCCGCACTTGCTACATGCCTCCTGCCACACCACCGTTTCAGCCTCTGCCCATTTTTGCAAGTCCCGCCACCATACCTCTACCCGTGGCTTGTGGCATTGCTTCCAGCCCATGGCAATCCTTCTTTTAGCAAGCACATATGCCAGGTCCCTCAGTTTCCCAAGGTGTTTAGTATTCCGTGGTCTGGGAAACCCTCCCAACAGGCAGGCCCAGGCCGTATCTATGTTGAGCGTGACCCCTTTATCCGCTAGTTTCCGTGCCACTTCCCACCAAAAAGCTTCAATCACTGGGCAAGACCAGAACATGTGTGTCATATCAGCATCTTCATCGCATTTTGGGCATGCTTGTCTTCCTGCGTTTGCAAACTTAGATATTCTCTTCGGGGTCATATAGGCTCTATGCGTTATGTATAACTGTATCTGCTGCAATCTAGCATTTCTGGACACGTTCTTGTGGTATCCTATAGCACGTTCCCACATTCCATCGGTTATCTGTGCCCCCACCTCCGCTTCCCAGTCCAGCCTCAAAAGAGTCAAATCCTTCCCCACCCGGGTCATCAACATCTCATACAGTCTAGAGATCTCGTGCCCTCCTTCTGATATATCATATATTGGTCCCATTAGGACGTCTGGCTCTTCCGTCAGTACAGTCTCTGGCCAGGTTTTGCGAATAGTCTGCACTAGCCTAAGATATGTGACATATTGGCCTCCATGCAAACCTGTCTCTTCTCCCAGTTCTTCGAAATCTTTAATAATCCCTTCTTGCCATATGTCTCCCAATGTGACCAGCCCAACCGATTCCCAATAGGTCCTGATTATCATCCTGAGTTGGTTGTCTCCCCTAGCTAAGGCGACTAGTGGCACCTGTGGGGAACACGAGCACGGGTTCTCCATCAGTTGGCATACTCTGTGCCACATCTTCCACCCAAGCAACAGCATACCCGGGCGTTCTTTCATTTCGAGTCTAGGCACCCAGATAATCTCCTTTAGGTAAAACGGGGTGCAGTCCTGCCCAAACAGCCTAGATTCAGGAGTTTCTTCATCAGAGAGGCATTTGGTTGCACATTTCAACTGACTAGCTACATAATAGGCCTCAAAATTCGGCAGCTTAATGCCCCCTCTATCATGGAAGTTCTGTAGCTTCCATAGCGGCACTCTGTTGCGAGTGCCGTGCCATACGAAGTCCCTGCACATGCTGTTCAGTTTGACAAAAAACTTTTTGGGTATCAAGTATGGTATATTACTGAAGAAATGTAACAGCCTAGGCAGGACCACCATTTTGAATATCCCCCCCCCGTCCCATCATCGCCAGTGGCAGCTTCTCCCAAAACTTCATATTTGTTTGAATTTTTTTCACAGCCACCTCGGTGTTATGCAAGTGTTCCCTCTCCACCGTATGATATACATCTATTCCGAGGTAGCAGAAGGAATCAGCCGCCCACGGTACGGACAACACTGGCAACCGTTCAAGAGGGGCTCCTATGTAGCTCCCCAATGGGAACATGCTCTATTTTTGGGTTTTACCGCTATGCCGGACAGTTATGCATACTTTTCCATGACCTCTAGAATATACTGAAGATTTTCCTCCGGATATTTCAAATACAGTAGTAAATCGTCAGCATACAAGGATATTAGGTGTTTCTCTCCCCCCGCCTCAATACCGACCATGTCATATTGTTGTCTGAGGTACACTGCCAGGCGCTCTAGGGCTAGAATGTATAACATCGGGGACCAGGGGCACCCTTGTCTGGTGCCTCTACTGAGTTGCCACCTCTCAGATATCACCGATCCTGTGCGTACTCTGGCCAGTGGTTCACTGTACAATAATTTTGCCCACCTAACATAACCCGGCCCCATCCCGTATTCTTCCAGGGCCGCCAGCAACCATGGCCACCTCACTGAATCAAAAGCTTTGACTGCTTCTAGGGACACCACAGCCATTTCCCCATCGCTCCTGTTTCCCTCTTCAATCACCCGGTGGAGTCGCCTGTGGTTGTAGGTTATATTTCTGTTGGGGACATAACCTGTCTGATCCGGGTGTATCAGTTTGCTGATGACCCTTGGCAGCCTATTGGCCAGGACTGCCATCAAGATCTTGCTATCCTGGTTTAACATTGACAACGGCCTATAGGAGCCACAGCTATGCCCTGGCTTGTTGGGCTTAGGGAGCGGCACAATTAGCGCTTCTCTGAGCGATTCCGGTAGCCGACCCTTCTCAAAGGACTCATTGAGCATCTCTAGCATAGGGGGAGGGGGGTACTTCCACTTTATATATTTTGTAAAACTCACCAGGGAATCCGTCTGTGCCCGGGGTCTTGCAGGTGGGCAGCTGCTTCACCACCTCCTCTAATTCCTCTAAGGTAATCGGTGCGTCCAGCTCCTCCCTTTCTTCATCACTAATCTTAGGTAATTCCATGTCTTTTAGTGTTTCTCTAATCTCCTCCCGATTGCCCCCTCCTCTGTCCTCATATAATGTTCTATAATAGTCCAAGAATGCCTCGTTGACTCCTTCCTGGGTGTCAACCACCTCCCCGTCTTCTCTAGTTATTGTCCTAATCGGGGGCCTGGGGGTTTCGCTCTTATATAACCACGCCAACAAGCGGACAGTTTTATCCCCACCTGCATGTTGCCTCTCGACATACTTCTTGTAGTTAAGGTTGCAGAGCCTTTCCCAAAGCTCTGCGCACCTCTGCTGCAACTCGAGTACAAGTTCCGCGTCCCCTCCCGCCCTGTTGCTTTCACGCTCCAGTTTCTCTTCCACTTCCTCTAGTTCTGTTAGGACCCCACCCTGTAGGCCTTTTGACTTAGCAATAGCAGCACCCCGCAATACCACCTTAAAGGCTTCCCAGAGTGTACACGCTGAATCTACGCTGCCTGTGTTTACCTCAAAGTACTGTGAGATTGCATCCCTGATATCTTCCCTGAAGACTGGGTCTCGGAGCGCCTCCGCCCAGAGGCGCCATGTCGGTATCCGCGCCCTGGGGCGGCAGTGCTGCCAGGTCAGCACCAGAGGCGAGTGGTCCGACAAGACCCTCGCTCTATATTCTATTTGGGTGGTCTCTATCATCACATCTGGCGTGGCAAAAAAGAATCCAGCCTCGTGAGCAGGTGCTGCGGAGCCGAGTAGTGTGAGTACTGTTTCATTAGGGTGTTTCAGTCTCCAAACATCCGCCAGCCCAAAGTCATCTAGTAATGTCTGCAGAACCCTGGCCGCTGGGGTGGGCCTATCAATCTTCCCATCAGATCTGTCAGCCTTTGGGTTGAGCACACAGTTGAAATCTCCTCCCCAGATAACCGCTCCTCCCATACACGCGCCCAGATGAGTACATAGGGTTCTAAAATATGTCGCATTGATTTGGTTGGGGGCATACGTATTTATAATGCACACCTCTCTATTCTCTACCAAAGCCTTTAATATGACCAACCTCCCCTCCGTGTCCACCACCTCTTGTGTAAGTTGGAGCGGAACGTGCGGTGCCACCCAGACCAGCACTCCCCTAGCGTAGGCAGAGTACGGAGAGCCCACTACAGTACCTCTCCACTTCTTCCCCACCAGTTCCAATTTTTGCTGGGTCAAATGTGTTTCCTGCAACAACGCAATATCAATCTTCTGTCTTTTTAAGTACATCATGACTTTGTTTCTTTTTAAGTAACTGTTAAGTCCCCTGACATTCCATGTTACGATCTTAAGGTCTCCCATGGCTCATGAGTGTCTTCTTGCCTCCCACGTAGCGACTCCCCTTTTCCCACGTGATACAGATACAGCCCTCCATCTTTGCTTGTAGCTTCTCGTACCAGCTCAAACTCCCCATAACTATGTACACGGCAAATCACCAACTTCCCTCCCCTCCCCCCACCCGTTCCTTCCCCAACATCACACACCCCAACTGCTGCCCAGCTCCATTCTCGGAACTCAGGCACCCCCACATCTAGCCCTGCAAGCACCAAACAATGCACAGAGCTCAGTAGGGTGAAGTCGCCCTAATGGCCACTTAACTAAAACTGTTGTGGGGTAGAGAGAACCGCTCTGTAAGGGTCCCTTTAATTCAACATTAACTATAGTGCTTATAACATATCTAGTGCAATAGTCTGACCTTCTCTACTGAAGGTTGCGCAAGCGACTATATTCAAGTCCCACGTGCCGCGCCATCTTCTTCGTGCATCACTTGTCTCTTCCGTGCTCTTTCTCCGTCCGAACTTCTACTCCTGGGGACATCCTTGTGCGTCGAGCCATCCCATGGCATCCTCCGGGGTCTCAAAAAACAAAGTTTTGTGTTTATGAATGACTTTCAATTTTGCCGGATACAGTAACATATATTTGTGGCCCTCCTCTCTCAATCTCCGCTTTACCGTCCCAAAGTTCATGCGGCTACGCTGCACAGACAGGGTGTAGTCCGGGTAGGCTGTGATGTTTGCCGCTCCTCGTGTGATCGTTCCTCCCTTACTAAAGTGTTCCAATATCCTCTCCCGATCTCGGTAGTTAAGAATTTTGGCTATCACCGGCCTAGGCGAGTTCCCCGGCGGCGGCCTCCTTGTTAGAGCTCTATGTGCCCTTTCCACTGCAAATCCTTGGGATAGGGCTCCTCCGGGTATCTCTTGCAGAAGCATGGATTCAATGAATTCCGTGGGATCGTGGCCCTCCAATCCCTGCGGCAGGCCCACGATACGGATGTTGTTCCGTCGGGCTCGTCCTTCCGCCTCCGCTCTGCTCTCCAAGTTGCCCACTCTTTGTATCAGGGCATGCAATTCAGCCTTATGGGAGGCGCAATCCGCGGTATTCGGGCTAACTTCCTTCTCAAGGGACTCCGTGCGCTCCGCCAGGGCCCTGACATCCTGTCGGAGTAGATTAACGTCCTCCTGCACCTCTCCGACCTTGAGGTCCAATGCCATTTTCAGTTCAGTGACGGCTAGTGCGAGTTTAGATTCCCAGGCCGCCCTTAGGTCCGCAATCGCAGCTAGGACTTCTTGGTTAGCGCCCAAAGTCGTCATGCCGCTTGCAGGCGGCTTGTCCCTGCTCTTGGTATTGTCTCGACCCGGGGACGTCTTAGCGAAGTCGTCTAAGGTGGGCTGTTTCGCCTTCGGCCGCACCGTTCTATTCGACATGACCCAGAGGACCTGTATTTTGCACAAGTGACAAATGTGCACTCAGTACGCCCCTTTCGCTAGGTCACCGTGCGGCCTGCTTCTTCCTTTGTTCCGGACATTAGTTGGCCATTTTGTGTCGTCTTTCGTCTCCGGCGCTCCCTATCTTTTTCGCACCGATCTCTGCCGCCGTTCCTCCTGCACCATCCAGAAGTTCACCACGCATGGCCCAATCATTCACACACCGACATGTGTATTTTCAGCGATCGTCGGCCCATCACGCACTTTTTTGCCCGGATCATTACAGGATCTCGGGAGCTCCTCCAGATCACGTCCTCCTACATGGCCCTCGTAGCCACGCCCCCGCTGCCAAAATCTTTATGCACCAAAACAGCTTGTGGGCTAGGCAAGCTGTAGATTCTCCGCTGTTAATTGCTGTTCTCCTAGGAGGCTGACATTCAGGCAGCCATATTGCTTGCGCCCCCTGGTGGTTTCCTCCACTCTTAGTATTAGGCTCTACCATCTGAGTTCATGGTAGCGTAGACAGAGCAGCCAGGCTTATCTTAGGAGGGATAGAGGGCAGTAGACCCAGTACAAGTGAAATTGTAATACAAATGGTCCAAAGAAACACTATATATTGTAAAAAAAAAATGTTTATTTAAATACAAGTAGGCCAGATGAATCTTGGGGGGGAAATAAGTACTATCACATTATATATAACCACAAGAATATGCCTGAAGGTACACAGACCAAAGCTATTATTTGGAACACCTAACAGTAGTTCTAGGGAAGTCACTCCTTTTCATACACCTTCAGCATAGGTCACACCTATTCTTGGACCAGAAAACCAATGGTTACTTTCAGATTACATTCAGTAATTCAAGGGTCGGAGACCCTACCAGTTGTACCGTAACACTCGACAACACATCACTTAGTCATATAAACTGGACAATAAACGTTTTGTAAATAGTGGAACACAGATTCTCCAGCATTTGGATCTTTCATGGATTCACATGCTTAGAATATTCCTTGTCGACAGACTGGGAACCCTCGGTAAGCTTATAAAGCCGTTTCCCATAGGAAAGTGTTCGACACTTTCGTGTCCTATCTACGTCGTTTTGGGCCGCGCATGCATGCCCCACTAGGACGTAGCGGTATAAATGCCCCGCCCCCGCGGCTCTCTTCAGATTTCAACCGTCTCCAAAGTAGTGGGAGCACCTCGTGTAGTCTATTTTTTTAGGTTGTGCTTTCGCAGTTTTTCTTCTGATGTCGGGAAAAGCGCTGTTCCGCCTGTGCGCTACGTGCGGGTTGAATGTGTACAAGGGGGACGGACATATGGACTGCATATACTGTCTCCACCCTCATCATTCGGCAGACGAATGCGACATATGTAAGGGTTTCTCCCAGAAGACTCTTAAGGATCGGAGTCGAAGACTTGTGGCTTTGGTGAACGACGGAGCGGGGGCATACCCACCTTCGGAGGTGGGCTCCACACGCAGCGCGGCCTCAGTGTCAAAATCTTCAGGGGTCAACCTCGTCGGAACCCCCGGTGAAGAAATCGCAACCGGCGGAGAAAGAATCATCGGAAGGCCATTCCAAGGACTCTTCGTCGAAGAAGGCCTCGTCATCCTCATCTTCAACGAGGAAAAACAGAAATGAGAAATCTAAATCCTCCTCGAGCGATCGTCCTAGATCGGCCTCGGGTCGAGATGCAGAAAAACGCAGGTAGAGTTCGGAAAAGGCGGGAACGCCTCGTAGGCCTGCACGACCACCACCGTCATCAACGGTTGGGCAGTCGTCGACTACTTCGGCCGCTGACGCAGTTGGCCTCAACCATTTCTGGACCGCAGACGATGACGTCGATGACGGAGCCGACTATCGCTTCGTCGACGGAGATCCCGCAAGAGGTCTGGCATCCAGAGGTATACGACCCACTTTTGCCGGAAACACTTCTGCAGCAAGAGGCCTTGTCGGTGTCCTCGGGAGACGAGGATGTGAGAATTGCTGGCCCTGCAGACCTAGGGTTACAAGGGATTACCAGGCCTCCCTCCGGGAGCATTCCGGGTTCTACCCCTCTGCTCAATCTAGTCACTTTTGTCATTGGAAGTCTTATCCACGTTGGAAACGTTGCTGAAGACACTGGATGACAGACTACCTCGAACAACTCCGGCTAGGTCGGTCATCGACGACCCGGGCCCGTCTCGTCAACCACCGCAGTCAACCCCCGCGGCTGTGCCGCCGGATGCAAACCTCTCGGCTCCCCGCCGCGAGGAAGGGGAGCTGATGGATTCGGACTCGGACAGCAAAGCCTAGTCAGTTGTCTCCCTCTCCCCCCTCCAGGGATCCAACCTGGGAGTCCGAAGCAGAATTGGAAACCCTAAGAAGCCCGGCTCAGCCGTCTCCCCCAGACGATATTGGGTCTTTTCACACCATGATGGCAAGGGCTTGTACAGAATTCGGGATGGCCCAGGAAGAAGAGAAAAAGGACTGTTTGCTTTTCGACCACATGGGGAAAAGGAGGTTGGTGTTTTCAGTTCCCATTCTGGATCATGTGTGGAAGGAAGGGTTGCAGACCATGCTCCACCCTTTCTCGGAACCAGCGATAAAGGTTCGTCTAGAGAAAAAATGTAAGGCCCTGGACTCTACTCCCAAGTGCCTTTCTTCCCAACCAACTCCCGACTCTGTGGTATCAGCGGCGGCTGCGAGGAAGGCGAGGGCCCAGCACAAGTGCACGACCCCACCGGAAAGTGATGCCAGACGGCAGGATGCTTTTGGGAAAAAAGTGCTGTCTGTAGGTGCTACCACAGTCAAAGCGGCCAATTCTCTAGCCATAGTTGCCAG
The DNA here is from genome assembly GCF_040938575.1 of Ambystoma mexicanum. Lineage (NCBI taxonomy): Eukaryota > Metazoa > Chordata > Amphibia > Caudata > Ambystomatidae > Ambystoma > Ambystoma mexicanum. The sequence continues at coordinate 1,104,068,432 of NC_090941.1, forward strand.
ATACGACAGGGAGATGTGGCACCGGCTGGCTCCTATACTGGAACACCTTCCGGATGAACATCGCAAGGCGGCTATGCTTATGGTCAGGGAAGGTGAAGAGGCTTCCAATCATGCCATAAACATCGCAGTGGACCTCGCCGAGTCGGGGTTTAAGCAGGTGAACAACGGTGTGGTTCTCCGACGGCAGGCATGGCTAAAATGCACCAACTTCCGACCGGAGGTGCAGTAGAATGTACTGGACATGCCTTTTGAAGGAGACCTCCTCTTCGGCTAGAAGGTGGACGAAGCCCTGAAGGGCATGAAAGAGGACTCTGACACTGCGCGTTCCTTGGGGGCCCTCCAGAGTGGTTGGCGTTTCCGGTCTTTTCATCCCTTCAGGGGAGCATCGGGAAATTCAAGATTCTCTGCATCGAGGGACAGATCCTTCAGTAGGCCAGCATACCCCTCCCAGGGATACAGACGGGTTTCGCAAGTGGCTAAACGTCGCCAGGACTACCATGCCCCCAAGAAGAGAGCAGGTTACTCGTCGTCGACGAGGGATAAGCAGACCAAGGACCAGCAATGACGGGCATCGGAACGTTCTGGGGGGCAGAGTATCATGTTACATCAACGAATGAGAGCAAATAACGGATCAGTGGATGTTGGGCACCGTAAGATACGGACATTCCCTGCAATTCAAAAGCAACCCTCTGCACATTCCACTGGCGTTTGTAGCTCAATCCTATCTGAGCGTGTTGCAGCAGGAAGTAGCACTTATGCTACAAAAAGGTGCTATAGAATTGGTTCCGTCGTCACAAAGGGGTCAAGGGGTTTATTCCCGATACTTTGTGGTGAAAAAGCCAAACGGAAAGTGGCGTCCCATCCTAGACCTGCGCAAACTGAACAAATCGTTGAAAAGCATGAGGTTCAAGATACTCACGCTCCAAGAAGTGATCCGGTCAGTTCAAGAAGGGGATTTTCTAGCATCTCTGGACCTGCAGGACGCGTACTTCCACATACCGATGTGTCGTCGACACAAGAAGTTCCTAAGGTCTGTGGTAGGGCGGACTCACTACCAGTACACAGTACTTCCCTTTGGACTGAAATCTTCTCCCAGAACGTTCACAAAATGTTTGGCCCCGGTGGCAGCCTGGCTGAGATGGCAAGACCATCATGTATACCCGTATCTCGACGACTGGTTGGTGAGGGGGTCCTCCCCTATGTCGACGCACAGAAGTCTGCAGGCCACCATGAACCTCTTAAAACAGCTGGGGTTTGCGATGAACTTCGAGAAAGCTTGGTGTTCCTGGGCGCACAGTTCGAGACCCAGTCAGGGTTAGTGAGGCCATCCCTCGACAGGATTACCAAACTCGGTCGATTGGCAGGTCAGTTGAAAATAGTACAAGACTGTCAGTGAGAAAATATACGTCGATCCTGGGCGCTATGGCGTCCTGCATTCCTCTGGTGGGCAACTGCCGCCTGTTCAGGAGGCCAGTGCAACAGTTTCTGGCGGACCGATGGACGCAGGCTCAAGGCCTCTGGTCAGACAAACTGACTGTCGACGACGAGCTCCTAGCTCTTCAGTGGTGGAAAAGCATCCAGAATCTATCCAAAGGAGTACCCCTATGGGAGCAGGAGTTTCCCTAACTGGCTGGGGGGCACACATGGGCACTCTGCAAATACAAGGCCGTTGGTCACAGAGGGAATCTCTCCTGCACATCAACGTTCTGGAACTGAGAGCAGTGCGCTGGGCCCTGCGGACGTTCCTGCCTCACATCAGAGGGTACACGGTGAGAGTTTTGACGGACAACACCACGGCGATGTTTTACTTGAGGAAGCAAGGCGGCACACAATCCAGAACCCTTTCCATCGAGGCTCAGAAGGTGTGGCACTGGGCTCTGAAACACGATATATCCATCGTAGCTCATCACCTTCCAGAAGTAAGGAACGCACAGGCGGACTCGCTCAGCAGAAATATGGACCAGATTCATGAGTGAGAAATAGACACCGGTCAATTGTGGAAGGTCTTCGAGAAATGGGGGCGGCCTCCGCTGGATCTCTTCTCCACGAAGAGGAACAAGAAGTGCAAGATGTATGCCAGCAGGTGGCCACAGGAGGGTTCGCTGGGGGAAGCGTTCTCCTTCCCGTGGATGGACAAGTTCCTCTACGCCTTCCCTCAGTTTCCTCTGATACGGACAACTCTGCAGTGGGATACGCAGGTACAGGTGCCGGGTCATCCTGGTGGCACAGTGTTGGCCGAGGCAGCTGTGGTTTTCGAACCTGCTTCACCTGTCGGCGGATCATCCGATTACGTTCCCGAAGATTCCCAACCTCCTGTCCCGGGACGAGGGAACAGTTTGGCATCACAATCCAGACAGTCTCAATCTCACAGCTTGGCTCCTGACTTTTCAGAATTTGGTGCCTTGAACATTTCCTCGGACTGTCGGAGGATCTTACAAGTTGCGCGAGCCCCTTCCACCAACAAGTCCTACAGGTGTAAGTGAAAAAGATTCTGTGTGTGGTGTCAAGGACAGACGGGAGTGCAACCTCTGAGGGTTACTCCGGAACAGCTTCTTCCATATCTACTACACCTAGCAAAAAGCGGATTGTCCTTTTCATCACTAAAGGTTCACCTGGCGGCCATCTCTAGGTTCACAAGAAGAAGGAAGTCCTATCCCTTGTTTAGCGACAGGTTAGTGAAACACTTCATGAGAGGTTTGTTCCGGACATTCCCTCCGGTTAAACGTTTTCCACCTACGTGGAGCCTGAATATAGTGCTGGCAGGGTTAATTAAACCACCTTTTGAGCCAATGGCCACATCGTCAATGGAAGTTCTTGTCATGGAATAGCTATAACATCAGCCAGACGGATCTCGGAGTTGCAAGCGTTGGTCATAGACCCTCCGTACTAAGATTTTTCAAGGACAAAGTGATTCTGTCAACAAGTCCTCGTTTCATCCCAAAAGTTCCTACAACTTATCATAAGCACTCATCCATTGTCCTGCCCACCTTCTTCGTGACCCCCTCATCGGCTGCGGAAAAGGTCCTACATACCTTGGATGTCAAGAGAGCTCTAAAATTTTACCTTCATCGAACTCCACAACTTTCAATCTACGCAGCAACTCTTCATTGCATATGGCCCTTCGGCAAAAGGGAAGGCAATTTCTAAACGGGGACTGGCCCGATGGGTCTCGTCGATGATTGCCTTCTGTCATTCGAAAATGGGAAAACCGCTACAAGGACGTCCGAGAGCTCATTCAACCAGGGCGACTTCGTCGTCGACGGCGTTGTGGGCACGGGTACCACTGAATGACATTTGCCAGGCGGCAGCATGGTCAGTGCCTCACACATTTACCCGCCACTACTGCCTCGAACGACAGCATGCAGGCGAAATACAAAAGGGAAGAGCAGTCTTGCAACATCTATTTCAATAAGGTAAGCCCTTTTTTCAAGAAGGGTCTATGCTGATTTGGTCATGGATATGTATGTATATATATATATATGTATGCATGTGTGTATATATATATATATATATGTGTTTATGTATACTGTTATAGATTTATATGGATATTGCTCTGTGCAGTTACTATGGCACACTTTAAATTCGAATCTTGTGTAAGTGTGATTCGCTATATGCAGGATTGAGTGGGTGCCGGATTGCATTCACACCTCCTCCTTTTTTCAGGATCACTGCTGTGCATTCTATTCTAAGCACGTGAATCCATGAAAGATCCAATACTGGAGAAGGGAATAGTTTCTTACCTGTAACTCCATTTCTCCAGCATTGGTATCTTTCATGGATTCACATGCGCCCGCCGGCCTCCCCTAAATGCAATCTTTTCACCCCATTCTGCTTTGGAGGGGTTGAAATCTGAAGGGAGCCGCGGGGGCGGGGCATGTGTGCGCGGCCCTAAACGACAGATAGGACACGAAAGTGTTGAACGTTTTCCTATGGGAAACGGCTTTATAAGCTTACCGAGGGTTCCCAGTCTGTCGACGGGGAATATTCTAAGCATGTGAATCCATGAAAGATACCAATGCTGGAGAAATGGAGTTACAGGTAAGAAACTATTCCCTTCTAGGTACAGTAAAAACCTATAACTACTTTTGTGAGAACACAGTTATAGTAAAACTTAAGGATGTAATGTTCAATTGCAGGTGCTTTTGAGATCAGTGAAACACAGATTGAAATAAGCAGTAACTCTTGTAACTTATTTTTGCATGGCACACAGCTAACTCAAGGTAAGTAAAACCCATATACTTTTTCAAGGAGCTATCGGCAACTTGGGGCAGGTATAAACCTGAGACTCTGTGCGTTTGTCTAAAACGGACTAGGGAAAGCAAAACCCAATTTTCACTTTATGAATGACTCAGTTATTCTAGGTAGATAAAACCCCATGCAGGCTTATTCTGGAAAGGCCTACAGCAAGTTAGGGGAAGCATGACCCAGTTGGGGAACACTCCTACAATTATCCTAACAGGAATTATAAAGTGAAATGAACAGCATTACTTTTGGGAAGAGGCACAGCCAAATCACAGGTGAATAATATACCCTTACTTCTACTTTCAGTTAGAATGGCGAAACAGTTTCTAAGGAAAGAAAGATGTTCTATATACTTTTCAGAATAGTGCAACACACATTTAAGTAAAGTAAGAACTTTTGTAACTGTTCACTTCAAGTTTATTTTTTAAAAATTTTTTTTAGCATTTATATAGCGCTATGAACCCTCGGGTATCTGAGTGCTGGTTATTACCCACGGTGTGTGGTGCTCATTTATCGACCTCGGAAGGATGAAAGGCTGAGTTTGGCCCTGCCAGGATTTGAAACTGCACGTCAGCAGGCTCTGCACAGATGTCAAAGTGAGCGCTCTACTTGCTGTGCTATCGGACCAGTTAGTTAAAGGGTTAGTTACCAACCAACTTCTTTTGCAAATAAGTAACTTTTAAACATGTATTCTCTTTTCTAGGCAAAAGGCACAATCCTTTAAAAGTTTTGGAGCATGAGTGTTCTGTGTCAGGGCGGTTAGTAGGGTCTAGTGTCCAACAAGCGGTGTCAGGATAGGTTAAGTAGCAAAAGTCAGAGTTCCTAAGGAAGACTGTTCAAACAGGTGAATATTTTACTTTAGCGTTAATTGAGGGTCCAGGGGCTTCCCAGTACACCATAGTATGATACCAGCAGTGAGACTGGTTGAACTGGACAAGAGGCCTCCCAATCACAGAAAACACCCCGCAACTACACAGGAATCGCAAGCGACTTAAGGTAAGTACATACCCAAGCCAGCACAGTACTGCAGCACAGAAGATTTTGCAGCAGGAGAACGTGGTGATTTTCTGTCAAAAACCTGGTCGGTGGATTCCTTGTCATGGTGACTGAAAACGGGAACATGGAAGGGACTCTGGAGCAGGAATCGCCAGGGAAGGCTCTAGGCAAGGGTTTCCTCGGATGCGGCTCTGTGGATTTGGTGCCAATTACAGGAGCACAGAAGAAGACAGAATATTGCCGGTCGGATTCTCATTATAAAGGTCCAGCACTCTGCTGAGGGGACTTTTCTGATTCGTGTCTATGGAGATGGGATGGGCACAATGTTTCAGCGAGATTCAGCATTTGGAAGACTGTGCACTCCACAATGGCTTATGGTCCCAGGGTATTGGGGTATGCAGCTCCGCAAGGTCGCAGCACGGCGTGGGATGGTTTAAAATGCAGTTCTTACTGAGTCTAGTGGTGTTCACCAGGCTCTGGGTCAGGGTCGTTGTTTTTGGAGCCCCCACCCAGGTCGATTGGAAGGAAGGGCTACAGCAGGCTCGGGTCACACAGCAAGCTCTCAGGTGGCTGGAATACATCTCGGCCGCTTTTCCTTAATCATCCTCTATGGCTTTGGTTCCAGTTATCGAATTCTCTTCAGCTTCCAGGTTCGGAGTGTTTAACAGGAACTACAGCACACCCTCTGAATTTTACAAAAAGGGACGGTCTCCTTGTCCAATAAGGACAGCCAGACCCCAACTGGGATTTGTCCTGATTCAAACAAGGAGGAAGACAAAGGGCTGTGGAGTTTGAACTCACTTCCTGCCTTCTAGGCAGACTGGAGCCTGGGCGGTGGTGTCCAGGGAACTCCCACTGAGGATAAAAATCACACAAGGAATTTCCTGCCCTGGATGTCAGGTGAAGGAAGGACAAACACTGAAATAGCGAAAAAACAAGACTGGCCATTTTGGTAAAATGAGCACCATTGGGTGCCTTTACTGCAGCTGTGAACACAGCCTGCGGTAAAGGTGCACCGAATTAGTAACAAGTATCACTGCCACCAGCCATTAAAGGTAAGCTTGTCCCTGTAACAGAATTGTTATAGTAGTGTGAAAGGGGATACATTGGATCTCCCCAGCACTCCACATAAGGTCGGGTGGGCTGGTTTCACCAAATAAAATGTAAAAGGGATCCCAAGATCCTTTCTACCCTTGGTAACTGTAGGTCTCTCAAGGTTTGCCAGAGAAAGTTTTAAAAGGGGAGCCCCTAGGGCAACCCAGCAACAACAGGCACTTAAAGCCAAGAAGTTGTCAAAAGAGCATAACTTTAAAAAGACCCTATGGAGAATCTAAAAAAAATAGCAACCATGAAAAGAGTAAGATTCTGTGAGTGTGGAAAAAGGTTCCCACTCTCAGATGTATAAGGAAAAATAATCCACCAGTAAAGCAAAATGTTCTGGGGGTGGCACAGGTCAGGAAGATTTAACATTACTATGAAAATCTTACCTAGTGGTAATCGCAAAGTATTGCATCTTTCTTTCGAAGATCGAAAGGGGACGTCGACATGGGCACGACTGTAACACTCCCTAACGTGACGTACCCAAAATCCCTCTCATCGAGCTCCCTCAGATTGTTTTTTTCCGCTCAACGAGTTGGTCGCCTTATGTGGAGCTTGCAAGAGTTAATATTGCTAATTAATTACTACTTTGTTGCACGACCAATGGCCGTCTAGTCTTGGACTACTTCTCTTAGACGACTGCTTTGTGGATTACTGTTACAGAGAATTCTCAATTCTGTTAGTTCCCTTCTACCTTCGAGACTCCCCAGCTCTTTTGCTGGACTAAAGGACTCTTCATTTTTATCCTGGAGAGAATTAGACCTTTTTCCCACTCATGTATTTTTCTTTGATTTGAACCGTGTTTCTTTTGGTTTTGAGGTCTGACAAACTCCATAGGCATCATCTATTTGTATTGTGATGCACAGCACCCTCAGTGCAGTGTCACAGCAAACCTTCTCTTGGATAAACGACTGTTTCCAAGAGTAGTAAAGTGAAAATGACTGTACTTACCCTCTCTTTGTAGACCCAGCACACACTATCTTTCATAGTTTTAGGAAACCCTTTCGACAATGAATGGGTGGTGGCAATGGTTTACATTTTCCTACCGTTGTGCATTTTTACCGCAGGCTGCGTTCGCAGCTGCACTATTGCACCCATTGGTGTCCATTTTGTCAAAATGGCCCTGGTCATCTTTTTTTCGCCATTTCTTGTGCAGGCTTCTAACCAGAGACTCTGGCCTCCTTGATCAATACACCCGTAGAGGAATCAAACTTATTTGGTAAGGCTGTCGATGACGCTTTGGAGACGGCAAAAAAAAGCACATGAGACGCTGAAATCGCTCAACCAGATTACGGCCAAGCCTTTCTAACAGCGGGAAGGCTCAAACTCGTTCCTTTCCGAGGGTCAGTCCTTCTCCCGAACTCCCCACGGTCACTATGGCGCTGGAGGCACCCCATGGTCATCCGGGTAAGGCTCATCTGGCAACAGCCAGTATTCACAAAGATGACAGCGCAGTAGCAAAGCTAGAGGCAGGCGCTCTACCGCAACAGGCTCTTCGGCCTCCACATGAAATGACTCCCTAGTCCAGGGTCAACCCAACCCCCCGCCCCCATGCTTCCCCGGTCGGGGGATGTTTGTAATTCATTCACGCATGGGAGGGGAACACTTCAGAACAGTGGGTGTAGAAGACCGGCACCCACGGTTATTGCATCGAATTCCACCAACCACCGAGATACCACCCGCCAAAGAGCAGACATCCATCGCCAGCACACCTGCAAATCCTGCTGGAAGCGGTGCAGATCCTTCTGGAAAAGGGCGCTGTAGAAGTCTTCTCCATTCACCAGGTTAACAAGAGTATTTATTCAGTTACTTCCTTGTACCCAAAAAAGGATCACACCATGCGCCCTGTGTTAGATCTGCGCCCGGCGAACCAATATGTCCAACCGCAAAAGTTCTGAATTACAACATTGCAGGAAGTGGTCCCACTGTTGGTGCAGGGGGATTTCATGGCCACATTGGATATGCAAGATGCATACTTTAATATTTCAATGTTGCTGGCACACAGAGTAACTAAGATTCATGATAGAGGACACACGCTATCAGTTCAAGTTTCTTCCCTTCAGCATTGTCTTGGATCCAAGGCTGTTCACGAAGGTACTAGCAGTAGTTGCGGCTCATCTGCACAGGCAGTCCATTCCAGTCTATCCTTACCTCGACGACTGGCTCATAACAAAGGATTCGTACGAACATACCTAACAAATACCCAGGAGACAGTGTACCTCCTTCAGCCTAGGCTTCTTGATCAACGAGAAAAGTCCAGTCTAGAGCCCAGCCAAGTAAAAAAAAGTTTTTGGGGCTCTAATTTGGACCAAAGACTGTCTTGTCTTTCCCTCCAATGAGAGGATTTAAGATCCCTCACTATGTAGCCAGTCACGAGGTAACCGTACGCAAAGCCATGTGACTGTTAGGAATTATGGCAGTCTGCGTTTAGCTAGTTCCACACGCTCGCTTGCGCATGCGCCCCATGCAAAAGTGTCTCTCGAACCCCTGGTGTCAGGCCAGCAGACAATGGGACGATCTAGTGGTTGTCTCGGCAACCCTTGTTCAGTCTCTGCAGTGGTGTTCAAAAGAAAATCTTCTGCAAGGGAAAACATTCACCACTCCAGCAGTAGAAGCCACTCTTACCGCAGACGCATCTCTGACGGGGTGGTGGGCTCGCGTCCTTCAACAGACTGTGCAGGGCATGTGCGCCCCAGCGGTAGCATCCAATCACATAAACCTGTTGGCATTAATAGCAGTGTTCAAGACCCTAAAGGCTTTTCAAACACACCTCCAGGGGAAGACAGTCCTAGTCCTCATGGACAGTACTACAGCCATCTATTACCTGAACAAACAGGGAGGCACTCCCTCTCTAGGGCTGTCCAAACTGTCACAGAACATATGGAAATGGGCTCTCAAACAGAAGATGTTCCTCCTGTTACAACACGTTCCAGGGGAGCCCAATCTTCTGGCGGACATACTCTGCAAAGACTGCCCCCTTCCTGTAGAGTACGAATGCCAACTACACAAGTACATTGTACTCAATGTCTTCGTAGACTGGGGCTTCCCAGAGATCGACTTGTTCGCAACTCTGGACAACGCACAATGCCTAGATTACGCCTCCAGGTACCTGCAGAACCGCTCCAAGGGGAACGGTCTCTGGATAACATGGTCAGTGAAATTTGTCTACGCTTTCCCCCCAATTCCCCTGCTCAACAGAATAGTGCACAAGATGCACCAAGAGCCAGTCAGGATGATTCTGGTGGCCCTGATGTGGGCCCGCAACCTTGGTCCTCCCCTCTCAGGGCAATGTCAGTCTACCCTCCCAGGAAGCTGCCATGTCCTTACAACATGTTATCTCAAGACGGGGGAGAGACGGTACATCCATGCCCTCAAACTCTCAACTCAGCAGTCTGGCTCCTGAGGTCATAGAGTTCGGGCACCTCCAACTCTCTCAAAGATGTATGGACATACTCGGGGAAGTACGGAAACCTAACACTAGACACTGCTATTCCAGCAAATGAAAACGCTTTGTCATCTGGTGTCAAAACAAGGGCATCAGTCCTGTTGATTGCACACCAACGCACATTATCCTGTACCTAGCGTACCTGTTGGAATCGGGTCTGATTTTCAATTCCCTAAAGGTCCACTTAGCTGCGCTTTCAGCGTACACCACGTCCCAAAACAAGGATTTGTGGTGGAAAATTCCAGTGATTAAGGCATTTATGGAGCGAGTAAGGTGGATCCACCCCCCCCCCATTTCAAACCCAGCTCCCAGGTGGGACCTGAACGTCGTGCTTACCAGATTAACAAGGCCTCCCTTTGAACCAATGCACAAGGCTAGCCTTAAAGCACTCAACTACAAGACCGCCTTACTGGTGGCGATCACCTCAATAAGGAGGGTTGGTGAACTGCAGGCCCTTTCAATTTTGGATATTTTTGTCACAAATCCACAAAGAGAAGGTGGTCCTGTGCACTTACCCAAGATGTGCCCCTACATTTAAATCAAAGTTCTGTACACACCTTTCCACAACACTACTGCCTAGATATACACTCTAGGTTTGATTCTCAGGTGGGACAAACTGTGCTAAGGCATCTCTTTGCTACTGTTCCTTCACACATCCCGCCCCCATGTCTGGGTACTTCTCGCTAGTCTATGCACAGCATGTGATTCTAATCAGATTAACAAGCATTAGAAGACATGCATTACTTATCGTTATAGCATTTCTGATGATTGTATCTGCTTAGATTCACATGCGCCCACCCTTCTTCCCCTCATGGAGTCGAAGAAACATAGGTATGGTATTGTTTATTTATGTAGCTCCTATACACAGGCAAGGGTTTCAAAGTGCTCAAGAAGGGTAGGAAACATGGGGGGGGGGGAACGGGAACAGTTGCTCATAGCCCTTGAATTTCTGAGATGATGATATTCTGCACAGGCAGAGGAAGTGCGTAGAATACAAACACTTTGAGACGCAGCAAATGGGCCTGACGGTGATTCTGCGGTTTTACCAATGCAATTGAGGGTGAAGACAAGGGAGAACAGACAATCTTCATTCTTGTTGAGTGCAGATCGTGCAAGTGCTTAGATGGTCAAAGGGACTGGGAGGTACAGGTGCACTCGGTCGGTGGAGACTGGGTTAAGTGCAGAGAGAACCTCTCGTGTTATTTCTCAAATGCAGTGAGTGTGGGTTGTGTGTAGGGGCTTGGGGCAAGTGTGAAAGAGGGCTGGTGGGAGTGCCAGGGAGCTGTGCGACTGAGGTACACCAGGTGGCCAGTCAGCAAGCTGTAGGAAGAGATAGAGGGGGACAGAGCAGAGAACTAGGTTAGCAGGGTAGGGGGGAGAGAAGGACGAGAAGAGGAAGGCCTTAAGAGTTTCTGGAACTTAAGATCATCAAGCTCCTGACGGAGGGCGGCAGGGAGGCTATTCCAGAGGGAGGTGCCTGCTGAGGATTAGGATCTGCCTCCAAATCTCTGCTTGGAGAACCGGCTCACTTGCTGAAGGTTGGAGGTAGATGAGCAGAGAGCTTGTGAGGGACCGCGTTTAGGAAGGCAGCGTTGCAGATAGGTAGGTCCCAGGCCCAGAAAGCCTTGTGAACAATACAGAGGGTCTTGAATGTGATCTTTGCAGCCACGGAAAGTCAGTGGAGGGATTTCAGCGCCAGAGAGATGCAGTCCGTGGGCTTGAGGCCAAAGATTAGTCTTGCGGATCTGTTCTGGATGAGTTGCAGAGGGCGCAGGCAGAAGGGAGGTTGAGGAAGAGGCAGTTGCAATAGTCCAGCCTAGAGAGAACCAAGACTCTGGAGACAGTGAGCCACTGGGGGAAAGTGAGGAAAGGTACAGTACCTCCGAGGAGGTGTAGCTGATAGTCTTTTTAGAGATGTCTCTTTTTAGAGATGTCTGAAATGTGAGAGGAGAATGAGTGGAGTCAAAAATGACCCAAGGTTTCTTGCTTTGCCAATGTGTGTGCGTGCGCAGGTCCAAGGGAGGCTGGCCAGAGTGAAAGTGGGAGCCGGGGGTCTTACTGCTGTTGAGGAAGCGGTCGTTTGCAGAACACCATGGGTGGAGGTGGTTACTTGTATCCCCTTTCTACAATTAATGGCTGGTGGCAGTGGGTTATTTTCCCTCACCATTTCTTGTGGGAATGATCCTTCTTGAGATTTACTCTGCGCTCCAAACCAGGTTTGGTCCCTTTGTTGGTTTTGTCTTTGGCAGGATTCACTGGTGAATTCTGCCTCTAGCGTGTCTGGCAGAGAGTGAGCGAGGGAGGTTCCTGAAACTCCCTGTGCTTAGTCTCCTTGGTTACAAGAATGCACCCAAAGGCGATTGGCTGGCTGCCTGTCCTTGGAGGACATCCACCCTGCTGTGGTGTGATTGACAGCTATGCTGTGAATGAATGGGAGAAAACTGCATAAAAGGCAAGGTCTTTTAGACCGAAGCCAGAGTCGACCACTAGATGAAGGAACTTGAAAAGAACTTGGAAGAGAAGCTTGCTGCAACTCCTGGACCATTGGTTTGCCCGATGAAGCCCTGCTGCAGTGCTGAAGCTCCGAATGCGCCTCGACTAGAGAAGCCCTGCCAAGGACGACTTCTCCCCTTGGGTTGGTGGGTCCATTTGACCCCAAAAACAAACTCATCTGGAAATCTTTTCAGAGCTGGCTGTACATCCATTGCTGCTGCAGGAACCGAGTGCCAGGGAGAGGAACACCAGAATCGAGTGCATAGTTTTTAAGTTGGACCTGAGCTCCAGGAAGATCCTCCGGACTCCCTCAAAGCAGGACTAACCAAGCCTGAGCCACCTCAACAGAGTACTGGACCACAGAAGCAAGGAAAGCCCACAAGGTATCCGAGAACCACAGTCGTGCTATTCGCGAGAAGCTGAAACTGTGAAGTGCCGCTGAGCTGAAGTTTGCCGATTACTGCCGCCGACCTTCAAACCGTAATGCAGGAGTACCCAGACGTCCTCCCTCTTGTCCCCATGACTGAGGCCCAGGAACAGGATCTGCCATACTACAACAGGAACAGAAGCCAGCTGGAACCAATTTCTTCAGACCGAAGGTACTATAAAACTAAGAGGTACTTAACTCTTGCTGTGTAGTTTGCTTGCTCTCAGTTGAGACTTGCATTTACTGCCTTTTTGTAGAGTTGCTTGCAGCTCTGCCTTTCACAAGCCTCCCAGGTTGTGGCCCAACAGTGATTTCTTTTTCTACACAAACCCTCTAACATTGTGCAAGACTTTTTACTCCCCTTCAAGAAGGGCTTCAGCTTGCCTATACTTTGCTCAATTGACATTGGCTGTCCTGGCTCCCTGAAAGACTTATAACCTCTGACTTTGTGTTTTGATCTGTCAAGAGGGGCAAACGTGAGCTGTAGAGCTGTTGCATCGAAATCCACAAATGCAAGTATTCAAATAACACTTACACTTAAGGTTTGTAGTTAAAATAATTATTTATTTAAGTCGTTTTTAGATGAGCATTCTTTAAAAAGGGCAATGTGCAATAAAAACACTTCAAATTACTTTCTCAGAATTGAGGCAAAGCAAGGAGATAATCTTTAGAGATGCTTCATACACACTTCCTACACCCCTGAGGTGACTTCACTAACTGGGACAGTATTGGTATTTATATATCACTTTTGTACTTGGTGTAATTCTGAGGTTTGTAGAAAGGAAACGCTAAAGGACGTTAAAAAGGTTAACCGTTTCTCAGAGCTTTTGAGCACTCTCCCAATGAAGTCTAGATAAAACATTTCCCAGCAATATTAGTTAAAAAACAATGCATCACCTAATGAGGGACAGTTAGAATGAAAGTCAATGGACTAGAGTCTGCAGGGAGCCAGGACAGCCAAAGTCAATGGGAGCAAAGTCTATGGAGTCGAGGCACTTCTTAGATAGCAAAAAGTATTGGACAAAGTTAGAGTTTGTTGCAGAAAATCACTGTTGGGCCACAAGCTGTTACATTTGTGAAAGTTAGAGCAGAGATCTAGAAAAGCAGCTACTGCAAATCTCAACTGAGAAAAGCAAGCTACAGACAACCTCTTAGTCAGAACTGTACCTTTGGTTAGAAGAGGATCCAGGTGGCGTCTGTCTCGGTTGCAGTGTTAGAGATCCTATGTTCCTCTGCCTCAGACGTGGGGACAAGAGGGAGGACGGAGGTCGGCGGCAGCTATGGGTTCTTTTCAATTAAGCGGCACTTCAAGGTTTCAGCATGCGGTAAACAGCACCACTGTGGATCTTGGACTCCTTGAGTCGAGCACTCTGGCGAGGTGACTCTAGCTTGGGTTGGCCTGCTTTGGGAGGGTTCTCAGGAGACTCGTAGCTTTTGGCCGGCTTTCAGACGTTGCACTCGACAACAGATTTCTCGACCCCTGGCACTTGGTTCCAGCAGCAGCAAAGAAGTACAGCCAGTTGGGGAAGGTCTTCCAGCAAAGTTCGTCTCACGGTTAGTTGGTCCCACTAACCAAAGGGAAGAAGTCCTCTCTGGAGATTCTCTTGTAGATTTGGAAAAGGAGTTTCAGCAAAGCAGCAGGGCTTCACCGGGCAGTTCAACGGTCCAGGAGGATGCAGCAAGCTTCTCTCCATGATTCCCTTGTTAGATGTTTTGTCTAGTGGTTGACTCTGTCTTCAGTTCAAGAAGCCTCGCCTTTTCATGCAGGATTCTCCCATTCATGCACAGCCTGGCTGTCACTCACACAGCAGGGTGGCTGTCCTTCAAGGACAGCCAGCCAATCTGGACTCGGTGCATTCGGTTGACCAAGGAGACTAAGGGCAGGGACGTTTCGGGCACCTCCCTCTCTTCCTGCCCTGCCAGACACACTGGAGCCAGTGGCGGGTTTCAGTACTGAAGCCCGCCAAAGGCAAATCGAACAAAAGGGTTAAACCTGGTTTGGCACGCAGAGTAAAAGCCAAGAAAGACCTCCCAAACAAGAAATGGCGAAAGAAGATCGGGCCATTTTGACACAATGGCCTCCCATGGGTCCTATACTGCAGCTGAGGATTCAGCCTGCAGTAGAAAAGCACAATGATAGGAAAATTTAAACCACTGCCACCAGCCATTTTAAAATCGTGAGGGGTAACATAAGAACTGTTACATGAGTAAGTAGAAAAAGGAGCTACTAAGTAACCTCCCAGCACTCCACATAATGTAGGGAGTGCTGGATCTACATAGAGGAAAGGTAAGTAAAGTCAATTTCACTTTACTATTATTGGTAACAGTAGTTCTCACAAGAAAAAGTATTTAAACCTTCAGAGAAATCTAAAGGATTTCCCTGTGACACTGCACTGAAGGTGCTTTCACCATACAAAAAGTAAATGCCTATGGAGTTTGTCAGCCTCTAAAAACAAAGGAAACAGATCATCCAAATCCGTGCAAAATACACGAGAGAGTGAGAAAAAGATCTCACTCCAGGAAAAGAATTAAAAAGTCCAGCAAAAGAGCTGGGGTTCTCTAACGTTGAAGGGAATTGGCACAGAACTCCTTTCTCAATCCTGCAGTGCAAGCAATAATTCAAACAGACGCCTCAGTCTCCATATAGGGTATCCATTACCTACACCACACAGCGCATGGCCTATGGACACAGATCACTCCAAAATCACGTTTACCTTTTGGAGCTACTAGCAGTACTCGAGGCCCTACAAGCCTTTCGGGTGCATCTAACAGGTCAAACAGTGCAGGTCCTCGGACAGCACCACTGCCATGTTTTACATAAACAAGCAGGGAGGCACACACTCCAAGTCTGTCCAGGCTAGCCCCGAAGGTTTGGCAGTGGACACTTAAGCGGAAGATGTTCCTAGTATCCCAACATGTTCCAGGGGAACTCAATTCTCTAGCAGACTCTTTAAGCAGAGATCCCCTATCCGAAGAACACGAGTGGCAACTCCTGAGTCATTTTAGACGTTATCTTTTCCTTCTGTGGCTATCCTCCTTTAGACTTGTTTGCCACAAGCCAAAATGCACAATGCCCAGACTTCGCATCCAGGTTTCTCCAACCCAGATCAAGGGGAAGGCCCTATGGATGAGCTGGTCAGGGAAATTTGCTTACGCTTTTCTACGGCACCGCTCATGAGCAGAATAGTGCACAAAATGCACCAGGATCAAGCAACTCTAATCCTCGTTGCTCCAATGTGGGCAAGACAACCCTAGTTTCTGCATCTGCTCAAACTGGCGATGTGCCACCCAGTCAAGCTCCCATGCCCAGTCAACATGCTCACCCAACATGGGGGGACAACGCTACACCCACATTCTCAGTCTTTGAACTTGTGAACTTGACTCTTGAAGTCAGTTTGTTCATTTAAAACTACCTCAAAGGTGTATGGAAATCCTCAAGGAGACATGTAAACCTAACACCACACTCTGTTACTTTAACAAATGGAAAAGATTTGCAATATGGTGGCAGTCATAAGCCCGATTGAATGTACTCCATCACAAATTCTTCACTACATTCTCCACTTACTAGACTCCTGCCTAGTATTCAATTCCAAGGTTCACCTAGCATCTCTTTCCGCGTACACCACTTCTCAAAATAAGGTGTTCTGGTGGAAAGTCCATGTGGTTAAGGTTTTCATGGCGGGAGTGAAGAGACTCCCCTCCCCCATTTCCAACCCTCCTCCAGGATTGGATCTCAATGTGGTATCTCTCAAAGCTCATAGGTGCACCCTTTGAGCTTATGCACAAATCCAGCCTTCAACATCTAACATACAAAACGGCTTTTTGGGTAGCCCCTTCCTCCATAGGAAGAGTCTGTGAACTTCAAGCTTTGTCAGTGCAAGACCCTTTCTTTGTTATCCACAGAGACAAGTTGTTAATAAGAACACATTTTAGGTTTTCACTTAAGTTCATATCCAAGTTCCATGTTAACCAATATATTGAACTATCCCCTTTCTTTCAAAATCTTTCAAGCACAGCTGAGAATAACCTCTCTACACTAGATGTAAGGAGGGTGATTCTTTACTATGTAAACAAGACAAAACCGCTAAGAAAAACAGACCAACTGTTTGTCTCCATAGCACCTGGCAGGGAACGTGATCAAGTTTCTAAAAACGCCACCTCCAGATGGATAGTGAAATGCATACAGCTCTGCTACTCCCTATCAAACACAGCGCTGCCTTTTACACCAATAACTCACTCTACCAGGGGTACAGGAGCTACCTTTGCCTTTATTGCAAATGTCTCTCTGGATGCCATTTGCAAAGCAGCTACTTGGCGTTCCATAGATACTTTTACTCAGAATTTCTGCATTGACAAACTAGTTTATTTATTGTTTGTTTGTTAGGCGCTTATAAAGGAAGTAAAACATGTTTCAAAGCTCCCACATGGCAACAGGGAAGGGGACAAGGAAAGTAAAATTTCAATTTTTAATACATAAATAATAATAATTAAAAAGTACAATGGGGAAGGGAAGACAAACCTAGTATGCCTTGTGAGTGTTCAGAATGTGTAGGTGCAGATGGGAGAGGGAATGGGATAGGTTCTGGGGTTGTAGAGAAGGAGCGAAGTACCCCTACCTCAACCAGCTCGCCCACATTGTCTATATGTTGGGAACCAGAGTGTGAGACACGTGCAGTACCACTGAAAATACCGATACCAAGGAGACTTCTGGAAGTAAGGTTCCCATTGAGAAAGCAAACCTGCATACATGACAGTATGATGGCCATTTGAATGAAATACCGGAAGAAACGGGACCAATGAAAGAGAGGAATGGAGACGTTGCACAAAGAAAGCCTGACTTACAATGGAAGAGATGCCGACACAAGAGAAGTGAAGATTGTTATGGAGAATTCTCAGAAATATCCCAATTCAGTCTACCTTAGAGACCCCAGCACCTTTCCTGGATTTTGAGGACTTGATTTTTTAACCTGGAAAGTGAGGCCCTTATTACCACCTTCCCCCATATTTTAATGTGATTTTTCATTTTTTTTGTACTGCTTCTTTTCGTTATGGAGTCTGACAAACTCCAAAGGCATCATCTTTTACATTGTGTCACACAGCACCTGTAGTGCAGTGACACAGGGAAGTCTCTTAGATGTCCCAAGGTTTAAATACCTTCTCTGGGATAAACTACATTTCCAGAGCAGTAAAGTGAAATTGACTTTACTTACATTTGTAACTTTCTAGACCCAGTGCACACCATCTTACAGTATGGTGCTGGAGGGGTTACCTGGTATCCCCTTTGTCTAGCTTCTCATGTAACATTTTTTTATTACCCTTTCCTCACTGAATGGCTGGTGGTAGTGGTTACTCTTTTACTTCCATGGAGGGCATTTACCACGGGCTGCGTTCGCAGCTGCAGTAAAGCACCCAAGGGTGCCATTTTTGTCAAAATGGCCCTGGTCGTTTTTTTTTTTTTCTCCATTTCTTTGTGGAAAGGTCCTTGAGATTTACTCTGCACACCAAACCAGGTTTAGTCCCTTTGTTCGTTTTACCTTTGGCGGGATTCACGAGTGAAGCCCACCTCTGGCTCTAGGGTGTCTGGGGTAGGCAGGAAGTGAGGGAGGTGCCTGAAACTCTGTGCTTAGTCTCCTGGGAGACCCAAATGCACTCTGTGGTGATTGGCTAGCTGACTGTCCGGCAAGGACAAGCCACCCTGCTGGGTGATTGACCGCTAGGCTGGAATGAAAGGGAGAGAACTGTATAAAAGGCGAGTCTTTTGGCTTGGAAGGCAGAGTCGACCACTGGACGAAGGAACCGAAGAGGAAGCCTGCTGCAACTCCTGGACCGTTGGTTTGCTGGTGAAGCCTTGCTGCAGTGCCGAAACACCAAGTTTGCATCGACCGAGAAGCCCCTGCAAGTACAACTTCTCCCCTTGAGTTGGTGGGACCAATCCACTCCAAAATAAGCCACCTGGACATCCATCTCAGAGCTGGTTGAATTTCCAGAGTTGCTGCTGGAAACCATAGAGCCAGGGAGAGAAATACCAGTTTGCATGCGTTGCTTTTAAGCTGGCCAAGAGCTCTAGGAAGATCCTCCGGACTGCCAGGAAGCAGGACTGACCGAGCCTGGGCCCCTTCAACAGAGTGTGGAACCCCAGAAGCCAGGAAAGTCCATATACAGAGCCAGGAACCGCAATGTTGCTATTTGCGGTAGACGCGAGAAGCTGAAACACTGAACAGCCACTGAAAGTGAAGTTTTTAACGGTTGCGAGTTTTGACCGTCCCAGTGCAGTGCATGAGTCCCCCGACGTCCTCCCTCTTGACCCCATGACTGAGGGCCAGGAACAGTGAGATCTGCAGAGCTGCACAGGAGCAGGAGTCATCTTGTCACGATCCATGACCCTGACCCCCTCAGGTAGAACAGCCCCCTGGCAGCAGTGGGGGTAAAGCGCTTCACACTGGCCCCAATGGCCTTAAAACTCCATCAAAAACATACATGGAGTCAATCCTGGCGCCTTTGGTGCCAGGCCATTATCGGGAATAAAGCAATACCAGTTTTGGACCTTAATCCAACATGGAGGCCTATTACACAGCTCATTTCATTAGAACCAAGCCATGCGGTCTAGTGTCTTGGGTGTGGCTGGGCCTGGAACTACTTTAACTGGGCTATTCAAAACCACACCCAAACAGCAGAACACGCTTCACGTTATTCTGCACTCCTGCAGCATAACGCTCAGTGTCCAGCTCCTGCTCATCTGCTTCTCTGGGCACCCGATCCTGAAGCCCTATATCCGGATTCCATCAATAACCTGGAAGAACAAGAACAGCGTAGTGGAGCAAGACGCTGAGAAGACAGAGAAAATGGAGGGAAAGAAAGAGACAGAATAGAGATGGAAAAGACATTATAACTCCCCTGCAAGACAGCAAGCGGAGTCGGAGTCACAGCCGGTCTGGACCCGACATAAGGGCACATGGGCCAGTGAAGCAACTAGGGCCATGAAACGCCTGCACCAACCACACGCCCTTCAGAGACGCAGGACGGTGGGCAAGCAGCGAGTCCTGGCAGCACCCTGCGCTTCTCTTACATCGTCCATCTCTGGGTTTCACCGCAACCTGCAAGGGAGAAGGAACAAGGTCAGCATTAACAAAGCACTTACGTGGGCAAGCAGCGCTTCGATCGCTCATCACTCCGGAACATCACTGCACCCTGTACAAAGAAGAGAGAACACAGGTTAGCAATTAACACCAAGAAACAGCGCAGCGCTCCGCATGAATAACTCACCGTGGTCTTCACCATCGGCGCGGCAACTCCGAGAACGCAACCATCCATGTGAAAACAAAAAGACATTGTTAGGGAACAGAATAGTGGAGCAAGACGCCGAGAAGACAGAAAACGGAGGGAAAGAAAGAGACTGAATAAAGACGGAAAAGACATTATAACTCCCCTGGAAGACAGCAAGCAGAGTCAGTCACAGCCGGTCTGGACCCGACATAAGGGCACACTGACCAGTGAAGCAACTAGGCCCACGGAACGCCCACACCAACCACGCACCCCTGCACAGAGATGCTGGACGGAGAGTTCAACACATAAAAACCTAAGGTGAGCAATAACCCCATGGGAGGGGATTTTGGACCAGAGGGAGGTACGAGTCCACCCATCACAGAACCAGAACACAGAACCAATCTTAACCCTCCATTCTCCTGTTATAGGCGCTACCCAACATCTGGCACAAGCCGAGAGGGGTCCGGGATAGCACTTAGACCTCCATCCAGTATCGTGTGGCGCCCCCGTGGAGACCAGGTGAGCGTAACACATCTGCTGCATCTTTTCTTCATTTAAAAAGTACTGTACAAAGTCTGAGTACGTAACTCTTGCTGTTGAGTTGCTTGCATCTTCTACCACTCACAAGTTCAACAGCTTGTGGCCCTACATTGATTCATCTTTTTCTTCAAAGACTTCTGAAACATTGTGCAAAGACTTTTCTACCCATCTTCAAAGAAGTACTTTAGCCCATATAGACTCTTGCTTATTGACTTTGGCTTAGCCTGTTTTAACTGAATGACTCTTATTGGGGGGTCTGAAAGTGTTTTCCTGCTGAAGAAATATTTGTGGTATCTTGTTTGCTCTAATAACCTTTTCCTTTGACTAGCTCTTAACTAATTCTGAATGCCATCAGTAATACATTCATGTCAACAGCACCCTTGCAATTGAAGTCACCTGAGGGTTTAGGTCTCTGCTGTATGTCATCCCAAATGGGTATTTACTGATTCTGTACTAAGAGATTGTGTAGTTTTGAAGTTTGTGTGTGGTGTCTTACAGTTCTCCCTTCTGAAGGAGGATTATATTAACTGACTGGTAAATAAATTAATAATTGTTTTATCAAGAGACCCTGTGTGTAAGTGTCTGCTTGAATACTTGTCACTGTGAACCTTTGTGTAACTCCCCTACAGCTCACATTGACCCATCTTGAGATTAGCCTGGCTACTCGTCCACACTACCAACCTGTGTAGTACAGACTTGTACCAAAGGTTGGGTTACTAGTGCCAGGAGGTCAGGGTTGTTGTAGTGCACCCTAAGGGTACTGCATACAATCTTGCCTAACAAAGATATTCTATAAGGCATCAAGAAAGTATCAAAGATAAGTGACATCTTGGGCTCAAGATGAAGAAACTTATGCTACAGAAACAATGAAGATATCAAGTCATTTCACACATGTAGATATGCTAAGAAACACAAGCAGACGAAGTATTCTTCAGGCTAGCTAAGTAGTGAATAGATTGCTGCAAGCACCAACGTATACATATACAGGAATAAATAAAGAATGGGTGTTTCCACTACGTGTTATAGCAGAACTGGACCAGAGAAGGAAGGCCTCTTTTCCAGTGTGACGCAGTTGAAAAAGCAATTAAATTAAAAAAGCAGATCTCAGAAAGGCGAGACTGGATCAGCCCTAAGGAGCCAAGGTCTTATCAGACTTGGATGAGCAAAAAGTACTTTCAAATCGTGTGAAAGAACGGAACAAGGATGACGTCGGAGGTCTATTAAAAAAAAATATTTTAAATGTACCAGAGCTCAATTTTGTGGGCTTCAGTCATGTGGAAGGATGAAATTGGACAAACATGACGAACCACACCTATGCATGAAGGCAGTGCGTGCCTTCACTCCATTGAATTCTCTACAGCAAAGAATATTTCCAAGGACTAGTTCAAAGCCTTAATTGACAGCAGACCACTGAGGTGATGATAGATGATATGCTAATTGGTGGGAAGCTTTGGTATGACCAGCTCACCAGCACTTTGAAGTCCAGCCTGCGCGCTGCTAAAAGTAGGTGGGAAAAGTAGTGACGGATCAAGAGTGCCAACCAGTTGTAGGGTGGCGGCTTAATTAAGGGCCCTATAGTTTGTGTAGCCAGTGGGACGTTGTGTATTTAGTGACGTTCATAGTGACCTGTTTGCTATCAGATGTCCGTAGATGTCTGTTGTACTCCCTGTTTTAGATAATTGATATTAAAACAGTTAACCTTTTTGCCAACTACCCGAGTCGTTTCGATTATTGATGTTTGAGTAACTGCTGCATCCCCATTCATCTCCTAGTACTGCTATCTTGTCTTAAAGGGCTGGGGCGACTCCCTCAGTTCAGGGTTCTCAAGGGTGACCAGCCGGTAAAGTGCATACTCCTACGTCCCGCCCCCTTTCCTCCATACTTATGGGACATTCCTCCGTCCTGTGGGACGGGACCGGAGCACTTTGTAAAAGCATCCAAAAATATTGCCAACATTTTTGTCTTTCCTCTTTCTACGCGGGGGTCGGCACGCGGCCGTAGCCCCGCCCATCTCGGCTCGGCCCCGCGCATCGCCCATCAGTCCTTTTCTCCCCTTGTTCGGGACTGGACGCACATGCATCCGCGGAAGATTTCTTCCTTTTTCCTTCTCTCTGGCTCTTGCTAGCGATCGTATACTAGTCTCTGTCGTTCAAACTAGACTTTCCAGATTGTTCATCGTGTCATTGACGCTTCGAGAGGGCGGATCCTCATCCTCTTTGTTTAGAGTGTTTGAGTCTGGACCACCGTTGGGACTCCTGTTTTTATTGCGATTCCCGTCCGGGCACTTCAGCGTTGATTGGAGTGGTGGGAGGAGGTGTTTCGATGTACTCCTCCTTCGCATTTTCAATCTTTTATCGAATAAAAGAAGAAATGCCCGGTAAGTTCTTTACTTTTCAGAGCACCCCGGCCGGGACACACCCAGCCCGGGAAGAGCCCGGAAAGGAGGAGCGTCGACCACGCTTATCACCGGGGATTCCCCCGAGTTGCGTTGTGGGCCTAATAATTGTACCAGAGTTTTCTCTGAGGGTCTCCGTAAGGGGACTGTGGATACAGGAGTACGCTCAGAGGCCCCTCCTGTGGGGGAGCTGCTTGTAGACCCAGTTCTACTGAGTCGTGGGGTACCAGAGCTCGCTCTGAGGCCTCTATCGGCTTCCCTCAAAAGTACCGGGGTGCGCCCCGAGGCCTTGGTTGGGCTCCGCAGGAGGGTGTGCTTTCGCGGGTGTTCACCCTGTCTCCTTCGGAGCGTACCAGCCTGTTCTTGCCGAAGGATGTTTTGGTCAAGGTCCGTAGGGTCTGGGAAAAGCCACACTCTGGACTTTTCATCAATAAGAAAATTGACGTGCGAAACAGGCTGCATTCTTTGGAAGAGGTGGCCCTATCATCTTGTCTGCCCCCCCACCCCCCCTCTTCTCCACGGTGGTGGCAGCATCCTCTTCTACGACGGCTACTCAGGTCATGGGGAAAGAGGACAAGCTCCTCGACTCCCTTGGGAGAAAAATTTTCGCTGACTTGGTTTTGCAGCTCCGGCAGGCCAATTCAGAACTGGTGTTGGCGGGGGCGAATATGAAGATGTGGAAAGGTCTGTCTGAGTTTGAGGAGTTCATTCCGGTCGAGAAGCTGGAAGACTTTAAGGTGGGGATTATCAGATGCCAGAGTCTTGACCCAGGATCTGCTGGAGGCCGTGGCTCATCAGATCGACACTTCGGCTCGGGGCCTTATGCTGGGAGTTGATACCTCTCGACAGGGGTGGTTGCATGCTACCAAGTTCTCAAAGGAGGTGCAGGACAAGGTGTTGGACCTGCCGTTTGACGGTAAGTAGCTTTTCCATTCCACAACAGAGGTGGAGCCAGCCAAAACAAAGGACAGCACCCAGACAGCTAAGTCCTTGTCCGTCCTGGTTAAAACTCCTTTTAGGACTCAGAGACCGTTGTCACAAAGCCAGCCCTCCTCTGGTTTCAGGGGGTTTCTAGACCGGAAATCCCGCAGAGTGGATGCCCCTTCGGTAATTCCCGCCGGAGGCAGCAACTAACTCAGTTTTTCTCCCGCTCCTCAGCCTCCTCCTCAGGTTCAGGTGGTAACACCACCGAAAAGCCTGCCAAATGAGGGTTCTCTGCGCTCGCCCGAAACCCCGGTGGGAGGACGCATGCGTCTCATTGGGAGGTGTGGCAGACCATCACTGAGAACAGGTGGGTCTTGTCAGTCGCTCGGGCGGGCTTCTGCGTACCCTTACCCCACCCTTCAACCCTCCTTTCCAGTAGTCTGGGTCGTCCTCCCTAAAAGCCGAGGTTCAGATACTTCTGGACCTCAGAGCTGTAGAACCTGTTCCCCTTGGGGAATGAGGGGAGGGCTTCTACTCCCGGCTGTTTACGGTGGCCAAACCCAACCAGGCTGGCCCGCGCACCATCCTAGACCTTTCCCAGTTCAATCTTTTCCTACCCCAAGAGAAATTCAAGATGATCACGCCCGGCCAGATACAGTCCTCCTTGCAGATGGGCGATTGGCTCAGCGTGGTGGCCCTTCAGAATGCATACATGCATATTCTGATCTGGAATCCACACAGGAGATATCTCCGTTTCTCTGTGCGAGAGGAACACTTCTAGTTTCGAGTGCTTCCTTTTGGCCTCAGCTCGGCGCCGCGTGTGTTCACGAAGATTTTGGTGGTCGCGGCCTGTCTTCGTCTGCAGGGTATCCATGTGTATCCATATTTGGACGACTGGCTTTTACGCAGCCCTTGCCTGTTGAAAGCCACCTGCAATCTCTCCTCCAGCTCATGTTCCACCTCAGGCTGTCGGTGAACTGGCGGAAATGTTCCATGACAGTCTCTCAGGGCTTGACTTTCCTGGGTTTTCGCTGGAACACGATCGACTGCAGAGTGTACCTGACCGGGGACAGAATGGCGGCTCTGTTGGTCACGTGTCAGATGTTTGCGCAGTCAGAGAGCATGTCGGCCTGGTGGTTCCAGAGGCTTCTGGGCCTCATGGCCTTGTGCGTATTGGCGCTTCCTCTTGCTTGTCTCAAGATGAGGCGGACTCAGATGGCTCTTCATAGTTCCTGGCGTCAGGCTGTGGATCCGGACTCCAAGTTGATAATGATTCCGGCTTCCATGAGAGCGGACCTAGAGTGGTGGTCATCTCTCAGCAACCTGTCGGTGGGGGCAGGTTTTCAGGACCCAGCCCCTATGGTGATGTTCACAACGGACTCCTCCCTTCTAGGGTGGGGTGCGACGTTGGATGATCTTCAGGTCTCGGATCTTTGGTCGTCTCAGGAAAAGTTCCTCAACATAAATCTGGAGCTTCTGGCGGTCTTCCTAGCGCTCAAGGCGTTCAGACCGATCATTGCCAACAAAGTGGTCTGTATCTGCACGGACAATGTGGTGTCAATGTATTACATCAACAAGCAAGGGGGCACCAAGTCTCCCCCTCTCGTGCACCTGTCCATCCAGATTTGGGAGTGGGTGGTTCGTCATGGTGTCTGGCTAGTTGCAGTACACATTCCGGGTCAGCTGAATGTCACAGCAGATGCCCTCAGTCGGTGGACGATGTTCAGCTACGAGTGGGAATTGAAGGCGGAGATCTTCTCATGGATTTTCCTGCGTTGGGGCACTCTGGAAGTCGACCTCTTCGCAACAGCGGCAAACAAACTTCCTCTGTATCCCTTCAGAAATGGGCTCAGAGCCTCCTCTCTGGGGGATGCTCTCGAGATTCCATGGCACAACATGAGGGCTTATGCTTTCCCGCCTCTGGTTCATTGGACGATTTGCAAACTGAAGAACACGGTGAACTGTTCCCTTCTACTCATAGACCTGTGGTGGCCGGCCAGGTTTTGATTCTCAGAACTTCAACACCTGTCGGTGTATCCTCCGATCAGGTTACCGGTGAGCCCCGATCTTCACTAGGGGGAGCAACAGCTGTGACACCCTCCCCACAATCGCTCAGCTTGGCGGCATGGTGCCTGAGTTCAGGTCTTTAGAACATCTTCATCTGTCTGCGGATAACATGCATATTATTCAGCCAGGAAACCCTCGACTAGGTCCCAGTACAGAAGCAAATGGCTCAGGTTCTGTCATTGGTGTCTACAAAAAGAACTGGACCCAAGTGCGGCTACGATTGACACGGTACTGTCTTTTGTATCCCACTTAGCAGAGTCAGGAATTCACATTATGTCATGCAGAACTTATCTTTCGGCGGTATCTGCCTATCTATCTACAGACACGTGCTCTTACTCTCTGTCTAATCCAGTGGTTAAGAGACATTTCGCAGGCTTGACGCGCCGTTATCCCCCGGTTCGTAGTCCGCACCCATCGTGGGATCCTTACGACGTTGTGCCATAAACCTTTCGAACCAATGGCCACGGTGGACCTTGAGCACCTGTCGTGGAAGGTGTCCTTTTTGGTTGCCGTTACCTCAACATGGCGTGTGAGTGAGCTCCAGGCTTTGTCTGTGGAGCATCCCTTCTTGGTTTTTCACAAGGATAAGGTGGTCCTACGGACAAACCCTTCTTTCCTGCCGAAGGTGGTCTCTGATTTCCATCTAAATCAATCTCCCTGCCGGTCTTTTTCCCGAACCCTGCTTCAGAAGCGGAAACGGTTCTGCACTGCTTGGATGTTAGAAGAGCGCCTAAGTTCTATCTGGACAGAACTTCCGAATTTAGCAGCTCTTCTCAACCGTTGGTGACCTTTGGTAATCCACAAGGTAAGCAGGCCTCTAAGGCGACCATCTCCAGATGGATCGCTGCCTGTATAACACTGTCCAAGGACTGCACACCTGGTGCGGGGCAAGGCAGCCGCGGTTGCCTGTCAGAAATATGTCCCCTGGGAGACCATTGCAAAAGCGGCTACTTGGGCCTCCCCATCGGCTTTTTGTAAACATTGTCTAGATCTGAGCTCCAGGTCTGATGCTCAGTTTTGTCAGGCTGTGCTGAAGAACCTTTTTCAGTAAGGGATTTTCCATCCACCTGTTTTCCTGTAAGGAGTGCTTGGGAATCTCCCATAAGTATGGAGGAAAGGGGATGGGACGTAGGAGTATAACCAGGTTACTCACCGTAGTGACCACCTTACTCCTAGTCCATAGTCCCCTTTCCTCCATACGCCCGCCCTCCATCCCCTCTAATAAGGTTCCTCTGTTATTGCTAAAAGGTCTCTGACCTGGCGATAGAAAAGGGCTGATGGGCGGGGCTACGGCCGCGTGCCGGGCCCCGTGTAGAAAGAGAGGAAGGACTAAATATGTTGCCAAATTTTTCCATGCTTTTACAAAGTGCTCTGGTCCCGTACCACAAGTATGGAGGAAAGGGGACTATGGACTAGGAGTAAGGTGGTCACTAAGGTAAGTAACCTGGTTAATGCAGGTAAGTGCAAGCCTCCAAGGGTGGAGGGTGAGCCGAGGCAAGTGCTGAGGCTAGACAGCAGTTGGGATGATTTGGAGTGGCTCTTCCGTAGATTTAGAAGGTCGTGCTGAAGACGCTGAAGGAGGGGGGAGGATGTTCCAAAGAAGGGAGCTAGCTGAGGAAAGCGATCAACCACCTGCCCTCGGACCGCTTTACAAGGAATTGGTGCCAGAGGAGCGCAGGGGTCCAGAGGTTTGAAAGCAGATTCACTGGTGGGACAAGCAGTGCTGAAAATCTATTTGCCGCTGTACCTGCGCACAACCCACCACCTTCTCCAGACACTGCTCGCTAGTCTATGCATAGCATGTGATCTAAGCAGATCCACAAGCCTCAGAAGGGATACTTTACTCACCGTAATGGTATTTCTGATGCTTGTTAATCTGCTTAGAATCACATGCTATGCATATAGTATGACATTCAGTGGTAACTGTGGAGTATTGCGTCTTGTCTTTCGAGAATCTAAAGGGTACGTCGACATGGGCGTGCCTGTAACACTATCCCTAACGTGATGTGTAGTGTACCCAAACTCCCTCACGCGTCGAGGTCCCTCAGATAGTTTTTTTTCCGCCCAGCTATCTGGTCGCCTTAATGCAGAGCTCTTCATAAAACATAGCGTTAATGTTATATTTCTCGACCTTTGGTCATTTATTCTCATTGTCACTCCTTTCGACGGTTGATTCCTGTGCCACCGCCGAAGACTGCTGACGATAGAATTTCGACAGCTGTTGATACGGTTGGCGCTGCTGACCACGTGGCCGGGCCATCTGGCCGGCCTGTACAGTAGCGAGAGTGGGGTTGGGGTGGTCCTAATCTTTTCAAGAATGCCTTTCCTTTTCCCATTTTTGTTCACTTGGGTTTGTCGTCACTATCACAATCCTGCGCCATGGACAGGACTCCATTTAGATTTTTGTCCTTCCTGTAAGTCAAAATTTCTGTGGAAAGACGAGCACAGTCGGTGCAATAAGTGTCTCCCCCTCGATCACGAGGTTTCCTGTGCCGCCTGTAACCTCCTACGTCCCAAGACTATTAAGGATCGCCGTTTGAAATGGTGGGCAGCCTTCGGTATGTCGCAGGTCGAAAGTAATTTCCACAGCCGCTGAGTGTGACGAAGAGGTTAGCGATGACCAAGGCTCCACTTCGGAGGCCATTGACCAGAGAGTTCTCGATCCGCAGCGTCCGTCCCCGACAGGCACACCGAGAGTCCTGCTATGGGGGCAATACATCCCGACCACAGGGACGCACCCGATTCCCATGCAAAACCCACAATCCATGGTTCTGCTTCGGTGGTCCAGTCGAAGCGCTCCAAAGTGCCAACGGGCACATCGGATTCTTCGGCGGTGCCCGCTGATCTTTTATGATCGGCAGCCCTCCCCGCAACCACGACAGCGGCATGCGTCCAGGTAGTCCAGAAGTAAGGGCGCTAGCACCAAAATTCAAATGGCCGTCGAGACGCCTCCAAAGAAAGCGCTGACACCGCTTAAGGCTCCAGTGATGCCGAAATCCACCGCGCAGCCTCCAGCTCAACCGTTACACCGCCCTGTAACCCTGAGCATCAGCAATCTTATTGCAAGGATCGCCTCGGCAGTGAAACATAAGGAACAGTCGAAAGAGGCGTCTAAACGGAAAGAAGGTTTAAAGATGCGTCGTGGCGCCCAGAGCCTCAATAGGATTGCTCTGAGAGCCCCTTGTCTTTAACTAAGACTTTAGGGGAAAAATCTTGATGCTCTAGAGAGGGAAATTGTCAGGAAGACCCCTTTCCTCCCCTGGACTCCTGGTTCATCATGGACCAGAGAGAAGTTCGAGGGGTGCATGAACAGACTGGAGAAGTTTGTTGAATTCTCAACTGTTTGCTCCAAAGAGGCCTTGTGAGGAGTTGCCTTATACGCCTATGGTTACGTTTCAGAGTACCTTTGATGCTCCTCATGAAGAAAATGTTTTTGACCTTACTGATGTTCCTGTGGAAACATACGTACAGGATGATCCTTTTGGGGACTCTAATGATGACCCTGCTGATCCCATGGTGGGGTTGGGGGAAGACAACCATCCGGTTGATAATCAACCTTGGTCTTCCCCTACCTCGGACCCTGACGCCTTGTGTATGGATTCCCCTCCTACCACACCAGTTCATCAGGCCTCGGCTGATTACGATCAAATGGCGTTCAACGCCATCTTAAAGAAGGCGGCAGAACATTTCCAAATTGCCACACAGGAGGCTGTTCCGAATTTAGATTTTGTTGAAGACCTACTACAGGAAAAGCCTCCTGCTAGTCGGGCCATTCCTTTACTGAACTCTACTGAGACCCCTGGCTCCTTCATTGTTAACACCAGCTCAGAGCAGAGCAGGGCAGTTAATCCCAGGTTGGAGGAGCTGTTTCGCCCTTATCCTACAGACCCCCTTTACATTAAGGGGCATGCCACTCCGGTTTCCCTGTTACGACAGAGGAAGAGGGTGGATGTCCCCCTGTCTACAGGTGAAACACTGCCTGATCAAGTATGCAAAAAGATGTACTGGAGGGTGGGGGGGTGGGTTACGACTGCAGCAGCAGTCTCCACACACATAGCCAACAACGCCACACTGTTGGCCAACTATGTGGACGTTTAATGGAACCTGCTGCAAGAGGGCCTTCAAGAGGTCCCTGAACTGCTGCGGGCTCGTCTGCTTGCGATCGTCTCTGAGGGCTAGTAGGTGAACCACAATATTCATAAAAATACTTTAGATGCTGCTGAAACAGCAGGCAGGACTTTAGCGCAGGGCACCCTACTAAAATGGCACGCCTGGTTGAGGAACTCTGGGTTTAAGCTTGAAACCTAGGCATCCTTGATAAACCAGCCGATTGAGGAAGCCAACTTGTTCGGCAAGGCCGTTGATGAGGAACAAGAAGGAACATGAGTCTCCAGTCCTTGAACCAGATTCTCGCGTTTATGGGCAATCTTGCTCCCCTCACAACCAGTATGGTTCAGGAAACAACTGGTCCCCAGGACAGTGATCTAACACCACCACCACGTATCCACCTAGAGGACCACAACGTGGAAAGGGTATGGGCCGGATTTCCACCCCCAGAAGCTCCCCAGCCTCAGGTCAGAAATTACCCTCTGATCCGGGTCCCCTCCCATGCCTCCCCGTTCAGGGGTCGCCCAACATCATTCCTTCCTTCCTTCATGCATGGCAGGGGATAACAGACCAGTGGGTACTCGAGTCCGTTTCCCATGGGTACTGCATAGAGTTTTGCTGACCACCTCTATTCAGACAGCCAAAAACAAGACTCCTTATGCCGGAACACATACGCATCCTGCTGCAAGAGGTCGAGATCGGGCAGGAAAGGGCGCCATAGAAGTCGTCCCTCTTCTACAGGTAATCAAGGGTATTTATTCAGTGTACTTCCTTGTACCCAAAAAGGATCTTGCATGCGCCCTGTGCTAGACTTACGCCCAGTGGACAAATTTGTCACAGCTCAAAAGTTTCGTATGGTCACGTTGCAGGAGGTAATCCCTCTGCTAAAACAGGGGGAATTACATGGCAACATTGGATATGAAAGTATTTCAATGTTGCTGGCGCACAGAAAATACCTAAGGTTCATGATAGAAGACAAGCACTATCAGTTCAAAGTACTCCCCTTCGGCATTGCCTCAGCGCCAAGGGTGTTTACGAAGGTAGTGGCAGCAGCGCACACCTGCGCAGAGAATCCATTTTTGTTTACCCTTACCTCGACGACTGGCTTAGATCAGGGGACTCCACCGGCATATGCCTGTTGAACTCAAAAGACGATAGACCTCTTATTCAGCCTGGGATTCTCCATCAACAAGAAGAAATCCAGCCTAGACCACAGTCAAGTTAAACACTTTCTAGAGGCCCTAATTCGGACAGAAGACGGCCTCAGCTTCCTCTCCAACGAGAGGGTTCAAAACATGGGACAACACCCGGCGGCAGGGGCATACAAAAACCACAACACACTAAGCACACAACCCCACCACTGATTTCGACGGTTCCGCCGAAAAAGGTGGAAGCGCCAACAGGGCCGTCGAAAGTTTTGGCGGATTCCTCTGATCGGGTAGATCAGCAGACTTTCCCGCATCCGCAGCAGCATCTTGCGACTGGACACTCCAAAACAAGGGTGCTACCCCTAAATCGGGTTTACACGTCGAAGCGCTGTCATTCGACTGTCCCTAAAGGCCCGGTAGGCCCAAAAACTACTAGCAGGCCTCTACTGCTAGGCTCTCTGATACTGCAGTAGGCGGTAATTCTACTGATAGGCCTACGAACCCGTTAACTCGCGTTGATTTGGCTGAGATTGAAGACAGTATTGCTAGAATTATTTTGGCAGTTGGGCTTGTACCTACACCATCGAAACGAATGTGGCAGCCCACCTACTAGTCTAAAGACACGCCATGGTGTCCTGATACTCGCGAAACCTACAAGGACAGTCAGGAGCCTCTGTCCAACACCCTTGGAGACAAATGTTGACGCCAAAGGGCGGAAAATGACGTTTTTCCACATTTTAGGCCCTTCTGGTTCCTCTAAGTGGACAAGGGAGAAATTTGAAGGGTGCATGGATCGTCTTGAAAGGATTGTCTCGCTTTCTGAGCATCCTTCCCCCTAAGAGATCTCGTGAGGACCCTCTTTTAAGATCAGCTTCACGTTTCCAAGAGAATCTTGACTCTCAGCCCTCGGTTCCTGTCCTCCATGAAGATGTGGTCCAGATGGACACTTACCAGGAGATCTACAGCTAAGAAGACCCTTCCTTCCTGCAAGACTACACCTGAGGACTAGGTGGATGCCATGGACAACTGGGAGGAAACCCAGTAAGTGGAATTGGAGCAATGGACACTCCTCACAGAAGATCAGGACACTGATGTTCTATGCCTCCATCCACCCCGGCTCACCGGGCCTCGCCTGTAGACTACCAAATGGCCTTCAATGCCATCTTAAGGAAGGCAGCAGATCACTTTCAGATCACTACTCAGGAGGCGGTACCTGAACAAGATTTTTTGGAGGACATTCTCAAGGAGAAACCCCCCTCAAGCCAAGCCATTCCCTTCCTAAATTCTGTTAAAAGAAGATTGTCCCTCTCCCTGGTGACACTAGCTCAGACCAATGCAGTGAAAAGAGTGGAAAAATTATTTCGGCCAGCTCCTTCGGCCCCTCAGTATATTAAAGGCCACGCCACCCCCGACTCCTTGGTAGTCACTACCACCCGGAAACGGGCAGGAGTACCCCTTGCTATAGGGGAGTCCCCTTCCCTGATAAGGAATCGAAGAGGTTGTACACCCTAGGTAAGCATGTTACCTCAGCAGCTGCATACACCACACGCATAGCGAATAACACCACGCTGCTGGCCAGTTATGCAGACGCACAATATAACCTTGTACAAGAAGGTCTCCAAGAGGTTCCTGAACCGTTAGGTCCAGGCTTCTCACCCTCGTGGCTGAGGGCAGGCAGGTAAATCAGAATATAATCAAGAACACTTTGGACATTGCTGAGACAGCAGGCAGGTCTCTGGCCCAGGGTGCCCTACTCAAGCGGCACACTTGGCTTCGTAGCTCAGGGTTGAAGCTTGAAACACAGGCAGCTCATCAACAAACCCATAGAAGAGACCAATCTCTTCGGGAAAGCGGTCGACGATGCCCTGGAGACGGCCAAGAAAGATCATAATACTCTTAAGTCATTGCAACAAATAACTCAGAAACCTCCCACTGGTTCTCCTCGGTCCTTTCGAGGGCAGTCCTGTGCAAGTCAGAACAACTATAGCACGGGAAACTATAACTCTGGACAAACATCAGGAAGCCCCGCCTACTACCCACCTAGGGTTCAGCAACTCGGGAAGGGCAGAGGTAGAGGCTCCATCCCCAAAGGAGCCGCAGCCTCTGGTCCGAAATGACCAACAGATCCACGTCCCCTCCCATGTCACCCCGGTCGGGGGCCGTTTAACATCTTTCCTAATGGGAGAGGATAACTTCAGACCAATGGGTTATAAAGACAGTCGCCCACAGGTACTGCGTGGAATGCACCTGACCGCCACGCTCACGGCACCTCTCACCGGACCATCAGCAGATCCTGAATCGGTGGTGGAAGCGCTGCTGGGAAAGGACGTCATAGAAGCCGTCCCTATTCAGGTAAACAAGGGTATTTATTCAGTGTACTTCCTTGTACCCAAAAAGGACCTCACCATGTGCCCTGTTCTAGACTTGCGCCCAGCGAACAAGTTCATAAAACCTCAAAAGTTTCGTATGGTAACGCTACAGGATGTGATCCAACTGTTGAAACAGGGGGAACACATGGCAACATTGGAAATGAAAGATGCATACTTTCATATTTCAATGTTGCCAGCTCACATGAAATATCTAAGGTTTACGATAGAGGACATGTATTACCAATTCAAAGTGCTCCCCTTCGGCATCGCCTCAGCACCAAGGTTGTTTGCGAAGGTCCTGGCAGTAGTGGTGCAGACTGTCCGTCCTGGTTTACCCTTACCTCAAAGACTGGCTCATAACAGGGGACTCTTACGACACATGCTTTTTGAACACACAGAAGACCGTAGACCTTCTCTCCAGTCTGGGATTCTCCAACGAGAAGAAATCCAGTCTAGTCCCCAGTCAAGTAAAACAATTTTGGGGGGCTCTAATCTGGACAAAGGACGGCCTCGTCTTCCCCTCCAACGCGAGGGTTCAGAACATGCTTTTTCAGATCACTCAATATGTAGCCAGTCGGGAGATGACGGTATGCAAGCCATGCGCTTGCTATGTATGATGGCGTCATGCATTTACTTGGTGCCCCACGCGCGACTGCGTCCCAAGAGTGGCTCAGCAGCCAGTGGTGTCAGGCCAGCGTACAATGGGAAGATCTGGTAGTTGTCTCGCCAGCCCTCATTCTCTCTCTGCAGTGGTGGTCCAGGGAAAACCTCTTGAAGGGGAAAACCTTCGCCACCCCTGCAGTGGAAGCCACTCTCACGACAGACACATCACTCACGGGGTGGTTGGCTCACCTGCTTCAGCCGACAGTGCATGGAGTGTGGTCCCTGGAGCTATTAGCGGTGTTCAAGGCACTGAAAGCCTTTCAAACGCAACTACAGGGGAAGACAGTGCTGGTTCTGAAAGACCGCACCACAGCCGTGTATTACCTGAACGAACAAGGGGGCACACACACTCCAGGGCTATCCAAGCTGTCCCAAAACATTTGGATGGGGCTCTCAAACACCAGAAGTTTCTGTTGTCCCAACACGTTCCCGGGGAACTCAATATTCTGGCAGACGTGCTTAGCAGAGATTTTCCACTGCCAATACAATACGAATGGCGTCTGCACAAAGACATTTGTGATGTCATCTTTGATGTCCTGGGTGTTAGTCTTAGCAGTGCACGGTGGTAGTGCAAGTTATGGTTGTTTAGCTCACCATAACTGGCAAATTTCTGGGGTTTTTCGATTTTACTTGAAACCATTTTTTTTTTCTTTGAATTTCATAGGTTTTTACCAGTGCATGCTATTTTCCTACAACTTACTACTACAACTTACTAATATCATACTTGCCCAATATAGCAATGTTTGTGCCCAATGTACAAAGTGTCACCTTAAAGCTCTGCCATTTCCCACCTTCTGGAATCATTTTTAACACTTCCATACACTTTTTGCAACTATTTCAACTAGTTTTGCATCCGTAGTTGTCTACGAACATCTGACTTGATAGTGGACCTTCCGGACAGTGCCACATGACCATACCCTGGTGCGCCGCATGACGTGTCCGAAAACCCATCCGCACTTCACGATAAGATCTCGGCTTCGCAGACAGTTCAGAACTGCATTTTCTACTGATCTAGGAACTTTCAACTTCAACATTTCCCTTGCACCGCTCCAACACCTATTCCTACTCATTATCCATTAACAATCTACTACACAGTACATATTTTTAGCAAAACTGCTATTTATCTTAAAATGGCATCAGCTAATGCCATCCCTCCTCTCCAAGAGCCACCACTACTGTAATCAAGGAGCATGAGAAACACTGCCCCCTACCTTAGAAATAACACACGTGCAACATTTTCCCTTGTCCAGGTACCCCTCCATATTAGTGTTTGGTTCCTCTTCCCTCATTTCCCTCCCCACCTTCCGGTCTCAGCACTCCTGCCAAAAAAAAATAAATATCCTAAAACAACAAAAGACATATTCCTTTAGGAACCACCTTTCACAGTTAAAATATAGAACTAAAAAAAAGTATAGACTCCATATACTTTATATTTCTCAGTAAAGTACAAAGACTCAATTAGATTGTCCCCAGCATTTCCATTTGCATTTTGTGTTATGCTAATGGGAATATTGTGGCGTTCATCCTCCGTTCCCGGGACTGGAACGGTGGATACCGGCCCAGCAGCCCAAGTGAAGCGAGGGTGTATAACGAGGTCTCTGGACCATTAGCACCATAGGCTCCCAAAGCGGGAACCCGGGGTGCTAAAAAAGAGGATTTTTCTTCCTACACCGGGACGTCTGCGGGATTCCAGTGTAGGAAAGAAAATCTTTTTCCAAGATGGCCACCATGGAAAGGGAAGGCGAGGGTTCCATACAGGGCCCCTCTTCGCTTTCCATCGCAGCCTGCAGAAGGCAAAAAGAGAACCCTATGACCATATTGCCACAAGCACATTTTTCTTCCCTTTCAGATCTATCCTAATTTCGAATACCTTTACCACAAAGCCAGTCCCAGGTGGACATGGCCACTTTAATCCTATGTTTTGTCCCTTATGGTCATGGCCAGTAGCAAGATTGTCCGGATCATGACCTCATTCCATGACCCGGACAATGTGGCCATTGCCCATGGCCACAGGCTACCCCTAAATCAGTAAAGGTATACCGCTATTTTTTGTAGCTACATTATGACACTTGTCAAATAATAAAACACTGGCACATTTTATAAACCCATGCTTGTAGGTCTTTGCCAATGCTCCTTACGCAAGTTTGCTGGAAATCATCCCATGTTTTGTTTTTTCAAAAGTGTCAAACGTATGCACATACAATCGCCATATAACCTAGCCCCCACTTGACAAAATCCATTCAGACTTTACGAAAACATCTATATCTAGATCTATAATCTTTTTGCAAACCTTTGTGTAGATTGTCAAATGACACCACATTTATAAGCCTTTCAAATATTTTGGGACCACCCTCTAATTTTGTTCCCTCTTGACAGAATCCAACCAAACTGCATACTCACTCAGAATCAGGTCAGAAATATACATGCAATATTTCATGCAGTTTCATTAAGTGGCGCCAAAGTTATAAGCAATCCAAGAACTGCATTTCACCAACCCTATAATCCTGAGGTGTCCGAACTTTACAGGAATGTTCGCGAACATCCAAACTGTTTGCAGACTTTCGCAGCAAAAAAGTTTTTTTTTTTTTGCTTCTTGCAGCCATATTGCATCCCATCCTCATCACCCCTCACCTCTCCAGAGATTATTTGATAAGTGCAATGTTGTGTATTTTATGTTTTTACCGCGATTTCCACAGACACCGTCCGCTGTCCGCGAACCCAAGATGGTGGGCGTTTCCAAAAATGTGACACTTCACGCTCTTCACCATTCAATCAGTGAACACGTTGCATGTCCGCGGATATGACACGAGCCGATTAACCAATGAGTGTCCTATCCGCGGAGCGAACAGGGATGTGTGTCCACGGAGCGTACATAGATATCACTCATTTTTTGTGACCTACTTTTTGATCATTTTAAAAAAACTACTGGACGGATTTTCACCAAATTTACAAAAGCAATGACATTTGTGATATCATCTTTGATGTCCTGGGTGTTAGTGTTAGCAGTGCACGGTGGCGCAAGTTATGGTTGCTTATCTTACTAGAACTGCCGAATTTCAGGGGTTTTTCGGTTTTACTTTGAACCATAACGTCCCTTTAACAGTTTTTTTTTCACTGAATTTCATAGGTTTTTAGCAGCACAACTTAACCATAATATCCCTGACTTTAAATACATGTAACATAGAACATTCTGAACCCTTAGCAAGTGATTTCGATGTTCGCGGACTACCGCCATGTCCGTGGACATATCGAAAATCTGAGCGTGGTGAATGTAAATTTAAATGGTGTGCCCCATTTCCCCTTTGAGGTTGGCTCTGAAAAGAGCCGTTTTTTTTGCAGATGCTTGACAGACACCTGTTATTTAGTCTTTTTTTTCTTACTTTACTCCTAAAATCTTCCCGTAACCTTCTCCAAAGCAACCCTTACATTCCAAAACAGCATGGCATTTCCCATAAAAGATAAGGAAATGCCATCTTCTTTAAAATAAACAGCATTACTGGAATCCATATTCTCATTATTACAGAAGAACATACCAGCTCTAAGCATGAAAGCACACATGCCTCGGTTGATTACACACCTAGCATTGTTTTGCTGAGGACAAAAAACTGAACTATTGTCCCATATTGCCCTAGGTAGTAATCCAGAGAAAATTACTTTGGCATTTGGAAGGATGTTCATTACTGCTTGAACCAAGTGTTCCAAATCTGCCAACAAAGTAGGAACACTGACATAGCCCAAATGGAAAGCACCATAGTGCAAAACTACCACATGGGGACTGTTCATCCTGCCCATATCTTCACAAACTTGTACATTTCCCAGTACATTGCAATCAGGCACAGTGCTCCACACCACCTCCACTCCTTTAACATCAAAATTCTTTGCAACATGCCTGCATTGAGCATACTGTTGTAAACCATGCACAAACAATCTCCAAGCACCAACACCCTGACTTTCTCCACTTCTGCCATCTTCACTACACAGTCTCGTTCAACACAAATCCACAACCTCAACATCTGATTGGCTGATCCCTACAGTCTTCTTTCCATGCTGGATTTGCTGGAAAACCCCGGATGTAGCACGCCCTGTCCACGGACAGCCGCGGTGTCCGTGGACCACGTAACTCTTGGACAGCCCTTCTACCATTTCCACTTCACTCTCTGTGCCGTTCCCTCATTGCATACAGCTAAGCAGTCACACAAAACGGAGACCGTCCTCAGAACACCCCCATTTTGTTTATTTTTGAACATTTCAGGACACCGCGAGTGTTCTTCTGGCTCACTCTTTTTTCTTTTGCTGACATATCTAGGCCACATGGTTTTCTTCAGTAACAGTCAAACTAAAAATTGTATTTTATTTGTAGACGTATCCTACAAGTAGGTTCTTATAGTAATTCCCTTAGAGTCCAGTCACATCATATGAAACATATACATAGGGGAAGACACAAGCTTTATTTTCATGCAAATAAATGATGATTTCTCTGTTTCAAAGCTGCTATTTACCCTATGTATATTGGTATGTGTTATTTTCTCTGTGTATTCTCTATAGTAATGCAATTATGTAATACATGGGTTTTATTAGCTACTTATTACATATTTCACAGTACACAAAAATCTATTAAGAAAACAATTATCATTTCATTTCAACATATTAACATTACGAATATTATACCTTCATCTTGTACGCTGCACACAATGCTGTTTCTGCATTAGTAGCTTAGTATACTAGATAACCCCATAATAGAATGCTATTTGTATCAATGCATCGTTCAAAGCACTAATTAGGGTATGATATTTATTGCAATGATCCTTGACACTTT
The DNA here is from genome assembly GCF_040938575.1 of Ambystoma mexicanum. Lineage (NCBI taxonomy): Eukaryota > Metazoa > Chordata > Amphibia > Caudata > Ambystomatidae > Ambystoma > Ambystoma mexicanum. Next base: position 1,104,107,425 of record NC_090941.1, read on the forward strand.
TTTCGCAACATTATAATAAGAATCCCTTGTACACATATTTCATGAAAAGTACATACACATGTGATGTCATCAATGACATTTGTGATGTCAACTTTGATGTCGTGGGTGTTAGTCTTAGCAGTGCACGGTGGTGGTGCGAGTTGTGGTTGCTTAGCTTACCATAACTGGCGAATTTCAGGGGTTTTTCGGTTTTACTTTGAACCATAACGTCCCGTTAACAAAGTTTTTTTATTAGCACGCAAACAATATACAAAGTTGGAGTTTAAAAAGCAATTTCTCAGAGATGGCTGTGCACAGAATGTTGCAAACTAAGAATTTATGGTTGTTTACAGTGAAGGTCAGCTGCTTCCATTTTTTGCTCGCGTGCCGGAGAGGCCCACGACCCACAGTATAAGGTTCTATTGTTTTTTTTACCTTGACAGACAGGGATCGTGCTAAAAGACTTCTTTTGAAGGAGTGTTGCAAAAACGTAAGACACGATAAGGATGAAATTTCTGAAACGAAAGCACTTTTATATATTATATCACTATGAGAAAGATCGTTGGCACAGACGGAGTCGTAATTTGGGACTGCACTACGCTTAGACAATGGAAAATGCCTATATAATGTAAGTAACCCTTTAGATTATTTTATACGGAATATAATAACAATAGAGTGGCTTTAAAGCCCGGTTAAGTTGTACTTGTTCGTTCAATGTGGCATAGTGTTTTCTACCGCGCACTATCACCGCCGAATTGGTCCCCTGTCGCTTAGAGGGCTCTGAAAAAGGTAGAGGACAGAGGGTGGGTTAATGGGAATAAGTTAACATACTCCGTTGCACTATCCTCGCTAGCAAATAGTTTCACGCCCTAATAAATAAAATGAATATTTTTAATGAAGATCGGCTGGTGAGACTAATTTATGTTTTTTAAAACGGGTACGTCCTTCCGTATTGTCAATGCCACGATTTTCAGACCCCAGCCACTGGTTTCTTTAACTGTCATGTGTAGCTCCATGTAAGCAACTTCATGACCATCACCATTTTATGGGACAATCGCCAAGGACCAATATGCCCTTACGCAGTACTAGCGGCTAGAAGCAACATACCAACCATTATGGTGGTCTAATGCCTCGTTGGAGCAACCTTCCGATTATCAGTGCGACCATTTGCTCCTTTTATCATAAACCAACGGCCTGTGTACCGCAAAGGAACAGCGCGTGGCTCAAGATGAACTTTTGCTGATCGACAGCAAAGACAAATGCAAATCGCTGAATATTCTCTAAAAATTTGATGTCAAATAAATGTACTTTACAAACTGTACAATCTTGCTGTTTGCTTTTAAATCACAGTTTCATATTCCGAATTGTGGTGCGCTGTGTTGTGAGATGTGTGTTTTCCGGGTTCTGTGTCCAGTCGCGTAGGACTGGAGACGACTGAGCGCGTTTGGTTACGCACCCTGTAACGTCCCGGGAGGATAGCACAGCGGCAGCGTGCGCGTCTTGGAAGCAAGACGACACAAAGCAACAACAGGTTCGATCCCCGGGTCCGCGCTTAACCTCTGAGTGTTTAAGCGCGTTATAAATACGTAACTAAGACAAAGAAGGGAAAAAAAAAAAAAAACACAATTGCACAACTAAGAAAAAAAAAAACTAACAATTCCTGTAACAGCGCCTCGATGCCTGCGGGCTGTGTGAGCGCTTTATAAATGTAAAATAAATAAAGAGGCGGGGAATATGAATGCTTTGATAATGTCAGGCTTAGGGGCGGGACATATGATTTAGTGTCGCAAAAGCAGGTCAACCAGGTCGATGGCGCAAGTGATAGGATTATCACATAATGTCGGCGCACAGCAGCCTGATTTATCGTTTCTTTAGTGGACAAAAAGTCGGGTAAGGCCCATAGGAAATTGTACTATCAGCGGACATGAGGAGGGTTCTTAAAACACTTTCAACCTGACAACGAACAATACGAACAGCGTTCTGAGAACACCCCCATTTTGTTTATGTACGAACATTTAAGGACACCGCAAGTGTTCTTAGAGCACATTCAACTTGCCAGAGTACAATACGGACAGCGTCCTCAGGACACCCCCATTTTGTTTATGTACGAACATTTAAGGACACCGCAAGTGTTCTTAGCTCACTTTTAGCTTGCTTGCGAACAAAACAGACACATACTCCGTCCTCAGAACACCCCACCATTTAGTTTATTTACAAAATTTCAGAACAGCCGTGTTGTCCGCAGACAAATTGAACACAACAAAAGCGTCTAGCACATAAAAAAAACAGAACATTGAACCGATCTCATACTCCCCCCACCCTCCCCAAACACTTACACACCAAAACACTCCACTAAATACAATTTTTAATCCAAGTTTCAGTGCGCTGTCCGCGGTCGACGGCGAATGCAAGATGGCGGGCGCCACAGAAAATCTGACGCGCTCCACGCCCCACGCCTTCCAATCAGCGAACACGTCGCATGTCCGTGGACGACATGCAAGCCGCTCGGCCAATCGGGGCGCTGTCCGCGGAGCGAACCAGGAAGTCCGTCCGCGGAGCGAACGGAGATATCACTAATTTTTTTGCCTTACGTTTTGGTCATTTTGAAAACAAATATTGGACATATTTACACCAAATTTGCAAAAGCACACTTTCGGGACCAAGCTCCCGCTCCTGCTGCAAATTTGGTGTAAATCCGTCCAGCGGTTTGGGCTGTAGGCATGCGCAAAGTTTTTTCCCATTATGTCTACGGGAAAAAACACAAGTTTTGGGACCCCCCTGTAACTTTGCCCCCCCCTGGACCAAACCTCTCCAAACTTTGCATTCAATTCAGAGTGGGCCATATACTTTTTTTGCAAAGTTTGGTGAGGATTCGTCCAGAGGGAGCAAAGTTATAAGCCACCCAAAAAGTGCTCTTCCTATGGAAACACCACCTTAACCATAACTACATGGACGCTACCGCGTCCATGTAATATATATATACTCCCTCCTTCCTCATAAGGGATCCACCTGTTATCTCAATTATGTTTATGGAGTTTGACATCTTGCCCATCCCTTCGCCAGATCAGCCAGCTGTTTGACGTTCACATCACGGTCCATATCACAAGGTGCCACTTCCTGCGACTGTTTGTGCCAATGAGCGTTCTTAACAGAGGACAGCAGGAGTCCTAAATTCGTTTCTGCTGTCATTGTCACCGTAGTAGCCTAGATTGTCTTGGGGGGAAATTGCCAATGCTCTTTATGTTTACTCTTTATTGCTTACTTTTTATTGCTTTATTTCCACAGTTCTATATAGGTTGAACTGTTGTCAGATTGCTTTTCTTTGTTTGTCTATATTTGTATAGCTTTGTGAAAAGGTGATATTTTCCATTATCCTGTCTGAATCTAGTTCTTGACATATTTCTTTACACAGGACATTTGTTTGGATTGTGTTTAGGGTCTGCATTTCACACCGATTTATATCTAATGTTGGTCCCTTTTTTGTCCTTCAGGAACATGGCAGAGAAACGGGCAGAGAGGAAGAAGACGAGTCTGAGATCCAGGCTGTCTGGGGTGAGGAAGAGGATGACTCTGAGGAGTCTGACCGCTCTGGGGTGAGAGGAGAGGATGAAGGAGAAGAGAGCGAGGAAGGAGAGGATGGTAGTGATGTGTATTTCTACTACACTATGGATGAGCGCTGGATCGACTACCTGGAGAGAACCGAAGAAGGGAATCTAATCCGTCATGTGCGGCCCAAGGTAAGAGAGCTATTAATTAATAGCCTTTTGCAAGCTTAGCACTTGGGCTTCAGGGTCCTTCTCCATCGGTCGTCTTTTTCTAATCCTTCCTTGGAGATTCCACTGTTCCATCGATCATGATGTGACTGATTCTATTAAAGCAATGTCTTTATAACTGATAAATCTGTTCAAATCTTAAGATTGCATGATGCAGCTGGCAGGGACTTGAATCACTTTGTAGACTCTTGGAGTGCATAGGTGTTTGTGTCCATCAGTGCCATTATAAGGGGTTGTCATTTGCTTTTTCATTCTGCTATTGTCATGGGGATACATCCACTGGAGCAAAGACTGCTCTCAGTTGCATTCATCTACTTTCCATTTGCAAGGGAGTTTTACAACTCTATCAATCTGATTTACAGCTAAGTGAATTATGAATGTCAAAGCTCAGCAGGACATTACAATAACGGTCAGTACTAATTCTTGTGGGTGGTGGTTTCCCCTGGCAGTGCTTGCCATGCCCTCTGTCAGGAGATATGAGACTTGTGCTGAGGAAGATAGTTGTGGCTCCATGGTACTTTTTATAGGCTAGTGAATGCCAAAGTAAACTGACTGTAGAACCTTGACCATGTGCATGTATATTGTAGATAAGGGCAGCCTTCATAATGAGCCTGGTTTGTTTTTATTTCAGATCTTAAACACAAATGGGAAAACTGCATCACATCAGTTGATTAAAAGCCATTGATAATCTGTGATGCAGTTACCTAATGGATGCAGAACATTGTCCAAAAAAGGAAAAAGATGAAAGTGCCAAATTATTACTGATTACTGATTGCTGCCTGCTTATGTATATGTATTTGGGAAAACCTGGCAAGTGCTTCAGCCATTGAGGCAAGCCTCCCTTGTGAAGGGGGAATATGTGGTGCTCCGTCCTCTTGACAGATCAGGGCTGCCATTGATGAGGCATGGTATTCGCGGTTGGAAGGAGGGATCTAGGACTCTCTGAATTGACTGGCTAGGTGATATTGGTGCAATGGAACTACATAATATTACACATATATTTACCTAGGAAAAGTATATGTTCATTGTTGGGGATAATTCTCAGAAATGTGTTAAGTCCCTTCTACCTTAGACTCCCAGCTCTTTCTGCTGGACTTTAGGACTTTTAATTTCTAACCTAGAGAAAGAGACCTTTTTTTCCGACTCTTGTATTTTTCTATGATTTGGACTTTCTTTTGACTTTGGATTCTGACAAACTCCATAGGCATAATCTTTACATTGTGACTTCAAGCACCTTCAGTGCAGTGACACAGGGAAGTCTTAGATTTCCCAAAGGTTTAAATACATTCTCTTGGTGAAACTACTGTTTCCAAGAGCAGTAAGGTGAAATTTACTTTACTTACATTTTGTAACATTCTAGACATCCTACACACTATTTTACAATAGGGTGCCAGAGGGGTTACCTAGTATCCCCTTTGTCTAGTTTCTCATGTAACATTTTTATGTTACCCTTTCTACAATTAATGGCTGGTGGCAGTGGTTTACTTTTTACCACCATTGTGTGTTTTAACTGCGGGATGCAATCGCAGCTGCAGTAAGGCACTCATGGGTGCCCATCTTGTCAAAATGGCCCTGATCTTGTTTTTTTGCCATTTCTTGTTGGAACAGTTCTTCTTGAGATTTACTCTGTGCGCCAAACCAGATTTGGTCCCTTTGTTCATTTTGTCTTTGGCAGAATTCACGAGTGCAGCCATCCTCTGGCTCCAGCATGTTTGGCAGGGGCAGGAAGTGAGGGAGGTGACCGAAACTCCCTGTTACAAGAATGCACCCAAGGGTGTTTGGCTAGAGGACTGTCCGCGGAGGACAGCTGCCTTGCTATGTGTTTCACAACTAGACTGCAAATAAATGGGAGAAACCTGCATACAAGGTGAGGCTTTTTGGCTTGGAGGGCAGAATCGACCATTGGACGAAGGAATCTGAAGAAGGACCTGGAAGAGACGCCTGCTGCAACTCCTGGACCGTTGGTTTGCCCGGTGAAGCCCTGCTGCTGTGCTGAAGCTCCGAAATTGCCTCGACTAAAGACGACCTGCAAAGGACGACTTCTCCACTTGGGTTGGTGGGTCCATTCGACCCCAAGACAAGCTCATCTGGAAATCCACTCGGAGCTGGCGGTACTTCCATTGCTGCTGCAGGAACCGACGTGCCAGGGAGAGGAACGCCAGAATCGAGCGAGTGTCTTTAAGTCGGACCCGAGCTCCAGGAAGATCCTCTGGACTCCCAGGAAGCGGGGCTGACCAAGCCTGAGCCACCGCCACAGAGTGCTGGACCACAGATTCGAGGAAAGTCCAGAGCGGTATCAGAGAGACCGCGCTGGTGATATTTGCTATGGACACGAGGAGCTGAAACCGCAAAGTGCTGCTGAATTGAAGTTTGCCCATTGCTGCCGCCGACCTTCCCATTGTAGTGCAGGAGTCCCAAGACGTCCTCACTCTTGTCCCCAGGACTGAGGCCCAGGAACAGGATAATACAGGCCTACACAGGAACAGAAGCCAGCTGGAACCATTTCTTCTAACTGTAAAACTAAGGGGATTTACCTCCTTGTTGTGTAGCCTTGCTTGTTCTCAGTTGGGACTTGTCTTGGTTGCTTTTGCAGAGTTGCTTGCAGCTTTGCCCCTCACAAGCCTCCCAGCTCGTGGCCATACCGTGATTTTATTTTGCTACAAAGACTTCTAAAACATTGTGCAAGACTTTTACTTTTGCAAGAAGTGCTTCGGCTCACTTAGACTTTTGCTCAATTAAGATTGGCTGGCCTGGCTTCCTGAGAGTCTCTTCTTACCTCTGACTTTGTGCTATACCTTTCCCCCTGGAAAGAGTGAATTTACTTTGCATTGGGGGTTCAAAAGTACTTACTGCTTCAGAATATTTGTTTAACCTTTGTTTTATTCCCAAACCCTTGTCTTTGACACCAACTCAGTATTGCTCTCAATGTACCAGTGGTACATTAATGTCCAGTGTCCTAGTAATTTGTCACCTCAGGGTGTAGGAACCATCTGTGTGCTATCCCGATATATCTCGGCCCTCTCCCCATGCCTGTCCAGTCATTCAGGAATTTGGGGGTTAAAATCTCCGCCTCACTTGCCTTGGACGAGCAGGTAGCAGCGGTTTGTAAGGCCGGCCATTTTAAGCTTTGCATTCTGTGGAAGGTCTTGCCTTTTATCCCTGCAGAGTGTCAGGCCCCGGTGGTTGCAGCTCTGGTTTTGAGAATACTGGATTACTGCAACTCACTTTATTTGGCGCAGCCTCGCTATCTGATTAATCGGCTCCAACTACTGCAGAACGCGGCCACCAGATCCATTCTTCGTACCACTTTTGGAGCCCACATGTCTCCACTGCTAAGGCAACTCCACAGGCCCCTTGTTGCAAACCGGATCTTTTTTAAATCCATGTGCATTGTGCACCGTGTTTTCTACGGCTTGGGGGCTGAGTATTTGCAGGCTAAATTCTCATACTATGTGTGGACTCGCTCTTTGCAATCCCACTCTGCTCTTCTTGTTGTCCCTTGGTACCGACTGTCATTGAAGGAGGGGGATCCTTCTCTGGCTGCCGCTAAAGCCTGGAATGATCTCCTCCTGGCCTTACGGGGGACTGTGGATCATTTCACTTTCTGCCGGCTATTGAAAACCACTCTATTCTAAAGTCAGATACACCTTACACATAAATAAAATACAAATACCTTAAAATATCCTACTCGTGCTTCAGCGCCATGATGCCTTTTTGTGCGTACGTATGTGCGCTTAACAAGTTCACTTAACATAACATCCCAACTGGGTACTTGCTGATTTAGAGAAACTAAGAGTGTGTATTTTGAAGTATATTTTGTGTTGCTATATATTGCTCCCTTCTGAAGAAGGCTTATTCAACTGACTGTTAAATTAATAATTGTTTAATCAAGAAACCTTGAGTGCAAGAGATTATTTGAATACTTGTCACTGTGAATCTCCATGTAAAAACCCTACTGCTCACATTGACCCCTCTTGAGATGAGCCTGGCTGCTCAGCCACACTACCAACCTGTGTAGTACAGACTTGTACCAAAGGTTGGGTTCCTATTGCCAGGAGGTCAAGGTTGCTGTAGTCTTCCAAAGGGTACTGCACACAATCGTGCCTAACATTCGTGTCTGAACCGTTTTGCACCCTGGCTGTTGTAATGGTTTTATCAAGTCAGGAGTACATATTTCAAGTTGAACGCTACTTGCCAGGTACACATCACTTGCCTACTGCAGTGGTCGCCTGCACACAGCCCCTCATTTCGTACTCACCACGAGTTAATCACTTGCCAGTGGCTCGTGGAGAGTGCACGTTTTGCTGAATGGTATGTTCTGTTACTGAGTAGTGTTTCAGGCTCGTCTCTTTTGGTGTGCAATTTTGATTTATTATTAATTACCTCTGTCTATAATTCAGTATTTCAGGTAGGTAGATGCCAGGCTGTATTATTATTCTGCAGAACAGAACTACTTTTTGGTTCAGAGTTATGAAGTTATAGTTTGCTGAACTGACTGTAAATTGTCTGTCATGTGTGGCAATGTATTCCAAGAGTTCCAAGTTCATCAAAGTTTTTATTTTACTTGTTTTTCAGTTTGATGTATTTCTCTTTTCCTTGGTCAACAGTCTAGGATCCAACAATTGAGGGCTTCCTACTTTGTTCTAGCATTGCTGACGATCTGTCCATTGCTGCTCTCTGCTGTCTCTTGGCTATTGCTCGGAGCATATGCATAGCATCTTCTAATCACTTTGGATAGTCCAGGCTGTTTAGTATTGTGCATTGAGGTGTTCTGTTGACCTGCAGTGTTTATTGCCTAGTGATGTATACAGTGAGTAAGTTGGGAAGTTTTAACAAATGTCCACCTGTAGTTGAATTTAAGAAGACTTACTCTTAGGTTTCAAGGGTTCCAACTCTTGGGTTTGGCCTGAACTATACAAAAGGTTTGGTAGCTATGGTCGAACAGCCTGGCTTAGTCTAGGATGGAGAAGAGCTGTAGGTGTGTACAAAGGACTCCAAGCATACTCACAATGAAGGAAACGCACTGTAGTTCTATAATGATTATTATTTACTATTTACACTAAGGCAACACTGAACATAGTTCTGGGTACTTGCACAATTTAAATGATACTAGGCCTAGGCTTTAGGTAAGTAACAGTTATACATGTATACAGTAGGATGTTTGCATTCAATACATTGTACACAAGGGTTTCTGGGGCTGGGGCCCTCGCTATCCATCTCTTTTTCCAAGTACCTTCCTACTAGATCCCTCCGCTCGTCTACTTCTAATTCTCCCCAGGTGAGTCGCTTCTCCAAGCAGAGACTGGGGGAGCTGGGGTGGGGAAAGATCTCTTCTGTAGGTGCTTCCCTCTGGAACAGCCTCCCTGCCTCTCTCTCTGCCTTGAGCCGGGTGTCCTTAAGTTCTGGAAGCTCCTCGAGACCTTACTTTTCTTCTCTTCTTTCTCTCATCCTCTCCCCTGCTAACCTTCCCTTCCTCCTGCAACTTCTGCTGACTGGCTGCTTGGTGTTCCCCAGAGTCTTACAGGACAACAGGACCCCCATCCCCCCAACCATTAACTTGCCGGCTGGCCTCCCTGCACTACCGTCAGGCCTCTCGTGCACTTACTGTGTGATTTTCCCCTTGGAGTCCCAGCCTTCCTTGCACTTAACTCAGGGCCCTGCTGCTCTGGGTACACTTCACCCTGTACCCTCTCCCCTGTACTTCTTGTCTGGGTACTTGCACAATTTAAATGATACTAGACCTCGTAAAATCGTTTGTCTTGTCCTCCTTTGTTCCACCTCACTTGCCTGGTTGCGCCTTGAAACACTTGTATATAGGCGCATTATAAATATCAAATCTATCAATCCTCAGTTTCAGTAGTAGACCTTAGGTGGAACACGGGTAAGTAGTCAGAGTAGCTTAAGGTTAGAAAATCGTATCAATTAACATTCAATAGCAGATCAACACCGAACCGAAGGCCAGGACAAAAGGTCCCAAATGGAGCTCTCTGCAGCTCGCTGATGCATTCCCATGCCCCCAAACCAAACTTGCTGCCTTCCGGTAAAGGTAAGCTGCTTGCGACCGTGCGCAGCACCGGCACCACTTGTACTGGACAGAAGAGCATTGGTACCCTCCGCTGGTCTGCGTCCCCTACCACCCCACACCCCACCTGGTCTTTCCCGCCATCCTCCACAAAGCCTCACCATTGCATGCTAAGCCACCTGTAACGCAACATGCCCTACGCAAAATCCTCCCACTCCGACACAAGGTCTCCCAAGCCCCGCAACCCCCCTTATCCCTCTCACCCCCCATGCCAACTCTGCAGTGTCTGTATTGGCACACACCACATCTCCTTGCACCATGACTATTACCATCCCGACCTCGTACTGCGATAAGTACACCGCAGGCTTGCCGCACTATGTGCGCACACCAAACCATCGATGCACCCAGAGGCACTTCTACGAGAAACAACCTTCCTGGCCTAAGAACTCTGTATTCAGCATCTAGCTCCACGCACCCTCAAGACAGTAGCCACACACCAATGCAACACATGCCGCATACACAGGCTACGGCTCGTGACTTCAAACCATCTTCCTTCAACCCCTCCACTAGCCCATGAGGTTGCGCCACGTGCCAAGCTAGCCGGAACGACCACCATGCTACATGTCGGGCATTCCATAGCACTCTAATCCGAAAGCCCTGAACCATGAAATTTGGCTACAGCAGAGTGCATCTCTAACACACTCATGCACAGCCACTGCCCAGTTTCTGTCCCTGCTGCACATTTGCACCATACTCCCATTGTGGCTTTGCCGTCATTAAGAAAAGCTCAAAGATCCACTGCCCACTTTAACCTTGGCAACCCCCTGCCCTTTTCCCTTCTATGGCCACCCTAATCACTAACACTATGCCCTTCCCATCCCGGACTGCTCTTACTCCACACGTCACGTAGCAGTGCCCACTTGCTCCTATCTTGCAATATGCCGCCTTGCCTGATGCGAATGTAATGGCACCTATGCCTGACATTGCACTGTTGCAACTATTACGGAGTCCCACAGGGCTCCTGGGTCTCCCCCCACTCTTTACATCATCACCAGACCCCTCTTTGACATCCTGAACTCCATCAGTATAGCCTACACCAACTATGCTGATGACACTCCAATTCTCCACCCCCTCTCAGGAATCTGAAACGGATGCCAAAGCACTCAACAGTCTGTCACCATTCAGGCTTGGATGGCAACTAACTGGCTCTGCCTCAATGGAGGCAAAACCAAGATCCTTCTGGTAGGGCCCCAGGAAGCCTTGACCCACTTCAACAGTCAGTACAACAAAAATGTCACCATTGACAATGTACCGATCCCAATATCGGCATCGGTGAAAACTCTAGGAGTCTACCTATACACTAATCTCTCTCTCTCTCTCTCTCTCTCTCTCTCTCTCTCTCTTTTTCTCTCTCTCTCTCTCTCTCTCTCTCTCTCTCTCTCTCTCTCTCTCTCTCTCTCTCTCTCTCTCTCTCTCTCTCTCTCTCTCTCTCTCTCTCTCACACAAGTCAGCGCCATCTCCTCATCTGCAGTTTAAGCCACCAAGCTACTCAACGCAGCTAAACCCTTCTATCCACAGAGAACTGCCTCTCCATTGCCAGAGCGCTAGTTGGATCTAAGCTACATTACTTCAACGCCCTCTTCGCCAGCACGTCAGTAAAAAACATACTCAAACTGGAAATAATCCAGAGCGCCCTCCGAGCAGCCCTCAACATACCCGAGAGAACACCTTTCCATAGCAAGACGGGAAGCCCACTGGCTCCCCATCAAAGAATGGATCCTATTCAAAACCCTTGCTATCACCCGCAAGTGTCTCAAACACACAGCCCCCCTATCTCTCACACAAAATCAAGGCAGAGTCTTCAAGACCTTACAGAACACCATACGCCAGACTTGTAGTTTCCAGAATCAAACGCACCAAAGCAGGTGGCTCCAGCTTCCCGTTCATTGCCTCCAGGCAATGGAACTCCTCACCACACACACTAAGGGCCGAACCCTCTCACCTCGCCTTCCACAAAGTCCTAAAAATGTGCCAATTTGTCCAATATTTTCCCTTCTTCCATATCTAAGTCTTCTGTCACTATTGTACTCATCTGTAACCAAGCAAACTGTCAAATATCTGTTACGGCGCTGCAATGTCTAAGGGCTGTTGTGCGCTTTATAAATAAAATATAAACACTGGTAACATTTTAAGCTGCCTATGCTTTGGGAGTCCAACCCTATCTGGAAAGAAGTCTAGATTCAGATGGAGCACTGGGGAACCAGGCCCCGTGGGCGGGCGAAGAAAGGAAGGCAGCCAATGTCAAAATAAGTGTTCAGAAAATTCTTCTACGTTGCAGATAAGTAGAATTGATGGTAAAAGAAGGGTTCAGGGAGGTTGGGTAGATGCCCTAAGAAATGATGTCCGAACACAATTAGGTTGTCCCCCCAATATGTCTAAGAAAGCTCAGGCGGAGCAAGAATCAACACAGCAAGCACCAAGGTAGGTACCCAGGAGCGGAACAGTACCTTTTTGTGAAGAAGCAGCAATCTCACTGGAGGTCCTCAAGCTGAAGTGACAACCAGCTCCACTTGGGATTTCTTGGCCTTGACGACTGAAAAACGTTTGGTGGGTGCAGATGGTCACCTTCTTGCGATGGGGCGCCCAGCAGATCTACACGATACTGGCTTGTTGGGACTCTACATTTGCTCAGGGTCAGTGATGGTTGTCACACGGCAGACTTCCCTCTGCTTCTTGGTCTCTGACTCGGCTGTGGGGACATCTAGGAGCGGGAAAGAGTCACTGTTGGCATGCATGGATGCACACAAGGTTTCAGCCAAAACCGCACTTTGAGACTATGCACAGCAAGTTGACCTAGGTCCCAGGTTATTGGGAGATTGCAGTCCAGGACAGTTGTGGTTGTCTGTGGGATGGCTCAAAATGCAGTTGGACATAGTACTGGTTCGGCCCAGGAGTCCAAGGCAGGAGGTCTTTCGGTCAGGATCTTCCCTGTCTATCAAAAGAGGAGGTTGTAGCAGCAACGGTTACTCAGCTGGCACTGTTGTTCGCTGGAGGTGAATGCCGACTGCCTTATTCCGGTTCTTCTTTCCAGTGGTCGTCTGAGGTTCAGTCCCAGGACCCTCACCTTTTATGCAGGAAACTGGCTGGATCCACCCATCACCAGTCATTCAGTCCGGCAAAGGGTGGTGGCTTGTCCAAAAGGATAGCCAACCTCCCTGTAAGAACGTGTTCCAGGCAGATGCACAGCAGGGAAAAGACATAGGGAGTTTGTGCCCCCCCTCTCCCCTACCACCTGTCCTTTCAGGCACTCGGATCCTTGGCTGGCTTTCGCAAGGAAGCCCGCCAAATACAAAGACCTGGCAGGACCTCATCCATCCAGGTAGGCAGAAGAAGGCTCAAGAAAGGATAAGTCATTGTGAGTTGGTGAGAGAAAAGTACAGCCCCCATTTTGGCTCAATGGCAACCCCTGTGCCCTTTAACCCGCTGCAACAGCCTGCAAGGAAAGGACACCAAAAGTCGGTAGAAAATATCCACTGCCACCAACCACTCGGATGAATTTATCACTGTAAATCGAAAGTTACAGGAGAAGTGAGAAATGGGATACATTGTGTCCCAAACGCCACATAAAAGGGGGGGGGGGGAGATGCTGATCTCCCAAAATAAAAAGTCAAGTAGGACAAAAAGTGTCCCCTGTCTGTATTGTAGATCTCCAAGAGGAACCCCTCCCCCTCCCCCCCCCCAAATACTTCTCTGGCTCCACCTTATGGACCAGGGATAGGTTTGAGGGGGTGTATGAATAGGCTTGCAAAATTCCTGGACTTTTTAGAAAGGTTTACCACGCCGAAAAGGCCTAGTGAGGAGGACCTTTACCCACTGTGTCTAAATTCCAGAGGACCTCCTGCCCTCTTCACGAGGAGGTGTTTGACTTGACAGATCAGGAAGAGGTTCCTCAGGACCCCTTTTTTACAGGAAGATGATCCCTTTGAGGACCCCACTGACCAGGCCCCAGATTGGGGGATGGGGTGGGGGTGAGCCACCAGTGGATAACCAACCATGGATGTCACCTACCAATACCCCAGATCCAGACACAATATGCATGGATCCTCGCTGCATCGCCACCTCTTAGACCAGAATCTCCCAAAGATGACCAGATGGCATTTAATGCCATACTGAAAAAAGCAGACAACCATTTCAGATTGCCATGCAAGAAGCAGTGCAAGACTCTGATTTCGTGGAGGATATTCTGAAGCAGAAGCTACCTGCAAGTCAGGCCATACCTTTACTGAACTCCATTAAAAGGCATATCGCCCCTTCTTTACTGACACCATAACAAAAAAGGGCTGTGAACCCAAGGGTGGAGAAACTTTTTCGCCCCTCTCCTACAGACCCTCTACATTCGGATACATGCCACCCCAGATTCCCTCGTCGTCACTGTAAAGCACTGAAGGTGGGAGGTGGGTGGTATCTGTACTCCAGCTCTCTACATGGCAGAAGAGAGGCACAGAGCACCCCAGCCAAGATTCTCTATGCGGTAGCTATGGTCGAGCAATCAAGGCTTAAGCTCTCAGGCATGGATGCGGGCTGGTTTTAAGTACAGTGTAGTCCCCATGCACCCACAAAGGAATGTCCACACACTGTTAGTGAAAACAGCCTTTATATAAATAGGTTCACGTTATGTACACAATCAATTTAACACACTTTGTACTCTGGCAATACTATAATGGCAAATATACACAGATCTACGTGGTACGGCTCTTAACTATCGATTCCTTTAAAATGTGCCCACGGCTACCAGCCGCATAACATACGAATCAGATTGTAAGGTGAATCAACGATAGACCACAGAAAGAATGCAAGTTAAATCAAACAATGACATAACTGTCTCCTCTCTACCTAGAGACAGTTCTGTTCGAGGAGATGCCTGGGCAACCTGTAAATAAAATGTATTGACAAGCCCAGTCCAATTATGCTTAATATAGTCTTGTTTCCTTCTAAAGGTTCTACAACCCCAAAGTACCTGGTTTTGTAGAGTTTTGGTGAGTTGTCGACGAGCCCTTCTTGAGTGCACTCCTTTAAGGCAGGAGCCATGGGTCGTCGAGAGTCAGTGAAGAAAAAGGGTGAACACTGTCATTGCAACAGCAGTTTAGGCTCTTGCGGTGCTCGTTGACGATCAGTCAAAAACGTCCTGCAAGCTGAGGCGTGCGGTGCACATTGACGACGAGCGTTTGTTGCTGCAAAGAGTCGAACTTCGGTCCAGCAAGGGCATTGGATAGTCAGTTGCTGTGGTCTTCGGGTGACGGGAAACCCACCGGCGGATTCTCCTCAGTCATCGGCAGCCTCGACTTTCTCAGGCAGGACGAAAACGGTCGACGGAGATGAGCAAGGGAGTCCTTGGATCAAATGTCTTAGGCAAAGGAGCACTGCTGCTCCGGTCGGGTACGGCGGTCGTCAACAGTGATGGACTTCAATGTCTGGGCGCTTCACTTTGTGATTCCGTGGCAGTCCCCGTCTCCGGTTGGCAGCTTTGCGAGGGTCTGACATCCAGGGACATTTGGCAAAGATCAGCTGGTGCACGGTGGTCCTTCGTAGCTCGGAAGAGGTCCCCTAGCCAGGTACTCTCTTGGATCAGTTCTGTGACCGTCACGCAGATTTCAGATTATTAAAGGACAGCAGCAGCAGGCTTTAAGGTTAAGCATCAAGTATCAACTTCAGCTTCTCAACAATTTCCATCAGTGAGAGGTTCCCAGATATACTGTTTCGTTTCTCATTTGCTCTGCCTGGTCACACTCAGGTAACCAATCATTCGGACGGCATTCGGGCAGTCAGGCAGCCAATCAGACTTTCAGTGCATTCAGGCCATTCTTCTCCATCCAGACATTCACAACACAGAATGTGGATTCGGTCAAGCACTCTGCCATTCAGCACTCCACACTGCTTTCATACCAGTTTCAGGCAGGGCTGTTTCAGTCATTGAGTCAACCACCAGATACTAGACACCCATAACATGAAATGTGTATTCGACACACACTCCATTCACCCAGGTCCCACCCCACTAGCGTACCCACTACATAGTCATTGGGAAGGCTCCAGCCAGTCTGGCCTGGACTTCCCCCACAATACCATATATGGCACTTCCACCCAACAGCCAGTCAGGGGGAAGGGACAGAACCGGGGCTTCCTGGGACTTCGGGAAAAATAAGGTAACATGCGATAGTAAGCAAGAGGCCACATGGGCCATCTCGTTTCCTATCAGGAATCAACAGATTCCAATGAGAGGGTCTGGGTATCCCCAAACGGAGGATACTCTGAGCTCCTGTCAAATTCCGCATTGAGCTGCCACCAGCCCATACCCTGCTCTGTGGGCCACACACAGGTGCCCAAAAACATACACTAGGATTACTGGGGTCGTACTCCCACCCATGAGTGCCATAAGGGTATCCCCAGGGTCTGTTCACCACAACCAAAAGGAGGAAGGGCCGCACCGCCAGGAGTCCCACATGAACTCCTGCGCGGAAAACGAGACCGAACATACATGATAAAGCAATAAAGGACAAGGACAAGGATATGGAGGCCCTGTCCCTCCAATGCATTTCCAGCATCAGTCACTACCACTAGAAAGAGCGGGGGTACCCTTGTCCATGGGTGAGGCACTGCCAGACAAGGACTGCAAGAAACTGTACGCAATGGGAAAGCGTGTCACTACTGCGGCAGCATATTCCAAAAGAATTGCCAACAATACCACACTGTTGGCCAGCTATTGCGATGCTCAGTGGAACCTGCTCTAGGTTGGCCTGCAGGAGGTCCCCGAACCAGTATGTTCACGTTTGTTTGCGGTTGTGTCAGAGGGGAGGCAGGTAAATCATAATATCCTTAACACCCTAGATGCTGCGGAGACAGCAGGGAGAACTCTGGCCCAAGGTACCCTTTTGAAGAGGCATGTATGGTTAAAAAAAAAAAAAACAAACCGGGTTCAAGCCAGAAACAGAAGCGTCTCATTAACAAACCAGTGGAGGTATGTAACCTGTTTGGTAAATCTGTAGATGAGGCGCTAGAAACGGCGAAAAAAGAACATGAGACTTTGAAATCTTTAAATGAGATAACGCCAAGGGCGTTTCAGCAGCGAGGTGGGAGTTCTCGCCGTTCCTTTCGCGGACAATCCTGCCCACGTTCCCCACATAACCAATACGGAACCGGTAACATATGGCCCTTAGGGCAGGGGTCAGCTGCCTCAAACCAGCATCCGCCTAGAGGACAGCGCCGTGGCAAATGAAGGGGTTGCAGTGCCACCCCTATAGGCTCCCCGGCCTCAAATCAGAAATGACTGAGATCCGGGTCCCCTCCCATACCTCCCTGGTCGGGGGAGAGATAACCTAATTCTTACACGCATGGGAGGGTGTTACCACAGACCAGTGGGTGCTCAAGACTGTCGCCCACGGTTATCGCATCGAGTTCAGCCGGCCACCTCGATTCAGACCACCAAAGTCCAGGCGTCTGACACCAGAACACCTGAAGATCCTGCTGCTAGAGGTCGAGATCCTGTAGGAAAAGGGCACAATCAAAGTTGTTCCCGTCAGGTAAACAAGGTTATTTATTCAGTGTACTTCCTTGTAACCAAAAAGGATTTCACCATGCGCCCTGTGCTAGACTTCCACCCAGCAAACAAATTTCTCAAACCACAAAAGTTTTGAATAATGCTGCAAGAGTTAATCCCTCTACTAACACGGGATTACATGGCAACATTGGACATGAAAGATGCGTACTTTCATATTTCAATGTTGCTGGCACAGTGAAAATACTGAAGGTTCATGATGGAGAATACACAGTATCAGTTCAAGTTCCTTCCCTTTGGCATTGCCTCAGCCCCAAGGGTAATTACAAAGGTGCTGGCAGTAGCAGCAGTTTACCTGGGCAGGCAATCCATCCCAGTTTATCCTTCCCTCAACGACTGGCTCATAACAGGGGATTCATATGGAACATGCCTGTCAAACACCCAAAGGAGGACAGACCTACTCTTCAGTCAGGGATTCTCCATAAAAAAGAAGTCGTCAAGCCTAGACTCCAGCCAAGTCGAGCAATTTCTAGGGGCCCTAATTCGGACAGAAGACGGCCTTGTCTTCCCCTCCAACGAGAGGGTTCAAAACATGCTGTTTCAAATCTCTTGATAAGAAGCCAGTCGAGAGGTGACTGTATCTAAAGCCATTCCACTGTTAGGAATGATGGCATCCTGCATTTATTTGGTCCTTCACGCACGTTTCCGCATGCGCCCCATGCAAGAGTGGCTCAACAGCCAATAGTGTCAGGCCAGCAGACAATGGGACGATCTAGTGATTGTCTCAGCAGCCTTGTTCCCTCTCTGCAGTGGTGGTCGATAGAAAGCCTTTTGATGGGGAAGACCTTCACCACACCCGCAGTAGAAGCCACTCTAACTACAGACTCATCTCTCACGGGGTGGGACTCACCTCCTTCAGCAGACGGCGCACATCGTTTGGCCCAAGCAGAAGCATCCAACCACATAAACTTGTTGGAGCTGTTAGCGGTGTTAAAGACTCTGAAGGCTTTCCAGACACAGTTGCAGGGAAAGACAGTACTGGTTCTCACGGACAGCACCACGGCCATGTATCACCTGAACAAAGAAGGGGGCACACACTCTCCAGGGCTACCCAAATGTTCTGTGACAGTTTGAAAGTGGGCTCTCAAACACAAGATGTTCTTCCTGTCTCGACACCTTCCAGGGGAACTCGATCTACTGCTCCCTCTACCCACAGAGTACGAATGGGCACTACACAAAGACCTCCAACGTTTCCGCAGAATGGGACTTCCCAGAGCTTTACTTGTTTGCAATTCTGGACATCTCACAATGCCCAAATTATGCCTCCAGATACCCTCAGAACCGCTCCAAGGGAACGGTCTCTGGATAACATGGTCAGGGAAATTTTTTACGCTTCTCCCCCTGTCCCCCCCCCCCCACAACTCCCCTACTCACAGGAACCAGTTACCATGATATTGGTGGCCCCAAAGTGGGCCTGCCAGCCCTGGTTCTCTCCAATGAAACTGCCTTGCTCATACAACATGCAGGACAAAGGGGAAACACTTCATCCATGCCCGCAAACTCGGCGGCCTGGTTCCTGAGGTCATAAAGTTCGGGCACCACCACCTTCTGCAGAGATGCATGGACATACTTAGGGAAGCAAGCCTAACACCAGATATTGCTACTCCAATAAGTGGAAACGCTTTGTCATCTGGTGTCATTCCAAGGGCATCAATCCCATACACTGCTCTCCTACTCATACCTTACTCACCTTCTTGACTCCGGTCTGGTTTTTAATTCCCATAAAGTCCACTTAGCTGCACTTTCAGCCTATACCACGTCCCAGCAGAAAGTGTTGTGGTGGTAGATCCCAGTCATCAAAGCTTTCATGGAAGGAGTTAAGAGACTTAATTTCAAACCCAGCTCCCGGATGGGACCTAAATGTGGTATTAACCAGACTTATGGGATCTCCCTTTGAACCAATGCATAAGGCTAGTGTTAAAGCACTCCCCTACAAGACCGCCTTCCTGGTGGCAGTCACTTCTATAAGAAGTTAGTGTACTACAGGCCCTTTCAGTTCTGGACCCATTTGTCACTATCCACAAAGACAAGGTGGTTCTGCGCACTCGCCCACGGTTTGCGCCCAAATTCATTTCAAAGTTCCATGTGAACCAATCAATAGAACTACGCACTTTTTTCAACAACTCCACTAACATGGCTGAAAGAAGCCTACACACACTGAATGTGCGCAGCGCAGTCATATATTACCTGGAAAAGAAGAGACCACCAAGAAAGACCAACCAGTTTTTCGTCTGTGGCAGCTGGTAGAGAAGGGGACCCTGTCTCTGAATCAGCCATCTCCAAGTGGATTGTTAGTGGCATCGCACTCTTGCCAAGAGAGATCTGCCCTTCAAGCCTAGAGCACACTACTCGGGCACTGGGGCCTCCATAGCATTCATTTAAAATGTTCCTCTTGAGTCCATTTGCAAGGCGGCAACCTGGAGTTTTGTGCACACCTTTACAAAACAGTACTGCCTAGATACTCTAGGTCTGATTCTCAGGTGGGGCAAGCAGTACGAAGACATCTCTTCACTACTGTTCCTTCTCACCAACCTCCTCCAACTCCAGGTACTGCTCGCTAGTCTATGCACAGCATGCGATTCTAAGCAGATTCACAAGCATCAGAAGACATGCATTACTCACGGTATTAGCATTTCTGATGATTGCATCTGCTTAGATTAACATGCATCCACCTTTCCTCCCCGCTTAGATGGAAGGAACATAGACATCTTAATACTACTTCTCTTTCTGTACTCACTCACAATAATCATAAGGCTCCCTCATGGCAAAGAAAATACAATCTGAGGGACCTCGACGCGTGAGGGATTTTGGGTACACTACACTTCACGCTAGGGATAGTGTTACAGGCACGCCCGTGTCGACGTCCCCTTTTGATCCTCGAAAGACCAGATTTAGTACTCTGCGATTACCACTAGATGTCGGACTATATGCACAGCATGTGAATCTAAGCAGATACAACCATCAGAAATGCTGCTAAGGTGAGTAATGCATGATCTATATTTCTGAGGCTTGTGGAATCTGCTTAGATCACATGCTATGCATAGGCCGACATCTAGTGGAAGCTGCGTAGTACTACAGTTGTTTTCGAAATTTGAAAAGGGACATCGACAGGGCGTGCCAGTAATACTATCCCATGGTCCTTCACGCATCGGGGTCCCTCAGATCGTTTTGTTCTGATATGAGGTTGCATGAAGTGTAATGCGAGTACAGTTGTATCCAAGCAGATATAGAGTGAAAGCTCATATAGCATCTATGCACCTTATCCCAGGGGAGGAAGGATGGGCGCATCTGAATGTAAGCAGATACAAGCATCAGAATTACGATTACGGTGAGTAATGGATCTCTTCTGAGGCTTGTGGAATCTGCTTAGATCACATGCTATGCATAGATTAGTGAGCAGTTTTATGAGAAAGTGGTGGGTTGTGAGAAGGAGCAGCAGCAAATGGATGTTTTAGAACTGCTTGTCCCACCTGAACTGCTGGTCCCACCTGTGTATCTGCTTTGGAATGTGTGTCAGTGCAGTAATGCTGAGTGAAAGTATGTACTGAGCTCCATGTAGCTGCGTTGCAAATTCTGTTTAAGGCTAGATTAGCAATAAAAGCCAGAGTGGCTCCTGTGCTCTGTGTGGAATGAGCTCTTGGCGTGAAAGGCAGTGTTTTATTTGATAATGAATAGCATAGTTGTATACATCTGGCTATCCATCTGGAGATGGCATTCTTGGAAATGCGGTCCCCCTCTCTGCCTGTTGCTATGGACACAAACAGTTTATCTGTCTTTCTAAGCAGTCTTGTCTTGTCTACGTAGTAGAGGACAGCTCTCCTCACATCTAGTGTGTGGAGTTTAACCTCAGCTGAGCTAGATGGTTTCTGAAAGAAAGCTGGGAGCTCAATGGACTGGGTTACGTGGAATTTAGAAATTTTAGGGGAAAACCTAGGATGAGTATGTAAAACCAATTTATCTTTATGGACAATAAAGAAAGGGTCCTGCACTGACAAGGCTTGTAATTCACTGACTCTTCTTATGGCTCGAGGGAGGTGGGGTTCTATGAGCTTTGCTAGTATTATGTTACGATCCCATCCTGGCGGGGGATTAGAAATTGGACGGGGGAGCCTTTTTACTCCCTCCATAAATGCCTAAATGACCCGCACTTTCCACCACAAGACTTTACTTTGAGAGGTGGTATAGGCTGATAAAGCTGCCAGGTGGACCTTTACAGAGTTGAATACTAACCCCAAATCTACCAAGTGGAGTAAATAATTTAGAATGTGTGAAGGAGTACATTCTGCGGGGTTTATTTGTTTTGACTGGCACCACATTACAAATCTTCTCCACTTGTCGAAATAGCAGTGTCTAGTGTTTGGTTTTCGTGCCTTCTTACTGGCTGCATTTGTGGGCAGTGGTGCGAGAAGCGAGGGTTCCTCTAGCGGAAGCTGCGGAGTATTACAGTTCGAGTTTTCTAAACTCGAAAATGGACGTCGAATAGGGCGTGGCAGTAATACTATCCCTATTGTGACGTCCCCTGTAATCCTTTCCAGTGTCATAAATGTCGCTTGCCGGTGTAAATATTGTATGTGCCAATTAAGGTGTTTAGTGTAATTTACTTACATATCACACATGTAGGTCCCTCAGATTGTTTTTTTTCCACCATCGTGAGTGGTCTTATATAAGCAGAGTGCAATTTCGCCTTACGCCATTGAACTTTATAAATATTATAAGGTAGTATATCTTTCTGTCCGTTACCGACGCCATGCCTCGACGCAGTGAAGACTTCAGGAAGACTACGAGACTGACCTTCGGACGGAGAATTCAACGGCGACACCCGGCTTTGGAAGGCCCTTCCAACCCCTTCCCTGGTTCGCCCCGCTGCCTGCCCCAAATATGGAGCTTACACCGTTTAAATTCTTCCCCTCTTGTAATAGAAAATACACGTGGGTCGATGAACACAGGGTGTGCTACCTTTGCTTACATATAGAGACCATGTCGAGGCTCATTGTCGGGCCTGTAAGATGCTCCGACCCAAGACCCTCAAGGACAGACTGACAAAACGCGGGGTCCATCACGCCATGCAGGCCGAGGCCGCCATGGATGAAGGGGCACCCAGCGACGCCATCCTTTCAGACAGCGAGGGCGACGGGGAACCTCTCTGTTCCCTAGTGCCAGCCCCCGACCCTGATAGACAGGCCGGTGGTCCTGTTATGGGGAAGACACCCGGCGGCAAGAGCACCACACTCCCACACACTAAACACACTCCCCACGGCGATGCGTCTGAAATCGCACGCCGAGAGTCGACGGCGAAGGGCAAATCTTCGGATGCACGGTCCTCTGAGTGCCCCGAGCAGCTGTCTCCGATTGACAACCAGCCCCTATTCAATGACATACTACTAAGGGCTGCTGAACATTTTGGGATTGAAACTCTGGAAATCCAACAGGATAAGGATTTCACCGAACATATCTTGGGCGACAAGAGACCGGCTACCCAGTTTATCCTCACTACTCAAGTCAGTCCAAAGAAGGATTCAGCCCTCTTTAGAGATGCTGAATCAGACCAGGGCGGTAAACCCAAGAATTGAAAAGCTTTCTCGCCCAGCACCTTCCGACCCTTTGTACATACGCGGGGCCAGCTTCGACCAGACTGTCTGGTAATAACCGCTACACCGTAGAGAGCAGGTACCCCTTTGGCCTCATCCGAAGCTCCTCCGGATAAAGAGAGCAAAAAACTGTATACACTGGGAAGGAAGATGGCATCTTCCGCAGCGTACCAGGAACGAATAGCTGATAACTCCCCCTTACTAGCTAGCTGGACTGCACAAAGTGGGATGAGGTTTTGGTCCTTGCTGAGTCAGCACCAGAACCACTTAAGGTTAAACTCTCCCTTCTGGCAGCCGAAGGCAGAGCAACAGCCGGAGTCCTCCTAAACAACAACTTTGATGCAGCGGATAACGCTGGACGTGTTCTCGCTGAAGCCACCATCCTGAAACGCCACGCCTGGCTTAGGCAGTCAGGGTTTAAACTAGAAACACAAGCCACCTCACTTAACATGCCCGTTGAGCCTAATGTGTTTGGTATGGCGCTTGATGACGCTCTAAAGTCCGCCAAGGACGAATACGAGATACTCAAATCCCTTGGCCAACTGACAAACAACCCAACCAAAGGGGTGGCAATTGTACCCTTACCTGGATGACTGGCTCATCATGGGAGAAACCTTCTAACTTTGCAAGCTAAACACGCAAAGAAAAATAGACCTTTTCAAATTGGGCTTCTCAATAAACAAGAAAGTCAAGTCTTGTACAAGACAGATCGAAACAGTTCCTAGGAGCTGTATTAGATACAAATATAGGCTTAACGTTCCCATCCATGGAAAGATTACAAAACATTCTTCGGCAAATACCCTAGTATCAAGCTGGTCTCGGGATAAGCGTACGCAAAGCAATTTCTGTATGTATGATGGCATCATGAATTTACCTGCTCTCCCACGTTCGCCTGCACATGCGACCAATGCAGGAATGGTTGGCAAAACAATGTGGTATGTGGGACGATCTAGTGATTGTTTTGCCTACACTAGTTCAGAACTTATGCTGGTGGTCAAGGGAAAATCTGCTCAAAGTGAAGCCCTTCCACGAACCGGAAGCACATGCAGTCGTCACAACAGACGCGTCACTTTCCGGGTGGCGGGGCCCCCACTACCTTCAGCACACGGCCTGTGGTCACAAGTGACTGCACAGAAACACATCAATCTACTGGAATTATTGGCAGTTTTCGAGGCACTACAAGCCTTCGAAAACCACCTGACAAACCAGTCAGTACAAGTCCTGAAAGACCGCACCACTGCAATGTTCTATATCAACAAGCAGGGAGGCACACTCTCCAAATCTGTCCAAACTGGCTCAGAAATTATGGAAGTGGGCACTCAGACGAGGGATGTCCCTGTCCTCCCAACATGTTCCAGGAGTACTTGACACTCTAGCGGGCTCTCTCAGCAGAGATCCTCTTCCAGAAGAACACGAGTGGCAATTGCACACAGATGTGGTAGACCACATCTTCTCTCTTTGGGGCTACCCCTCTCTAGACTTGTTTGCTACAAGAGAAGAAAGGGTATGCCCAGACTTTGCGTCCAGGTTCCACCAACCAGACTCCAAGGAGGTGGAGGGGGGGAGGGGAATGCCCTATGGAGGAGTTGGTCAGGGAAATTTGTTTATGCTTTACCCCTCATTCCCCGACTCCATTAATCAGCAGAATAGTGAACAAGCTACACAAGGATCAGATGACATTCATCCTAGTTGCTCCTATGTGGGCGAGACAACGGTGGTTTCCACATCTGTGCAAGCTGGCGATGTGCAATTCCCATCAAACTCCCTTACCAGGTCGACCTATTGACTCAGCACGGGTGAACGACGATACACCCACAACCTCACTCTTTGAACCTAGCATCATGGCTCCTGAAGTCAGAGTTCGGTCACCTTAATCTTCCACAACAGTGTATGGAGATCCTGACAGAAGCACGGAAACCAAATACCAGACACTGTTATTTCCACAAGTGGAAGAGATTCGTCATTTGGTGCCAATCTAAGCAGATCAACCCCATAGAATGTACTCAATCACACATTCTAACCTATATGTTCCACTTGTTGGATTCAGGGTTGGTCTTTAATTCTTTAAAATGCCACCTAGCAGCTTTATCAGCCTATACCACCTCTCAAAGTAAAGTCTAATGGTGGAAAGTGCCAGTCATTAAAGCATTCATGGAGGGAGTAAAAAGACTACACCCCTCCCAATCTCTAATCCCCCACCTGGTTGGGACCTAAATGTGGTACTAGCAAAACTCATGGGACCTCCTTTCGAGCCTTTGCATCAAGCTACCCTTAGACACATTACCTACAAGACGGCCGCCTTAGTGGCTATTACCTCCTTAAGAAGAGTCGACGAACTCCAAGCCTTGTCAGTGCAGGGCCCTTTCTTGATCATACATAAAGACAAATTGGTTTTACGGACTCACCCTAGGTTCTCACCTAAATTTGTTTCCAAGTTCCACGTAAACTAGTCAATTGAGCTTCCGGCTTTCTTTCAGAAACCAACTAGCTCAGCTGAGGTCAAACCCCACACATTAGATGTAAGGAGGGCAGTTGTCTACTATGTAGACCACACCGCTTAGGAAGACTGATCAACTGCTTCTCTCCATGGCTACAGGTGGACAAGGAGATCGTGTTTCCAAGAGAGCCATCTCCAAATGGATAGTCAAATGTATACAGTTATGCTATTCACTCAGACAAGACACTGGCTTTTACACCAAGAGCCCACTCCATACGGGGTGCTGGCGCCACTCCAGCCTTTATTGCAAATGTCCCCTTAGACCTCATTTGTAAAGCAGCTACATGGAGCTCTGTTCACACCTTCACTCAGCATTACTGCACTGACACACATTCCAAGACAGATACACAGTTGGGACAAGCGGTTCTAAAACATCTATTTGCAGCTACTCCTTCTCACAACCCACCAGCTTCTCGTAACACTGCTTGCTAATCTATGCATAGCAGGTGATCTAAGCAGATTTCACAAGCTTCAGAAGGAATACATTACTCACTGTAATCGTATTTCTGGTGCTTGTATCTGCTTAGCTTCACATGCGCCCACCCTTCCTCCCCTGGAGAAGGTGCATAGAATGAGCTACTATATACATATATCTGCTTGGGAACTCTACTCCAGCTGCTACTCATGCTACCTCATGTCAGAAAAAATACAATCTGAGGGACCTACACGCGTGAGGGATCATGGGTACAGGGGACGTCACAATAGGGATAGTATTACTGGCACGTCCTATTCGACGTCCATTTTCGTGTTTCGAAAACAACTGTAATGCTCTGCAGCTTCCATTAGATGTCGGCCTATGCATAGCATGTGGATCTAATCAATATCCAGAGCATAACGGATCATGGAAAGATTATTGGTATCGACTCTGGAAATTAGATTTCTGCATAGTTCGTAGTGGCTCCACGTTTGCTAGGAATGGCGCATGCTTACCGGGTGATGGCAGACGTCCAAGAGCTCTTTAGCTCTTAGTCAACAGATCTTTATTTTGATCCCTGAGAATTACCTTCATGAATACCTCTTGACTAATTTGCATTACTTTGTTTACATCAATTATAGAAACCAATCCTAATCTCCCATTTGACTAGTGACCTCTGTAGGCCAAGATGGCCCTCTTGTTGAGCAGGGCTAAAGCTTAGAATACGAAATATATTGTTGGTAAGAATAAAATGGAAAAGTGCTCTAAAATGTTATTGGTAAATGAACGAAAGACCAGAAGTCATTTTTGCAGCTTTGTAGTTGCCGTATGGCCGTATGGCTGTTTGGCTGACAGTGGAAATATTAGTTGGCGGTATGCATGCTGCTGGTCTGCACAGAGATAAATTCCTCTATTGGACAGAATGTGGGTATAAAGAGCATCTTGATGGGTTTCCTATGACCTTTAAAGCCTTCTTGAACATAGGTACAAGATAGCATAACTAACAGAATTATGAAAGCATCCTCAGATTGTCACTCGTCTTCAAACCGGTCAGCTTGAAAATACAGTGTATGTTTGAATATCAAGTCTGGGAGAAGCAGTATTTTGATGACTATAATCCAGAAAAGTGGTAGTGCTCATCTAGGAAATTATCAGGCGATTACTCTTATTGATAATGTGTGGAAGATCTGGTCAACTAGTGATTAATTAGGCAATGTAAAATTAATGAATTCCAGTCACCCAAACTGCTTTAATTAGAACATATGAGACCTCAGTGTTGGTTCTGCTTGAGTAGAGCGCTGTAGCAGACCTATGTTACCTTTATTGAATTTGCTTTTGTTAAGGTAGATGATCCAAAACTGTGGAGGAAACTGTTGTCTTTGGGCATTTCCTCGGGGATTGGTAACCTTCAATGAAACTACTCGGAGGTTGGTTCAAGGGTAAACTCCAGTGTTACTGGAAGCTTTTAAGGGAAACTGATACCCCAATTGTGTTATGTTTTGTGACATATTGCACAATTTTAGACTAAATGTAAAGTTCAGTATTTTTTTTTTTTAAAAGGGACATACAGTTGGGATAGAATTACAGGTTTCGGATTCTTTGCATCTACTCTTTGCTTTCGTTTTACTGACTTACCTTTCTTTTTACTTTTGTGGCCAGAGGGAACTGATTTTGTGATGTGCTGCCCTAGTAGTCACTTTTTAAGCTCCCCATTATGTTTCCAGAGTGATTTGATCACCCATCAGATGTGTTGGAGATGGATGCTGCCCGTTGTAATTTAGTTCTGGCTTAACCAGGGGTGCAGTCATTTTTACTGCACCAGTATGGTAGCCATTGATGTACTACCATATTTAGTCTTTTGGACCATCCCTTTTGTCTGTGTGGACCAATGCACAAGCCAAAATCTGTGGTTATGCTGAGGTGGGCTCAGCCCGAGTGCAGCCCTGCACCATGTTGTGATTTAAGTTGGGTGAGCCTTGTTTTGTGTCAATACACATTATGTGTGAGTGAACCTGAGTCTTGGGGCCAGCCTGATTGGGTGGCTGCCAAAACCGGTGTCTGGTATGACTGGAGGGCTCGCCTAGGCCAGACCGTCCATGAATGTGCTTATCTTGGGGAGACGATGTACATGTCTCAGCTTGAATTGTTGGAAGACTGCTGTGAAGATGCGCTGCTGCATCTGAGGACTGTTAAATTTGTTCCCAAGTTTCTTCTTAGGGCTGCTAGGCGTCCTCCCTGGGCTTTTCCTTATGACCTGTTAGGGAGAATTCTCATGTCTGTGCTAATTCACTTCAACCTTAGAGACGCTCGGCTCTTTTGCTGGACTTTTAATTTTAACCCTGGAGTGAGTGAGCCCATTTTCTCACTCTCTGGTGTGTTTTGACCAGATTTATTTTTCTCATAAGGTTTAAATAACTTTTCTTGTGTGAACTACTGTTCCCAAAAAAAAGTAAAGTGAAATTGACTTTACTTACCTTTTTCTTTTAGTAGGTCCAGCACACACCATCCTATGCAGAGTGCTGGGGGTTATTTTTTATATTACCCCTCACTACTTTGAATGGCTGGTGACAATGGTTTAATGTTCCTACCATTGTGCTTTTCTACCGCAGGCTGAATCCTCAGCTGCAGTATAGCACCGATGGGTGACGATTTTGTCAAAATGGTCTCGGTCTTCTTTTCTCCATTTTCTGTTTGTGAGGTCTTTCTTGGGTTTTACTCTGCGTGCCAAGCCAGGGTTAAACCCTTTGCTCGTTTTGGAAGGCTTCAGTACTAAAACCAGTCTCTGGTTCCAGTGTGTCGAAGGGCAGGAAGTGAGAGAGGTTCTTGAAACTCCCCTGTCCTTTGTCTTTAGGAATGCCTGAATGCAACCAGTACTGATTGGCTAGCTGGCTGTCATTTCAGGACAGCCACCCTGCTGTTTGAGTGACAGCTAGGCTGTGCATGAATCGGAGAAACCTGCTTAAAAGGCAAGGGTTTTGGGACTGAAGACCGAGTCGACCACTGAGAAGAACAACCCGATGAAGAAACCGTGAATGAAGCTTGCTGCATCTTCCTGGACCTTTGAATTTCCTGGTGAAGCCATGCTGCTGTGCTGAAACTCCTTTTTCTGATCGACAAGAGAAGCTGCGGAAGGGATGACTTCTTCCCTTGGGTTAGTGGGACCAACTAACCCCGAGACGAACTCCACTGGACCATCTTCCCCAACTGTCTGTACTTCTTTGCTTCCGCAGGAACCGAGTGTCAGGGGTCAAGAAATCCGTTGTCGAGTGAAACGTCTGTGATCTGACTAGAAGCCCCAGGAGTCTCCCATGACCCTCCAGAAGCAGAATGACCAGAGCTAGTTTCCCCCTCACCAGAGTGCAGGACTCAAGGAGTGAAGGAAGCCCAACCAGTATCCAAGATCTGCAGTGGTGCTGTTTACAGAGCGTTGAACCAGACAGAAGCCACCTGGAACACAGAAGCCAGCTGGACCAATCTTCGAACCAAAGGTACTGTTCCTACTTGGGGTACTTACCTCAGTGTCTTTTAGCTTTGCTATTCTCAGTTGAGACTTGCAGTAGCTACCTTCTAGAGTTGATTTCAGCTCCACCCTTCACAAGTTTAACAGCTTGTGACCCTACAGTGATCAACAAACTCTAACTTTGTGCAAGACTTTATCTAAGAAGTGTGTCCGCTCCATTGACTGTGCTCCAATTGACTGGCTATCCTGGCTCCCTGCAGACTCTTCTAGTCCGTTTGACTGATACTTACTGTACTTCATAGATGTCTTGGATTTTAACTATTATTGCTGGGAAAGGTTATCTAGACTTAAGTGCTCACATGCTCTGAGAACCTGTTTAACCTTTTTCCATCCCTTAACCTTTCCTTGCTGCAAAACCTCAATCTACAAAGCGTACTAGTGCTATATGACTGCCATTACTGTCCTAGTTAATGAAGTCACCTCGGGGTGTAGGAAGTGTAAGCAGCATCGGTAAAGAGTATCTACTAACTTTGTCATGGAGTTTGAGGGTGAGTTGAACCATATGTTGAAATTGCCTAAGATGTTAAGTGCTGGATGTATGAGGTCGTCGGTGGCCAGTGCTTAGAGTCTGCGAACATTGTTGTAGCCGGGGGGAGGGGGTCTATAGATGAGTAGGAAACTGTGGGAGGTGGGGGGTTGAGTTTGTTTTACCAGGAGAGATTCACAGTCTGTGGTGTTGGTGGGGGTGTCCTTGATTAGCTGAATTGGTGTTTGTGTAGTATTGCAATCCCCCCTCCCCTTCATGATCTGTTCCCGACAATGAGGTTGTAGCCAGGTGGGAAGGTCTTGTGCGTGATGGGCTCATAGTTGTCTGAAAACCAGGTCTCAGTAATGAAAAGGATGTCTGGGTTTTCATCTATGATGAGGTCAGAGATGTGGAATTTATTTTTGGAAACTGACTTGGCGTTGATGAGGGTGCAGGGTAATTGGTGGGTTGCCCTTGTGGGGGTTGGGCGGGTAGGGTTATAGGGGATAGCAGGGGTCGAAGTGAGGGTGGGCAATGAGGAGAAAAGGGCAAGGTGATGGGGGTGGTGGTGGAGTGGGGAGAGAATGGGACAGGTGGAGTGGGAGAAGAGGGGGGAAAAAGGGCTAAGACTGGGTTAGGTGGGGGTAATGCAAGCAGGGACATAGGGTGCCCACTGTCCTGGCCTTTCCTTGACTTTTGGACGGAAATTGGGGGGCCGGCGGTGCTGTGGAGCTTGGGGTTTCGGCCAGAACTGCTGCTGCTGCGCTAAGGCTGGGGAAATGCAAATTGGAGGTGCTTGTTTGGGGATGGAGTGAACTGTGGTGTGGGTGAGGGACTGACTGGTGGCGGGGTTGGTGCATGTTGGTAATATTATGAGGCTAGCTGAGCCGTCCAGTATGTTCGGGGGAGCAATGACCACTTCTCATGCCCATTACTAAAACCAACCTTCCCATGCAGAATGACAACCCATCTACCCTGGTAAACCTATACAACAACACTTTGGAACTAGCCCTCAACCAGATAGCTCCACTCAAACAACGTAAAGCCAAACCCATCGCCCACACCAACAAATGGTTCTCAGCAGAACTAAAAGCCCTCCGCAACATCAAAAGAGCAGCGGAAACTTGCTGGAGAAAAGCCCCATCTCTCTCCACTAAAGACAAATTCACTACAGCTGCCTCCAACTACAAATCCGCTATCTTAAACGCCAAAAAAGAGACTTATAACACAAGAATACACAACGCCAAATCTGGTACGAAAGAATTATTCTCTATACTAAGAGAACTTGAATCTCCACTGCCACCCACAGAGGACTGCACGAAGGATAAGGCATAGTGCAACAATATCCAACTAGCCCTCCAACAAAATTGCCCTTCTACAAGCAAAGATAGAAGCCAAAAAGACAACCTTGCCGCCAAAGATACTCTCAACAGCAAAAAAGACCCCACCATTCCCAACTGCCCACCTTTCCACTTTCCCCAGTCACCGAAGAGGAAGTAGTCGAGATAATCGCTAGCCTTAAACCCTCCAACTGTAAAGGTGACCTATGCCCCGCCTCTGTCATCAAAGATGGAGCCAAAGATCTAGCCCCCCTCATCACCTCATTGATCAATTCTTCCTTCAAGAACTCAGTAGTCCCTAACAACCTCAAAGAAGCGTGGGTTCCCCCCCTTCTCAAAAAACCCAACCTAGACCCTAATATTCCCACGAATTACAGACCCATCACTACGGTCCCTTTCCTCCTCCAAATATTAGACAGATAGCCTACCTCCAAATACAACATTTGGAAGACCATAACCTCTTAGGCTTGCGACAATCCGGCTTTAGACCCAGGCATGGGACCGAAACCGCCCTCGTGGATCTAAAAATCCAAATGGATGAAGCCAAAGACAAGGGCAAACTGGCCATTTTGCTCCTGTTGGATCTATCCGCTGCCTTCGACCTGGTTGACCACCAGATCCTTACACAACACCTCTCATCGGCTGCCGCATTGTCACAGAATGCCACCAATTGGATTCAGTCATTTTTGTCTGACAGGTCGACTAGGCTCTTCGGCCCCTCAGCGGCTGCCGACCCTATCCCAATCCAATGTGGAGTCCCCCAAGGTTCCTGCTTTTCTCCCACACTTTACAACATCTTCACTAAGCTTCTCTTCGACCGTCTTGACGATCTGGGTGTCGGCTACACTAATTACGCAGACGACACCCAGGTCCTCGTCACTCTCTGGTTGCTATGAAGAAGATGCTGCAAAGCTTAACGAAATCTACCTAGAAATCCAAGCCTGGATGGCTACACAGAGTCTCTGCCTCAATGACGATAAGACGGAACTGCTTATCGTAGGCTCCCAGGCCCACCTCAATAAATTGAACTCTAGGTACCAATCTTTCTCCATCGATGGCAACATCATAAGTCTCCAAAGAGGTCAAAACTCTAGGTGTGTAACTTGACTCCACCCTATCACTGAAAAAACAAATAAATGCTACCATCTCATCTACCACATACACCAACAAACTTATCAATGCCTGTAGACCTTTTCTATCTTCAACCAGCTGCCTCACCTTATCCAGAGCACTGATACTGTCTAAATTAGACTATTGTAACACACTCTTACTAGGCACCACCACTAAAAATCTGAACAGACTCCAGATTCTTCAAAATAATGCCTTAAGATGCGCTCTTAACCTCCTGCGTAAGGCTCACATCTCCACTGCCAGCAAAGATGTCCACTGGCTCCCAATCCGAGACAGAATCAAGCTAAGAACTCTTGTCATTACATACAAGTGCCTGTCACTGACTGCCCCGCGCTACCTATCTGACAAATTCTCTAGACACAGCACTACCAGACCCACCAGAACTCC
Source organism: Ambystoma mexicanum (assembly GCF_040938575.1). Taxonomy (NCBI): domain Eukaryota; kingdom Metazoa; phylum Chordata; class Amphibia; order Caudata; family Ambystomatidae; genus Ambystoma; species Ambystoma mexicanum. Next base: position 1,104,140,152 of record NC_090941.1, read on the forward strand.
ATATTTGCACCAACTCAAGGTCCCCCACTTCAATCTAAAAACAGCAGGAGGTTCCAGCTTCCCAGTTCTCGCAGCACAATGCTGGAACACACTCCCGCTTGCAATCAGATCAGAAGCTTCCTTCTGGCTATTCAGAGCCATGGTGAAATCCTTGCTCTCTGCCTAACACTCTGCTACTTACTCACCCCAGGCCGCTTCACTCTACCAATCTCAACTGTATGCCTTAACTAACCTGTAACGGACCGCCATGTAACCAGGTCCTATATTATCTACTGTATTTATCTCATGCCACATACTGTACCATTGAATGTATGTACTCTTTCTTTATGCTGCGCGCAACGATATGTAACTATGTTGTCCACATGATTATGCGCCCAGCTACCTGAGGGTTCGGACGCGCTCTATAAATAAACAAACTAAACTAAATGGTTACTGCTCCCTCTCTCCATCTTGCCGAACTTAATTGCGTGGAGCGTGTTTGTCTGGTGACGAGGGGGAAGAAAAGAGGTGTGGGGGGGGTTGCAAGTTGGAGTGCCGTGGTGGGGGTAGTGGGCTGAGTATTTGCGGAGCTAGACATCGGCTGCAGTGGATCTCAATGGGTCTGCTGGTGGGCCAGCGTGCTGCTCTGCTTTGACCAGTTTGTGGCATGGTGTGTGTCTGGTCTATGATGCTGGGTCGGGCAGTCTGAGGAAATACTCAGGAAAGGCTAGGTTCCACAGGGTGGTACAGTTTGGGTATGGGAGGAAACGGGCCTAGATTTGAGAGTTCTGCACCGTGGGAGAGAGGAATAGGTTTGGAATAAATTGGGGTTTACAGTATAAAGGCATTGGTTGATTAGATTTGGGGATCCTGTATATTGGGTTTCACGTTCCATTTTGGGTACGGGAGAGACGCACCTAGATTTGAGAGTCCTGTATAGTGGGGGAGAGGGCTAGATTTCACAATGCAGTGTGGGCACGGGAGAAAACACACCTAGATTTGGGAGTCCTGTATAGTGGGGGAGAGGCCTAGGTTTCACAATAGTAGGTTTCACAATATAGTAGTTTTGCAAAGGTAGCGGGCGCCCCTCTCTCGATAGAACAAGGCTTGATAACCTGTTCAGTGGTTATTAACCGCTTGAGAGTTTGCACCACTGCTTTTTCTCACTGTGCCTTTCACAGATGGGAAATATCCATTTGCATATCAGTCTTTGTCCTGCCCAGGGGCAGTCCAGCACCGAAATGCAATGGCAATTCCAACCTGAACGAGAGTACCACCAGCAATGGCTGCAAACTCTCAATGTGGTTAATAACCACTGAACAGGTTATCATGCCTTGTTCTTTCGAGAGAGGGGCGCCTGCTACCTTTTTTGTATTTTTGAAAGGAACTTGGGGTTGGTCACCCTAGGTTACCTGGGGGCAACCAGACGTGGACTCCCTGCTCACTGTGCTTAGAGAGGCTCAGCTTCACCTCACTGATGATGCCCAACAAGGCTGAAACATGTGTATGGGGTTGCTGATGGTACTCTTGTTCAGAGAGGAATTGCCATAGCATTTCGGTGCTGGACTGCCCTTGTGGGTGGGACAAAGACTGATATGCAAATGGATATTTCCCATCTGTGAAGGTACAGTGAGCAAAAGGCAATGGCTGCGAACTCTCAGTGGTTAATAACCACTGAACAGGTTATCATGCCTTGTTCTTTCGAGAGAGGGGCGCCTGCTACCTTTTTTGTATTTTTGAAAGGAACTTGGGGTTGGTCACCCTAGGTTACCTGGGGGCAACCAGACGTGGACTCCCTGCTCACTGTGCTTAGAGAGGCTCAGCTTCACCTCACTGATGATGCCCAACAAGGCTCAAACACGTGTATGGGGTTGCTGATGGTACTCTTGTTCAGAGAGGAATTGCCATAGCATTTCGGTGCTGGACTGCCCTTGTGGGTGGGACAAAGACTGATATGCAAATGGATATTTCCCATCTGTGAAGGTACAGTGAGCAAAAGGCAATGGCTGCGAACTCTCAATGTGGTTAATAACCACTGAACAGGTTATCATGCCTTGTTCTTTCGAGAGAGGGGCGCCTGCTACCTTTTTTATTTACAATATAATGGGCAGAGATGGAGGCTACACCTAGATTTGAGAGTCCTGTATAGTGAAGGAGGCCTAGCTTAACAGTACAGTATGTTTCAACAATACCATAGGCAGAGATGGAAGACACACCCAGATTTGAGAGTCCTGTATAGTGGGAGAGGTCTTGATTTCATATAATATCTGTGTCAGTTGTAGATTGTTCCTACCTTATCCATTGACAGCAGTCTGTTCCTCGTGTGTCATGTCAGGGTACTGTGGACGGCTGCTACTTCTGGTTTGGGGTTATACCTTTGCAGCCCCCTCATTTTTGGGGTGGGAGTTCTTGGGGTATGATAGTGTGTCCGGGGACTCGGGTGGGGGCACTGCTGGTCCTTCTCTTGAGCTCAGTACGTTGATCTAAAAGTTGAAAGGACACAGAGTGCTTGTTTCGTCATGTGCTAAAGGAGGAAGGGTGGGGGGTGATTGTAGTTGGTATGTGCTGGATATAGGTTAGTGGCTGGCCCCTAACCTCCCCTGCTGACACCTGCAGACATGGTCTGAAGCCGCTGCTGCATGAGCCACTCTTTGGCTTGGGGCCCTTAGCCGCTGGGGCTGTCCGGGCAGAGGGCTATCCTGGAGGAGGGTGTGTTAAGAGAGAGAGAGAGGGGGGGGTGGGGGTGTTTGGAGGGCACAGGGCCAGGCTAGGACGCGGGAGAAGGGAAAGGCGGGAAAAACAAACGTGCACAGGTGCGCTTTTAAATAAATACCCCCCTCCCAAAACTGGTGTGCTTTTAAGTAAATGTCCCTACAAACTGGGTAAAATTAGCAGAGCCTCAGTAGGCTTGCTCTTACCTCAGGAAAACACCAGCCAAGTGTCACCATTGTCCAGAATGACCTAATGCACAGTCGCTGCTTTTAACCTCTCTGCTGTATTGCAGTGAAAAGATTATATTTGTGTTAACATCTGTCTTTGTGGTTTGATGCGTCTGAGCAGCCTCTGCCTTCAGTCTCTTACTGTTGGGCTACAGTGAGATTGTTTTTGTGTGTTGTGCAAGTGTGAGCAGTCTATGCACTCAACCTCTCTGATGGAGAACAGTGCAGGGAACTGTGTGTAGATCACTCAAGCCTTTGCTGTGGCAGAATCAGCGTGGGCTGAGGGCTGTCCCCATGGAGACTAGTATTGGCTTGAATCATGCCGCACAAGAATAAATATTTAAAGGATCAGGAGAGCTTGCTTATGTTCTCGTGTAAAGGGGGCATAAATCCTGCCTGCTTTATTAGATCTGTTTCATCATTCTTACCCCTGTCACTGTGAAAATTCCTGGATTTCCCCACATGTCCAAAATGTTGCCGCTGCCCAAAGGGAACATTTTTTGAAGCATCTGCTTTGGCGCCCCAGTAGTCCCTTCTCCACCATACCCCCATATTTTCTTCTAGAAGGCAGAATTTGAAAGAGATCTCTGCCAGTTTATTGCAGTGTCACAGCTCCCAATCTGCAAATGGCTGAGGCTTAATGCTTTATACTTGTCCTTGGGGCTCAACAGCAGTGTGCCATGTTTTGAGGCACTTTGCAGTGGGTCGAGCCATTTCGCGTTGGTTGTTCCAATGGACCACAAACGTTAAGACAGTCTGCTGAGAGAGTACAGCAATGCGTTTTGTCCTGTATCAGTGATTGTCATAAATCGGGTGAAGAAAACCGGCAGGCGATGGGTTGAGTTTGCTTCTCAAATAGGTGGAAGAGGTCCAACAATGTGATGTGGTTCTTCAGTAGCTGTCTGTTGAAACGCAGGCAGGCGAAGGGTCAAGTCAGCAGCTAGATGGCAGATTCTCCTTCCCCTTCCCCTTCCCCTTCTACAATTATAACCTTTTTTTCGAATGGTTTGTGTCCTCCATGTTCCTCATCTTTGACATGTAATGTCCAGCTTCGGAAATGTTTTTGGCAGAGGGCGCCTTGTGTCGTTGGCGTTGGTCGATGTCCCTCGAAGGCCTCCGTCGAGGGTGACTTGGCCTCAGTTTTGTTTTTCGCAAACAAGTTTGCTTCGTGAAACTCTGCGCGCCTCATACTTCTGTTATCCATCATTATTGACGATGTCTGCATCTTCTACCCTGACGATTCATCGTTCCGGGTTTAAGAAATTTAAGGAGTGTGGCTCCAAGATGTCCATTACGGACCCTCATCAGGTCTGTCCATCTGTGGTACCTGGACGAGGGCCACATGACGGATACCTGGTCAAAATGTCAGAGCATGACAGGGAAGGCCTTACAGGAACGACTGGGGAAGTTAAAGGTAGGCAAGGTGTCCAAGCCCCGTTAATCCCGACCGGCTGGGCTTTCGACCGATGAGTCGAGGGGAGAGACTCCTCGTCAAAAGAAAGCCGAGCGCTCACGGCCCCATAGTGGTTGCCGCCACTCTTCCTCCTTGTTAAAGTGTTCGAAGTGGAAGCACCGCCGGTCGCCTTCCTCGTCTTCGTCCGGAGCTATCCTGGAGAGGGTGACATGCCCGTCCAAAACGTTGACTCTGGCAGAGTGGGAAGCTTCCCGGTTGGCGATGCTTAAGATTATTGAGAAACTGGGCAAGGCAGCGTCTGCCCCTTCTGTGGAAGCTGGCAAGGAGTGGTCTCTGCCTGATAATTTGACGGGTCTCATCTTTTTGGCAGCAAGGCTGACGAGAGCCTTGAGAAGTTGCAGACCTCTAAGGCGGCTACCAAATCTTTAGGCACTGATGTTGGGCAACCTCAGCATTTTAGTTCTGGCAGACGACCATGGAGGGGTAGATCTTTTCGCTACTGCTCCTTATTTGGAAGGGCGAGAGGAATGGCCAGTCAAAGGGGCAAGCGAAAGTTCCCTTGTGGCGGACGAGGTAGAGGTGCCAAGTCCGCTCCAGCAGCAGCCTCTTTACCATCGGCCGGTGCAACAGCTGCTTCAAAACCACTCTGAAGGCTTCAGTCACTGTTCTACCGTGGTGGGCAGACTGTCTAAGCATCTCTAAGAATAGCGAGCCATTACTTCTGATGTGTGCGCTCTGGAAACCATAGCCCACGGCTACTGCCTTCCCTTTCTAAGGAAGCCTCAGACCAATCCACAGAGGAAACGCTGAGGATTCCGGATCCGCTCCTTGTGCAGGAGATTTTAACCCTGCTAGAGAAAGGCGCTATAGAACCAGTGCCTGTGGCAGAGAGGAACAAGGGTTGGTATTCTCTATATTTTTTTATTCCCAAAAAGGATGGGGGACTGAGACCCATCTTGGCCTTGAGATATTTGAACAAGTTCCTCAGGAAAGACAAATTCAAGATGGTCACTCTTTCTCAGATCCTTCAGACCCTCCATTTTCAGGATTGGTTGGTGTCACTTCACCTTCAGGATGCTTATTTTCATGTGCTGATCCATAACGAGCGCAGGAAATACCTGGGGTTCGCCGTTGGTGGCTCACATTATCAGTTTCGAGTCCTGCCATTTGAGTTGACCTCCGCCCCAAGGGTATTCACCAAACAGATGGTGGTGTTGGCAGCACATTTTAGGAGAAGGGGGATTCAAGTCTACCTCTATCAGGATGATTGGCTGATCAGGGCGAGTTCTCCCGAACAAGCCCAGGTTTGTCTCAACGTTACCTGCCACTCCCTGGGCTGGGCTTCTCCCTCAATTTCAAGAAGTCCCAGATGACCCCTTCCCAACAGCTCCTGTACATCAGGGCTGTTTTGGATACTTCTTTGGGAAAGTGTTCGCCTCCCAAGGTGAGGTCTGAAGACATTCTCCAGATGGTAACACATTTTCTGGCCGTCAAGTTCTTGAGGTTGCTCAACCTCATGGCATCCTGCATTTTCCTGGTGCCAGAGGCCCACTTGTAAATGCGATACCTTCAATGAGCTCTCCGATCGCAATGGTCAGAGTTCTCAGGACAAATGTCGGCCCGCCTTCAGATTTTGTCAAGAGTCTCACAAGATCTTCTCTGGTGGGCCTGCGAGGACAATGTTCTGAAAGGCAAACACTTTGGTCAACCACGCCCACTGATCACGGTAGTGACGAATGCCTCACTCACAGGGTGGGGAGCTCGCACCAATGAGTAGACTGTCAGCGGTCATTGGTCTCCGTCGGAGTCCAAGCTACACATCAATCTTTTGGAGCTGAGAGCAATCAGACTAGCGCAGAAGGCTTTTCTGCTGTCTGTACGGCGAAAGAATGTCCTGATGACGGACAATATAGTGGCCATGCACTACCTCAACAAGAGAGAAGACGTAGGGTAACTACCATTGTGCAGAGAGGCAATGTAGCTCTGGTATTGGGCTATTCAAGAAGGAATCTCCAGCTCAGTGGTTCACCTGGCCGGGGAGGAAAACACGGCGGTGGGCGCTCTGAGCAGGCAGAGCAGTCTCCCACGAGTGGGAACTAGCTCAGGAAGTCCTTCAAGGGATCTTTGCCCTTTGGGGAACCCCTGAAGTGGATCGGTTTGCGACTAGTGTCAACTGGAAGCGCAAACTGTGCTGCTCAAGGGAATTTCCTCTGAGAGGAGCTCTAGGAGATGCGTTTGTGGTGGATTGTGAATTCCTACTGCTGTATCCGTTTCCTCTAGTCCCCGTCATTGCTCAAGTAATCAGGAGGTTAAGGAGGTTCGGGAACTGCATGATCCTCCTTGCCCCGGATTGGGCCAATAGAATGCGGTACCTGGACCTTCTGTATATGTCCATCTGTCCTCTGATACGTCTTCCATAATGGGAGAATCTTCTCTCATGAGGAGGGTCGGGTTCTCCATCCAGAGGTCAATACTCTCAACCTTCACGCTTGATTTCTGAAAGATTGCGGTACAAGTATCGGGACCTCCTGGATGACGTGATGGAGGTGTTGCTTTCGGCCAGATAACCAGCAACAAAGTCTCTGTACTGTTGCTGTTGGATTAAGTTTTGTGACTGGTGCAGAGACAAGAATGTTGATGGTTTTCAGTGTAAGACACCGGATATTCTATCCTTTCTGCTCTCATTGGCACACAAAGTTCTTCAGGTTGGTACCGTTAAGGGTTACCAGGCAGCGCTTTCGATTTTTAAGTGCTCTTCAGAGGGAATGTTCCTATTTTAAGATCCCTCTGGTCACTCAGTTTCTAAAAGGGCTCACAAATATTTTTCATCTTCTACATTTCAGGTTCCGACGTGGGACCTCAATCTGGTTTTAATATTTCTGATTGGTGCTCCTTTTGAACCCTTGCACTCATGTCCATTGAGGTTGTTGACCTTTAAGGCTATATTGTTAGTTCTTTTAACATCTGCAAGAAGAGTGAGCGAGTTGCAAGAGCTTTCTTCCAAGCCACCCTTTACTATATTCCACAAGGACAGGGTTGTTTGTAGGGTGAAACCCTCCTTGCCAAAAGTGGTTTCGGACTTTCACCTACGGCAGATAATGGTGCTACCAGCATTCTACCTTCTTCCAGCATCCTAGTAAGGAGGAGAAGAGGCTACATTGGTTGGACCCTAGGAGAGAGCTGAGCTTTTATATTTCCAGGATGTCCAAATTGAGAGTGGACGACCAGCTCTTCGTGGGGTACACCAGACGCAGACTTGGACAGGCTGTTACAAACAGACCTTGTCTAGGTGGATCATCTTCACTATTTTTGAATGCTACAGGCTGGCAGGCAAGGACCCTCCTGAGGGTTCGCTGCCCATTCCACCAGGGGCATGGCCACCTTGACTGCCATGCAGAGAGGGGTGCCTATTAACATTTGTGATGCGGGCGAAGCGGTAATCTATACACACTTTTACTAAGCATTACTTTTTTTTTTATTAAAATGTTTTGTTTGAATTTTACAAACTTTTCATTTTCTTTTGTTTTCCAGATATATTACATTATTAAAAAGAAAACAAAAGGAGAACATTATTCAGAAAACATAATTCGATTGCATTTCACTCGTTCAGCTTGTTTTCTTTGTTGATTTCCAGCCAGAATTTGATTATTGTCAAAATTAGACGTTTATCTTGTCCTCTTAATAAATTGTCCCATCTTTCTTGAGTTGTCAATTGTTTATGCGATATCCCAAAGTAGTCTCTGTACAAGGATCTTTGATCCTCCAGTGCCGGGCAGATCATGATCAGATGAAATAGTTTCCGTGATGTTTATAGCTTTACAAAAGCGACAATCAGAAGTTACTTTGTTTGATTTGTCCGTCATTGCTTGATATTCCCGGGTCGGTAAGATGTTAAGCCGGAAACGTAAAAACAGATCACGTATGTTACGATCTGGGAATTAATTTAAGTAACCTGGCAACTCATTGTGCGCTCGTTTCAGTTTCACATTTTAAATATCGTTTGTATTTACTTTGTTCAGCAATGGTTTTAATCCAGTCATTGGTCTGTATTTTTTTACGCTTTGCATACCGTGGCCTGTTGATCAGCATTTCCTCAGATATCTTCAGCTTGCATTTTCAGCTTGATTTCAGAAGTCCATTTAGTCAGGGCTGTGATATTAAATGCTGAATTCTTTTCTCTCAGGATTTCCAACAATGGTATTTTGTCCTCGGAAATTATTTTCCTGAAGAGATCCATTTGCTTCCAAAGCACTGTGGATTTGATGGATTGGATAGCTAATTCATAGCAGATTCTTGGCATTGGAAATGACCTTGGAAGAGATGGTGTTTTCCTCCAAAATAACGCTTCATACCGGGCCAATTCATTGTTTGTTGATTGATCAGTGATTCGGTGGCATACGTCAAAATCGGGATTACTTTTTGCTTATACAAAGCAATTGTAGCTTTTGTTGAGTATGTTCCGTATTTTCTATGTAAGAAACAACCCTGTCTGGCCAGAGATCTAGCTTTTCCCTCAATATGGTTCTTCCATTCTTGTTCATTTAAGGACGGATTAATCATTACACCCAGATATTTAATTGCCTTGGTATCACGATCTCTTCTCTTTCTAGAAAAATCTTTAAGGTATGTCGCGTTTTGTTATTTTTTTGAGAGGTCAGTTTCATTACCTTAGTTTTGTTGCTGTTTATCAGCAGGTCATTTTCCAGCATGTCATTTTGAGCTTTGTCTAAAGATTTTTGTAGGCCTGATACAGTTTTGTCTAAAATGTCATCGGCGTTTGAATAGGCTTGTTGTTAATCTTTGGAGGATTAGCCGCTATGTTTTGGATTTTTTCACCAAAGTCATAAGTATACAGATTGTATAAGCAGGCTGCCAAGGGGCATCCTTGCTTGAAGCCGTTACAGGTAGCAATGGGGTTTGTCACCATCCCATCGTTGGTTAACCGGACTCTGACGGAGGTATTTGAATAAAGTTGTTTGATCGGGTTCAGAATAGAAGGTGGACATCCCCAGGCTGTGAGTTTAGACCAAAGCTTTTGCCTGTTAACCGAGTCAAATGCCATCTTTAAATCTATAAAGACGGCGTATACTTGGTGTTTCTTACTTATCACTTCACATTTTATCAAGTTCAATAACAGGAGGTTGACATTCGTTCCTATTTTCTTGACAAAACCAGTTTGTCTTTTTTCTTGTCTTGCATTCTCCTCTGCCCAGGTGTTAAGCTTTTTTACAAGATAGCCAGCGAATAGTTTCCCTAAGGGATCCAGTAATGCTATAGGTCTGTAATTTACCAGATTTTTACGATCACCAGCTATGTAAATTGGAATCAGCACAGCCAACGTCCAACTGTGAGGTATTTTCTTTCAGTTTTCAATAAACTGAAGAAGGATGAAGGCGGCCGCCCATTCATTTGGAGCTGCTTTGAGGTCAGCGTTTGATAATCCATCGGGTCCGGGGGCCCGAGACGGATTTAGGGCCATGATGGTGTTTCTTAGGTCTAATATGTCCCAGTTGAAATTCCAAGCACCATCTTCTTGTACTAAATCAATTACAGGGGCATTGGGATTTGGATTATAAAGAGTTGTAAAATGATTAATCCTTTCCTGAGCTTCAACTTCTTGAATCATAAGAGATGCTTTTGGTGAATCATTTAGCAATCACCATAGTTAACTCGTATTTTTCTGTTTGAGCGCAGCTAGAATTGCTCCTGCATTGGATTGTTGTATTAGAGCTTTAATTGCTTTAATTGCATTTGAATATTTTTGTTTTTCTTTTTGTATTTCAATTTCAAATTCAGGTTCTTTCTTTTTTTTTTTAACTGCCATATTCATTTTTGGAGACATTTTTTCTTCAGCATAATTTCTGAATTAAACTGGTCTGTCTGTTTTTGTTTTAATGCTTTTGGGGCATGGTTGATGGTATTTCTACAGTATCCATCCGTAATTCAATTTTAATTGATCCTGAAGCAAAGACTCCTCAAATGCTGATATTAAACCAGGTATTTGATGTCTTTTGATACAGAGTTTAGTGAGACCATTATTGATCTCCAGGGCTGGTAAAGTTAATCGTGAATACTTTGATCTTACTGTGTCCCATGTGATTGATATTTGGTGATGGTCACTAGTAGGTTGTGGCACGTTAGCAGTGGAGATAATTAGGTTCCGTATACCTTCCGATGTGAAAATGTAATCGATGATTGATGTCGATTTTTCTCGAGACCATTTTGGAAGAGGCACACCTTTATTATTCACTGCAGGCGCAATCAATGATACGTTACGCATGGATAGTTCTTTAACCCATTTTCTAGCTCTGTCTAACAATGCTTGGGAATCTAGTTTTTGGCCTTCTCTAGTGAATAAGTGCATATTAAAATCACCTGCAATGATAAATTCAGCTCGGTTGTTGGAGGAAGCTATATTATCGATTTCATCACATATGGAATCTAAGAATAGGTTATCACTCATTGCAGTCGGATTCCAGTAGATATTGAAGATGGTTACGTAGGTGTATTTTGAACATTGGTCCGGACCTTTGTTGGGGGTAGTTATGAGAATGGTCATAAATTGTGCCCAAGAGTGAATGTTCTTCCTTGATATTGACCACAAAGGAGTGATTTTCATGAGGATCAACATTCCTGATGCTGGTCTGCCTTGTTGTGCAGTGATTGCAGGATTCATCAAGGTTCTAAATCCTTTGCAAGCCACATCTTCATTTAACCAGGTTTCCTGCAAGCAAATTATGTCGGTTTCTGCAAGAGCTAGTGAGCCTTCATTAAAGAGGTGTTTGTGGCCTCTGGTGTTCCAGGAGCATAGAGACGCTATACTCAGATTGTTATAGATAGGCTTTCCTATTTTGACTCCATTGTTTATCTCTCATGTTGGATCTTATTTTATTTTCAGGATTCCAATATTGGTCACGCCATATATCTTGTCTCTTCAAGGCATCATTTGTGTGTGCTGAATAATTTTCTCCGTCAGTATATCGCCACTTTGAAGCCGAATCGTTGGAATTCTTCTGTGTATTTTGTATCAATTGTTGTTTGTTCGTTTTATTATTCTGTTGAGAATCAAACGTCACAAGTTTAGTGCTGCATTTTTCCCGAGCCATTAAACTTGATACAAGGATTTTGTCAGCTACAAAACCCAACGTCGCTAATTGTTGCTTGGTAGAGAGTACAAGATGCATTATATCTTCAGTATAGAAGTCAATCTGTGATATTTCCATTTGTTGTTTGTTGGGGAAAAGGATCACCTCAATGTCTCGGGAACCAATCTGAGCCAATTGTGGAATTGCATTTAGTAGACGCAGAACATTGGCTCTGTTCAATATTACAGGCTCATCAGGATTTGTCGCAATTGGAGTTCGAGATATTCTGAAAGCAAAGGATGTTTTTGTTGGATTGAGAAAAGTTGGTCTTACCAAGGGTGGATCTATTTGCGCAGGTTGGATCTCATTACTATTAGAACTCTTTTCCACTTCTGGAGTTGACCATAATTCCTCATTTGACACCTCTGAATATGCCAGAGAAAAGTTGTTTATTGAATCCTGAGTGGAAGAACTCGTATATGAAGATTCAGAGAATGATTTGTTACATTCATCAAGGACAATTAAAACACCGTCCTTGGGGTCTGTAGAGATGGAGTCATCATTCATTGAATCGTCCTCAGTGCCACTATCAATCACTAGCGAGGCTTTAGTCGCTTTAGGGGAGATGTCTTGCTTAATTACTGCCAGCAAAGCATCTAATGGTTCATGCTGTGTCTGCTCATCGTATTCAGTTGTCGTGCTCAATACTTTCACAGTTGGAATAGTTGCAACAACCGCTACCGGATTTAAGCTCTTTACAGACGTTTTTGTTGCATTTTTATTTATGTTCTCTGTCAAAGATTTTTGCACAGATTGCATTTTTCTCAGAAATGCCCGTGAGCCTGTTTGAGGTTTTTTCTTTTATTTTGGTCTGAAGTTCCTTTCCCACAAGGCCTCGTTTGGTAAGATCAAAAATATCAAACGGGGTACATATTGCCGGTTCAGCATTAGTCTTGCTCAGTATTTGAACAGGTTCCAATTTTCCACTGTTGTGTGGTTGAATTTCATATTGAGTCCACTGATCTATTTTGAGGACATCTGATTGTGTAGTGATTGGAGTTTGGGTTTGTTTTGTTTTCCAAGACGGCTGTGACGACACCTGAGAATGTTTTTTGACTTTTTCATCCATCATTTTCTTAGTGATTGTAGATACTGTCCATCAAATTTTTTTTGTCCGCGTGGTCAACTCTCGCAACCTCCGCCAGTCGACTTTGCCATGATCTTGAAGCTTCTGCTTCATATTTCAAACGCTCCTGGATGGTTCCAATGAAGCTTTCCAAATGGGTTTGCTTAGTCATGATCATGGCTAGGAGAGTAGCTTGATCCTTAGTCGAGTCGACCATCGCTTCTTGTATTTTAATAAAAGGTATCATAGCTACTGATAGTACAGCTACTAACGAGTTTTGGAGGTCGAGCATCGTAGTTGGTAATCTTTCTGGTACCTCTGGGGAGTTATTCGATGCTTCAGAGATCTTATATGAAGAAAATGATTCACCCTCTACTAGATCTTGGGTGGACTTTTGGGGAGCTTTTTAAGGGCACCTGAGATCCTTTAGGTGCAATAGGTGTCGATGTGTTGATCTTTTGGATTGGAATCTTATTGAGGAGCTCCCCAAATACTTCCTCCCTTTTATCCCGAGAATCCATAATCGCATCAATCTCGGTTATGTCAAGCGAGAGACGTGCAATGCGAACTGACAATGGTTTAGAATTTTCAGAGTTAGTCGAGTCTGTCGGTTGGTATGTCGATTGCCATTGTTGTTTGGCTGCTTTGGCTCATTCTCGAAGTGATGGTGTATAAGAAGCGTCCTCAAGGTTGGATTTACAAATTGTTTTAATAGGTTGGCGAGGATGCATTGTAGCGGTACAGGATTGTTTGGAGGAGTCTGATATAGATTCCGGGTGAACATCAGATGTTGGTCTATGCACATTGCTTTGGATATTCAATTTCATTTCTGTTTGCGAAAGATCCATGGGGGTTGCAATTTTAGGCAATTTAAAAGTGGAGGTAGGGCAGAGGTGGAGAGGAAGGACATGATTTCATTGAGCTGACAGTGGATGGACCTCAGGCTCAATATTTTGCGATATAGACACTGTTGGTAGTATGTGTTCAGGTTGTAGCAAGATTTCAAATGGTTACACTACCTGGTCTTCTGATTGATGTAGTTCTGCCGTCATAATCACCTGGGGATTAGAATTTGATTTGGGTGTTTGCTTTCTTTTTATCTCTGTTGGAATCAAGCCTTTGTCGACCAACGCTACTGTTTCTTCTAATTTCCCTTAAAGTCGGATTCGTGGTTTTGTAGGTTCCATTGAGTATTTGTTTAGGCAAAGAGGAGTACTAGCACTAAAGAATGTATAGTTAAAGTGTACAGTTATGATGGAATAGCCAGTACTTACCGCCGCAAACGGCAATAAACAGCCGCGCCCTTGACTCCACCGTGGGCTTCACCTAAGCATTACTCTCTGGATACTTCACACACTCAGGATGTTGCGTTTGGTAAGGCAGTCCTTTATTCTGCAGTCTGAGAATTCTGCATGTTTAAATTCTTCTCCCTCCTCCTATCATGGATACTGCTTTGGGAGTCTATCAAAGATGAGGAATACGTTGGAGGACACAATCCATTCGAAGAACAGGTTACTTACCCCTGGTAACGTTCTTTCGACTGGTTGCTCCTCCACCGTATTCCTCATCGCTCTCCCAACCTACCCCTTTGTAGAATTTCCCATGATATTGCAGCTTTCGTTCCCGCAAGGCTGAGTACTGTCCTGCCCGTATTTATGGATGCTTCTGATACACAAGGAGGCAAAAACAGAATGGAGGTCAACGGGCTCCATGCGTGCTACTTACAACATCCGATGGCGTCACCCTGATGGAGTACTTCGAGGGACATCTACTCGACGCAGGGCGCCCTGTCGCAAAAACCTCAGAAGCTGGACATTACATGTCAAAGATGAGGAACATTCAGTCAAAAGAACGTTACCAGTGGAAAGTAACTTGTTTTTCTATTCACAAGTTCTTATTCTGCCACTTTATCTTCTTTTCATCAGTTTGGTAGTCAAAATTAATCTTGATGACCAGCGTGTGATTATGGAGCGTGCCGGGGTTACCCAACAATGATGAACTCACCAGCTGCTGCATACCCGTCTGCTCACTTTGCTGCCATAGTGCCTTCTGTTTTCTCTGCTTCTTTCTGTACGGAAAAAAGCTTCTATTTAATTACCCGCGGCCCACTCCGGTCAGGAAAGAAGTGTTCCTTGCTCTAGGAACACTACGGTGCTCGCCCGCCACCGGAGTACAACTTATGGGGAAAGCTTTTCACAATAACGCTTCCTGCCGTACAACCGCTGAATTCACGGCCATCAAAGGGGGGGGGTAAACTTTTCACCACAATGATTCCCGCCGTGCATCTTCTGCATTCACGGCTATCAAAGTCAGAGACCCTCTTAGGACCGTCATCCACTTTGTAGATGCCAGCGGCGGCCCGGCCTCTGTTTTCCTCCTCCTTCTGCTGCCGCTGCAATGTGGAATCCATGCAGCCACTCCACCACCTACTTCTCATGGCCTGCACCTGAGGGGGTCTTTTATCTTCAAAAGTCCTGCTCGGGTGTGGGCTATTAGTAACACTGCACTGCGCTCTGGGTTAAGTCATTGTCTTGGACCCAGAGGAAGCTGATGATGCATACAGAGGGAACTTGGCTTGTAGATAATCAGCACCAACTTTGTGAAAGGCTCTGTGGCTGATGCACAGTGACTTAAACAGGACTTGGTTCTCAACAGGGAGCCAGTGAAGCTGACGAAGGGGTGACATATGGGCATCGAAAGACGGTGTGATTACTGCTTGGGCTGCTGCATTTTGCAGTAACTGCCAACGGTGAGAGGTATGCAGGTTGAGCAAGATAAAGATTGTTGCGGTAATCCATACTGCTTAGCACCAGAGCAGCCACCACAGGAGCATGAAGTGTAAAAGGGATAAAAGGTAGGACATTCTGAAGGATTGTAAGCTTAAAATGTCCAACTTGGCAAACTGAAGAGACCTGGTTGTGCATCAACTGGGAGGATGATAGTTTGATCTCCAGGTCTCTGACAGAGACAACAGGAGAAGGAAAGGGGACAAGAATGGAGGGCCAGAAGTCAGGGGTCCAGGAAGTTCGAGGACAGCAGGAACCAACTACCATCGCCTGAATCTTCTCCCTGTTCAACTTCAGCCAGTTCTTGGCCAGCTACCCACCAACCTCCTTGTTAGGGCGAATTCTCATTTCTGTGTTAACTCCCTTCAACTTAGAGACCCCCAGCTCTTTTGCTGGACTTTAGGATTTTTAATGTTATCCCTGCAGTGAGTGACCGTTTTCTCTCTCATATGTATTTTGACTGGATTTGTATTATGCTTCTTCTATTTTTGGAGTCTTGTCAAACTCCATAAGCATCTACTTTTTGTATGGTGATGCACAGCACCTTCAGTGCAGCGTCACTGAAAAATCCTTTAAATGTCTCATAAGGTTTAAATACCTTTTTTCTTGTGTGAAATGCTATTCCCAAGAATAGTAAAGTGAAAATGACTATCTTTTTCTCTTTGGGGGTCCAGCACACACCATTTTATGTGGAGTGGAGGCTGTGGGGTTACTTAATAGCCCCTCATTGTACATTCTCATGTATTTTGTTTATTACCCTCGCTACTTTAAATGGCTAGTGGCAGTGGTTTAATTTTCCTACCATTGTGCTTTTCTCCCGCAGACGAAGTCCTCAGCTGCACCCATGGGTGACCATTTTTGTCAAAAATGGCCCTGGTCTTTTTTCCCCATTTTCTATTTGTGAGGTCTTTCTTGGGTTTTACTCTGTGCGTCGAGGCCGATTTGAGCCCTTTGTTCGTTTTGCCTTTGGCGGGCTTCAGCCCTGAAACCCTGCCTCTGACTCCAGTGTGTCTGTAAAGGCAGGATGTGAGGGAGGTTCGTGAAACTCCCTTGTCTCTAGGAATGCCTAAATGCAACCAATCCTGATTGGCTGGCTGGCTGTCCTTTTAGGACAGCCACCCTGCTGTGTGATTGACAGTCTAGACTGTGCATGAATGGAAGAAACCTGCTTAAAAGGCGAAGGTTTTGGGCCTAGTCAGTCGTCCATTGGGAGAAACACCGATGAAGAAACCTTAGGGGACTGTTAGATTAGATGTTCATATTTATGCCAAATCACCTTCACCTGTGAAACCCCCTGCACTTTTTCCTGGACTTGTGGATTTCTTTTCTATGTTCTGAGGGAGTGGGAACCTTTACCCCCCCCCCACTCACCCTTTCTTTTGCTCGATCTATGGGAGTCATTTTTGTCCCTCTCCATACTTTATAGGGAAGTACGATTCCAAAAATAGTTGTTGGCATTTACATTTTACTGTTGCAGCACAAAGCAATTTCTGTGCAGTGTTGCTGGGCAGCCCCTTGGGCTTCCCTTTTTATTTTCTTATTTTGCTTGTGTGAGCTAATGCTCCCATTGGTAGAGGAATACTTATCCTTACTAAAATCACAATTATGAGATCAGCTTACCCCACCCGAGTGCTGAGGGGGTAGCACACTTTCCCTTTTCTCACTGCTCCTGACACATTTCTGTTAGTGTCAAGCATACCTGAATGGCTGGTGGAGTGGATGTGTTCTACCGACGTTTGTTATTTGTACCCGCAGACTGTGTTCACAGGCCTAGTAATGCACAGGAGGGTCACCATTGACCCAAAATGGTGACTGTATTCTTTCTTCACCATTTCATGTGTGCTTGTTCTTTCTTGGTCATTCTGCCCACCTGGGTTGGAGTGGTTCTGGTTTAACCTGTCTTTGGCAGGAATCCTTTGTGAAGCCCATAGAGGCTACAGTCATTAATTTTGTCATTTGTATAGCGCTTTTCACCTTAATTATGGTCCCAAAGCGCTGTTGGGTGAGCGCCCTCGGAAGTGTTAGAGTTCAAATTTGGGAGGTGCTATTAGGAGTGTGTGCATTTCAGCCATTTAAAGTTATGTGAGGATGGTAGTCCCCCATGTCTGAATGGTGTGTGGATGGGCGAAACCGAGGTACACTATGAACTAGACAATGGTTTTATCTGACCCTGTAGTGTCTGGTTAACCACAGGGTCCCTTAAAAACTTCATTTGGTCACCCTCGCCCCTGAACCAAAATAAATTGATTCATGAGAACTTACATTGATCTTGTTTTGTGTAATTTTGTGTAAGATTGTGTTAATGGTGTGATTGAGTATATGATTTATACATTTTGAAAATAGAAATGTTGCTTGCGTTTTCTATTTCTCTGTGCTAATGGTTTGCTCATTGGATTTTGCGCTGTGTTTTTTGAATTAATATTCCTGTTTTATCTACTATAAAGAACCTTAAAAGTTTATTGGAAAATATTGACCTAGAACCCTTTTTCTGTTTAGAACTAGCAGACAGACCCATATAGTTTACAGAATGTTGTTGCCTGGCACTGCCTAGCATGAACACTGTTAGGCAGAATCCAGGGCAGTTCCCTTAGGGAGCACTACCCCAGATTAGGACTACAGGAGAGAGCAAAAAATTCCCATTGGTAACAGTCTGTACCACAAAGATTTAGTTGGTAGCTGTGGCTGAGCAGTCAGACTTATCTCAAGAGGGAGATGAGCAGTATTCAGGGTTGACACAATAGGTAGTACAGTACTATGGAGCAAGGAAACACTGACCAAAGTTTTGTATTAAAAAGAGAATATATATTTATTTTATACACTTCTAAGTCAACACATAGATCACAGTTAATAAAGTAAGTTAAGTTTAGTCAAAAAGAAAAGCATATACAACACCCTATTCAATTGTAGACAAGTTTGCAGTATAGTGAAAACTGCACAATGAAAGCTTACTACAAATGGCACTCTACCAATTCAACGAAAGGGAGGGAAAGTACAAGTTAAACCGAAATATCTTCAGACACCCCCTAGCAACACTTCCCTGAAGTTTTGTGAACAGGTAATGCACAGTAACACCTTAACCAAAAGACAAGTGAATGAAAACTGAGCAAAATGGCACTCCACAAGTTAACAGTAGGAAGGAAGAGGGGTTTAGAAGATTTAGGTGCATCAACACATTTCTCATTGAAAACTAATCTAGTGAGAGCAGATCTAACAAATCAGCCAGAGTCAATAGGACTGAGCCAGAGTCAGTGGTACAGGACCAAGAGCTTAGGAGCAAAAATGTTCTTGTAGCTGCAGTCAAGTCTTTAGTAGAAAACTTTTGAAGCGGTAGATGCAAGGCGAACGGCAATGTTAAGAGAGGGCGGCCGACCCCACAAGTGGTTAAAGGATTTAAAACACCTTTAGGGCTACCACAGAGAAAGGGCGGCCTGGCGGAACAATGTACCTTAAACGTAGAGAGATGGCTCCTGCGGTGGCGATTGTTCCTGGTAGTTCCTGCAGGTCGAGGGGTCCAACAGAGGAAGAGAGGCTCTCGTCGTGGAGGAAGGTTCGAGATGCTGCACTACCCAGGGATGAAACCGGCCACAGTGCTGCCAAATGAAGTTTAAAAGGTACGCTCGTTTTAATCGCGGTCCGGGTTGATAGCTGCCTGGCTATCCGGTCTTCAAGTGTGGGGCACTGTCGAGTCGACCAAGGCAGGTCAGAGGATGCGATAGGTAAACTGGTTGACCCCTCCAGCTCAAGGGAAGGAGGCTCCTCTGCTGAAGATCTCCTCTCGTCGTGCGGAAGAAAAGTGGTGAGACGATCCGGCAGGGCTTAACCGGTGGTGTAGATGCTGAGGATGTCTCTGGCTTCTCCTCCCTTCAGTTCCGTAGTTCCAGTGGCGATGTCTTGCTCTTCCAGTCCTCAGGACCCTGCTTTTATGCAGAAAGAGGCCCATTCATACAGCCTCACTGTCACACAGTGGAGTGGTCATCTTGGCGGGAGACCCTCCAGCCTATCAGGTTAGAGTGCGACCTGAGTTGCAGTGGCAACTCTGTCCGGGGGTTCTACTCCCCCTCCCAAACAGACCCACCCCAGACTCAGTGGCGCCGAAAGGATGGCTTCTTGGCAGAAGCCCGCCAAAAGGACGAACAAAGGATCCCCCAACCTGGGTTAGGAAAATGGAGTAAGACTCGAGAAAGAAGTTTTAGCAAAGTTCTGGCAAATAAAACCTACCGGAGTAAAGTTCATAAAAAAAATAGACCGGCGGTATGTTAGAGGCTGTCAGTAAACGTGGTAGCGTCGAACAATGGGAAAATCCCATAGAGAAATATTCGCGGTTGAAATATAAAAGGTAGTAACCACTGCCACCAGCCAGAATCTTTGTAGAGGGGGACTTTAAGGTACCCTCTCGAAAATTGACATGGGGGGGGGGGGGGGGAAACTATTAACCCCTTCCAGTACTTCCATATGAAGATGGGGTGTACTGGTTAAGTTCATAAAAATCGACTAGTAAAGTCAATGGGGACTTTACATGCCCTGGGAGACAGTAGTCAGTCCAAGGGTATGGAGTCTGTTTGGGGGTCGCTACGACACCCCTGTGTCACGGCACGGAGGGTGCTATGTGACACATGTGCATAAAGATGGTTCCTATGGGTGAGAGAAAAGATCCCATAGGCATTAAACACAAAAATAGCCTAGAACACACATAGCAAAAATGCCTAAGAGTGGGAAAAAGAGTCTTACTCTTAGCAGGTAAAAAGGAATAAACCCTTCAAATCCAGCAAAGCTGCTGGGGGGACTCTATAGGTAAGGGAAATTAGCCATGCAATGAGAATTCTCCCTAACAAACACCACTCATGACTGTTCCCTAATAAGCCTGCACTATTTCCTTATGTAACCTGTTCCCATGAATTAGGGTAACCCCACCCTCACCCCCCTCCATCCCACCGTATTTCCAGCACTGCTCCTGCGCTTCTTTTGACTGTGGATCGAAGCGTATTGATAATAAAACAAGCTTTTTGCTTTGAAACATGTTACAAGCCTTACTTTTCATCTATTTGCCAACTGGTCTCTGTGGCACAATCAGTTAATGCGTGTGCCTGGTACCTTTTTAAGGTTGGGGGTTTGAGCCCAGCCTGTCATGGCACAATAGTGTGTGAATACTTCATAATTGTTGCCGACCTTCCCTTTACACCAAAACCAAGACAGTGTTTTTAAATTTAAAAAAACAAATGTTGGGTCACTGGATAGGAGGGCCCAATTCTGGTACTGTCCCGGAAAAACCGGTATGTCTGGTCACCCTACCATGGATGGTCCAGCCTATGAGTTCCCTGTGCTCGTTTCTTTTTGCGGTAGTCTAGAACCAGTAATGTACATCAGAACTCCCCCAACCAAGGTTCCCGTGAGGGCTGCATATTTTTTAGTCTGGTGGGCTTGTGTGAGAAGTTGATTGGACACAACCGTGCTGCAATTTGGGCTGCAGTCTGCTAAGCCTACATTTATAAATCACTGTGTTCACACTTGTAGATGTCTGTCGCTTTTTACGTGTGTTCTCATTTTTATTGGCGTTTAATCGAGAGTAATTAACAGCTGAGGGCGTTGAGCCGATTTGGAGGCCATGTCTACAGCAAGTGCCCCCATCTGCTCTATCACAGTAGAAGCAGCTCCTTGCATCCACTGTCCAATGACTGTGCCTGGTCGGGGTGGGGGCTGGAGCTCGGGAATCCTGCATTTCCATTGGTAGGTTCACACATGACCTTCCTCTGCAGATGTTAAATAAAGCATAAACATGCGTGAGCGCTTCAGGGAAGAAGAGGTCAACCTGTAGCCAATTTGTAATTCCGAAAGCATCCGTGCCGAATCACAGGAAGGCGCTGGCATCAATATTAAGCAATGATCCTCGAACAGGACCTTGGCGTGAATGTCCTGCAGCAGAGGTGGCCAAGCTCGGAATCTTGCCGCGCTCTGCCTCTTGCTAATTGCAGATGTCTGGGAAGGTAGGGAAGTGGTCCTCCTAAACCCTATCATGTAAACATGCTCCCAACAGTCACATCCGCTCATGTGGCCCCTCCTGTCTGCATGTAGCTATTTCAGACTACTCCATTTGAATCTTCAATCTGTCCCAGTGCAGTGCACATGAGTCTTTGCAATGTACCCATTTTATTCATTGATATTCAAGGCTGCATTATTCACGTGCATGCTGATATCTGAGCTTGTATGGTAACATTTGTAAGTGTTTGGCTCTTGCAATCTGAAGGACCTATTGCTGTCCAGGTCCACAAGTTGGAATTTAGGAACAGACTACCTTACTCTTCGCTGTGAATGTGGTCTGGAAACCATAGATTCGGATAAGTCATGTTTGTAAGGGCACTGCTTAAAATAGGATTAAGAAAAACTAGTGGTAATTGGATTTAGAAAAGCTAGTGGTAATTGGTGGGTGACTAGATCTCAAACTCTTGGTTTTGGACTGCACCGTGGAGCCCACCAGTATTCCTTTTTCAGCTATGATATTGCACTCCAATTAGCCTGATCTATTTATTTTTAGTTCTTATAACGTGCTATTTGCTCGTAGGCCTCAATGCCCACAAAAAACAGAACGAGACAAAACAATAAATGCAATTAACCATAGGAGAGAGGCAGGGAAAGTCCAATTTACGATCACCTCAGATCACACTGATCTCTGAGGTCGACACCTCTGCTTCAGTTGCAAGACCCAATATATATCCTCCTGTGTCTGCGACCTCTCTTGGCCTCTGCGCTCTCCCGCCCAGGGCATGGTGCAAGGCTTCAAAATGGTGGAGAGGCATGTGGCCGAGCCTGCCAGGCCGGTGGGCATTTTGGATCCAGCTCGGGGCCGGCCAGTGCTTTCGCCCATCAAATGGGATTTGCAGGATGATTCCAGCCCCCTTCCTCTGGAAGCGGCAGCGGATGCTGTGGTGCAGGCGTCTGGTCTCCTTGCAAATACATCTACCCATAACAGCCTTATGGCTACACGCACCGGGTTCCCCAGCGGTTTGACCGGGAGTGGAAGCCCAGGCCCCTAGGTACCCAGCGGCTTGCGAGGACCGCTTCTTAGAGAGCTTCGTCTTCCTTATGCATTCCCCTCTGATGAAGGGGCTCTTGAAGGACATTGTGAATGTCATCCTGCAGGTGGCTTTGCCCCGGCCGCCTCCTCTGGGTGGTACCCCCGTTCCTCCCCCGGTCCAGGCCCCACTGTCTGTTCTGATACCTCCACCTCCTCCTGTACCACCATCGCCTCTCCCTCAACAGCCGTTGGACCTATCTGCGGCTCTGGACTTAAAGGGGACCACACTGTCACCTTTGTTCCAGGGCCTGGATTCCCCTCGGTCTGTGAAAAGGGGTTTGGGGGTGGGGGGGGGGTTGAGGACGATGATGCCCAGGACGATGAACCCTTGTCATCCGTTAATGCCTTTCATGACCGCCTTCAGGGCCTGGCCGAGTTATAAGGGGTCCCTCTGCCTGAGAAGCACCCCATGAGTTGGGGGTGCTAGCAGAGGTCTTGGGGAAGCGCACCACGATCCGATCTGGCATCCCTCTCCAGCAGGATGTTCTGCAGGTGGTGCGAAAGGTCTGGGAGAAGCACAGGGCCAACGCCCAGATGAACAATAAGACATTAGGTTTATGCTGATGGACGGGGAGCCAATCCTCGCCTCCCACCCGCGGGCATATTCCTCAGTCGCTGCGACCTCATTTATTCTAAACCATTGTCTTCAATGTCTTCCTCCACCGAAGCCACCTCCTGTTACCTCTCCAAGGAGGACAAAGTCCTCGAGTCTTTGGGAAAGCGCTGTTATTCGATCATAATGTAAAGGCCTTCTGGGCCCTGGGACCTCAATACCTCCATCTCTCACTTACTATCTATCTCTGCGCTCAAGCTCTTCCCACATCCACCTCCAACCCCCTCGGGGTCAATCGATTCTGCAAGCAACCAGTTGGTGGTAGATTTTTTTATTTTTTTTTGGCTGGGCCCACCCTCTGCAACAGCCTCCCTGAAACTTGAGGAGAACATCGCCGGTTCCGGAAGCACCTCAAAGCCTTTCTTTTTGCGTCTGCTTCTTCTTCTCCTCCTCCTCTCCCCGGCTGACTGCCTGGCGTAAACTGATTGTGCACTGGGTACCTGGCGACTCAGTGATGTCTGGCCCATTGCAAACCGCCCCCAATCCGCCCCTGCCCCCCCCCCCCACGCCACGCGAACCTCTACACTGCCTTTCTAGCAAACCCCTGACTTGGGGACTGTTTTCTGTATCCCCAACAGTTCCTGCAGTTCCTGATGTGTGCACTTATCCTTGCACTTGGCACAAGTGACCCATATTTTCTACTTATTGGAATTTCTTCTGCCATGTTCTGCACCTCCCCCCTCGCCCCACCCATGCACTTGGGCGATGCAAGTCACACCTGGCCTAGTAGGTTCGTTGTCTGTCTCCCCTCTGATCCCCCATCCCTTGTCTCGTGCGCTTTGCTAAATGTGTGTATAGGCGCATTACGCATGCCATAGCATTCAAGTGCACATCATATAATAGCATGCACAGAATGCATTCATAACAGTAGGCTGCCAGTCATTTACCTTTTAAACTGCACAGGTTTTCTTTCCCCCCCCAGTACCCCACTTATTGCACACTTTTCAAAAATGATAGCTCACAAACGACACTGCATTCATGTTACGCACTTCAAACAAGTACATACTGTTCATGCATACACCCAGGATGCCTGGCCATTACCTTGCCCACTTCCACCATAGCCTTCTGCACTTCTTTGTAAGAAGACCTTCGACTACACTTTTTCCGTACACACCACAACCACAAAACTCATTGAGTGTATTTCTCTCCACCGTCCCATTTCCATGGCTCCCATCCTGAAAATAGCAGGATGTGCCACGTGTAATCCTGAAAGTACAGCGTAATCCGCGGAGTGTTTGCGCTAGGAAAGGAGGGGGGGAATTGGGAAACATGGTAGGCGATTGGGTTTGTAGTGGTCCCTCTGGAAAGGTTTGATTTTTTTTTTTTTTCTTTTTTAATTTCTTTTTTAATTTTCTTTGTTTTTGTATTTACGTTTTTTTGTTTTTACATGCTTGCAAACCACTTTATTTTTATTTTTTTTTCTTTGTATGAATTTGTTTGCTTCTCCTCCTTCCTGTGTTATCGAATTAAGGGCAACACTTCGTGTACAAGAAAATGGTACTGCCAAATGCGGGCAAAGAAATGGCATTTGCATGAAAGTAGTGTATGTTTTGGAAATTCATGCTGTTATAGTTGGTGGACAACATGCCATCAGTGCATCTAAATGCAAACATGGTTCTGGTCATAAGACACCTTCTGAGCTGTGGCTGGGGACAAATTACACCGGCATGATCCCATACTCCTTTTGGGGGAATGTGTGAGAAAACGACCTTGGCAGTGGGAAGAATCTGCATCACTGCAGCCTTCAACTTTTTCAGGTGACGGGGCAAACGTCCATACAACATGTAACCCAAATGTAGACCTCCACAATGCATCACCACAACTTCACCAGTAACGATGGAGGCCATATATCTACAAAGGTGAATCATCCCACCAAAACTGTGCCCATCGAGACTGCCCCATAAAGTGTCCACTCCTTCCAACCCGAAATTAGTAGCAACGTCTATTTGCATGGCAATCCTACCTGTACAGATTTTGTACACATGTACACCTACGATCAGCACTGTGCATCTCTCCATGTCCACCAACCTCATTACACAGAGTATTGGGGGAAAGAAGTACCACCCCTTCTTGTGAAACACACCTTTGACACATGATTCCATAATACCCACAGTTCCAGTCACATGCCCACCATGCTGAGAATGGCAGGATGTGGCACGTGCACTTTCCCAGCTACAGCGAGGACTGCACCCCAGTGTAGCAGGGGCAGTCCCACCCCCCCCCCACTGTTCTTCCAGCACTCCCTCATTGAGGATTGTGAAATATGCACGCATGCATGCACCAATCACAGCCGAGAAGTCAGAATTCAACACTGTCATTTCTGTACAGCACTCCATATTTACTGTTCAACACTGAGTATACGTCGCGTGTGCTTCCAAAGCAACTTCCTTACAAAGGTGTGGGGAAAAAAAAGTCGGCATTCAAAATCGTCCACAGCGGCACCCATCACGCCTTTGACTATGCACAGAAGTCTACTGCTTGCTGACACCCATCACAACATAATGGAGCCATGCATGAGAACATGTGGCCATAAACCACAATCCGCAAGCATAACATAGCCAGCGGCACTTCTACCCAACCCCAGCACCATGACAAAGCGATGCATGGAAACATGTCGGCAGATTCCACAAACATAGCACTGCCTCTGCTACCCCTACCCACTTCCATGCACAAAGTATTCTGGCAACCAAACCGCACAATCATCACAACATCGGGCCTACTCCCAGGAAGCTACACGAACCAGAATGTCCCAGCAAATTAAGCATTCACTTCAACCCTACCATCTTGTCTACTGACAGTGTTCCAACACTGCAAGACGTTTCACTGAACAATCTCCAGCCATTCACCGAAAACAGTAAGAGGTTCCAAACATCACTGCACCCATGCAACCAACAATGTATGCAAATCAGGGCACTTGTGGTGCTCTATGAAGAGTAAAATGTGTTCCGCAACCATTCTGTAAAGGTGACCACCATCTGAGAGATGCAATTAAAACTGCATTGCGGCTGTGGTGAAGGCCTTGGTCTTCGGGTGCATGGCATTTTGCCATGCACCCAATAGTCTAGGCCTTAGCCACACCCACCACAACGTAATGCAGCCATGCATGGCAACATGTCAAGTACCACAATCCACACACATACCACAGCCTCCGACGCCGCTACCCACTTGCAGTCACATACAATAGTGTTTCTGCCAACCCAACCATCCAATAGTATCTGCATGTCTGCTGACTTCTTGTGCTCTATCAAGTGTACAATGTACTCCACAACCATTCTGTAAAGGTGAGGAGTCTGTGACGCATGCAATGTAAACTGCATTATGTTGCGGTGGATCTGGGCAAGGCCTAGACTATTGGGTGCATGGCCTACGGCCTTTGCCCACACCCACCGCAACATAATGCAGGCATGCACACCATCATATGCTTGCGTGCCACCGCCACTACTACCAAACCTCCACTCCACACCTCCACACCAGGAAATCAAATCCCTGCTGGAGAAAGGAGCCATAGAACTGGTGCCTGTAGCGGAGAGGAAAAAGGGATGGTATTCCCCATATTTTTTCATCCCGAAAAAAGACGGGGGATTTAGATCCATCATGAACTTGCGTGGTTTGAACAAGCTCCTCAGGAAGGACAAGTTCAAGATGGTTACTCTCTCTCAGGTCCTCCAGGCCCTTCAACTCCAGGACTGATTGGTGTCTCTAGACCTCAAGGACGCTTACTTTCATGTGCTGATTCATCCCAAGCACAAGAGGTACCTGAGGTTCGCGGTTGGCGACTCGCATTTTCAGTTTCGGGTCTTGCCATTCGGATTGACCTCCGCCTAAGGGTCTTCACCAAGATGATGGTGATGGTGGCAGCATATCTCTGAAAAGGGGGATTCACGTCTACCCCTACCTGGATGCTTGGTTGATCAGGGCGCGCTCTCCCGAGCTAGTCCTAGATCATCTGTCAGTCACCTGCCACTCCCTTCACAGACTGGGCTTCTCCCTCAACTTGAAGTCCCACTTGACACCTACCCAGCGGCTCCAGTACATTCGAGCAGTGCTCGACGCATCCCCGAGGCTGTGTTTTTCTCCCCAGGTGAGGGCTCATCACATTCTGCAGATGGTGAACAAGTTTCAACATGCCCAGAGTCTTCCGGCGTTCGAGTTCTTGAGGTTGCTCGGCCTCATGGCAGCCTGCATTCTCCTGGTGCCTGAAGCCAGGCTGCGGATGAGATCACTGCAGTGGGCTCTCAGGGTGCAGTGGTCAGTCCTCTGGCAGGATGTCGGATCCTGTTCAGGTGCCCCCCTCGGTCGCCCAGGATCTTCTGTGGTGGGCTGTCGAAGGCGATCTGATGAAGGGGGCTCCATTTGGCTACCCTTGCCGGAGGTGACTGTCGTGATGGACGCATCCCTCACAGGATGGGGAGCTCATGCCAACGAGTTGGCAGTCAGCGGTCGTTGGTCTCCGTTGGAGTCCAGTCTCCATATCAATCTGTTCGAGCTGAGGTCCGTCAGGCTAGCCCTGGAGGCTTTTCTGCCATCTGTGCGGGGGTAGACTGTTCTGATTCTGACGGACAATACAGTGGCCATGGACTACCTCAACAAAAAAGGGTGGGGGGGGGCAGGGTCTCGCCCTCTGTGCAGAGAGGCGATGCCGCTCTGGTTCTGGGCCATCCAGCAGGAAATTTCGATCTCGGTCGTTCATCTGGCCGGAGACGAAAACGCGGCGGCGGACGCTCCGAGTAGGCAGAGCACAGTCTCTCACGAGTGGGAGCAGACCCGGGAGATTCTCCTGGAGGTCTTCTCCCTTTGGGGGACCCCACAAGTGTATCTCTTTGCCACCAGTGTCAACCAGAAGTGCGAAAGATTATGCTCACGGAATTTCCTCCAAGAGGAGCCTTGGGGGATGAGTTCATAGTGGAGTGGTCCTTCCCACTGCTGTACCTGTTTCCTCCAGTCCCCGTCATTCCGCAAGTGGTGCGGAGGTTACGGAGGTTCGGTTCCCGAATGATCCTCATTGTTCCGGCATGGGCCAGGAGAGCGTGGTACCTGGTTCTTCTCGACATGTCCATCTACCCTCCACGCCGTCTTCCCTACCGAGACGATCTGCTCTCATGGGAGGGAGGTCAGGTTCTCCACCCAGAGGTCAAGTCCCTCAACCTTCATGCTTGGCTTCTGAAAGGTTGATGTATAAGGATTGGGACCTCCCTGAAGAAGTGATGGAGGTGTTGCTTTCTGCCATAAGGCCTGCAACAAAGTCCCTGTACTGTTGCCGTTGGAGGAAGTTCTGCGACTGGTGCAGGGTTAAGAATGTGGATCCTTTTTCATGTGCCATTCCTGTGGTTGTCTTTTTTTGCCTTCGTTAGCCCACAAGGCCTTAAAGTGGGTACCATTAAAGGTTACCTGGCGGCGCTGTCCATATTTAAGCGCTCGTCTGAGGAGTGTTCTTATTTTAAAATTCCTTTGATTTCTCATTTTCTGAAAGGGCTCACTAATGTGTTCCCACCGTCACCTTTCCAGTTGATTTGAACCTGGTTCTAAACTTCCTAATGGGAGCTTCGTTTGAGCCTTTACATTCTTGTCCTTTGAGACTGTTGACCTTGAAAACTGTATTTTTAGTTGCGGACACTTCCGCTCGCAGAGTGAGTGAGTTGCAGGCACTGTCCGTTAAGCCACCCTTCAGTGTTTCTTAAGGACAGGGTTTTCCTTAGGGTTCGGCCTTCTTTTTTTCTGAAAGTTGTCAGAAGGTCATTCTTACGGCGTTCTATCCTCCGCATCCTGGTATGGAAGAGGAGAGGCTCCGTAGGTTGGATCCTAGGAGAGCTTTACGTTTCTACATCTCGCGCATGTCCCGGGTCAGAGTGGACGATCAGCTCTTTGTAGGATACGCTGGAAGGCGTTAGTAACAAGCTGTTACTGAACAGACTTTGTCTAGATGGATTATCTTGACAATTTCTGAATGTTACCGCTTGGCAGGTAAGGACCCTCCGGTAGGATTACGGGCCCATTCTGTAGGGGTGTGGCTGCCTCTACTGCCCTGCAGAGAGGTGTTCCCATTCGTAACATTTGTGAAGCAACCACATGTCCTCTGTCCATACAAAACACCCATCTATCCATGGGCAAGATTTGGCCTTTGGCAAGGCGGTCTTCTATTCTGCAATTTAATTGGGCATTCTAAAATTCTAAATTCTTTTCCCACCTCCTTACATTGGTACTGTTTTGGGAGTCTGTCATAGATGTGGAATACGTTGGAGGAACCAATCCCTTTGAAGAACAAGTTACTTTCTTACCTGGTAACGTTCTTTCGATGGGATGTTCCGATGACTTTTTCCACATCGTACCCTCCCAGCCTGCCGCTCTACAGAATTTCTTGTGCGATTGCAGCTTCCGTTTTCGCAAGGCTTTCTGTAGTCATACTGGCAGAAGATTAGTGCCGCACGTTCTCAGAAAAAAACTACAACTGAATCTACAGGCGTTTTCCTTTACCGAAGCAGCACTGCTGTGGTGATTACCTGTCATAGATGTGGAATACATCGTTGGAACATCCCATCGAAAGAACGTTACCAGGTAAGAAAGTAACTTGTTCTTTACCGAAGATTCCCAGCCTGACGACAGGGAATATTTGTGAGCATGTGAATCCATGCCAGACCCATGCTGGAGAACAACAGTTACATGTAAGTAATTGTTCCTTTTGTGAAACACTACAAAAAATGTGTGATTTCCTAACTGCAAAGGTCGGGGGGGGGAAATGTAGCGGAGCATTGTTTTTCTCAAAATTCATAGAAGCCATTGCCGTAGCAAGCCACCCATGTCCGCCACATACCTTTTTGTAATTTTCACGCTTTTTTGCAGGGGCTTGGGTCAGAAAGCATGCTTTTGTGTTTTTGGTGGAAATCTGACCAGTACTTTTGTTGAGGAGAACTGAAATGTACGTCCCAAAAAATGTGATATCCGGGTCCTCCACACGGACCCATTTCCTGGTGCGCTCTGCGGACAGAAGTCTCATTGGCCTGCGGTATGCTGTGCTGTCGGCAAACATTGGACGCTGCCGGTGGTTGGCTGAAGGGAAGTGTGCTGTGTGCTAAAGGTTTTGTGAAATGCCACCATGGTTTATCAGCGGATAGTGTTGTGGTGTGCTTGTCAAGGCTCTAAGCCATTTTGTGCATGGCTGGGCCTCTTGTACGTAGCAGTGTGCGCAGTACAATTAGTCATACCTGGCTCCGCTCCGGCATCCCATTTCCCTGTGCCGTCAAAAGGTTGATTGCAATGCAGTGTGCAGTGACGGGATATGTCAACAGTGGTCCATGACGGCGGCATGTTGTATCGGAGGACAATGCGGCGGCGAAAGGGGCTGCAAAACATAGTGTACGGCATCTGGAGGTGGGAAGAAGGGATGGAAAGGGTGCAGGAGTGAGAAGTGCTTCATGTGATGGCTCATTAGAAGAAGACGGTGTGCCGGCGCTATCCGTGCATGCTCCGCCAATGTGCGAATACCTCAACAGGCAACAATCTTGTGTGGTCATTGCAGGTAGCCTTTGTTATGGCATGCCAGATGCAGCGGTGATTTGTTTGTGATGAGTGGTGGCAGGCACATTTGCATTAGGGGAGTGCATTGCACAAGACATGAGGATTTAAACTATAGCGTGTACTATGGTGTGCTGTGAGGCAAGTCCGTAGCCCCATTGATGCATGGCTGCAGCCCTTACACAGAAAAGTATGTCCACTGGTTGAAAGTAGGTGCCACATTGTTGCTTTTTGTGTGTGGTTCGGCTGCAGTGCATACAGTGTTGGATACATGAGTGTTGATTGGTAGAACAACCTACAGTTGTAGGTGTATAGGAGGTGATGCTGCAGTGACCAGTCGTGCAGTGTGTCCACTGGGTGCACTAACAGAATAGTGTACAAATGGAAGAGGTCACGGTGCAACTGGTTCTTATGTGCTTGCGTAGTGTGCATTGCGCAGATTAGTAAGTGTTGAAGTGAACTACCCACCATTGGTTCTAGGCACGTACTAGAGTGTTCGAGCAGGCCCAATGTTGTGAAGATTGTCTTGTTTGGTTGGCATGCTTATAATGCTTTGTGATTGGAAGTGGGTAGTGGTGCCAAACACAGCGATATGTTTCTGCATTACGGTAAGTGGAACATGTGTCCTTGCCTCCCTGCTTTATGGTGCGGCAGTTGGGTGGAAGTGCTGGTGCATATGTTGTCTGTGATTTCTGGCACATGCCTACATGGCTTTGTTATGTTGTGGTGAGTGTGCCCGAGGCCTGCCCCAACAGCCTAGGCCTACGGTAAGTGGAACATGTGTCCTTGCCTCCCTGCTTTATGGTGCGGCAGTTGGGTGGAAGTGCTGGTGCATATGTTGTCTGTGATTTCTGGCACATGCCTACATGGCTCTGTTATGTTGTGGTGAGTGTGCCCGAGGCCTGCCCCAACAGCCTAGGCCTTTATCACAGCAACCACAACATAATGCAGTTGTCACACTGCATGCATTTGAAGTTTGTGAGTAGCACACAATGGTTGCAGAGGACATTGTACACTTGGTACAACAGCAGAGGTGAGCTGCTATGCGTAAATTAGCATATGGTGTTCGCCATTGCCTACAATCTAGGTACAATCTGCAGTGCAGAAATGTAAGTGTTCAATGCAGAGTTCTTGGATGTGAATGCTACATGCGTGTGTGACTATTGCATATTACCTAATGCGGGAGTGTTGTATACAATTCAGCATGGTGCCTTTGCAAATGGACCTGTGGGGATTATCCAATCAGTTGTCGAGGGTGTGAGTCGGAGGAAGGGGCAGTGAAATATTTCCCCAAACCTCGATGCAGTGAGGTGGACAGATGCAGAGTGCTCATTGTGGGTGATATCTTTGTGCAGGATCTGCACAGGTATGCCATGGAAAGAGGCTTTGATATGAACGTTCAGTTGGAAGGAGCCATGGTTCTCCTTTGTACATGTGTGGCCTGTGTCGGCAGTGTGGATGTTGTGGTTGTGCATTATGGAGCACTACATTTGGGGTACATGTAGTGCTCACGTTTGCTCCGTCACCTCAAGAAGTTGATGACAGCCGTGTTGCATATTTTTCCCACTGCCGGGGGGTTTTCTTTTCCATACCACCAAGAGGTGCATGGGACCATGCCGGTGTAATTTGCCAACAGCCAGAGGTCGGGAGATGTTTCATAAACAGAAGCATCTGTGACTTTATGTGCAGTGCTGGGATGTTCTACACCGACTATGACGGCATTAACAAGCAAAATTTGCAGTGGTTCCAAGGAAATGGCAATTTTTTTTTTGCCTCCATTGGCAATGCTGTTTTGTTTGCCAGTCTGCATGCAGCTCTGCAGACAATCCTGTAGAACTGTAAGAGAAGCATTGACGTTCCGTCTGTTACAAATGAGAGAAGCAAACAGTCATCGAAAGAGATTAAAAAAAAAATTGTATGTAAGCACGTACATAACAAAAACAGGACAAAAAATAAAATGAAAACCTTTTGTTTTCTGAGACAGTACTACAGACCCAAACCCCTACCCTGTTTTACATTTAGCCCCCTCCCTAGCACAAACTCAGCGGATTACGCTGTACTTTCACGCTTCCACGTGCCACATCCAGCCATTTTCTGGATGGGAGCCATGGAGTAATTTACATTTGGCCTTGCCCACTGACAATACCAATCAGCTAGTCCATTACACAATGGGACTGCTTTAATCGGGAAGACAACCGTTTTCCCAGCCTACTATTCTGTTCACTGAGGTGATCTCTCTGCTGTTTCATAGCGCCCAACTTCTGGCATTCCTGGTCAAACTCTGCTTGGGAATGGATCTCTGATTAACTTCCTCTTCCAATTTCTTAATCTGATTTTGATATGCAATCATATCCCCTAAGCAGTTTCTATTATGTCACTTGTTGGTTCAATTTTAGTTGACTCTCTCCCAGAGAGTAAACCCTTTCTTGGCACTCCTCTTTCAGTGCAAACAATTGGGCCTCCTGTTCTGAATTAGTTTGTTGCTGAACTGCCAACTCCTCCTTGAGCCGCTGATTGATGTTTCCTAATTCTAACTCAGAATTTTGGCTCTTATTTTCTCCTCTACCTACTTAACTCCCCTTTTACTTGCTCCAATAACTTTGCTTGATTCTGCCAAGCGGTTACACTCTTCTGGTACCTTTCTTCCATGATTATCATATGGAATTACATGTATGTAGTCAGTTGGACCATCTTAATTTGCTCATCTTTGATAAGGTCACCTGTTGCATCATACTAGATAGCCAAGCTTCATGTTTTTGTTCTGCCCATTCCCCTCTAATGAACAATTTGGATAGGAGGTCCTGTCTAGCCAAGTTAATTTCCACAGTGCTCATTGTGAAGTGGTTTACTGCTGGTGGGTTATTTGTGCAAGGCCAAAATCTCCACCCTGCTCCTGCCTAGTTATGGTTACAATATTTTGTTATGAGACACAACCCTGATACCTAGGGTAAAGGTTTTTGTATGGCGCCTTTACAATTCAACACACCTTTCTAGCCACTAAACGTAACACTACCTTCAATGGGTTAGTCTGTCACGGGTCAAAACTCATTTCTAAACCCATGGCGAGCCTCCACTTTGTCACAGTTTATAACGCGGCACACGACAGCTAGGGAACTCCTTCCCCTACAGTGGATGTGGCACACAATAAAACGCTTTTTATTTTTAAATGTACTACGGATTCTTTTCAGTAGATCTCCAACCTGTTTTGCACCCAACCTTCCACAAACACTGTCACAATGGACTAGGAACCAGGCAGGTGCGTATCAAAAAAACATTTATTATTTAATGAAAAAGGAAAATAATCAAAATACAGCGGCCGCTAATGTTGTGGCCACACAAATGCAATGATCTGTACAGAACAATTAGGTTAAGATATCCTATTCCAATTCACACAGTTCTTTTAATGGCAAAACAGAAAGAACAATTTTAATAAAGTGATAGCACCAACGGTTTAGGCCTCCCCCTGCAACACTTGCCCCCCAAACATCAGCTAAACTTGATTCCTTTGACTGGATGTCAAGGAGTAGGAATAGAGAGACAATCGGATTTGGGGTAAAGCCCACCACCCCAAAATGGGAAGCCAGCAAAGAAAGTGAAAACCCGTTTTTGGAGAAAAATGGAAGAATGGGATTTTGATTATTACTCACAACTGCTAGGGGGACAGAATGAAAGGAAATTCGTATTGATTACACTTTAGGAGATGGGGAACGTTTTGAGAATACTAATCAGCACACCAGGGCAAAGTAGAAATGAAATGGGAAAATCTGTTTTGGAAGAAAGCAAATGCAAAAGGGAAAATAAAGTGGCAAATGGAAATTAGTTTTACAGGGTTTACAATGACGGGCAGCTCAGGGAAGGGGTTTAGCGTACAATAGGAAAATCGGTTTTCAAGGACAGAGGCACATAATAGGTAGACTTCTAGGCAAAAGGGTTTTGGGTTTAATAGGACAGAGGCAACTAGGAATTTGTTGGGTAATGCACACAGTACATGGACAAATTTGGTTTTCAGTTACAAGGAGACTAATTATGTTGAGGCAATACTTTAATAACTGTAACAATTAAAGACAAACACCCGAGACAAGATGGTTGATTTTGAATTTCCGCAATCTTGTGCCGTGAATTTCAATGGGGGAATTAATTGATTTACTTAAAAATATTCTAAAGATTTACACAGACACCGGCAGGTTTTTCAAAGGAGATGTGCTAACATACACAAGCAAATATGAGATTCTTCTAGGGGAGATGACTAGATTATACTGGCAATTTGGGGTTTTCAGTGGGGTATTGGATTAGATGTACTAATAAAAAAAAAATGAAGGGTTTATGCAATTTAGGGGTGGGGTGATATGCCACTTACAAAGCAAGCCTTGGTTTAGGGTTAAGGAAAGCCAGCTGGATCTCGGGGCACTCTGGACAGCTAGGGCAAGGGGTCTGCTCACTGTACTCTGAAAGATGGTAAGGTTCCGCAGCCTTCTCTCCGTCCCCGTTCTCCTGTTTCCTGGTTTTTGTATGTCTGTCTGTCTCTAGTCCTAGTACAGTCCCCTGTAATTATCCCTGCCGCTCGGATAAGACAGTTAACCATCTCTCTCTCTCCGCCTCCTGGCATGATTGGTTAAAGGGAAGAGAGCACCATCTGTCTGTTTGCATTTATTACAATTCTTTGTTCTCATTACCACTTTTTGGCAAAAACTAGTTTTGTCTCATAACTTCAAAATGGCAGAACTTCCTGACATCCTACAGGAGGATTTCTAGGATTCCGAACTCATTCCTCAGCAACAGAACATCACTTCAAGGAGAACAGTCCTCCATGGCATCCCACTCCATAGGAACCTTCACACATATATGGTCCAGAACTCATGTATTCGATGAAGAGGATCATTGACAAATTCAATAGGTGACAGAGGCATTGTTCCTCTACACCGATGGAAAGATCTCCTCGAAGGCAGTTTTCACTGCCTCATAATTCTCCAAGAACCTCTTCTACCAGGAGCGGACCTCAGAAGAGCGCACGCTCGCCGGAACCGCTCTACAAATCCAGGAGCAGGCCGCTCAGCTCTTTGCCGACCAGGGTCTCCCCTTCTAGATAGTCTCCTACGCCAAGACTACCTACAAGGGATCCTATGAGACCACCCACAAGGGACCCCATGATAGTCCCATCCACTGCATCTGTTTCTGACTAGCAAGAAGATCCTTTTAGGGATTTTTCAGACCCTGAAGAAGGGAAGATGAAGAAGGAGCCAGACGTGCAGAGCGAGTGGGACGATTACATTGTAGAGAACCCTCGTAAGGAGGACTCCCCAGGAGATGCTTCACCACCTGATCTAGTGTCTTTTCATACCATAATTGGTAAAGCAGTGTACCTCTTTAATTTACAAGTTGATTCAGAAGAGAAAAAATCGGTGCTCTATGAACATAGAGACAAACGTAGAAGACCAGTTACTACGATCCCTCTTTTGGACACGATATGCGACACTAGAAAAGAAATGTTGGCTACACCATTGTCCACACCGGCCCTCGTTTCAAGGCTGGAGAAGAAGTATAAGGCACTGGTCACGGCACCATTATGCCTACGGGTGCATTCCTGGGCAAACTCCTGGAGAAACTTGCCATCTCCCAGCTTAATCTCCATACCGAATCTGTTGGTTGTCTTCATGACCATCAGTCTGGCTTCAGGGCTGCCAGAAGCATGGAAACTGCTCTCCTGAACATCCGTGAAGACCTGCTCTCCAACCTTGTCTCCAACACCCCTTGTGTCCTCATCTTACTTCATCTCGCTTCTGCCTTTAACACTGTCAATCATGCCATCCTGCTCAACCGTCTCCGTGACAACCTGGGAATCACTGGACAGGCTCTGGCGTGGCTGACTTCTTTCCTCCCCAACCGACCCTCCCAGGTCCATCTCGGGTCCTTCCTCTCAGGTATCTTTTTCTCTACCTGTGTTGTCCTCCAGGGGTCTAACCTCTCAACCTGGCTGTTCAACCAATACTTGGCACTCCTTGCCCATCGCATCACCGCTCTCTGCCCCAACTATCAGTGCTATGCGGATGATACCCAGCTCATTTTCAGGCTACCCTCGGCCTCCTCTTCTTCCCTCATCTCTGTCTGTTATCCAGGAGTGGTGTACCGCCAATGACCTCTGCCTTCATGCCAGTAAGACTGAGAGCCTACTCATCGGCACAGCCACTCCCTCCTTCCCTGCAGCTCTCTGGCCGGCCTTTCTTGGCCCTCTTCCTGCTCCCACCTGCAAGGCTAAAAACATTAGGGTCATCTTCGACTTCACACTCTCCATCTCCCCTCACATCCCAGATGTCTCTAAGAAGTCCCACTACCAGCTGCACCTCCTCAGAGGTATTCTTCCTTTCCTCTCTTCCCCCAGAAGCTCTGTCTTCAGAGCCTTGGTTCTCTCTAAGCTGGACTACTGCAACAGTCTCTATCTTAATCTGCCTGCCTCTACTCTCCGCCCTCTGCAACTTATCCAAAATGAGACTGCGAGACTTGTCCTTGGCCTCAAGCCCAGGGATCGTATCTCTCCAGGACTGAAATCTCTGCACTGGCTCCCAGTGGCTGCAAGGATTAAGTTCAAAACCCTCTGCATTGTCCACAAGGCCTTCTGGGGCCTGGGGCCTGGGGCCTGGGGCTGGAATACCTTGAACTCTCTCTTCCCAAATACCTTCCTTCTCGGGCTCTTCGCTCATCTGCCTCCAACTCCCTCAGGGTCAGTCGCTTCTCCAAGCAATGAGTGGGTAGTCGAGCTCTCTCTTCAGCAGGGGCCTCAAAACCTTCCTCTTTGCTTCTGCTTTCTCTGCCTCTCTCCCCTGCTGAAACACCTGGCTGAAACTGCACTGGTCACCTGGCCACCCTTTCTGAACTTGGTGCCAGGCCAGGCCCTACTTTTTGCACACTTGCCCTGCCCCCCCCCCCCCCCCCCCCCGCCTGGCAACCCATCGCACCTGGGGACTGTTTTCTGTATCCCTACAGTCCCCTACCAGCACTTATTCTGCTCTTACCCTGCACTTGCCACCATGTGGCTGCTTTTATTATCTTATTTATTCTTTCTATCCCTTGCATTGCACTTCCCCCTCTCCCTTCCCCCAGGCACTTTTCCCTTTCTCCCTACCCATGCACTTGCGCGATCTGAATGACACCTGGCCTAGTAGGATCGTTGTCTGTTTCCCACTGTTTCCCCTCCCTTGCCTCGTCGTGCCCTCAAACACTTGTGTATGGGTGCGTTATAAATGCCTTATCATACATCATATTAAATCGGATTCGGTCATAACAGTCGCAGCCAGGAAAAGGTTGGCTAATCCATCCTTACCTCTTTCAGCTCCACCGGACAAAGGACGTAAATATGAGGCCATGGGCTGGAAGGTATCCTCTTCGGCCTCTCACCATCAGGGCTGGAAAAGCCCTGGCCATCACTGCACGGCTGGACCTGTGGCCCCTTTTGTCCAAACTGACCAAGCATTTGCCTGTAGACCTGCAAGAAGAGGCCAAAGCAAGCGAGGCCCCCTCCGACCATATGATCGACACGGCTGTTGACATAGCAGAGTCGGGTTTCAGACAAATGGCCCATGGTACAGTCTTAAGGAGGCAAGCCTGGATGAAAGCTACGAACTTTAGACCAGATGTTCAGGCTCAGATATTAGATCTGCCCTTTTATGGGCAAGACCTCTTTGGTAAAAAGATTGAAGACCATCTCAAGGGTATAAAAAGCTGATACTGAACCAGCACGAGCTATCAGTTCCCTTAAGGACAAAGATCGTAGATCCTTTCTGTCCTTTCGAGGTGCATCCTCAAAATATAAGGGGTTTCTGCCGCCCCTCGTACAATAAAAAAAAAACCAGAGTAACACCTTTCAAGACAGATACCAGCAGTCATCAAACAGGTACACCCATAGGGGCAAGCATAGCACCAACCACGCCAAGGCCCAGATCAAGCAAACAAGCAAAACTGACTGTCTTCTTCCTCCTCTCTCATGACACACCCCAGTGGGAGGGAGAGTAAGCCGTTTTTATCAATGTTGGCTAAAAATAACATCAGACAAGTGGGTGCTACAGCTGGTCCGCAAAGGTCACACCATCGTTTTCATGGACCAACCTCCGTCCCTTGCCCCCGTTCCACGCAAAGTGCATCATCAGAAGCAGGTCATGCTAGAGGTTCATAAGCTACTCGTAAAAGCAGTTATAGAGCTGGCACCATACTGACAAAGGGGAAGAGGCTTCTACTGCCGGTTCTTTCTGGTGAAGAAGAAAGGTCAGTGGAGACTGATTCATGATTTAAGAGCTCTCAAGTTTATCAAGCACATCAAATTCAAGATGTCTCCTCCCGTGGCTCAACCAACACGACTTCCTGGCCACCCTCGACTTAGAGGAAGCGTATTTCCACTTTCCCATTCATCCTGCCCACAGGCAATTCCTCAGGTTCGCCGTAGGGGAGTCACATTTTCAGTTCTGTGTCCTCCCGTTCGGACTGAAATCAGCACCAAGAGTGTTTACCAAGTGCCTGAAACCGGTGGCAGCATGCCTCAGAAGGTCAGGAACGGAAGTCTTCCCGTATTCAGACGATTGGCTCATAAGGGACAGCTCACTCAAACTGACGTGTGCCGCAGTGGAGAGAACAATAAAACTCTTGAATGAGTTAGGGTTTTTGATAAATAAGGAGAAACCCTGCCCCGTGCCCAAAAAGACAGTGCTGTTACTGGGGCCAGAAATCAACACCGGCATACCCAGATTAAGACAGTCAGCGGAAAGAATATTTGCACTAACTCATCGGTCTTCATGGTTTCAAAGCAACTGGGCGACCACGGTCCGCTCCCTTAATCTCTTCTGGGCATGATGTCCTCGTGCATATTCCTCATACCAAATTGCAGGCTACACATCGAGCCAATCCAAGAGACCCTGGACCACCAATGGAAGCAGGCAATAGGCTCATGGGACGATACCATACACCTACCAGCAGCCTTTCACATAGCCCTCCGATGGTGGAACTTACCTCAGAACCTGCTACGGGGCATGCCTTTCCCGGCTCCAACATCAACCCTTCTCCTCAGGACGGATGCCACGCTATCGGGCTGGGGAGCGCACTTAGCAGATCTGCAAACCAAAGGCACTTGGCCCACCCAAGAATCTCAACTGCACATCAATGTGTTAGAGCTCAGGGCAATTGGATGGGTGCTGAAAGCCTTCGTGCCGGTACTGGCATGGCTAGCAGTGACCGTTCAAACAGACAACACGACATCGATGCACTACACGAACAAACAAGGGGGAACAAGGTCGGAAATTGCTATCGCAAGAGGCTCAAAAGCTATGGACCTGGGCTTTACATCACAAGGTCCACATCAAGGCAGAACACCTACCGGGAGTGGAAAATGTCCTGGCAGTCAAGTTAAGCAGGTATTAATCGTCATCCCACGAATGGGAGCTGGACGAAGCATAAATCCGGTGGATGTTCCACATGTGGGGATCTCCACCCATCGACTTTTTTTGCCACCAAGGCCAACAAAAAATGTCACAGGTTTGCCTCCAGGCATCCGGAAAACCTCTCGATGGGGGACACCTTAGTGGACTGGACGGGCAAATTCCTTTATGCCTTGCCTCCGATCCTACTCATAGCGAGCGTGCTACGCAGACTGAAAGAACAGGCCTGCTTGATGATCCTGATAGCACCGGATTGGGCTCGCCAGGTTTGGTATCCAACCCTGCATCACCTGTGTCTATGCCCTTCCGATTCGCCTCAAAGTTTCAGAGCCTCTTAACCCAACAAGGTTGATAGGCGCTCCACCACGACCCAGCGAGCCTGTCACTGCATGCATGGTTCCTAATCATCTTCCTGAAGAATGCTGGGACGTAATCAAGGCCTCTAGGACCCCTTCTACACGAACAACCTACATTTGGAAATGGACTTGTTTTACCAAGTGGTGCGAAACATCTTCAGTGAACCCGCTCTGTTTCCATCGAACCTATACTACCGTACCTATTGCACCTAGCTAAAGCAGGGCTTTCCCTTTCATCCATCACGGTGCAATTGTCTGCCATATCGGCATACACAACTAACCCAGGTCAACAATCTTAACTCACTAAACCGGCTGTCAAAATATTCTTGAAAGGATTGATGCGTACTTTCCCGCCAACTCCTTCACCAGTTCCTACATTGAGCCTGAACACGGTCCT
Organism: Ambystoma mexicanum; assembly: GCF_040938575.1. Lineage (NCBI taxonomy): Eukaryota > Metazoa > Chordata > Amphibia > Caudata > Ambystomatidae > Ambystoma > Ambystoma mexicanum. The sequence continues at coordinate 1,104,180,841 of NC_090941.1, forward strand.
AGCAGCGCTCATGGTGCTACCATACGAATCCATTCACAGGTGTGGCAAAGCAAAGTTTACCAGTCACCCCATTCTTTTATGTTATGTTGGGTTTTATAGGATACCAGCATATCACAGAGAGGCCTTCAGGATGCTGCGGTCAAGCAAGAGTGTAGGAGCAGGCTGTGATCCTATAATAGTGAATTTAGTGAGAAGGATGCATGGCTCGGCAGAAGGGCTCCTACCTGGAGGAAGGATTGGCTATGCTGGAGATTTAGCAGATAGGTTTTCTCAAGTAGGGCCACTGAGTCGGCTAGATGTTGTTTGCTCTACTTTTGGTATTGGGTATAATCTGAGGGAACCGGAAGACAGAATTGTAGTCTGTGTCATGAAGACCATCTGTGGAGGAACACCAGGGAGTGGATTGGATTTATTTAATGGGCAGTCAGTAAGCTGAAGTGCTTCTTTTCTTTTTGAATAGAGTGCCAGTGGTAGGGTATTACAAGAATGAGATGTTTGCAGTGACTGTGGCCTTTTGTGAAGGGAGTGGGGAATGCAGATGGTGCTTTTTATGACCTTGTTCATTTGTGGGTAAGTGACTAGTGGATTGGAAACTTGGAGGGCATGCCTTGGAACCACAATTGTGAATAGTCATTGTGAATTCATCCTGTTATGGCAGAGACACAATTTTTACATCCAGTAGTGGATGTATAGAGAGGCAGATGTACATGGAGCCCATCCCCTCGCCTCTGTCATATTGGAAGACCAGCAAGAGAACACCGAGCGTGACACCTGCTATCATCCCAATACCACATCGAAGGTATGAGAGACATTATGGACTTAGACAACCGTATCAAATGTACCCTTGAACTGATGCGGTAAACGTGAGCCTGCAGACACCACTGGACATGGAAGAACTAGAAGTGAAGTCTGATAGGTGTGAAGTGACGACATGACGAAGGGACGATGTGTGGCCGCACTTAACCTTATGTATGAATATCTAAAGAATGAAGATGTGACTAAAGTGATGAAGCACACATGCATGCGAAGATGAAGAAAACCATATTGTTGTGTCTTGACTGTCGTATAGCCGAAGAGTCCTCTGTCCACAAGTGCCGCACAGAGAGAATCAAAGTCACTCTCTGTGCCTCCTTTGAGGCCACAGGTGGGAGATGTTCTTTCCGGAACTGCGGTACTCGTGGAACCCCGAACCACTGTAAAGGAAACACTGGTTAAGTGTCAAGCCAAAACATAATCAACAACCAATCAACAAGTAAGTGGAACGGTCTTACCAAAAGGTGTCTGTGGAGTGGTGGTTGTACCTATGGGGGAGGGTCTGAGACCCGGCAAGGCAGGTCTTTCAGTATGTAAGTATCCAGCAAGGTTTCAAGTGCCAGGCCCACCTGATGCCAGAGTCTGCACAAGAAGGGCGGAATGTAGTAGGAGTCCGTGAAGCAGTCCGTGGTTGTAACAATGATCCAAAAGCAAGTACCAAAGCCAAGGGTAATCCGTTGCCAGTCCGTGAAACAAATCCGAGGTCAAGATCCAAAAAGGGGTGAAACAAAAGGTGAGTAGCGCCGTACAGGAATCCGAAGAAACAGCTGTGAAGCACCGAAGCACCGCAACAGAGCCGTTTAAATACTGGCGCTGCTATTTCCTCCCGGTCACATGACCCGCAAGCGCATCACTTGAGTGTAGTCCAGAAACACTTGAGCGAAAGGCGGCGGTTATGTGACACGGAAGAAGTCGGTCTACCAGCCACCACGGAAGACGCAAAGGGGGCAGACGTCTCCGCGGGCAAAGAGCATGCCGACCCAAGCTTTGTGGCAGTCGGCGCCGTGGCAACTGGGGCGAAGAGAGAACCTGTGAGACCCGGAACCGGGAAAGAGGGCGAGGGGTGTTCGGGGCACGGGGATGAGGAATGGGATCCCCAGAGGGAGTGGAATGCGTGACAGAGCCCCCCCCCCAAAGGCCCACGACCCCGTGGGCACGAGGGATGGTCCCTATGGAAGCGTGCCACCAAACCGGGAGCCTGGACATCAGTAGCCGGGACCCAGGACCGCTCCTCGGGGCCATACCCGGACCAATCTACAAGGTACTGGAGACACCCCCTAGAGATACAGGAACCCAGAATGGCAGAGACCTCAAACACATCCGGAGTGGATAGAGACACCGGGGCCCCAGGAGAGCGAAGCCGTGTGGGAACGGGACAGGGCTTGAGCAGAGAAACGTGGAAAACAGGGTGAAGCCGCCAGGAACCCAGGAGGGCAAGTCGATAAGACACAGGGTTGATAACACGAGTAATCGTATAGGGGCCCACAAAGCGAGGTAGAAGCTTGCGACAACCCACCAAGTGCAGATGTCGGGTGGATAACCAAAGGCGGGATCCCACAGTATACAACAGGGCCATCACCCGTTTCCTGTCCGCCTGTGCCTTCATGGACGCCTGGACCTCGACAAGATGAGTCGAAACCCTAGCCTGGACGGTGGCCAGGTCCCTAACACATGCAAGGGAAGCTGGATTGGCAGAAGTAGGCAAATCCGTGAAGGGCAGAACACGAGGGTGCTGACCATAAAGTACGTAGAACGGGGAGAAACCAGTGGACGAATGGACAGCGTTGTTGTACGTGAATTCCACAAGATGCAGTACGCTCAACCAGGAAGACTGCAGCTGTAGGGTCAGACAACGCAAGTACTGCTCCAGCGTTTGGTTCAGTCGCTCGGTCTGACCGTCCGTCTCAGGGTGATATGCTGAGGAGAAACGGACGTCCATTCCGAGCAACCTAGTCAGGGCCCGCCAGAAACGCGAGGTGAACTGTGAACCCCTGTCCGAGACGAGAACCGAGGGAAGCCCGAAAAGACAAGACACATTCTCGAAGAACAACCGGGCCAGTGTAGGCGCCGAGGGGATGCCCTTACAAGGGATAAAACGAGACATCTTAGAAAAGGAATCGATGACTACCCACAAGGTATCGAAGCCCTGGATCCGGGTTAGGTCAGTGACAAAATCCATGGTCAAGGTGTGCCACGGTTTAGGAGGGATAGGTAAAGGAAGCAAGAGACCCACAGGGCGACCCCTATGGTGCTTACACTGTGCGCAAACCGCACATGCGTTAATGTAACATTCAACATCCTTTCTCATAGACGGCCACCAGCACCACCTTCTCAGTAGCGCCAAAGTGCGTTTCTGACCAGGATGACCATGAACCAGGGCGTCGTGAGACCATTCCAAGGCCATGTTGCGGGTGTCTACCGTGGGCATGAATAGACGATCAGAAACAAAGGGGAGACCATCGTGAACCACCAAATCCCAATCGGACAACTGGCCTGGGTGTGAAGAAACCCAATCCCGTATCGCGTCAAGTAAGGGCAGGGTTGGAGTACACAAACAAACCACCTTGCTGACGTCCAGAAGGGTGTCTGGAAACGTCGGCAAGGCCACTCCCCCAGGGGAACGCGATAAGGCATCGGCTTTGCCATGGGTATTACCTGGACGATGTTTGATCACAAAGTCGAAGGTCGCAAAGAAGAGATGCCACCTGACCTTCATGCTGTTGATACACTTCAGAGATGCCAGGTCTTGTAAATTCTGGTGATCAGAATAAACCGTGACACGGTGCTTAGCACCCGAGAGGTGATGCCTCCAAACGCGGAAGGCGTCCATGACCGCCAGTAGTTCCTTTTCAGTCACGGCATAGTGGGATTCGGCATCTGTGAATTTACGGGAATGGAGGGCCACAGGGTGAAGGCGACCAGAGGTAGGGAAAGTCTGTGACAATACAGCACCTAGGGCAAAGGATGAAGCATCAGCTTCCACTATGAATGGCTGGTCTGGGTCTGGGTGCTGCAAGATGGGAGCAGTAGTGAATGCTGTCTTTAAAGCCTCGAAGGCCTGTTGATGTGTGTCCGTCCATAGAAAAGGTGTGCTAGGACTAGTCAGGGAAGTAAGGGGAGCCACCAAAGAAGAAAACCGAGAGATAAATCGCCTGTAAAAGTTAGCGAAACCAAGGAAAGACTGGAGCGCCTTCAATGAATCGGGGACTGGCCAATCCAGCACTGCGCGAACTTTGGAATTGTTCATGGCTAGCCCTCCAGACGAGATGTGAAAACCAGGGAACTCTACGGAGTCTGCATGGAACTGGCACTTCTCCAGCATGGGGTCTGGCATGGATTCACATGCTCATGAATATTCCCCGTCGTCAGGCTGGGAATCCTCGGTAAAGAAAAAAACCAGTATCAGTTTCGTTTCTGATCTGTCTTTCGTAGTAATAACCAATCACTGGTCTCTGCGTCATACTGACCACAGCCAATGACTGCCCTCTACCTAAGCACCGCCTCTGGCAGCCATCTTCAGATTTTTACCGCACGTTCATGTGTTGGGATCCTCGTGCTATTGCTCTCGAGCGTTCTATTTTTTCACGTTTTTCTCAAAAACTTCGTTTTTTTCGGTCAAAAGAGCCTCAAGCTCCACCGACTCTCCATCCAATCAACGGGGACCCGTGTCGGATTCGTCTGCGCCCCTCAAGGGTGAAGATTTCGTCGAGCTACGCTTTTGGAGGACTCCAGAAGTTTCTCAGGCCCGGACATGGCCCAGGAGAAGGGAAGCTCGACGCCCGGAAAGCTGTTCAGGATCTGCCCTGGATGCCAGCTGCAGAACGTCTTTAAGGAGGACGAACACTCCTTTTGTCTCTACTGCTTACATGAGGACAAGACGCACGTGGAGAAGGACTGTGCATTTTGCGGCAACATGTCGGAGCGGACCATGAAGGACCGCCATCAACGTCTCGCCAACTGGCTGGAAGGGAAGAGCCCGTCAGGCGAGAAGAAGAGGAAGAAATCCGAGCGGTCTTCTAAGACCTTTGAGGACGCCCCGGCGACGGGGGTCCAACACAAGGCCAAGCACCGCGAGTCCGCTGGCACCGGGAGCGCCGAACGGTCGGGCTCTACGGGCGCCAGGCAGGGCGCACCCTCCCCGGCACCTTCAGCCACGAGCCTACGCTCTGGGTCGGGTAAGAGGAAGGGCGAGCACCCGGCGAAGCTCCTGGAGAGGCCCCGGTCGAGCTCGAAGGCCCCATCGGAGGGGGAGCGAGGCAGTGTCCCCCCCTCAAGGATAAGGCGGTGAGCGCACCTAAGGTGGTGAAGGCCTTAATCCATCCGGCCAAGCCCTCTATCGATACTGTCGCGGCGGCCCTGGCTCAGCCTGTGGAGGCTACACCAGTGGTGGCGACCTCGGGGCTCAGTCTCCCTGCCACCTCGGAGGGAGTCCTCTTTTGTGCCCATCGATAGGACCCCCGTGAAACCCCCGGCGGGGAAGTAGATTCAGCCTCAACCTCAGAGGAAGAGCTGATTGAGGTCTTAAGCCACGGCCTTGGCGTGGAAGAAGACCGGCCCGTCGGGATGGATCCCGACACAGGTGACGACGACATCGTCGAGGGTGCCGACGGGGCCCCTGATCGCCCGTCGGATTCCCCTCTGCCAGTGCCGCAAGACAACTCGGCGGCCATTTTGTTGGCTATACAGTCCTTATGTTCAGAGATAAGGACGAGACTACCGTTGCCGACGGAGGAACCTCTCCCGTCGGGGGATCCTGAACCGGGACCTTCTGGTGCTCCCCCGCCCAAGAAAAGAAGGATTCACCCTCCACCTCCTTTTCAGCCGTCGCGCCCCGTCCAGCCCTCCTCCCCGTCCACCCGAGGGGATGATACGGGGACTGACACGGCAGCGACGGGTACGGACGACGAGGTATACGACGAGGATCTACCGTCGTCACCTCCCACCAGGGCTTCTCCGCCCGATGAGATTGGATCGTTCCACTCCATGATCGCCAGGGCATCCGAGCTTTTCCAACTCTGCCCTGAGGAGAAGAAAAAGGAAGGATTCCTTTATCAACGGCGCGAGGCCAAGAGGAAGACGGTCCTCGCGGTGCCTCTACTGGACGACATTTGGGATGAGGGCCTCGCCCTCCTCAAGAACCCTTCCACGACGCCAGCTAGAAGAGACCGGTACGAGAAGAAGTACCGGGTCCCGGACGCGGCCCCCCTGTGCCTCCGGGCGCAGCCTACCCCGGACTCCGTCGTCTCCGCGGCGGCCAGGAAGAAAGCGGGGGGGGGGTGCGGCCTCCACATCGACTTCCCCACCGGACGGCGAGGGAAAGAAATTGGACGCTATGGGACGCAGGGTCATCTCGTTGGCAGCGACGACGATTAAAGCGGCCAACGCCTTGGCTATCGTGGCCCGCTACGACAGGGAGTTATGGTACAAACTGGCTCCCCTGCTGGACTTCCTACCGGACGACAAGAGGGCGGATGCCCTGGAGATCCTACAGGAAGGCAAGGTGGCGTCGGACCACGCCATCACTATTGCGACGGACATCGCCGACACTGGGTTTCGCCAGTTGGGCAACGGCGTGTGCCTTAGGCGGCGTGGATGGCTCAAGGCTACGGACTTCCGTCAAGACGTACAGACCAGAGTCCTGGACATGCCGTTCGATGGGAACAACCTGTTTGGGAAAACAGTGGAAGATTCCCTCCAGGCCATTAAAGCGGACACTGAGATGGCCCGGGCCCTTGGGGTTCTGCAGCAACGACGGACGCCCTTTCGGAGCAGCGGAGGCAAGGGCGCCTCCAAAGGTTCCGGCGGCGGTTTCTCCACCTACCGTCAAGCGGCCCGCTCGTCGTCTCAGGAGGCCTACAGAGGACGAGGCAAGTCTGGCAGACCCAGCCGTCGTCGCCAAGGAGGTCAAGGCGGCAAAGCCTCTTCGAAACAGGATTGAACTGGCCGTGGGGTCGGGCCCCCACCGAAGCACCCCGGTGGGAGGCCGGCTGGCGAGCTTCGTCAGCGTGTGGGAGTCCATCTCCACCGACCGTTGGGTGCTGGACGCCTTAGCCCGGGGCCACGCGCTCGAGTTTCAAAGAAGGTGCCCGCGCGTCCCCCCCCCCGTGGCCAGGAAAGAGCTTTACGTCCCTCAGCTTCTCCTGGAGGTAAAGGCGATGCTCAGGAAGGGCGTCATCGAACTCGTCCCAAAGAGGCTTCGGGGCTCCGGAGTTTACTCGAGATACTTCCTCGTGAAGAAGAAGACGGGAGGATGGCGCCCCATCCTAGACCTGCGACGTCTGAACAAGTTCATCAAGGCGCAGAAGTTCCGGATGGTCACCCTCCAGCACGTCCTGGGGCAGCTGGAGGAAGGAGACTTCCTGTCGTCGTTGGATTTGGAGGATGCCTACTTCCATATTCCCATCCTAAAGGGGCACCGAAAATTCCTCAGGTTTGTGGTCCAAGGGCGTCACTACCAGTTCAAAGCCCTCCCCTTCGGACTACGGTCGGCACCCAGGGTATTCACCAAGTGCCTTGCACCGGTGGCGGCGCAGCTGCGCCGCGAGGGGATCCACGTCTACCCCTATCTGGACGACTGGCTCATTCGAGCCAAGACGAGGAAGCTCGCCGTGGAGCACACGGCAAGGACCGTCCAACTTCTCACGGACCTGGGATTCTCCGTGAACTACGCCAAGTCCCACCTGGTACCCGCGCAAAACGCACTGTTTCTGGGAGCGAAGCTCGACACAGTGTCCCTTCTGGCCTCCCCGTCGGAGGAAAGGACCAGGTCCATCCTGGGCAAGGTACAGCGGATGTTGGTTTCCGACGCGGCCAAGGTGAGGTCCATCAAGTCCCTCCTCGGAATGATGTCTTCTTGCATCTACCTCATTCCCATGTGCAGGCTCCGGATGCGCCCGTTGCAGGAGTTCCTGGACGCGCGCTGGATCCAAACGACGGGCGGCTTCGAGGAGAGGTTCACACTCGACAAGAGTTTCCGCCGAGCGGTCCGGTGTTGGGGCAACCGCGCGCTTCTGACGGCGGGCATGGACTTCCAGACCCCAGACCACCAGGAGACAGTGACCACGGATGCCTCCCTGGAAGGGTGGGGAGCGCACACCGAAAATCTGCATGCGAGAGGCCTTTGGCTCCCGACTGAGAAGTTCCTCCATATCAACGTCCTGGAGCTCCGTGCAGTGTTCTGGGCCCTCAGGTCTTTCCTTCCGTCCCTCAAGGGCAAGGTGGTGAGGATCTTCACCGACAACACCACCACCACCATGTTTTACATCAGGAAACAGGGTCTCCAGCGCTGTCCAAGGAGGCGCAGGACCTGTGGCATTGGGCCGTCGCCCAAAGGATGTTTCTGGTGCCGTTTCATCTGGCAGGGATAAAAAACACCATCGCCGACTCACTCAGCAGGGAGCTGCGCTCGTGCCACGAGTGGGAACTACCGCAGAATCTAGTGGATCGCCTCTTCCGACGGTGGGGCACACCACAGATCGACCTGTTCGCGACGGCGACGAACTCCAAGTGCCAGAGGTTCGCCAGCAGGTTTCCCCAGGCGAGGAGCATGGCCGATGCCTTCTCGTTCCCCTGGGAGGGCCTGTTCCTCTACGCGTTCCCTCCTTTGCCACTGCTAATCCGGCTCGTCAACCAGCTCAAGAGGTCACGGTGCAGGATGATCCTCGTCGCACCTGCGTGGCCGAGGCAGATATGGTTCCCGGACCTTCTGGACTTGTCAGCGTCCCCGCCAATCAAGCTGCCGGTGGACGCGGATCTACTCTCCAGGGAAGGAGGCGCCATCCTCCACCACGACCCGAAATCGCTGAACTTGCAGGCCTGGCTCCTGCAGCGCTAGAGTTTGGAGGATACGACATACCGGCCGACTGCAGAGAGGTTCTTGCAAAGGCCAGGGCGTCCTCGACTCTTAAATGCTACGGACACAAATGGAAGAGGTTCTCTGTCTGGTGCCACGCACAGAAGATTAACCCTCTACGGATTACGGCTCCCCAGGTACTGCCGTACCTGCTGACGCTTGCCAAAGCTGGACTGGCACACGCGTCCATCAAGATTCATCTTGCTGCGATCTCCCGATACACCAGAACCACGGGGCGGACGTCCTTGTGGTCTCATCGTCTGGTGAAAGAGTTCATGAAGGGACTGTTCAGATCGTTCCCGCCGGTGAAGGCGCCGGCCCCGGCGTGGGAGCTCAACGTGGTGCTGACCAAGCTCATGGGACCTCCGTTCGAGCCTCTGCACTCGGCCCCGTTGAAGTTTCTGTCGTGGAAAACAGCGTTTCTTGTGGCCATCACCTCCGCACGACGGGTGGGAGAGATCCAGGCCCTTTCCTGCAAGGCCCCGTACTTGACTTTTCACGACACGAGGGTAGTGCTCAGGACGCACCCCTCTTTCATGCCCAAGGTACCGTCGGACTTCCATCTCAACGAACCCTTGGTGTTGCCTGTGTTCTTCCCGTCGCCTTTGTCGCCGGCTGAGAGGACTTTGCACTCGCTGGATGTGGCTAGAGCGCTGAAGTTCTACGTGGACCGCACGAAGTGTTTTCGGAAGACGTCACAACTCTTTGTGAACTTTGGACCTGTCAATCAGGGAAAGGCTCTCGAAGGCTTCCATTTCCAGATGGCTCTCCGGCTGTATCATGTACTGTCATCGGTTGGCAAACCGACTGCTGCCTGGCCGTCCGAGAGCCCATTCCACCAGAGCGATCGCAGCTACCACGGCGTCCCTTTCTGGTGTGCCCCTGCTGGACATATGCAGGGCTGCTACGTGGAGGTCGATGCACACCTTCACGAAATTCTACTGCGTCGATCGGGATTTCAGGGAGGAGTCCAGGGTCGGCCAAGCAGTGCTGCGCAACCTGTTCGCCTGAGGTGAGCCTGGTGAGGAGGTAAGATTGCTTGATGTTGAGTTTGATGTAATGCTTAATGTTGAGCCTTTGCCACCTCCCGTGGTTGTGCATGTGTGTACTGCTATGTATTCTTTATTCATGAGCATGTGAATCCATGCCAGACCCCATGCTGGAGACGGAACAAGTTACTTACCTGTAACTGTTGTTCTCCAGCATGGGTCTGGCATGGATTCACATGCGAACCCTCCCGCCTATCCCTCTGCGGCTCTTCACTTGGTGCTTAGGTAGAGGGCAGTCATTGGCTGTGGTCAGTATGACGCAGAGACCAGTGATTGGTTATTACTACGAAAGACAGATCAGAAACGAAACTGATACTGGTTTTTTTCTTTACCGAGGATTCCCAGCCTGACGACGGGGAATATTCATGAGCATGTGAATCCATGCCAGACCCATGCTGGAGAACAACAGTTACAGGTAAGTAACTTGTTCCTTCCCGGGTTTGGCAAACAAGGAGTGCGTCCGTAGACGAGACAACACTTCTCTGACGTGCTGTACGTGGTCCTTCATGGTCTGGGAGAATATTAGGATGTCATCCAAGTAGACCACCACAAAGACGTCCAAGACGTCAGAGAAGATATCGTTCATGAACCTCTGGAACGTGGCCGGAGCGTTGCACAGACCGAACGGCATGACCGTATACTCATACAAGCCATAGCGAGTACAAAAAGCGGTCTTCCATTCGTCCCCGGAACGCACATGAACCAGATTGTAGGCATCGCGGAGGTCTTATTTGGTAAAGACCGTGGCATGTGTGAGACGGTCCAAGAGGGGCGTGATTAGTGGAATGGGGTAGCGGTCTTTCTTGGTGATGGCATTGAGTCTGCGGTAGTCCACACAAGGCCGTAAATCGCCCTCCTTCTTGGGGACAAAGAAAATGGGACTCGCTGCCGGGGATGTAGAAGGATGTATCTGGCCCAGACGGAGCGACTTGTGAATGTACTCCTTGAGGGCTAGATCTTCACTAGGAGACAAGTAGTAGATACGACCTGTGGGGATAGTGCTGTCTGGAACCAGATCTATCGGGCAGTCGTACGGGCGATGTGGCGGTAAAACTTCTGATGAACCATGGTCAAACACTTCTAGATAGTCTTGGTATTTGGCCGGAATGAGTCTGGAGACCAGTCCAACCGTGTGGTGTTCTGTGGAGGGGACAACGGGATCCTCTAGAGATAATTGAGCCATGACCCCCAATGCTTAAGCGGGTGTCTCAATAGTGGTGGCTGCTGTTAGACAGAAATGTTGACAGAGATCGGATTCGAAATGCACCGAACCCTCTTTCCAGTCAATTAAGGGGTTGTGCTCCCCTAGCCAATGTAGTCCCAATATTACGCCGAACTGGGACATTGAGATGAGATCGAAACTCATGGTCTCCCTGTGTATAGCCTGTATGGTCAAGAGCATCGGGACGGTCTGCTGTTTAATTGGTCCGGAAACCAGAGCAGTCCCATCCACTGCCTGTATTGGTTCCGGCCGGGTTTTGGCTAGAAGAGGTAGGTTCAGGGTTTGGGCCAGTGTGATGTCCATATAATTACCTGTAGCCCCGGAATCTATGATAATCGTAACTGGGTGTGAGATGTCAGGTGTGGGTTGCAGAATGGCCTGCACATATATGGGTCTGATGCGGCCGAAAGCAAACACAGGGTTCGGGGTAGGACAAGGAGCGCTCAACCCGGTCCCCGAGTTTAGGGTCGAGCACTCCGAAAACCCGATGGTTTTAGCTTGGGGCGATGGGGATACTCCTTCACGTAATGGCCAGGTAGACCACAATAATAACAAGCATTGTCCACCCTCCTACGTTCCCTTTCTATGGGTGTGATCGGGCTCCTGATGCCCCCGATTTGCATGGGTTCGGAACTGGTGTTTGAGGGGGCCGAGGTGGAAGGAGATGGGGCGGTGGTGTGCAGGAAACCGGCCTCGGGCCTACGTTCAGAACGTCTGGCGTCCAATTGCAGAGTTAAATCGACTAGATCATGGTAAGAGGTCGGTAAGGAGGGAACAACCGCAAGGGCATCCTTCATGGCGTTATTTAAGCCGCGATAATACACAACGGCTTTTTTGGATTCAGGCCAGGAAGTCTCGGCTGCAAGCTGATTGAACTTAGTAATGTATTCGGTCAAAGACCCCCTACCCTGCCCCAGGTCCAGGAGTTCCAGGTCTCGGGACTGGACTTTATGTTGTGTATCGAACACTCGGGACATCTCAGTGACCAACAAATCAAAGTCGTAAAGGGCTGGGTGGTTGTTTTCCAGGAGTGGATTGGCCCAGGCAGCAGCAGTGCCTGCTAAATGAGAAAGAGTAAAGGCTGCCTTAGAGGTGGAGTCTGGAAAAGCCATGGGTCTACACAAAAAATTCAATTTGCATTGATTCAAGAAGGTTCTGAACTTGCCGGGATCCCCATGATACCTCTCAGGGGCAGCCAAAGGAAAAGGAGAGGGCAGTACTAGAGTACTAGAGGGATGGGATTAGGAATGGGTGGAACGGGAGGTTGGACGGACCGGGGGGGGGCCTGGTGGGGTATCCCCAAATTCAGTATCTGAGGGTAGAGGATGTCTAACACTCTGGATAGTATCCAAGCGTTGGTGAATGGCTGTATTTGCTGCGGCCATGTCCGCACGTAACACGGTTATGGCCTGAACCATAGTGGTCAAGGGGTCATCCGCAGCTCCCTCCATAGCTACACGACAGGATGGCTTCACAGTCTGTTGTGTCTTGACTGCCGTGTAGCCGAAGAGTCCTCTGTCCACAAGTGCCGCACAGAGAGAATCAAAGTCACTCTCTGTGCCGCCTTTGAGGCCACAGGTGGGAGATGTTCTTTCCAGAACTGCGGTACTCGTGGAACCCCGAAACACTGTAAAGGAAACGCCGGTTAAGTGTCAAGCCAAAACAGAATCAACAACCAATCAACAAGTAAGTGGAACGGTCTTACCAAAAGGTGTCTGTGGAGTGGTGGTTTTACCTATGGGGGAGGTTCCGAGACCCAGCAAGGCAGTTCTTTCAGTATGTAAGTATCCCAGCAAGGTTGCAAGTGCCAGGCCCACCTGATGCCAGAATCTGCACAAGAAGGGCGGAACGTAGTAGGAGTCCGTGAAGCAGTCCGTGTTTGTAACAATGATCCAAAAGCAAGTACCAAAGCCAAGGGTTATCCGTTGCCAGTCCGTGAAACAAATCCGAGGTCAAGATCCAAAAAGGGGTGAAACAAAAGGTGAGTAGCGCTATACAGGAATGCGAAGAAACAGCTGTGAAGCACCGAAGCACCGCAACAGAGCCGTTTAAATACTGGCGCTGCTATTTCCTCCCGGTCACATGACCCGCGAGCGCATCAGGTGAGTGTAGTCCAGAAACACGTGAGCGAAAGGCGGCGGTCATGTGACGCGGAAGTAGTCTGTCTAGCAGCCGCCACGGAAGACGCCAAGGGGGCAGACGTCTCCGCGGGCAAAGAGCATGCCGACCCAAGCTTTGTGGCAGTCGGCGCCGTGGCAACTGGGGCGAAGAGAGAACCTGTGAGTCCCGGAACCGGGCAAGAGGGCGAGGGGTGTTCGGGGCACTGGGATGAGGAATGGGATCCCCAGAGGGAGTGGAATGCGTGACACATATACACTTAGAAGATGAGTAACAAGAGATGCAGTAGATGTATATACACAGAAACGCAAGGTAGATAAGACGATGTAGAAGCTTGCTAAGATAGGAAACGGAACGTGAGTAAAGCCACCATGTTGAGAAAATGGTCATCGGTAAGCGAGAAGCCCCGAGAGGAGAAAGACCAAGGTTGCAGAGCTGATAGGCACTGGAATACAGATTTGTGTAAGAACAAAGGATATTTGCTTGCCTCAAACTCCAAGAAGCAACTGCAAATCACAAAGGGAGTCGAAGAGGATAAGCTACATACGCAGTACATTTCTCTTAGATTAAGTAAAGGAGTGAATATTTGTGAGTGCCAAGTATTGAACAATCAAAGATGCAGAAAGCACATGTAAGACAAAGCAACCAAGTCTCCAATGGGCGAGGAGAGTCAATAGCACCCAATATAATTGAATCAAATGGCACTAAATAAAAGGACGGAAGGGACAAAATCGTGGTCTCCTCACACGTGTTAAAAGACCAGAAGACCATGCCTATTCATAAAGCTTCAGACGAAGATAGTAATGTACCTTCACTCCCTTTAAAGTACAGAGGAAGAGAACACTCACCAACCAATCATGAGGGCCTGTGTAATTGCAGCCCATACATTGTTGCACAAGCCTATCCTCTGCTGCTATCAGTATTTCACATAGTTAAGAGGTTGGTCAAGGTTTGCCTACTGGGTAAGGGAGCAGCCAATGATGATGCTAACACGTATATGAACTATAGGCATATATGTTCCCTTATCCAATCCCCATGCCTTGATAGGTTTTTACTGTTTGCCATTTAGGATGGCGTCATGGCTGACGCACACTGAGGTATAAAGCCTTTTGCATAGTTGAAATGCACAAACCTACCTCTGCTCTTTCAAGTGTCTCTTCTCTCTCACCTTCATATATTTTATTCCAGTCCTTTCTGAAGCCCCACAAAAGTGCCAAGTGGTCTCTGGCGATACCCTTAGTTTTTAGAGACAGACTTGGAAAGAGCAGTCTTACTGGCTAATGGCAGCATTGCCTCTTACACGATGAGGAGCTATTGAGACTGTAAAAGGTGTGTGTGTCTGTGTGTGTCTGTGTGTGTCTCTGTGTCTCCGTCCCCTATTGTGTAAGGCTTAGGCCGCTTCTCTTGGTTGTTGTCTATTTGGCGGTTTGATTTTCTGTCTGCATCTGATCCACAGTGAGCAATGCTGGAGTGTGTGGTGCCCCTTGAAGCCGAATCTTCATCATTGCTCCCTGAGCATCGACTTTCTCTTTGCCTGAGTTATTAGCTGTTATCTAGTTATTGAGAGAGCATTGTTCTTTGAAAGTGTTTAGGAACAGGGGATGATTTTGTTTGGGCGATTTGGCTGAACTTTGATTCTGGGAAGTGTGATTAGATTCCTGTATTTTCTTTAGTTGGGTCAGCCTTTGGCCAGCTTTGATCTCATGGATGAGCCTACACTGCGTTGCTTTCTTTGGACTAAGTAAAGGAGTGTCTTCCCAGGTGTCCCTGAGTACTAGGCATCATAATGACTGAGCCGACGCGGCTCGGGTGTGCCTTTTAGCTTCGCCAGAGCCGTGGCTCCTATTCTGATTAGTCGCCGCTGCGGCGCCTTGGTCTCCTGTGCTTGCGGCCTCAGGCACCCTTTGCACATCCTAGTGCTAGTAGTGGAGCTTCATAGTGTCGGTTGCCAGGGAGCTCTCGGATGAGATTGTCAGCGCTACGATGGCAGATTTTCATTGGCTGCGCATTGCGAGCGATCAGCATCACTGGGAGTTAACTGTGGGAGGGAATGTGTCATTTGTCGGGCGTGTTGTTGCTAATTATATACATAGTCTAGTTAGCGTTTTCACTTGGCTTTTGGCATATATTTATTGCAGGATTGTATCAGGTGCACGCATCACACCTAGAATATGAATGCTTGGTTACTTGGCTCGATTTAGGTATTAAGAACACACGAAGAAGATGCGAAATTCTGTGCGCAGAACATGCAATAATCACATTAGGCATTTATATGGCACGCAGGGTGAGCTGAGCCCAGGTGGAGATAAAAAGGGCTTTATAGCATGAAACTCCTCTGTTTTTATGGTACTGTGTTAATTTTTTATCAATTTCTGATCCCACTCTGCTAGAGGAGATAGTATGTTTCTAATCTCGGATCAACCACTCCATTACGGTGACCAGTTAAAGTACCTAATGCAAAAGGATCGAATGCCAAAGGGTCGACTCAATTTGACCTAAAACCAAAGGGTCGAATTTTTTTTTTTAAATATATATTTTTTTGGGTTTCCGTTTTTGAAAAAAAGTGGTTTTACCACAAAAAAGGGGGTTTAAAAGAATTTAAAAAAAAAAAAGTGACCCTTTGGTTTTAGGTCCTTTTGATTCGACCCTTTTGGCATTCGATCCTATGCATTCGACCTATAACCCTCCATTACCTCACCTCAAACCAAAGTTTAATTGATGAGGCTTCATATTTGAGCCAGGAGACCTGGTTACCTGAAAGTGAAAATCTTCTTTCTGTGACATTCTCACAGTGAAGTTCACTCGCACCCGATGCCTTCTAGGTTTTTTCCCATTGGATTGCTTGTTATGCTAAACGGTTTCCTGGCCCACAATTTCATGTTGCAGAGACATTTATCGCAGAAACGGTCTAATATCACTCTAACGAACTAAGAGAAAATCTTGCAGCTAGCTTCCTGGTGCTGTCAGATTGTTGTAGGTCTCAGGAATATAGATAGTCAGCCGGGAATATTGTGAGCCAATCCACACAGAATATTCCTGCAAAAAGTAATTGTTTGTATTACAGATTGGGTTGAGATGCAGCTCTCCCACAGCATTTTTCTATAATTCCCTGCCCTGCACCAGAGTGATGTCAACCCTCCAAGCAAAGCATATAAGCAGTTGTGTCTCATAACCTGTTATCGCATCCACGCGCTTCCTGTGCCCCATACACGCCTACCTAGCGAGCGACCTGGATCCATCTGCCTCAATTTGGGAAGCTTCCGAGTTTTGTGCTGCCCACTGTTGCTGCATCGCACTCCTGAACCTGAAACCCAAAGATTCCAATGTCGCCAGTGTTGTCCTGAGGACAAATCCCAGATCATCCATCCTTGAGGTCTCTTGCCTGTGGATGTCGTAAGAACAGAGCATCTGAGTGCCAGCTGCGTCTCGGAAGAACTGACACCTGCTTCCCACACTGTGGGTCAGTTGGTAGAGTATCTTGATTAAACTATCTGCTGGACCCCATGAACTGTTGCTGAAGCCGTCATGGGTCTCTGGAGAACCTTGCTTCTGGACCACCCCTGAAATCGTCTACTGCACCTGCACTGGGGTGAGCCCCGGGACTCTGGGGTTCCTTTATTTTCTGTTTCTTGTTGGCTTCTTAATTGTCCAACCCTCATTTGTGGGCTCCCTTATTCATACCCAAGGGTCTGCCATCCTCTATCGCATCGTAACAATGGGAATGCAACTCGTCGTATTTGCAGAGAAAGGCCAGACCTTTGCAAAAAGTACCGACTTCTGCAAGCCCGTGTCCCACTGACTTACTTTTAACTACTTTTTTGCTTTCTTTTCTAAAAGATATAACGCATGCTTTATTTACCTCTTAAACGTCTCTCTGCCCCAGGAAATAGATCTGCCAAGAAATGTTAGTGACTTTAACCTTGTGCGCATGCATCTTACAAAGTTGCACTTTGTGTGAATGTAGTGATTTTCATTTTGCTTTGTATTAATATTCTATTTTTTAAAAAATATTTGTGGTCAATCTTTTGTGTATTGGTCAGCGTTTGCTGCATTTTCCGACCACCCTGCTCACCTCATAAGAGCTGGGCCTGGGTTCTGCCACCCTAGAAGGAAACTCTGAGAGCCAATTGCACATGCTTTACCGGAGTCCTGGAAATGGTGCCTAAGGACAACACGCCTCTCTCTCTGGCTCACCCCTCCTCTTGCCCACCCTTTTTTCTCCCCTACAGAGGGATTTAGACACTGCATTGAGACTTTGCTGTGTCTCCCTTGCACATGTTGGTTTAGCTCTGTCTTGTTCTATATCTTCATAGATTTCCGACTACCTGTTATTAGTTGTGCCCTTTATTGGAAGTCCCAGTGTCCTCCTTAGCTCGAAAGATTAAGTGGTCCCATTTTCTGTTGCTGTTAATGGGTTGAATATAAGCTTGTTTTGGCCATTTGGTCGATGTAAACTTGTGTTTCGGAGTGTGTTCCCAGTTTGTCTCTGAGAGGTGTTTGTCATATGACCACATAGCCTTTCTATCCAAGAAGCGTATTGAACCCACTTCTTTCCGCTCAAAAGCCATGTTTCCCAAGTCCATATTGGTCTCACATGAATGTTAGTTTTTCTTGAGTCACTGTTTATTTGCGACCATGACTGTGGGTCTCTGCGTGCTTGCGATCATGCCAGCATTTGAGCTGCTTTCTTCCCTTCTGCGAGGGTGGAGTTGGCGGTGCCTGCGCTGTCACCCACGTCATTCTGTGGAAGCAAGTAGGGCCAGCAAAGTCTTCTGATACAGAGTGCTCCAGAAATGTGGCATTTCTTTTCTGAATGTGTTTTTCTCCAAGTGTTCAGACTACAAAGGAAATTCAATAGATAATTACGTGTAAAACAAACAGTCCCATTAAATATATAGTTGCCAGTGTTGATCCACCCCATATTTCCTGAAAGCCTGAATGATGGGACATTGCCCTTCCTGCCACAGTTAGCAGAATGCTACAGCCCAGCTTTGAGTGCACCCAGTCAACAGCTTCAGTGATCTGCACCTCCCCCAGTGAAGGAGGAAAAGGTGGAAACTTCATGAAGGAGCTTGTCCCTCCAACGAGAGAGGCAGAGAATGATTCTTCCATCAGCACCCCCACATGTGAGTTTCATACTATTGGTGAGGAGTTGAAATATGCAAATTACATTGATCACCTTAGACCAGGGGAGGTGTTTCAATTATCTTGTTGCGTCTCATTTTACCAAAATGACCCCTGTCTACTTTTTTCTCCAATTTAGTGTTTCTTGTCCTTTCTTCCTTCCCCTGACATGCAGGGTGGGAAATTCCCATGTGTGATTTTTATTTTTGGTGAGAGTCCCCTAGACTCCCCGCCCAGGCTCCAGTCTGTCTGTGAGGACAGGAAGCGAGGGAGGAGTCCAAAACTGTGCAGCCCTTGTCTTCCTCCTTGCCTGAATGGGGACAAATCCCAGTTGGGGGGGGGGCTGGCTGTCCCTATTGGACAACCAGACTGCCCCTTGTTGTAAAATGCAGGGAGAGAATGCAGAAGTTGTGCTATAGTTCCTGTTAACTACTGCGAACCTGGAAGCTGAAGACCAGTCTACCACTGAAACCGAAGAGGATGATGAAGGAAAAGTGGCTGAAACTATTTCTAGTGTCCGAAGAGCCTGCTGTGTAACCGGAGCCTGCTGTAGCCCTCCCTTTCAATCGACCTATGTGCTCCGAAAAGACGACCCTGACCCAGAGCCTGGTGAGATTCACTAGACTCGAGACGACCTGCATTTTGAGCCACCCCATGCGTTGCTGCCTCGAGCCCCTGTACGGTGCATGGTCTTCCGAATTCTGAATCACGCTGAAACTTCGTGGGCATCCTTGTGTATGTCCAGAGACACACATCGCGTCCGAAAAGTCCCCTCAACAAAGTGCTGGAACTTTGTAACCACGAGAATTCAACTGCGATTTTATGTCTTCTTCTGTGCTCCTTGAAAAGGTTCCAAATCCACAAAACTGCATTCAGCCGTGAGGAAAACCTTGCCTAGAACCTTAATCGATCCCTGCTGCAAAGTTCCTTCTGAGGTCTTGCTTTGTCACCACGACAAGGAATCCACTGACCGGGTATTTCGCTGAAGTCCTCCTGCTGCAAAATCTTCATTGCGGAGGTACTGTGCTGGCTTGGGTATGTACTCACCTTAAGTCTCTTGGGATTTCTGTGTTGGGGTGGGGCTCTCATCCAATGCACCCAGTCCCACTGCTAGAATCTGGCTATGGTGTCTTCTGTGAAGTCCCTGGGCCCTCTTCTATCTCTAAAGTAAAATACTCACCTATTTGCCCAATCTTCCAAAGGAACTGTGACTTTTGCTACTTGAGAACCTATCCTGACACTGCCTGTTGGACACTAGATCCTGGTGCCCCCCCCCCCCCCCCCTTTCTGCCACTGAGAACACTCATGCTCCTAGAATAAGGGAAAGACTTTTAAGGGATTGGGACTTTTGCCTAGAAAAGAAAATAAGTGTTTAAAAGTTACTTGTAAATCAGTCGGTTGGTAACTGTAACTCTAAGAGTGAAGAGTGAACAGTTACACAAGTTCTTACTTACCTTGGATGTGTGATGCACTATTCTTAAATGTTGGGTTAACATATTTTCTTTCCTTTAGAAACCGTTTTGCCATTCTAATAGAAAGTAGATGTGAAGGTATATTACTCACCTATGATTCGGTTGTGCCTCTTCCCAAAAGTAATGTGTTGGTTTTATCAGATTATTCCTTTTAGGATAATTGTATGAGTGTCCCCCATCTGGGTCTTGCTTCCCCTGAGCTGCTGTTAGCCTGTCCAGAATAAGTCTGCATTCGGTTGTTGCCTACCTAGAATACCTTTGAGTCATTCAGTAAGTGTAACATTGGGTTTTACTTTCCCTGTGCTATCTAACCCAGAGTCTGTGGTTCTAACTTTCCCTTATAAGTCATATTCAGTTACTTGTATAGCTGGGAAAGATCTAACCTGGACTCCTTGTGAGATTAAAAAAGTATATGGGTTTTACTTGCCTTGAGTTAGCGGTGTGCCATCCAAAATTAAGTTAAGAGAGTTACTGCTATCTCAATCTGTTTTTACTGATCTCAAAAGCACCTGTAATTGAATATTGCATCCTTAGGTTTAACTCGCGTAGTACAACTGTTATCACAAAAGTTGTTATAGTTTTTACTATGACTGGAATAAGTGTTCCAGTATTCACAAAGTATATTGTGCAGTTAATGATTGTGATTTGTACTGAGTCACTGTACAACTGGTTGGGTCGACTGCCCTTGCATTACTGCTACTACTGTTGGGTGTTCCAAATAATGTTTATACTTTGGTCTGTGTACCTTTTAAGTATAGTGTTGTGTTTTTAAAATTGTGATTACATGTAAGGTGTGATAGTACTTATTTACCCCTAGATGTATCCGGGCCTACCTGTATTTAAATAATTTGTTTTTGCAATACGTAGTTTTACAGTGTTTCTTTGGACCATTTGTATTATAATTACATTTGTACTGATTATACAGACCTCTCTCCCTCCTAAGATAAGCCTGGCTGCTCTGTCTATGCTACCCTGTACTCCGGTGGTACAGCCTTATACTAAGAGTGGAGTCCTATACTGCCTCAGTTGAATGGTTTTACTAAGCCCTTAGTTGGACTTCAGAAAAACTGTCTTAACAGGAGATTTGATATTAATGTTCGTATTCGATTACATGTCCCATTCGAACAATTTCATTCGGTCATATTGGGTATTACAGTAATTTCTGCTCTTCTGGGACAAAACCATAATTCATAGTGAATCCTAAAATAACCTTGCAATGGTCGAAGCATATCGGAACACTGTGTAGTTGAACTCTTCCATCAATGAGCTAAGAAACAGCACCTGATTGAGAAAGAATGATTGCTTAAAGTGAAACACAACATTTATAGTCTTCTTTTGTAGAGCAAGCACCCGTTCTATGAAAAGGATTTTAGAAAACTCTTGCAGTGTTGCCTCAGAGTTGGAGGAATGGAGGAAGCTTCTACGGTGATAAAAGGAGAGATGGTCTGTTTCTATGTAAACTCTGTTCCATCAAGGAGGAGACACCGTTGTTTAGAACAAATGATTAAACTTAATGGACTAAAGTTCCTTGTCAGAACAATAACAGTCCTCAACTCTGCTAGAAACTGTGTATAATCGCTATATGGTCATTTTCTCAGAATTTACATTCTGGAGAATGGCTACTTTTAGAGACTAGTTAGGACTTTTCCATGGTGCTTAAGTATACAGTAGGCTAAATGTTGAAGTAGGAACAGGATTACATTGGCTTACATTTGGCTCACATGTTGGTAGCAGTGGTCGTACATTTTAGACCGAATTCTCAGTACGGGAGCAGCTTGATCAAGAATTAGGCAATATATATTACTTTGAATAAGGGATGTCAACACACCTGCAAATTGCTGTACTTTACCTTGGTGCATATAAATACATCTGTCTGACTAATGGTTTTGTTCGACCGTGCTTTATTTCGGTACATTCACTATAAAAGTCAACACATACAAACTGCATCAAAACACAACATTAAAATGATAAAATCAAATAGTCACAGGAATGTGCAACAATGCTTAAATTTCATATAGCCATCACCCAATGGATTGTATGACTCTGCTTAAAAAAACAATCCTTAGTAGAACGTGCAAATGTGCATTCTATAATATGGGACCCAATAAAGGACCCATATGCCAAACCAATTGATGCAGTGAAAGAACTTTGTTTTTAATCAGCACACCCTTTATATTCACTGACAATGGAGAAATGGTTGACACAAGTACAGTACAGCCCACCGTAGCACCCAGTGACAATTTCACAAATTTAGATCTTCACCAGGCCCTCATTAAAAACCACCCCATTGCAAAGGTTGCAAGTTGATCTTTGGCTGCTAGGCACGATTTTATGCCTCAGCAGTGGTATTAACTGAGCGTGAGATGGAGAGGTCTCAATCACTGTATTTGGGGCAAAGCAATACAAAATGGGCCATATATTTTATTGTGTCAGAGGAAAAGGGACGGGCCAAGCTAGCATTGGGGTTCCACCGACACCTTACAGCAGCCAGAGGAGAGTATGCCCAATTGAGCTTTGGTGAAAAGGTATCTCATCTGCTTTGGGTGCATTTGGCCCAGGTAGTCTTCGTACCCCTTAATCTGCTTCAAGGACCCAATATCTTTCATTTCAACATAGTCGAGCATCTCTTAATCACTCTTGTCTTCTCTAAACTGGACTACTGTGTCAGCATCCTCTTTCACCCCAACTATGCTTTGTGTCCTCTTGACAAGATCATTAACTTCGCTACCAGGACTCGTTGAACTCCCTTACTTGACACCTACTTCCTCATACTGTCACCAGGCCGGATGGCTGATGATGAAAACGGGGCAAGATTTACATTACTTCTTTTGGGTCTCACATCTATCCACGGTAAGCCACCACTGTATCGATCATCCTCCTATCTGCGTTCTCGTAATCGCCGCTCTGCTTCTTCGGCTGCCCTTGTGGCTCCTCGTACTCCCTGTGATTACTCTCACTTCAGGTGTTTCTCTCATCTTGCTCCACTTGCATCGAATTTTCTTCCCCTGGACATTCGAGAAACAGTCCACACGGAGTTGTTCAAAACCAAAC
The DNA here is from genome assembly GCF_040938575.1 of Ambystoma mexicanum. Taxonomy (NCBI): domain Eukaryota; kingdom Metazoa; phylum Chordata; class Amphibia; order Caudata; family Ambystomatidae; genus Ambystoma; species Ambystoma mexicanum. The sequence continues at coordinate 1,104,203,542 of NC_090941.1, forward strand.
TAAAGCCCACCTCCTGAGTAACCCTCTTAACCTATCTCTCTGCCTCTTAGCGAAAAATGTTCCCTTGCATCTAACATACCTGTCCCTCACTTCCTCTGCTTCCATTCTAGCACTAAACCCATCATGGTCACATCCCAAGCACAGCTGGCCGTACACTTTCAATCAGGGCATCACCCAAGCAGTTGACAAAGTTGCCCCGCTTACCCTAAAAAAGGCAAAGAAAGCTAAGCACTCTAATGACTGGTTCACACCAAAAAAAAGGCTGCCCTGGCTACCTGGAAAAACCTCCCAAATGACAACACCAAAGCTTCCTTCAAGGCTGTCTCCAAAGACTATAAAAGGGCCATCATTCATGCCAAAGCCGCCTCATATAACACCAGGATTGAAAACGCCAAATCTGGGACTAAGGAAATATTTGCTATCTTCCGAGAGCTTGAGTCTCCTACACCTCCGCCTCGTATCCTCTTGAAAGATGAGACCTGATGCAATAAAATTCAAACTACCATGCTAGATAAATTGGAAATCCTAGCTCACCAAAAGGCCCTCTCTAACCTTCTTGACCACTGCAACAGCACCGCCATGGTGGGAACCTTCTCTAGCCTCTCGCCGGTGTTTGATTGCAAGGACATGAGTGAACTCTAAGCCACTGCCATCCTAAAATCCATTAAAACCTCCAATTGCAAAGGGGATGCTTGCCCAGCTCGGGTCATTAAGGACTGTACCTCCTCCCTGGCCCCTCATCACTGCCTTCATTAACTCCTCCTTCCTCTCTGGACATGTTCCAACAGGACTCAAGGAAGCTTGGGTTGGACCGCTCCTGAAAAAACCTTCTCTCGACCCATCGATTCCCAGGGAACTACAGGCCCATCACCACTGTACCTTTTCTGCTAAACATTTTGGACTAAGCAGCATACCTGCAAGTCCAAAGATTAATCGAGCACAACCACCTTCTAGGTCTCCGGCAGTCTGGTTTCCGGGCCAGGCATGGCACGGAAACCGCTCTGCTTGACTTACAAAATCAAATGGACGACCTAAGAGACGCAGGCAAACCTGCACTGCTTCTGCTCCACGACCCCTGCGCTGCCTTTGATCTGGTGGATCACAAGACCCTCTGCCATCATCGCTCCACTGCAGCTAATTTCTCCTTGATGACCTGTGCACGGATAACTTCCTTTCTACAGGAAAGAGTGATGAAGGGTTTCTCGGAATCCTCATGTGCTAACCCTAGTCTCATCAAGTGTGGGGTCCCACAGGGTTCGTGCATAGCTCCCACCCTCTATAATCTCTTCACTAGGCCCCTGTTCAAAATTCTCGATGCACTGGGCATCTCAGACACTAACTATGCTGATGACACCCAGGTGCTCATCCCCTTTTCTGGTGATTAGCTATCGGACCTCAATACCCTCAACTCCATCTATTCTACGATCCAATCTTGGATGGCAGAAAACTGGTTATGCCTTAACAGTGAGAAGACTGAACTCCTGCTAATTGGGGCCCCATCCACCCTGTGTAAACTAGATTAACAATACAGCCCCTTTATAGTTGATAACATTCCTATTGCTGTCTCCAAAGTCATTAAGACTCTGGGCGTTTACATTGAACCTGACCTATCCATGAATAGACAGGTTAACGCAATAGCCTTCTCTTCTGCGTACCACTCCAAACTCAATGCAGCTAGACCCTTCCTAACCCAACCAAACTGCCTCACCATTGCTAGGGCGATAATTGGGTCAAGGCTGGACTACTGCAATGCTCTTGTTGTACGCACCTCCTAAAAGAACCTGGCCAAACTTCAACTAGCACAGAACAATGCCCTCAGAGCTGCAACTGTCATCTCCCGAGGTAAGGAGGAAGGTCCATTCGCTCCCCATCAAGGAAAGAATTACTTTCAAGACACTTGGCATGACGCACAAGTGCATGCACGGTCTTGCTCTGCCTTACCTAGCTCAAATAATCTGCATCCACACCCCTTCCTGGCCCCCCAGAGAGGCCTATACTAGCAGAATCACTGTACCAATTACCCACAGAGTGTGGGCGGGTGGTACCAGCTTCCCCAGCATGACGGCCACTTACTGGAACTCCCTTCCCACTCCATTAGGGGTATTGATTCCCATGAGACTTTCAGGAAGGCCATCAAAACTAGACTATTTGTCTAACAATGTACTGTCCTGTGTGCTGTGTAACCCGTTATGATAATGTTCACTGCCATCTACCTGATCATGATAATGTTCACTGATAACTGCTACTAGCTTAATGTATCAAGTATTTCTGCTGGGGCCGCATTAGTGTAACCCTGAATCAAGCCTTCTTACGCCTCCTCATAGCCCCTGGATGCCCGCGGGCTGTAGTGCGCTCTACAAATACAAAATAAAAAACTGCCTACTTGCACTTAAAAATGTTCAATGTTGGTTGTCCTCTATGTATGTCCACTTATGTATTGTCCCCATAGCAAACTCAACCCATTGTAAGAAGCTTGCTGCTTTCAGTCAAATCTGATTTCTTATCTATTGTATGTTCTTTTGTGATCAATATTAATAAATACAATTTAAATAATTCTTTGGAACTGAGTCAAAATCAACAATTTCGTTCTGATTTCGCCATCCCTTGTAGCCATAGTGGCACGTTTGGACAGCAGCCTTCGAATCGCTATAGTATTCAAATCGGACAAATAGTCAGTGAGCCCCCAAGTACTTGAAATTCATTCTTTGAAAATGAGACCATGGCAGAATCATGGTTCCTTCCTGGGACATTAAATCCTCTACTGCCCTTCTGTATTTTTCGTTATTTAGCTTTTGCACTAAGCTTTTCTAGTAATGTGCCAGATGTTGCAAATTTGAGATTGCAGTTTTCATGGGCAGCCATTTCATTCCCTCGCCTTAACCTCTTTTCTTTATCACCATGCTTCATTTCATCCTCCTGCAGCTGCAGAACCCTATTTAGGCTTAGCGATGGTGTACCCAGTTTTATGGTTCACTTTCAAAAATATAGACACTACCTTTTATCTTTTCTGCTTCTCATCGTAAAGACCCCTGCAGGGTTTAGCATAATTCTGAAACCAAAGTTTCGGACCTTCTGCAACATTAGGTGAGTAGGCGTGGGGGAGAAACTTAATTTTATTCTTGCCTTTGGCTGTTTGCGAGTAGTATGAGGATTGTGGGACACATTTGGGGTAGACTTCTGAGAAAGATGGATTCTGCTTCTCCCCCAATCGACTTACACCTGACAAAAGCCATTCATTGCCCAATGTGCAAAGAGGAAGTCGTTGAGGTTTGAGATGGTGCTCAGCTTCTCTACCGTCATGAATTTGATAAAGTCCTCTCATTTCCTGGCGGTGACCTCCCTTGCAGCCAGGGGACGGCAACCACTACTTGATCCTTTGATATATTGTATGTTTATTGAAAATGTGTAAAGTTTACATTTTAAATCATTGTCACACTTTTATAACAAAAAAGGAAAGTGTTTGCTACGTCAATATACCTGGTTTTCCCTCTTACTATATCCACGTTCTATCTGATCCACTGTCTACAATTTCACATTCACTGCTAGGTATTTTGCCAATTTTCTCCCTTTTCCGCTACAGACCACCGTCTCTAAGTGGCAATTGGCACAATATAAAAGCGTTATAATGTAGCATAAGTTCTAGGCAATGTGCAAAGTTGTGAGTTCTTAGGTGGAAGCGTCCATCAGCACTGAATTGTATAGGTTAGGGTCAAATACTGGGTCACAGTTGGTTTCAGTTCACTAGCACAAGTTAGTGACTGAGAAGGGTTGCCCCGAGGTGGGACCGCTGGACCTGTTCTCTGTTCAAGCATGGGCCAGCCCTACCATTGAGAGTAAGGCAGTGGAGGATTGGCAGTGTTTTGATTGGTTGAGTGGGATGTAGTCCTGATGCTGCATGGTTTGAAAGGGTGAATTGGACTTGCATTCAGAACCACTTTCATGCTTCCGGAAGAACATTTTGTCTCTTGTTCTCTTAGCATTGGGGAAGGTCCTTCAGACTTCCTGCAAGGGGTTGTCAAATGCTCGGGTGCATTCTGATTTTATCCTTGGGTGTTTCCACCATTCTCCAGCATTGGATCTTTCATGGATTCACATGCTTAGAATATTCCCCGTCGTCAGACTGGGACCCTCGGTACACATATATAGCCTTTTCCTCTAGGAAAAACTTCCCGACACTTTTGTGTCCTATCTACGTCCTTTTAGGACCCGCCTACGAATGCTCCGTAGGCCGTCCCAGTATAAGAGGCCCGCCCCCGCGGCTCCCCTTCAGATTTCAACCCTCTCCAAAGTAGTGGGATCTCCTCGCGTCGTCTTACTATTTTGTACAAGGTTGTGTACCTGGAGTTGGAGTTCGAGGACATTTTTCCTCCATGTCAGGAAAAGCGCTGTTCCGTCCATGCGCGACGTGCGGCTTGAAAAAAGTTTACGAGGGGGGCGGACATATGGATTGTATATACTGCCTCCACCCTCATCATTCGGCTGATAACTGCGACATATGCAAAGGGTTTTCTCAAAAGACCCTCAGACTGAAATCGACGGCTGGTGGCATGGCTGAATGATTGAGCGGAGGCATACCCCCCTTCGGAGGTAGGCTCCACACAATCGGCGAAAACATCACACCGCGCTGCCTCGTCGGAACCACCGGCGAAGAAATCTCGACCGACGGAAAAAGAGTCATCTCAGAGTCATTCAGCTAGAGTCCTCGTCGAAAAGATCGTCATCTTCATCAAAAAAGCATGACAAGGAAAGGCCGAAATCCTCCTCAGGCGATCACCATAGATCGACTTCGAGTCGAGTTAGAGTAAAGGCAGGCCAAGTGTGGAAAAGGCGGGACCGCCTAAACCACCTGCTAAGTCACAGTCGTCGACGGCGGTCCAGTCATCGGCCTCCACCCTGCCACTGACGCATGTGGTATCCACCGTCCCACTGACAACGACTGCGGCCTCGTCAATGGGGGTTCTACAGGAAGCCTGGAGGCCTGAAGTTTTTGATCCGATCCCCCCGGATACTTTACTGCAAGAACAGGCTGTGTCGCTGTCCTCGGGGAGGGGAGGACGAGAGCGGGAGAATAGCTGGCCCGGCAGACCTAGGGCTACGAGTGGTTGACAAGTCGTCGACGAGGGGATCCGGTATACCGGTATCTGCCCCTCTTCTCAATCCTCAATCTGTTTTGTCGTTGGAAATTCTGTCCACGCTTCAGTCTTTGGTACAGTCGTTGGACCAGAGACTACCTCAGGCAAACCTGCCACAGTCACCCGTCGACGAGCCGGGCCCGTCCCGTCCACCGACGCATTTACGCACGCCAATCTCAGCACTGGCACCCCAAGAGGAAGGTGAGCTGCCAGATTCGGAGTCTGACAGGGGAGCCATGTCAGATATCTCATCATCCCCCTTCAGGGATCCAACCTGGGAGTCAGAGGTGGCGTTAGAAACCCCAAGAAGCCCAGCTCACCCGTCCCCTCCGGACGACATTGCATCATTCCATTCTATGATGGAGAAGGCGTGTAAGGAATTTGGTTTGTCCCAGGAAGAACAGAAAAAGGACTGTTTTTTGTTCGACCGCATGGGTAAGAGAAGGAGGTCTGTGTTCTCAATACCAATACTAGACCACGTGTGGAAGGAGGGGTTGCAGACAATGCGTCGCCCCTTTTCGGAGCCGGCAGTGAAAGGACGCCTCGAGAAAATGTTTAAGGCTCCAGAGTCTACCCCCAAGTGTTTATCCTCCCAACCAACGCCAGAATCGGTGGTGTCGGCAGCAGCGGCGAGGAAGGCGAAGGCCCAGCACAAGTACACGACTCCGCCTGAAAACGAAGCAGGACGCCAGGATGCCTTTGGCAAAAAAGTGCTATCCGTGGGAGCAACCACAGTAAAGGCCGCAAACTCTCTGGCTATTGTAGCCAGATACGACAGAGATGTGGCACAGGCTAGCGCCGTTGCTGGATCATCCTCCGGAAGAGCATAGGAAGGCAGCGATGTTACTTGTCCGAGAGGGTGAGGAAGCCTCCAATCACGCAATAAACATCGCAGTGGACCTCGCTGAGTCAGGCTTCAAGCAAGTCAATAATGGGGTCGTATTACGACGACAGTCCTGGCTTAAGTGTACCTACTTCAGACCAGAGGTACAATACAAAGTATTAGATATGCCTTTTGAGGGAGACCTTCTATTCGGAGAGAAGGTAGACAAGCCCTAAAGGGAATGAAAGGGGACTCGGACACGGCATGTTCATTGGGTGCCCTCCAGAGTGGCCGAAGCTACAAGTCTTTTCGTCCCTTTAGAGGGGCTTCAGGTAATTCTAGATTCTCTGCGTCTGGAGACAGATCCTTTGGCAGGTCGGCTTACCCCTCCCAGGGATACAGGCGTGCTTCCCAAACGGCAAACCGACACCGGAACTTCCAGACGTCCAGGAAGAGACCATCCTATCCGTCGTCGAGAGATGAGCAAAATAAAGATCAGCAGTGACAGACAACACACCGTTCTGGGGGGGAAGAGTGTCAGCATATGTCGACGAATGGGAACGAATAACGACAGATCAATGGGTGCTGGACACTATAAGGAACGGGCACTCGCTACAATTCAAGCACAGCCCTCCGCACATTCCACCTGCGTTCACCGCTCATTCCCATCTGAGGATACTGCAACAAGAGGTAACACTCATGTTAGCAAACGGCGTGATAGAATTAGTTCCAACATCACGGAGAGGTCAAGGAGTCTACTCAAGATACTTTGTCGTAAAAAAGCCGAACGGCAAATGGCGTCCCATTTTAGACTTACGCGATCTCAACAAGTCTTTAAAGAGCCTAAAATTCAAAATGCTCACGCTGCAGGAAGTGATCCGTGCCGTTCAAGAAGGGGATTTTCTAGCGTCCCTGGATTTACAGGACGCGTACTTCCATATTCCAATGTGTCGGAAACACAGGAAATTCCTGAGATTTGTAATAGGGCGGACTCACTACCAGTTCACGGATCTTCCCTTTGGGCTCAAGACCTCCCCCAGAACTTTCACAAAATGCCTGGCCCCAGTAGCGGCCTGGCTAAGGAAGCAAGGCCACCACGTATACCCATACCTTGACGACTGGCTGGTAAGGGGATCCTCCCCAGCGTCCACCAACACAAGTTTGCAAGCCACCATGCAGCTTCTACAACAGCTGGGATTTGCCATAAACTTCGAAAAATCCTCATTGCGGCCATCGAGAACGTTGGTGTTCCTGGGGGCACAGTTCGAGACCCAGTTAGGGCTAGTGAAGCCTTCTCTCGACAGAACCTCAAAACTCAATCAGCTGGCGAGCCGACTACGACAAACCACCAGGCTCTCAGTGAGGAAATACGTTTCGGTCCTAGGGGCCATGGCATCCTACATCCATCTGGTGGCAAACTGTCGCCTATTCATGAGGCCAGTCCAGGAATTCCTCGCGGACCGATGGACGCAGGCCCAAGGATCGTGGTCAGACAAGATAACCATCGACGAGCAAGAACTCTTTCCATAGAGGCCCAGAAAACATGGCATTGGGCATTAAAGCACGAGATTTCCATCGTGGCTCACCATCTCCCGGGAGTGAGGAATTTGCAAGCAGATTCCCTCAGCAGAAGCATGGCCCAGATACACGAATGGGAAATGGACACAGTTCAGCTGATGAAAGTGTTCGAGAAATGGGGTCACCCCCCTCTGGACGCTTTCGCAACCAAGGACAACAAGAAATGCGAGCAATTCGCAAGCAGATGGCCTCAGGAGGGTTCCATGGGGGAGGCATTCTCCTTCCCATGGACGGACATGTTCCTTTATGCTTTTCCTCCGTTCCCCCTCATACGGAGGACAGTACTGTGGATACGCAGATACAGTTGCCGGGTAATTCTAGTGGCACCGTACTGGCCGCGGCAACCATGGTTCTCCGACCTGCTTCACCTGTCGCTGGAACATCCAATAGCGTTTCCCAGAGTCCCGAACCTACTATCCCGGGACAAAGGCACGGTGTGGCATCACGACCCGGACAGTCTCAACCTTGCAGCCTGGCTCCTGACTTTTTGGAGTTCAGTGCTTTAGACGTTTCGGAGGATTGTCAAATTCTGCAGGCGGCTCGAGCCCCTTCTACCAACAAATCTTACACCTATAAGTGGCGGAGGTTCTGTGAATGGTGTCGAGGACAGCAAGGCCTACAACCGTTGACTGTGACGCCGGAACAAGTTCTACCTTACCTGCTTCTCTTGGTGGAGAGGGGTTTATCCTTCACATCGATAAAGGTGCACCTGGCGGCCATCTCGAGGTTCACGAGGAAGAGACAGTCTTCTCCTCTATTCAGCGACAGACTTGTGAAACACTTCATGAGGGGTTTATTTCGAACTTTTCCCCCGGTAAAACGTTTCCCTCCAACTTGGAGTCTCAACACAGTGTTGGCAGGCTTAATGAAACCGCCCTTTGAGCCTATGGCCACGTCGGACATGAAATTCATATCGTGGAAGTTGGCATTCTTAATTGCTATCACATCAGCTAGGAGAATCTCGGAACTGCAAGCGCTGGTCGTAGACCCGCCATACTTAAGATTCTTTAAGGACAAGGTGGTCCTAGCAACTAATCCTACGTTCGTCCCAAAAGTTCCGACAGTGTATCACAAACACTTGTTCATGGTTCTCCCTACTTTGTTCGCGACCCCATCATCGGCAGCAGAAAAAGCTCTTCATACCTTGGACGTTAAGAGGGCTCTGAAATTTTACCTACATCGTACACAGGAACTCGGGTCTACTCGACAAATGTTCATCGCATATGGTCCGTCGACGAGGGGAAAAGCAATCTCTAAACAAGGATTGGCTCGATGGGTCTCATCGACGATTGCGTTTTGCCACTCCAAGGCCGGAAGGCCGCTGCAAGGGCATCCTAGAGCCCATTCTACAAGATCAACGTCCTCAGCAGCATTATGGGCAGGAATTCCTCTAACAGACATATGCCAGGCTGCGCCATGGTCAGTGCCCCACACGTTTACCCGCCACTACTGCCTTGCCAGGCAGCATGCGGACGAGGTGCAGATGGGAAGAGCTGTCCTGCGCCATCTGTTTCAGTAAGGTAAGCTCCACGCTGTGGAGAGTCTGTTTTCTACCTTTTGATGACAGTATACTTTATGTGGGTAAGGTTATATGAGTAAACTTATTCCTGCTGTACATATGCATTCTGTATTATGGTGAGGGTATATTACATTACATTCTCACCGCCGTTTCAGGTGTTACTGCTATACAATCTATTCTAAGCATGTGAATCCATGAAAGATCCAATGCTGGAGAAGGGAATAGTTTCTTACCTGTAACTCCATTTCTCCAGCATTGGTATCTTTCATGGATTCACATGCGCCCGCCAGCCTCCCCGGAATGCAATGTATTTGCTTGATAAGTTTAACCCTTCCTACTTTGGAGGGGCCGAAATCTGAAGGGGAGCAGGGGGGGGGCGGCCCTCTTATACTAGGATGGCCTACGGAGCATGCGTAGGCGGGTCCTAAAAGGACGTAGATAGAACACAAAAGTGTCGGAAGTTTTTCCTATAGGAAAAGGCTATATATGTGTACCGAGGGTCCCAGTCTGACGACGGGGAATATTCTAAGCATGTGAATCCATGAAAGATACCAATGCTGGAGAAATGGAGTTACAGGTAAGAAACTATTCCCTAACTGCACGTTGCTCTGCTCAATTTAGGTTCCAGGGTTACAACATTTGTTTTCCTGCTCGGTGGCTTTGGGAGTAGTTTCTGAAAAGCGTTTGCTGCAACCTTCTGGTACAGATCGATGCGGTTTCTTGGTGGCAACTGTGGTGACAGTTGAATGTGAATTCCCGAGATGGTACTACAGATATAGTGTACTTCCTAAGGGTTCTATATCTCATCAACAGTCGTTTTTTCGACCGTTTTTACAAATACATTTTTCTGAAAAGTCATTAATTTGTTTTTTTTTTGTTTTTTTTATTTGGGGGGTTCCCTCACCAAACCTCCCCACCGATTTTTTTTTTGTTTAATGTTCCTCATCCCCTACCCCTTTATCTGCCCTTTCCCATCCCTCAAAAAGTCTAAGTTTTTTCACCAAAGTGTTTTCGTAAAAACACTAGTCGAAAAAAAGATTGTCGAAACAACATACCCTCCCAAGAGACCAACACATTGGGTTGTGTATTCAGTTTGTAGTGTGCTCTTAGGCAGTTGTAGAGCTGCCTGTCTGCCTCCATCCTGTTGCCCTTGCCTCCTTGTGTGTTCTGCATAGGGAGCAGGCAGATGAGGCTTTTTGAGGGCAGACGATTTGACACTTTATACAAGGCTGGTCTCACTGATTTTAGTGATTGAACTCAGACCTTTTTGTATTGCCCAAGTAGAGGAAAGTCTGGTACCGTAGTCACTGGGTTGAGCTTTACTGTAAGGTTGACAGACTTCCTTAAATCCAATCTTCAGCACAGCACCTTCCAAGTCCATAGATTCACCTCCCAAGTTGTACAAGTAACTGGAGCAGAAACTCCACTTTTGCTGGCAAAATTGGGGTTAGGATGTGGGGCAGGGAGGTGGGAACACAAGCTTCAGTCGCATATTTTGTGGACTGTCACATTCAACATTTGCGAGCTTGTTAGTGGGCAAATTCATTAGCTGAGGGTATGACCTTGAATTAGGACACCATTGACAAGCCAGCTTGATCTAGTCATGCACACTACTACTTCTCTGTAAATTTCAGGTCGGGAGAACCTGGTCAATAAATGTCTACTTTCATGTCTGTTTCACTCCGACATGGAAACTATGTCTGGCTGTAGGACTCTACACTGGAATTTACATAGGTGGTCCCTGTTCGCAGGAGTGCAATCACTAAACTGATGTATGGGTTCCATATCCCGGTCAGACCAACTGTCTCAGCCCTTCACTCTCCCAACCCCACATGTGATAAACTGAGTACCGAATTGTGTGTAATAATGATGGTAAGAAGCAACACCCTTTACAAATTTCTCTGAAGCTAGATTTCTGATGATGGTGTCACTATATATAAGATAAGGGGGATGGTGCTGTATCTTGATCATGAGTGACTTTGCGTTTGAGGAGTCATTGGAACAGGATTCATCACCGAACGGTCCGGAAAGTACCCACTGAAAACCACATTGACACATTAGGACTTTTGGTCTCTTACTAGAGTTTGGCAGCCATCGCCTCACCCTTCATAACTTAGATTAGAACAACTTAACAAGGGTACACTGGCGCTAAAGAGAACATCCTTTCTGTGGTGCTCCAGCATGGGTGGTTCTGGTATAGATTCACATGCTCATGAATATTCCCCGTTGTCGGGCTGGGAACCCTCCGTTTATTCCCCGTCGGCAGGCTGGGAATCATTGGTAAAAGAAAAAAAGTTTCACTTGCTCTGTAAAACTGTATATCTCCTCTAAACCAATCGCTGTTGTCTGGGTCACACTGCCCCATCCAATGAGTCCTCTCCCTTAGCTACACCCCTGGTGTCAATCTTCTGGTTTTTACTGCACGCTTCAGTGTTGGGAGTCCTCAAGTAGCTCTCAGAGATATTTTCGTGTTTTTTCTGATTTTTATCCAAAATATTAAGTATGTGTACTGTTACAGTTAGCCCCCGAGGAGACCAAGGAAGAAGGCTTTCTATACCAACGGCGCAAGTCGAGGAGAAAGACGATCACCTTTTTCCACTTCTTGGACGACATCTGGGTGGCAGGTCTGGCGCGAATTAAATATCCAAGTTACGGTCCTGACCAAGCGGGATAGGCTGGAGAAGTAGTACAGGGTTCCAGATTCAGCCCCTAGGTGGTTAAGCTCTCACCCCTTGCCCGATTCGGTGGTCTCGGCAGCAGCCAGGAAGCGCTCGGCAAACCAGTTGTCGGCAGCCATGGTATCTCCGGACCAGGAGGGGAAGAAGCTGGATGCAATGGGCAAGATAATGTATACGGCAGCCTCTACCATCAAGGCAGCTAACGCCCTAGCCATCTGGACCCCATATGACCAGGAACTATGGTTCAAGTTGGGTCCTATTCTGGAATTCCTGCCCGCAGACAAGAAGGTTGAGGCACTGGAACACTTTCAGGAAGGGGGGAAGTGGCCTCGACCATCACAGTGGCTGTGGACATCGCGGACACAGGTTTCCGCCAGATGGGGAACGGCGTGTCCCTGCTAGACACCCCGGTTGGAGGCCGGCTGGCAAAGTTCGTCAGGACATGGGAGAGCACCACAGACAGATGGGTGCTGGATGCTCTCGGACAGGGACGCACCTTGGAGTTCCAACACAGGTGTCCTCATAATCCGGCGGATACAGTGACCAGAACAACATGCACCGCGTCTTCTGCAGGAGGTGTAGGCTATGTTACAGAAGAGGGAGATGGAACCCGTCCCCCAATGTCTCCGGGGCTCTGGAGTATACTCCAGATATTTTCTGGTTTGAATGAAAACTGGGTGGGGGGGTGGAGGCCAATCCTAGATCTTAATTGCCTCAACAAGTACTTGGAAGTCCAAAAAGTTCCAGATGGTCGCATTGCAACACGTGCTCAGCCAGCTGCAGCAAGGAGATTTTCTGACTTCGTTTGATCTGGAGGGTTTGTAGTTTAAGGTCAGCATTACCAGTTCAAGGCTCTGCCTTTCGGCCTGGGGGTGTTTGCAAAGTGCCTAACCCCAGCGGCGGTACATCTTCGTCTACAAGGTATACCCCTACCTAGACGACTGGCCGGTGCGTTCCCGCTCACGCGCTCTGGCGGGCGAGCACACATTGTAGACCGTACATCTGTTGACTGAGTTGGGGTTCTCCTTAAACTGTCTTGCTTGATGCCATCTCAGGACGTGTTGTTTCTAGGTGCCCAAGTCAACATGGTGGCGTATGTGGCGTCACCCTCGGAGGAGATGGTGAGAGCCATACACAGCAAAGTACTGCGCTTGTCATCCATGCAGACGGCAACAGTTCGGTCCTCCAAGTCACTGCTGGGTATGATGTCCTCCTGCTTCAGCCTTGTTTGCCTTTGCAGGCTTCACATGAGACCTCTCCAGGAGTTCCTGGATGCGAGTTGGATGCAGGTGTTGGGGAACTTCGCTGACAAGATCGCGCTCAACGGTTAGTTCCGTCAGGCGATTCAGTGGTGGAGCGTACGGCCACATTTCGTCCTGGGTGCCTGCTTTCAGGTTCCTCCTTACAGGACACTGTCACCACAGACCCCTCTCTAGAGGGATGGGGAGCCCACACTGGACAGTTGCACGGCAGAGGCTTCTGGCAACCTGGAGGAGAAAGACCTACACATCGTCGTCCTGGAATTTCGAGCCGTATTTTGGGCCCTCAAGTCTTTTCTCACGTTGTTGAAAGGCAAGGTGGCGAGGATCTTCAGACAACACCACCACCATGTTTGACATAAGGAAACATGGTGGACCTGTGGCGCTGGGCCGTTCGTCAAGACATGTTCCTCGTTCTGTTTCACCTAGCGGGAGTCAAGAACACCATTGCGGACTTGCTCAGCAGGTAACTGCGTTCTTGCCATGAGTAGGAACTTGCCAGGACCAGGTGGATTTTGAGTTCGGCAAGTGGGGCCAGCCCCAGATTGACCTCTTTGCAATGGCGGCAAACACCTAGTGTGAGAGGTTTACCAGCAGGTTCCCTCGCCCGAGGAGCATGGGGGGGGGGGGGGCGCGTTCTCGTTCCTGTGGAGGGGCGGCTCATGTACGCCTTCCTGCCGTTTCCACTCCGCTTAAGTGTGATCAACACACTCAGACAGTGCCATTGCAGGATAATACTTTTCGGTCCTGTGTGACCGAGGCAATGGAATCTGGACTGGCTACGTTTGTCAGTGGCCCCATCCATCCGGCTTGTCCCCAGAACTTCTCATCAGAGAAGTGGGGGAATGAGGGATGTGATTCTGTATCACGACCCAGAGTCTGATGCTGAGGGCATGGTTCCTGCAGCCCTAGAGTTTGGAGGTTATGCTTTGCCCGCGTTATGTAAGGATATCCTGGCCAGGGTCAGAGCCTTGTTGATAAGTTCTACAGACATAAATGAAAATGTTTCTCTGTGTGGTGCGGGACTCGGAAGATTATCCCTCTGCATGATGTGGCATTTATAACGTGCCTATACACAAGTGTTTCAAGGCACGACGAGGCAAGGGAGAGTAACTAAAGGAGGACAGACAATGATCCTACTAGGCCAGTTATCATTCAGATTGCGCAAGTGCAAGGCAAGGGGGGGAAGTGCAGGGGCGGGAGGGGAAGGCACAGTTCAGTACATGGGAATAGAATATTAACAATAAGTAAAAGTAACGGCCAGCAGGTGGCAAGTGCAAAGGTAAGTCCAGACATCAAGTGTCAAGTGCTGGTAGTGGCACTGTAGGGATGCAAAAACAGGCCAAGTGCAGGGGGTTGCAAGGCAGGCAGTGCAGGTGTGTGTGACTGGCGGGGGAGGACCTGGGCCCGAGATCAAAGGATGGCCAGGTAACCAGTGCAGTTGTAGTTTCAGCCAGGAGGTCAGCAGGAGATAAAGCAGAAGCAAAGAGAAAGGTTTTGAGGTGCTGCCGGAACCAGAGATGGTTCTCAAGTTTCAGGGAGGCTGTTCCAGAGGGAGGCCCCAGTTGAAGATGAGGATCTACCACCAACTCGTTGCTTGGAGCAGCGACTGACCCTGAGAGAGTTGGAGGCGGATGTGCGAAGAGCTCGAGAAGGAAGATATTTAGGAAGAGAGAGTTCAAGATATTGAGGGCCCAGGACTCAGGCCCCAGAAGGCCTTGTGGACAATGCAAAGGGATTTTAAATTAATCCTCGCAGCCACTGGGAACCAGTGCCGAGGTCAGTCCTGGAGAGATACGATCCCTGGGCTTGAGGCCAAGGACAAGTCTCGCAGTCCTGTTCTGGATGAGTTGCATGTGGCGGCGGGTAGAGGCAGGCAGATTTAGAAAGAGGCTGTTGCAATAGTCCAGCCTAGAGAGAACCAGAGCTCTGGAGACGGTGAGCTTCTGGGGGAAGGCGAGGAAAGGAAGAATACCTCTGAGGAGGTGCAACTGGTAGTGAGACTTTTTAGAGATGTCGGAGACGTCGGAGATGTGAGGAGAGTGTGGAGTCGAAGATGACACCGAGGTTTTTAGCCTCGCAGGTGGGAGCAGGAAGAGGGTCAAGAGAGGCCGGCCAGAGAACGACGGTAAAGATGGGTGCGGGTGTGCCAATTAGGAGAATCTCAGTTTTACTGGCATTAAGGCAGAGGTCGTTGGCGGCACACCACTCCTGGATAGCAGACAGTCAGTGATGAGAGACGGAGAAGAGGTGGCCGAAGGAAGCCTGAAAATGAGCAGAGTGTCACCGGCATAGCACTGAAAGTTGGGGCAGAAGGCGGCAATGTGGTGGGCAAGAAGTGCCAGGTATTGGTTGAACAACCAGGGATAGAGATTAGACCCCTGGGGGGACACCACAGGTAGAGAAAAAAATGGACAGAGCAAGGACCCAAGTTGGACATGGGAGGGTCGGTCGGAGAGGAAAGAAGTCGGCTCAGTTTTATTTATGCGATACATTTCCTGAGACAGATCTCAGGAAATGTATCCTATAAATTAAAGTGAATGCCTTTTTAGCATAACCATTAGCACCCGATCACCTTGGTAGACTTTCCCTGACTGTCAGTACCTCAACATTTAGTGGTCAAGCTTTATCCTTCCAATGATACAGAAACTTCCCTTTGTCTCTGTGGATGTCTGCAGGAATGGAAGCTCACCTTGCTTGGTACTTGATATGGGTCCTCCTTGAGAATTTGTTATTCCCGAGATCAGGGGATTTTCCGCCTGTCCTCTCGCCTCCTGCCATGCCAGGGTGGAGGAAGAAAAGTGCTCCTTCGAATGAGGATGCCAACAGGCCTTGCATGCGCTTCCCAACTTTAGGAATATTACCTGGCATGGTTATTTTCGACCACCCCGACTTCTCTAGCCCTCTTGCATCATTTTCTGACCTTTAGTCAGACCCCAACCTCCCCTGCACTCTTAGATTGCTCATTGAACAATGAGGAGCCGGGATGTGTCTGAAGATAATTCATCTTTTAGGCACACCCCGGCTTCTCCTGCTCGTATATTGCTCTATGATCTTTAGGCACACCCTGGCTTCTCCTGCTCGTATATTGCTCTATGATCTTTAGGCACACCCTGGCTTCTCCTGCTCGTATATTGCTCTATGATCTTTAGGCACACCCCGGCTTCTCCTGCTCGTATATTGCTCTATGATCTTTAGGCACACCCTGGCTTCTCCTGCTCGTATATTGCTCTATGATCTTTAGGCACACCGTGGTTTCTCCTGCTCGTATATTGCTCTATGATCTTTAGGCACACCCCGGCTTCTCCTGCTCGTATATTGCTCTATGATCTTTAGGCACACCCCGGCTTCTCCTGCTCGTATATTGCTCTGATCTTTAGGCACACCCCGGCTTCTCATGTACTTCTTGCATCAATGTTTGGCCTTCGTTTGTAATTCCCCAGCAGCTCTTGTATTAGGGTCAGTTAAGTTACACCCACGCTTCTCTTTCACTCTCTCCATATGTGTACATTGCTTTGCCTTCTCCGCGCTTATTAAACACACCAAATAAACATAAACGGCTCTGTTCACAGGTCTAGATGGAAACCCAAGCCAAATAACTTAAATGCAGCACTGTTACTATTGATCCGTCTTTAAAGCTAGTTCAACCCCTCACACTCGTCACACAATCGGCACTTCCAACTGACCTACCCAATGAAACTTAGTTAACATTAATGACTGAGATATTGCTGCCAGTGCAATAATAATCTGTTTTACACTGAACTTTTCTAATGTGAAATGGGTTTACATGCGGCTGGAAGAATGTTGCTTACACCGCTTGCAGTAATCTGACTTTAAGTATCACTCGTAGGTTTCCCTGCACTTCTCACCTCAGTATGCGTCCTTTAGTATCACTCCTAGGTTCCCATGCACGCCTCAGCTCTGTGCATGTCCTTTAGTATCACTCATGGGTTTCCCTGCACTTCTCATCTCAGTATGCGTCCTTTAGTATCACTCCTAGGTTCCCATGCACGTCTCAGCTCTGTGCATGTCCTTTAGTATCACTCATGGGTGTCCCTGCACTCCTCACCTCGGCGTATATTTCAGAAGCCCACCGTTTCTGCACTGGTTTCATCCATGTCTGTCGTTTACTTCCACCCCCGGCTTCTCCTTTAATTGTAGATCAGACGGCCTTTCTTCAGCGTGCTCCTTTTAGAAGCGTAGTACAGGGACTCTGAGGAGGCGGCAGCACAGGAGCCTTGCAGAGCTGCAGCATCCCGCCACCTCCCCTCCCTGCCCCCCCTCCCTTCTCTCTCCATCTGTGTTCACGGCTTCTCTCTTCGGGATGAACTGTGTGCTTGAAACCGCTCCCTTGGAATTGGTACCTCGCTTCAGAAAATAAGCCTTCCTGCAGGGGTGCAGAGGGTACTGGGGAGGTGTGAAGAAAACAGGGTGCGCTCTGCCTATGAGGCCTGTGCGTAGACCGCTAGAGACCACCAGCGGACTCCCTGTGATGAGAGACAGCCGAGAGAGGAGTTGCCTTCAATGAGACGGGCGAGGGAAGCGAAGCGCACTGGCTGAGAATGGGTTTCTACAGCACATTCAAATTCTTCTTGTTTAGGGTAGGTACTGCTCCATCTACCATAATTTTTCCCCTCTCTGGTGGGGATGGCACCTGTATCCGGGAGGGCGGCATCGCATGAGCAGGGGAGAGCACGTTGGACCTGGGCGAGGGGGGGGGGGGGGGGGAAATCACCACTGCAAAGGAACCGGAGGCGGATCAGTCCTGGAGAGTGGCGAGGGGAGGGGATCGGGGGATTTATTATGTGTAGGGGGTTGCTGTGATCTGCTCTCGGGGGGCTGTGGGCATGCTTCACGAAGAGCACGGCCCTGAACTGTCTAGATTGGGAGCAGTAACCGTGTGTAGGGAAGGGGTGGGCGAGCGAGTGCCGTGGTTGGTGCCCTTGGCCACTGGGGAGGATGATGGCAAATGTATTTCCAAGCACCAGGTGTAGAATATGTGTGGCATATTATTATTCTCTGGGGGGTCACTGTTATCACTGATGTATTGCTTAATCTTCGGGTGTGTTCTTATAGATTGGCTGTCAGGGTCGCAGTCCTCCTGGGGCTCAAAATGTGCACTATCCACTGGCTAATGAGAATGTTGTGTGTGTCTCGAGTGACTTTATGGTCGGCTAGGGGCAACCCCCCTCACCGAACACCCCCCCCCCCCCACCCGCTCTCTCCAGTTTTCCAACTATAGAAATCCCTCGCCTGCCACCTTTTTTTTCCTGAATCTCCTGCCACACTGGTTTGCTCAACTTGGCTGCTGACACTGTAAATGAACCCTGGCTCATTACGGGGGCGTGACTTAATTGGGAGGGGGTGGGGGGCGCCACTGCTGCTCATTAGTCCCGGCAGGCAGCCCTTTGTAGAGATCAGCACCCTGATCTGTGAAACTGGTAACTAAAAGATGCCTGGTGGTGGAAGGCGCCACATGTTTTCAGCCTTAATAGTGGAACTTCCCCTTGCCAGGCATTCCTTTTAGCTAAGAGATGCCTGGCGAAGGGCAGCAGCACATCAAGGCAGAAAAAGTGAGACTGTGGGAAGCCAAGGCCTTTTTTCCTAAAGCCTGAAGCTTCTGTGAATGAGCTGGAGCTTCATACAAAAAAAGGCCTCTGCTTCCAGCGTCCTCACATTTCTTCTATAATGTTGGCACGGCCCATGGGCATCTCTTGATTAAAGGGATGCCTTGCAAGTGACGGTGCAGGGTGGGCTGACTGACCGCCCAGGACGCCAGGGCACCATTAGCCCCCTGCCATGCCAGCTCGGGGTGGGGGTTTCAATGGCTCCCCTGAGCTTGCGTAGTTGGAGAAGGCGTGGCAGGCACCATATTGTTAAATGCGCTTGCGGATTCATCACCCTATTCACATGATTACCTCCTCGCTCCGACGCCCTATTCCAGGGATTAAACCCTGCCAGGCGTCGGAGCGAAGAGGTATTAAAAAAATGTGGCGCACCCCCCCCCCCCCCCGCCCACTGTTGACAAGGGGTGCGCAGGGAGGGGGGGTGCCAATTTGATCAGGGCGCTGCAGCCACTAAGACCGGCCCTGTGTCGGTGTCACCATTATGGATAAAATGCCTTTGTTTCTGAAGCCTGAAGCTCTCGCCCATAAGCGAGACTTTCAGACCTTGGCTTCTAGCGGCTGGGGCTGCCAGAGGACATTAGGGAGCCCTGGCAGGGCCCATCTCAGAACTATAATTCTGATCCTGCTGCTAGCCCCGGCCTACTTAAAGCCCTTACAGTACTGCACACACTGCAGCGCCCTTTCCCAATTAAAGCACTGGTGAAGAGTTGAGGCTGTAGGAAAAAGCGAAGCATAAGCAGGTCCATTTCATGGCCTGGAGGAGCAGTGGACTGCCCGGGGCACAGAGGTTAATGGCTCAGAAGGAGGTCACAGTAAGGGGCCCACCCTGCTTGCTGCTCTGTTAACTTGAAGATGACTGTGATGCGTTCGGAATAAACAAACAAAACAATGCATGTTGCAAACGCAGCGTGTGAGATGCTCTGAAGTCACACACCCTGTGCCCCTCATTCTTTGTGTTGATAGATAATTGCCCCACTTGAAAGACTAAGTGATGGCTCATTTAACCAGCCATTGTCTTTACACAGTATGCGCTCACCATTTCGGTGTTAAGAACATGGGGCATTTTTAACAGAAGGACAGAGCCAGTGTTAGCAGACCAAACCTTTGCATTCTGCAAAGAGAATTAACGTGCCACACAAACTGTTGTAAACTATTTTCTTTATTTTCATTTCTCTATTTGAGACACCCAAACTTTTTTTTGTGTATATTTATTTTTAGTTAAATATGGCACATCCCTGGGCGGGTTAACTGGCATTTTCTTGCTTAAGTATTCAGTGGCTGCTTTGGGACATGGACTCAATCCATCGGTTTAACATCAAAGGTCTTTAATTTTTTTTAACAAGCTAACCATTGCCTAGCGCGCACACCAGATGGCACCTCAATGTGACTTTGCACCTTGATAAGGAAAGCAGGGTTCATTGTGTCACCATGCACACAGTAGTCCATGGCAAATCAATGCAGTGATGTGTGCAGCACAAGTCACCACCATGTTGGTTATTGTCATCGATGTTGCACTCCCGTATGTAACGGCACACTTGCCTGGAACGTTGTGTATGTGGCGCTGACTGGTATGCCATACTATGCCCACACATAAAGCTATCAAAGAAGTTGACTCAAATGTTATATCCACTAGGACATACGCCCTTTCTACACTGCCACAGCATAATTTTCACTAGCTGCTGGCCAGCATTAATGAGAGATGTTCATGCCAGTTCTGTTAGATAAAGCATAGGCATGCTCCTTTTTGCAGAAATAACCCCTGAGGCCTGCAAAATGGTGAGGAGGTAGTGGCTGAGGAACTGTGGACCCTTTACCATGCATTAGCGGTGGGTTTTCTTTAAAACGCTTCATCAGCTTATTACTGGTCCGGCTAAAGTTTGTAAGGGGTGCAATCCTTTCTGTGTAGTATGTCTCTTGTAGGGTATCCTTTCCTGTCAATAGATATATAATTCCAGAAAGATGTTTCTGTGTTGGAGGTTGGGCATGCTCACACTGAGACCCAGCCCTTCATCTAAAATTCTCTGGAAACAAGAAGCAAAATATCCTTTGTACCCCATTTCAGTGGCTGAGATTCCTGCAGCTTTATACTCATCCAAAAACTTGAACTGAATAAGTATGTATGGTTCATGGATATCAACATTTTAATGTTGGGGGTGAGTGTTGTGAACCGTGATGTGAGCACCAAGCCATGTGTCTGTTATGAATTTAGAGATTCACACATATAATCATTTTATCAGACTTGTTTATAAGATATATAGAGCTCTAATCACTGTAATGTTCCTGAAATGCTCTGATTTAATGCAAAACACACAGAGGCCCTCATTTGTGCTATTTGTCCCTTTTCCCACTGTCATAGAGATTTTGAAAGCGTACAATAAGAGTGTACTAGACTGTCCATCTTGGAATGATAACCTTCTATCAGAAAATAATTAATATGTTTATTTTAGTATTGCTCCTTGCAAAATAAAAGTGCGGAGGTACGAACAGAACACCTGCAACACACAGGGCCAGAGGTAAGTGGGCCCTGAGACCCCGACAGGCTGGTCACAGCACAGTGTGCCAGTACAAACAGTTTGAAACTGCATTCAGTCAAGGCCTTCCCTAAGAGCAGATGACAGAAAAAACATTTCTTTGGGCAGAAACAGCTCTTTTTTCACATTAGATTGCTCTGTAAAGTACTCGAATTACAATGTAATGAATCCTGCTTCAGTTATATAGCAATTATTTATTGATATTCAGGGATTTTGTCGCACGACACAGGTGTAATTTGGGAGTGATGTGTGCCAGTTGGGGGTGGGGGGTGCAGTCTAGTGTTTCGCCCTGGGCCCAAAGTTGGCTAGGAAATGCTCGGAGCATAAGTATTGGGCAGCCTGTGTGCACAGAGCTCCGGATGAGACGGGTCGTGCAGCTATAGGTGTACTACTCTCCCATGTATCAGCATGGTGTCGCCGGGGCTTCCTCTGGCCCGCGTCAGAGATCCATGGTGCTTCTGAGAAGCGACCTGGTTGCCATCTTCTCACAGATATTGATTCACATGTGTTGACAGCCTCCTGGGAATCGTAGCTACTCATGGTATGAGTGTGGTGGCTTACAGGCGCCCCCGCGCTACTGAGGACAAGAAAGGTCTGAAGGAGAGACCAATTTAATTGTGGCAGAGGATGTCGGCCTTGATCTTTCTGACATACAGTCAGGTGTTTCCAAGATGTCTGCTTTCCACTTGGGCACTCCCTGCTGAGAGCCGCAGCTGTGATGGCCAATATCTGTGCCGACATTATCAGATGGTCCCCAAGTGTCTGATAGCCTTATCAGGCACCTTTCCTGAAAGGGGCCGTATTATGGCCTTCTCCAGCCACATTCCAGTTCAGCTTGGCTACGCAGAACACTCCAGCTGTTAATACTCTGCTGTGCACTGCCTAATAACCATGGTCCTGACTCGCCTCGACCTTCGCACCTGTTGGTGAGTTTACAGTGCTGTGCAGTGCTTTAAGTGGAGTAAGAAATTGAGGGGGAGGGGCCCTCATTTGGGGGCGTGGCCTAAGACATGACGGGCGTGGCCTAATTGGTGGGCTGGACCTACCACCTACAGATTTCAGTGAAGGATCCTACTGCTTTTTACAGTGGCGGCATGCAATTTTTGTGACTCTAAGGCAGGCTTCAGGACAAAGCATGCAACACATTAGTCTGTCTATACAGTGGACTACTTTAATTGGACAGGTGATTACTTTAATTGGACTCAGACCAATCCACTGAACTGACTGCTACTTGACTCTGTCCAGCACTCTTGCCAGGACAACTCTTAGGTGAAACACCAGTGAAAGCAAGTGCCAGAGTGTAACATCATCACACAGCATCTGCTGACAATTTGGTGTTAAGTTACCATTCACAATTATTCAATTTTTACATTTCAACATCTTTCCATGTTGTGCTGTTTACATGTTTTGTATTTTCCTGTGATGTCATTGTTATGGGAATTATTATTTTTGAAACTTGAAAAATCCTACACATCTTTTTGGTCACAGAATGTTGGCAAGTATGCGATCCTCCTCGCATGCGAGGGAACAAACAGCGGAAAGTTTGGAACAAGGAAAATAAATGAAAGAAAATGCGTGCGTGCCAGCAGTCACTTACCGTGATTTTGTAGCTTCTGCTTCTCTTTCTCCTTCTGGTCGGATGGTGGTCGTTGTCGCAGAATCCAGTGGCAAAGCAGGTAAGATATGTCGAACCCTCCCGGGACTCTAACTTCCTCTGGTAACCCTCGCAAGGGGTTCTTTCTTTCTAATTATCGAATGTGTGGGCGGACCCACGCAGGCGCTTCCCCGTCCAAAAGGATGATGTGCACCTACCCCACCAATCTTACACACAGCCCTCACATTCTCATAACTCCTCCCACCGCCCTGTATGCCCCACAAAATCTAGCAGCACACTGCTCCTCTCCCTGCCTCTCACCCGACTCCTCCCAGCAATGCCTTCCCACTCAGTTCAGCCACTCCCAGCGCAGACAACCGAACCCTCATCAACTCTCTCTCCTCAATATGCCTCTCACACGCAAGCAAAAAATGTCCCACAGTCTCAGGCACCACACACACCGCACAGGCCCTCGACTCACGCTTCCCCACTCGAAACAGACTGTCATTCAGCCCCACATGCCCTATCCTCAACCGGTCCAACATCACCTCCTCCTCCTCCTCCTCCCTCCTCCTCCGTTCCAGTTTCTCTACATCCACCTTCAGACACTTTCTCACGAACACCAAACATCCACCTGCCCTTCACCCCACTCTCCAACCTCTCCTGCCACTCATCCATAACCCGCTTCACCACCACAGCCTTTACCTCATCCACACAAAGGTATCCGCACATCAACCGCTCCTCTCCTCATACCCGCACCCGCCGCCAAATCCACCAACTCATTACCCAAAATGCCACTGTGACTGGGGACCTCGCGAGGGGTTGCCAGAGGAAGTTAGTTTCCAAGGTGCTCTTCCGGCAGCACTGCAGCAGGTAGCTGTGACTGGCAGAAGTGTCAGCCAGTCACAGCGTCACTCAAGCTGTGACTGGCTGGCAAGTCTGTCAGTCACAGGCTTGCCTGACTCTGCCCTGCCTGACCTCTTGATGGGCGGCCGGCAGGCTCATCTCCCGTCGCGTCTGTGGCGGGAGATGCACCCGCCATGGCTTGGTGGGATCGGGGGTCCCCGGCAGGGCCCCGGCTCAGTCTCACTTTTTGGCGACTGCCAGGGCCCGACCCCGGCCCACTTTAAGCACTGGTGCTGTGTAACTTGTGGCCCCTACTGTTGCTCTCTGGTTTACTATTACTGCGTGTATCGGTCTGTGTCCATCTGAGTAATAGTCTGGACATCCAGTGGTAACAATGAACAGGACCGCCGCCAGCCAATCGGTGATGCTGGAGGAGGGTCTTGGCAATGGCTACACAGCCTGTTCCTAAAACGGACACTGGACGTCTGGTTTCTGCTCATTCTCACTGGGTTTCTACTCCCCTGCCTAGGTAAAGGTTTCTTTCTCGCTGTTGACTGGCTTGCTTGAATGAATCCTTTTAAGGGACTGATGTACCCTCGCCTCTCTACTTGGGGCAGCGTTTTCCGCGTCCCGGTGTTTAAAGCAATGACCCTCCTCCCTTCCTGGGTTATGTGAAGCACTTCTGAACCCGGGTACTTTCTACTCCGCATCTGGGCTCTTGCTCTTTTGCTCTCCCTACACGTGTACACGTGCACCCTTCTTTAAGCCGGTGTTCTTGGTTTCACATGCCCGTTTCATTTGGCTTAAGCGCTTTCTACACATAACCGTTTTAACAGGTGTGTATTAGGTGTGCTCATTCGTGAACACTTCATCTCACCCAATTTGTGTTTTGGTGTGCGTTTTCCTGTCTAGATTATTTACAGAATCTGCTACCAGTGTGGGGAATGTGAGGAGAGATCGGGGCGTAGCGTTAGTAATATTTGTTAAAGATGGAATGTCTAATCCGAAAAAATACATTAAAGTAGCTGTAGGTCGAAGGTTGTATGAAACGTAGAGGCTTTGCTTTCGGATCAACAGCATTTGAGAAATCAGTAATCGACAGCTATGCCAGTGCCTGACTTAAAAACATCTTGGTGCTCATAGTTTGTTTCTTAGTCAATTAAATTTAGATTCAGCCGCGCTATTATCCTGCACTAAACAAGCACATGGTCCAGTGGCCGATTCTCTTAATCGCAGAGTGATGTGTGTGCAGGCATTTATACTGTGGTAACCTACTCTGCGAAGTAAAATGAGTAAGGGGACCGGAAAATTGGTGAAAGCCACATACCCTTTGTATGGTGTGATGTAAAAAGGAGGGAAAGGAATGTTAGGTCTGTATGGACCATAGATCTGTGTTGTGCAAAGGATGGTATGTTCTACACAGGTTAGGCATCAGATCGACTGTCTATGTGAAGCAGTTTAGAGGAGCAATCAGTAGTTAGACACATGTTTGGCTGTGTGAGAGCCTCGAGGTGTTCTCCAGCCGTCTAGTTAAATCATTGTGGCTATTTGACCCGTGGGTACCTTTCAGATTTTTCCATGGGTCAATCTGACAAATAGTTTTATTCGCAACTGTTAAGCCAGAGGCCTGGGGTGGCCCTATGCACAAGGTTAATGTAGTTGATCCAAAGGGCAGGAAGGGCAGCTATGGGACTGTGGATACATTCTAGGTGGTTACATACCAGGCACTCGAAGATGAGGCAGGGATTATTGTGGTACTCTGATAAAAAATGGTATGAGAGGACAGTCACTGGACAGCGCGGGTTTCTTGTCCTGGCCTCTAGGTTTACATGACTGTACTACATAAGGCTATGCCATGTTTGTTGCTTGTACAGTGCTCTATGCCGCATTAGCACCCTGTGCAGCGCCATCCACCAATGAAAATGCTCAGAATGCAGGCTGTATTCGCTAAGGAAAGCCTGTGCGCCGAGCATTTTCATTGATGTCTAGGGCGCTTTCCTTCCCTTCCCTGCTTACCCTTCACCTTAGTACACATGTAGCTCCCTACACGGATGTTTTTTTGTGTAAATAAAAAAAAATTTACCATGGCTGTGCGTCCCGGTGCTGCGCAGGACTTCCCTGAGCCTGTTTTCATGTTGTTGTCAGTCATCAACCGTGAAAGTGCACTTGACATATGGCATTTATAACGCGCCTATACACAAGTGTTTCAAGGTGCGACGAGGCAAGGGAGGGGGAACAGAGGGAAGACAAAGAAAACAATCTTAATAGGCCAGGTTACATTGAGATCGCGCAAGGGGAGTGGGTAAATGTGGGGGCAAAAGGGAGGGGGCAGTGCAATACAAAGGATCAACAGTAAAGAATAAATAAACCAATAGGCTGAAGTGTAGCCAGCTAGTGGCAAGTGCAGGTGTAAGTGCAGACATCAAGTGTCAAGAGCTGGTGGGGACTGTAGGGATACAGAAACAGCCCCCAAGTGCAGGTGTGCAGCTGGTGTGTGGGGTGTATTTACAGGCCCTAACAGAAATCTCTTCACTTAAAGACTGCATTTAAACATCACCACAGAAAACGGCTGCGCCGTGTGCTCCCAGGCACATGTGTTGCAAGCAGTTGACCATTGCATTGAAGAATGGCCCTGCGTTTGCTTTCTTTAATCTGAACGACAAAGTTATGCGCTGCATTGAAGAACCACTAGCTACACGCCCTTGCATGCAACCTAGCCCACGCCCATAGTTTGAACCTGGACTTGCCCACCCTCTCATCCCTGCCCACTACCAGAATGAAAATCACCCATTACCAATCTCTACACATTGCTCTGAGCCTCCTTACCACCATGGCATTTGCAACCGCGGACTCACACCCTGCTAAAGACAAACATGAGACTGAGGGCAAGACTGTCCTGTCTTCATGAACCATCTTCCTACCACAATCACAGAGGATATATCAATCTAGCAAACAAACGTTCGCAATACCCCAAACCTACCACCCCTCGCCCTGTTCCTATAACTACTAACCAGCCACCGTCACAAAGAGATGCTCCCACTAAAAATAAACAACCCCCCTCGACTCAACCAACTAGTACCTTATCAATAATTGGATCTCTCATTAATGCAAGATCCATGGTCGCCCATGCTACTGAGATCTCGGACACCCTAACTAATGAAAACTTAGACCTATTAGTCATAACCGAAACATGGCTCCATGACGCGGCTGGCCCTGCCATCATGCTAGCTATACCTGACGGCTACCAACTACTAAGAGTCGATAGACCTAACACTAAAGGTGGCGGCCTAGCCATCATTCATAAAGATACCTTACCTATCAAACTAGCTACTACCCTGATATTCTCATCTTGTGAACTCCTTACTGCCAAATTGCACCTCTCTTGCAACCGGACTCTCACCTTGCATGTTATCTACAGACCTCCTGGACCATTGGGAACCTTTGAAGACGACATAACCAGTATCATAACCAACAATACTAAAGACCATGCTCAAATACTATTACTGGGAGACTTTAACCTGGGCTTTAATGACAGCAACGACAAACATGCCCTATCTGTCGCCTCCCTCCTGAATGACTACGCCCTATCTCAAAAAGTCTCCTCTCCTACTCATGCCAAAGGTAGAACCCTAGACTGGGTTGCTGATCGGAACTGTAACATCAGCATTACCAACATAATACCACAATCCTGGACTGACCACCACTTAATTGTATTCAATGCCTCACTAGACCTTATCCGGCCCAAACCTATACTCATGGCCCGCCACTTCCCACCAGAAGTAAAAAAGACATCACATCAGAACAACTCCTACCCCACCTTCTCCCTACTCTCAATAACTTAGACAACATCACAGACCCTACGTCGCTTGTAGAAGCTTACAACAGCTCTATGATCAAGGCACTTGACTCGATTGCCCCTACCAAGCTGCGCAAAAGCAAACAACTCTGTCACCTTAACAACTGGTTCACGCCATACCTGAAAGACCTTAGAATCCAAAAAAGAAAGTTGCAGTCTATCTGGCAACACTCACCCACTGAGGAGAACAAAACCAAATTAGCCACCCTCGCCAAACAGTATAAAAAGGAAATCATAAGTACTAAAAGAAACACCTTCAATGACAGAATCTCCAAAGCCAAATCAGACACTAAGGAGCTATTTTCCATCCTCCGTGAAATGGAAACACCCATAACCCCACCTGACAACATTCCTAAAAACAAGCCCTGGTGCACTAATATACAAAATGCCCTGGCGGGTAAAATCAGCTTGCTCCAATCTAAAATTGCTAACAAAAAAGCTTCCTTGCTCCTGCCTACAGAACCCATATTGCAACCTCAGCTCCTCCCAAACCAATCTAACACCCCTCACCCATTTAGCTTCAGAAAAATATCCATATTGGAGACAGAAAAAATCATACTATCTCTAAAACCCTCCAACTGTAAAGGTGACAACTGTCCGGCCCAAATTATAAAAGATGCAGCTCGAGACCTAGCACCCTTCATTTCGAAACTCATTAATGCATCCTTTAAGTCTAATCTAGTACCTAACAACCTCAAACAATCCTGGGTGCTTCCCTTGCTAAAAAAACAAACAAAAACAAACACTTGACCCTGCTATACCAACTAACTACAGACCCATCACTACTGTCCCTTTCTTACTTAAAATCATAGACAGAGTAGCATACCTGCAAATCCAGGACTACCTAGAAACTAACAATTTACTAGGATCACGGCAATCTGGCTTCCGTCCCCTTCATGGCACTGAAACAGCCTTGATTGACCTCAAGACCCAAATTGACGAGTTGAAGGACAATGGTAAAACGGCGATGCTACTCCTCCTTGACCTATCTGCGGCCTTCGACTTGGTAGATCATGCAGTCTTATGCAATCACCTAAGCTCGGCCGCTCATTTCTCAAGTGATGCCATAACCTGGGTACAATCCTTCCTTGCAAACCGGACAATGAGAGTCTTCTCCCCCTCAGCAGCCGCTGATCCCATACAAGTTTCATGCGGTGTCCCCCAAGGATCATGTGTTTCTCCGACGATGTATAACATCTTTACTAAGCCCCTGTTTGACAAGCTGGACAGACTGGGTGTTGTCTACACTAATTACGCAGATGACACTCAGATTCTAATCCCCCTTTCGGGTAACTTCTTGGAAGACACGGACTTAGTAAATAAGATATATCTCCTCATTCAGGCTTGGATGGCATCCCATGGCCTCTGCCTGAACGACGACAAGACTGAGCTACTGATCATTGGCTCAGCGTTGGCTATCAAAAAACTTGACCCTAACTATGCCTCATTTAACATCGACAATAACGTCATCAAAGTGATGCCTGCAGTCAAAACCCTCGGGGTTTATCTTGACTCAACGCTCACCTTCAAAAAACAAACGAACTCTCTAGCATCCTCCACAGCATATACTTGCAAATTGATCCGAGCATGCAGACCTTTTCTAACTGAGACTAGCTGCATCACATTAGCCAATGCTCTCATCATATCCAAGCTGGATTACTGCAATGCCCTCTATGCAGGCTCTAACAAGTATATCCTTGACAAACTACAAACTCTCCAAAATAACGCTATCAGAGTAGCTTTAAATATTCCTAACGGAGCCCACATCTCCACCTTTAGGAAAAATATCCATTGGCTAAAAATCAAAGACAGGATCACCCTCAAAATACTCTCCCTCACATCCAAATGTCTTAACAACATTGCCCCCCCTTATCTGGCCAATAGAATCCACAGGAGAACCTCAAACCGTCCCACTAGACTGACCAACGCCTGCACCTTAGTGATGCCTAGATACAAAAAGAGTACAGCCAGCGGCTCTAGGTTCCCAATCATAGCTGCGCAAACTTGGAACAAACTCCCTTTGGATCTCAGAATGGACCAACCTTACTCTAGTTTCAGGCGAAAAGTCCTCACTTGGATCCATGCCAATGACACTTAGCTTGACCTTCCCCTCCCACATAGACACTAGACGTCTGCAACCAGCTGAATGACATCCGATCAACTAGACTGAACCGTAGTTCCGCATTTTTTCTTCTTTTCCTTCTGCTTTCCTTCTATACTTACCTTTGATCTAACGTGAACTGTATAAACTGCACTTTTCTTGATTTAACTGCGAACTGCATAAATTGTATTTCTCCTGTAACTAAGTTCTTAAGTAATCTTGTACTGTTTGCGCCCAGCTACCCCTTCGGGTTTGGTTCTGCGCTATACCAAATAAACAAACAAACAAACAAGAATGGCTCTACATTTGCTGTTCTGTCATCTGAATACCAAAGTAGTGCACTGCGTTCAAGATGGCCCTGCGTTTGTTTTTTCTTTCATCTGAAATACCACAAAGGTATGCGCTGTATTGGAAAAACAGCCCTGCATGCTTTATTCCATCTGAATGCCAAGAAGTTAGGCAATGTATTCGGAAACAGCCTTGTCTTACTGTTCATTCACATGAGGGGCAAGGATTTCACATTGCAACCATTGAAAACCCGACATGGCTTTTGTTTTCCCTTTCATGTGAACGATAGTACTCTGAAACACTGCAAATGAATGAAAAATGGCTTGGCTTTTTCTTCCGTGTCAAATCAAATGAACCTTGTGCAGAGGGTTTACCCCTCCGTCTCTATGGATCAACTACAAATGCAAACCCATACAACAAGGATAAATCAAAAGAATCCCCTGACTTACTGAATCTCATTTCAAAGATTGGATCAAATATGGCTTGCATACGTATTAAAAATAAATAAAGGAAAATCACTTTTTTAAAAGTTATCGTGGAAGGGTAGCTTTGCTTGCACAAAATTGTCAGTGAATGTGTTGGGGGTGAGGGGGTGACGAAGCCATGTATATTATGTTGTTCCCCCACAATCAACTTGGCAGAGGCTCAGGAATACCAGTAAAACCAGTTTGGCTCAGGCAGGATACTTCTAAATTGAATGCTTGGCATCACCTTGGAAGTCACTTATTCCGCAATAACATATGAGGTGGCTGAGGACGTGATAATTACCTGCCCTGCCAGATTAAAAGGCAGTACTAGCATTGGGGGAAAAAAGGAAGCCATTGGGGCTAATATTTGACCAAGAAGTGAGTTCCTCCAGCACCCACTCTGAAGGACAAACTTCAAAGGGGCAATAAACATCTTTTGTTGCAAGCAGAGCCATGGGAAGACAGTTTGCTGTGGGGGATGAAGCACCGCCCTCCCATCTGTGACAGATCATCCATATTGACATTAAAATAGTGATTCATTTTAGGCACTTTTTCCAGCACTCAGAATAATCACAAAATGTAGTTTAATGCTATTTTCAATGCAATTTTCCAGGCAGATGTTAAGAGACTAAGTATATTTTCCTAGCACTTTGTGGACTGAAATGGCCAGTGAAGACTTGTTTCTGGCTGATATATAAATGGGACAAAGGAAAATTGGTGGACAGATGGGAAATGAGATTATGAACCAGTCTAATTCTTTGCAGAATTGTAACTGCTGCCAAAAGGCTATGCTACCTCGCACAGAGTTGGCGATCTGACTGTCTAATTCCCTGTGGCCCACTGAAACCACCTATCTAATTCTTACGGCGGCGGTGGCTAGTATAAAATTGAAGTTATGATGCATAACTCAGTTTTGCTAAAAAGTGGACCTGAGAAACAAAGAACTGTCATAAATGACCAAACAGACAAATGATGCACTCTCCCCAGAACCAATAAGGCCAGGGGGCAGAGAGGGGAATGATACTGTCCAATCCTGGGGTTAGGGGTAATTTTAGAGTACTCCCCCCTCCCCATACCCCCCTAGATTGTAAAATGAGTCATTTGGGCTATATAAGAGGGGACTGTACTAGACACAGGATGAGTCTGACGCACAAGAATCCAGGGAGACTGGAGAAAGAGGGCGGAGGCAGCTGATCCCAACCAAGAGTGCAGAGACCAGACCCATTGCCTAGCTGTCAAGAGGGTCCTGAGATCCCGCTGACTTCCAGAATCCTAAATCGAGGCGTACGTTGTAAGTAGCAAATAACCCCAGTCCCAAACAGCACACCCCTCTCTTAAGTAACCTTAATTCCATTGAAAACCCCATAAAAAATCTTATTGAAAATCCCTTTGAAAGTCCAAAATGCCAGTATAATTTGTTCACCTTTCCATAGAAGAATCGGTATTAGCCTGTATATGTTGGCGCATTCCTTTGATAAATCTCTGTATAAATCCTTAGCATTATTTGGAAGTATATCAATGAATTCCCCCATTGAAATTCACGTTCAATATTGTTGCCATTCGAAATCAACAATTTTGTCGAGTGTTTTTACGAACTATAGTCATTAAAGTATACCCTCAACAGAATTAGTCCTTGTCACTGAAACCCAATTTGTCTGTGTATTGTGCCGTCCAACAATTCTAATTTGCATCTGTCCCATTGAAAAACCCAAACCGTATTCCCCTTGAGAGGAATCCAATCTGTTTGCCTCTGTCCTTGTCCTTAAAACCGATTTCCGATGTTGACAGCTTATCCCTTTTCTTAGCTACCTCTCCTCACAAATCCCGTGTAAAGCGAAATTTCCATTTTGCCATGTGTATTTTTTTCCTACCTTGTTTTCACTTTCCCTGGTGTGCGGAATAGTAGTCTTTAGGCTTCCTTACCTCCTCAAGTGTAGCAACATGAATTTCCTTTCTAGCTGTCCCACCACGGTTGTGAGCTGCTGTGCGAGTAATAAGTAAATCAGATTCTGCTGGTTTGCTCTAAAATTGGGTTTTCATTTTCTTTTCTGACTTCCCATCTTGGGGTGGTGGGCTGTATTCCAAATCTGATTTTTCTCTTTATCCTTACTCCTTGCCACTGCCTTCTATCCAAAGGGAATTAAGTTAGGTGGTGTTTGGGGGTGAGTGTTGCAGGGTGAGTGCTTAACTTTGGGTGCTCAAACAGTTTTTCCTGTTTTGGCATTAAAGATCCATGTGATTTGTGTTGGGAGTTTGAACCAATTGTTCTGAAGGCAGCACTGTATTTGTGTTGCCACCAATATTGGTGGCTGTTGTCAAATAGTTTGATTTTGTTTTTTTTTTCCATTAAATAATAAATTAATACATATCTTATTGATACACACCGGCCTAGTTCCTAGTCCATTGTGACACAGGGTGTTTGTAAAAGGTGGGTGTGAGACAGGTTGGGGGTCTACTCAAATAAAGAACCAGTGGTTTATTAAAGATAAAACACGTTTTTACTGTGCGCCACATTCATTGTCAGGGGAAAGAGTCCCTGGCGGGAGTGTGCCACGTTCTAAAACCGTGACGGGGGACATGGGCCCGAGATCAAGAGGGTAGCCAGGTGACCAGTGCAGATTCAGTCAGTAGTTCAGCAGGGGAGAGGAGAAGGCGAGAAAGCTGTTTTTTAGCTTCACACTTGGGAGAAGGAAGAGGGCCAAGAGAGGCCAGCCAGAGAGTGACGGGGAAGGAGGGAGCAGATGTGCCGATGAGGAGAATGTCAGTCTTGCTGGCATTAAAGCCGAGATTGTTGGCGACACTCCACTCCTGGATAGCGGACAGTCGGAGAAGAGAGAAGAGGTGGCACAAGGGACTTCAAGGACACCAGCACTGTGAGGCGCTGAGCCGTGCAGCCAAGGAAAGTTTTAAAAAAGTATTTTTTTACAAAAAAAGACACGGGAGCACTGGTGTAAGGGAGCTAAATGGGTGCTAATGACGATATTAAATTCGGTGGGAGGGCCGATCCTGCCAGCAATGGCACTTCACCCGTGTTAAAGGACCATTGCCGAGCTCAGACCCTTAACATGGGCAGCGGGCCATTAACAACGGGGAACAGAGGCACTGTTATGTAGTACAGTTGACGATAAGCAGGACTGATCAGGAAAACACCCACACAGGTTAGTTATCAAAATAACTCATTTATTGCAATACTGCACTAAGGCACACTTTACATTGGACACCAGTACAGTGGGTGAGGGTCAATAGGGGACAACAGTAAATGCAGCAACTCTAGATGTAATAGCAGCACCTAGACTCTGGATACCTGGATAGAGGGAGACGGGCCTAACACGGGCACAACAGTAAATGTAATAACAGAGAATTAACAGAGGTAAACCGCAGCGCCTTGACCTTTGGGCACCTGGATGGTGGGAGCGGGCCTAAAATGGGGACAAAAGTAGTTGCAGTAACAGAGGACGTAATAACCCTAGATGCAATAGCAGCGCCTAGACTGGGGACACTTGGATAGGGGGGGGGGAAAGGCCCAACACAGGGACACTAGTAAATGCATTAACGGAGAACGTATTAGTTCTGGCTGTAAGAGCAGCGCCTAGATTCTGGATACCTGGCTAGAGGGAGAAGGCCCAACACAGAGACGACAGCAAATTCAGTAGCAGATAATATACAATCGCCTTAAATGTAACAGGAGCGCCTAGAGTCAGGATACCCAGATAGAGGGAGAAGCCCTAACATGGGGACAACAGTAACTGCAGTAGCATAAGACGTAATAACCCTGGATGCAATAGCAGCACCTAGACTTGGGACACCAGGAAGGGGGGGAGAGAGGACTAACACAGGAACATTATTAAATGCAGTAACAGTTCATATGCAATAACCCTAGATGAAACAGCAGTGTTTAGACTTGGGGGAGAATGGCCTAACACAGGGACACTAGTAAATGTAGTATCAAATAGTGTGCAAAACCATGGGGTACTAGCTAATTAGAAGCAGAATCTGGCTACAGGGGTAATTCCGTCCAGTAGGTGTGATTAACTGCATGTAGAATTGGGACAACTGGATAGAGGGGACACCTGGATAGAGGGAGAAAGGCCTAGCACAGAGAGCAGCAGTAAAATAACAGTAAATGCAAAAACAGTAGTTATAATAGCGTCTAGATTTGGGACACCTGGATAGAGGGAGAAAGGGCCCAATGGATGGGGTGAACTCTATAGTGGCACCCTATAGATGTGACATAATGCAGTATGTGACATTCTCAAGGCATGCAACACAGGTCCATATTCACAGTTCATTAAGAGGGCGATGCATGCTAGTATTCGCGGTCCTGTCACCAAGTGGCACTTTCTAGGTGTGAAGTAGTAGAACATTAACACCTCTCTTAAGGATCTGGGATGCTGATACTTGGCCTGGGGCACCACCTCCAAGGATAAGATGAAGGCTGAGTAGTTGCAGATCAGGCCGGCATTAATTGCGGGTGGCTACTTCCAGATTCCGCTCGTGTTCCTGGCCTCCTGATTACCAGTTCTCTTCCAGGTGTTAATCTATAATGCAATCATAATCGTAGAGCAACGTGAACGCTGGAGACTAACTACAGTGTATGGCATTGCAGTAGGCCTGTAACTGTACAGACTGGATGGAACTATTTGTTGTAGTGACTTATGAGATGTAGGTGGAGAGTGCCCTCCACAGTGTTTCTCTTCTGTGTGCTGTATCCCAGGTATGATGTCATGGAATGTTGATGACATTCTTCTTTGTTGTGGTAATCTAGATGTTCTAATGTTTTCAGTTGGAGAAAGAGCTGAGGGAGAGGAGGCTCTAAATGTTGGGGGTCTTCTGTTGTCATGTACTAATAAAACTTAAGAATCACTTACCTGTCTGCGCCAGCCTCTTCATAACACTATTGATTGCTTCTTTGCGTAAACATCTTGTTGGGTGTGTGTGTTGGTTATGTAAGAGGAAAGAAAGTAAGACTAAGCAGAGTGGATGGCACAGCAGGCAGGGAACTGGACACTTTAGGGGCAATATTGTAGTTTGTGGACATCTCACTTTCTTGTTAGCTGGTATGAAGCAACAAGGTGATGAGGGAGAATGTCAGACCTTCGGGTGCAGCACCAGTTGCACAGATCAATGCAACCTGCCAGTCACAAACTGTTTCCCATCAAAACTGTTTGCCATGGGATGATGTACATGTTCAAAAGTGTTCTTGTCAATATGATTCACCTTCCCCAACAAAATGAAATATAAAATTCAGATACACTGAACTTTTATTAAAAACATGGATAAGAACACTGAACTTTTATTAAAAACATGGATAAGAAGCTGTGTTTTACAGTAGAAATACTGTATTTATGCTTTATGTGGCAGCTTAAATTTTTAGGAATAGAATTGCAGGGCTGTCTTTTTAATAACCATAAAGTTAACACATGTTGGTCTTCGCCAAACAGATTATAGTTGGCTTAATAAAAGTATCATCCCGATAATTCTGGTTTGCAATTATTTTAAAAAAACATTGCTTGGCTAGCACCCCAAAACAGCTGTTGGCGTCTTAAGATTGTGGAGATGATTACTGCTGCATTCCCTCTCAATAGCCCCTTTGTACCTACAGTGCAAAGAAAAAAGGAGTTGGGGAGAGCCCTGAGGGCAAGACTAAAAGGTAGGTTGAGTTGCGTTTTCATTAAGAAGTGTAATTTAAATCACCAGGTGTGCTTCACAAGTGCCAATTTAATTAGAATCCTACAGACTTGCCGGGACTGCAAGTTGAAAATGTCGATTACCGTCCTGCATCGCATTTGTTTATGGTGCTTGGGTGAGAGTCACGACACCGACAACTGTTCCAAATGCCAGTCACTGACTGTTAAGGCTTTGCGGGAGCGTAAGGGAAAAGCTTCAGGCAGGCAGGGGTTCGAAACCCACTAGTCATCCTTGTCCTGGCATTCTAGGAAGCGCCGTCACCGGTCGCCTTCCCCGTCCTCCTTGGAGGATGGCGCTGCGAGGAAATTGGCGAAGCCGGCAAGGAACGGTCTCGATCCGTGGCTCGCACACCTTCGGGCTCAGATCCTCCGTGCGATCCTCATTGGGAACCTTCGAGGTCCCGTTGGGACAAGGCTCAGGATGGTCGCAAGAGACAGGCTTCCAGGTCTCGGTCCTCGTCCCCAGCGAGACAGCAGAAACCGGCTAAGGGCTCGAGGTCGGCATCGACTGTCTGCGCCATGTCCGTCGGATACGGATGTCGAAGCTTTGCCTTCGTATCAGACCACGGCACCTGTGTCAACGTCGACTCTGAAGCCCTCAGTGCTCTCGACTCCGAAGCCATTGTCGCCTTCGAGGCCTTGGCAGTCACCAGAATCTCTTCCGGCTGTTACCAAATCATTAACCAGAAAATACTGACCTTCAGGTGGTGACCACAGCTACCTATCCACTCACCCCTCTCCCGAGAGTTTGGTGGTTGAGGCGGCTACGGACACCTTGAGGCAGGCGGCGTACCCTACCATCCCTCCTGATAGGGACGACAAACGCTTCGATAGTTGGACATGCAAGGTGTTTTCTGCGGGGAGTATGGTGCTAAAATCAGCCAACTCCACTTGTGCCTTGGCAAGATTTTCACACACTCTGTGGAACTTTTTTTCTTGTGGCTGAGCATATTGCCGAAGGGGAAGAGAGGGGGATGGGTTGCTTGCTCTCGTGCAAGATAGCATGGACGCCATGTGTGAATCCCTTCAGTTGGGTTTGGACACGGTAGACAGTGTTAGCCGGTCCATGGCTGCAAGCATTGTTATACACAGATCTGTGTGGTTGCGGAAGTCTGGTATTGCCCCGGATGTGCAAGCCTGTCTTTTGAACATGCCCTTTGATGGCGTGCATTTGTTTGGCAGCAAGGCTGACTAGAGCCTTGAGAGGTTGCAGACCTCAAAAGCTGCAGCAAAATCTTTAAGCGCAGCTGTGCGTCAACCTCTGCCTTTTTGTCCCAGGAGACAGCAAGGGAGGCATAAATTAGTTTGAAAAAATTGCTTATAAAATTATTTTTGATTAGCTAACATGCTCATTTGATT
This sequence comes from Ambystoma mexicanum, assembly GCF_040938575.1. NCBI lineage: Eukaryota > Metazoa > Chordata > Amphibia > Caudata > Ambystomatidae > Ambystoma > Ambystoma mexicanum. The sequence continues at coordinate 1,104,240,887 of NC_090941.1, forward strand.
AGCAATTTTTGACTAATATTGTTAGTCACCATAAGTTATTTGTACCCAAGACATGAAATGAGCAACAATATAGCAGTTTTGCGTACCGCCGAATTAAGACATTAGTGAGAGGAGTCGGATCTTGGAAATTCTTTAAACTTCAACTAGACCTGCAGGTCGGGTAACTTAGTTTACCTATTCAACGTAAGACAAATGCACTCGACCCATAGCAACGCAGGACAACACATTTAAAATGTGATTTCTTTAAAATGTCCCTACAAACCCACTTTGTTTGGCACACTGCTGCCACCCCGAGGCCATCCATGCACAGTGAAACCTTTGACCTTTTTCTGCAAAGTTAGTGTTAAATAAAAGTTTCAAACATCTCTTGCAAATGCTACTTGCCCTTTAAAAAATCTGCTCGACTATGCAGTGGGCGAAAAGACTTTGCGAGCCATAGATGGTGTCTGTAAAATCTAAAAGGTTAGCTGCATGAATGGACGCAAATCAATAGATGTGATAAAAGGCTCTGAAAACAGTTTGGCCAGCTGTCTCCTGCAGGTGGTAATATATAATATACTTATAAAGCGAAGCGTTCTATGGAAACCAACTGCAGTGTTTGGTATTGCAGTAGATCTGTAGAGGCTCAGACTGGATGGAACTATTGATCACTATTTTGCGTAAGCATCTAGTTTGCTTTATTTATTCATTATGTAAGAGGTAAGAAAGACTAAGAGTGGATTGCGTGGCAGGCCGAGAACTGGGCAAACTAGGTGGAATATTGTAGTTTGTCGTCATCTCACTATCAGGGTACTTAGTATAAAGCAACAGAGTGATCATACAGAATTTTAAGGAATATGGGCTTGCTCACGGGTTAACTCCAGTTAAAAGATGTATGCAACCTGCAGGTTACAGAGCCAGGTTTGCCATCAAAAGAATTTGATCATGTACATTTTCAAACGTGTTCACTTGTCAACATGGTCCATCTTTCCCAACAAAATGAAATACAGTGGACATAATTAAATTTTTATACACTAACCTAAACATTACTGTAACGCATGGAGATGATGCAGTGTTACATTATCAATAATGTAATTATGCATTATGCCCTTTAACTTACATTTTAGGAATGGAATTGCATGACTCTATATAAAAATATAGTTGAGACATACTGGTCTTTGCCAGACAGAATATAGAAAGCTTAATAAAAGTATCATCCTGATTCCTTCTGGTTTGTAATTATTTGAAAAAGAAAACAATTCTTGCCTAGCGCTCCCACACATGCCTTTGGCACTAAAGAGTGGAGGAGATGATTACTGCTGCACTTTCTCTCCATTAGCACTTGAAGTGAACAGAGGAAAGAGGGCGAAGAGAGCACCATGAGCAAGAGGAATGTAGGGCAAGCTGTGCGTTCATTGAAGAGGGCAACTTAATTAGCTACATTTGCTATACAAGTGTCCATTAGATTAGCAAACCTACAGAATTACATAGCAAATTGCTATGCAACACTGCTTATTTTATGCCTTGGCAAGGGAGGGGAGTTTCTTTTCGTTACTACTCCTCCTTTGGTAGAACGTGAGGAGCCGCCAGTCAAAGGGGTCAGTGTAAAAGTACCTGTGGTGGTTGGGGAAATTGTGGTGCCAAAGCCGCTCAGCAGTTGCCTCTTTGCCTTCAGGCGCTGCCACAGCCGCTCCAAAACAGTCATGAGGCCATGTCCCATGATTCGCTGGTTGGGGACAGACTATCTCAGCATCTCGAAGAATGGCGAGCTATTACTTTGGATGCGTGGGTTCTGGATACCATAGCCCACGACTACTGCCTTCCCTGCCTAAAGTGGCCTCCCGACAATCCGCCGGGGAATCTCTTTGAAGCTTCCAGATCAGCTCCTTGTGCAGGAAATCTTGACCCTGCTAGAGAAAGGCGCTATAGAACTGGTGCCTGTAGCGGAGAGGAACAAGGGATGGTATTCCCCCTTATTTTTTTATTCCAAAGAAAGATGGGGGATTGAGACCCATCCTGGACTTGAGTTGGTTGAACAAACTTCTCAGGAAGGACAAGTTCAAGATGGTCCCTCTTTCTGAAGTCCTCCAGGCCCTTCAACTTCAGGATTGGTTGGTGTCTCTGGACCTTCAGGATGCTTACTTTCATATGCCGGTTCATCCCAAGCACAAAGTACCTGAGGTTTGCGGCTGGCGACTCGCATTTTCAGTTTCGGATTGACCTCCGCCAGAGGGTCTTCTCCAAGCTAAAGGTTGTGGTGGCGGCAGCGTATCTCAGGCGAGGGGGAGGGGGGATTCAAGTCTACCCAAACCTGGACGACTAGCTGATCCGTGCGTGTTCTCCTGAGCAAGCATTGGATCACCTCTATCTCACCTGCCGCTCCCTCCACAGGCTGGGCCTCTTCCTCCTTTTCAAGAAGTCACATCTGACACCTTCCCAAAAGCTCCAGTACATCGGGGCTGTGTTGGACACGTGCTTGGGGAAGTGCTCGCCTCCCAAGGTGAGGGCTCATCACATTGTGCAGATGGTGGACAAGTTTCAACATGCCCAGAGTCTCCCGGCTTTCGAATTCTTAAGGTTGCTCGGCCTCATGGCATCCTACATTTTTTTTTAATGCCAGAGGCCAGGCTGAGGATGAGATCCCTGCAATGGGTTCTCAAAATGCAGTGGTTGCAGTTCTCAGGCAAGATGTCGGATCCCATTCAGATTCCCCTCTGTCTCCCAGGATCTTTTGCGGTGGGCCAACGAGGGGAACCTGATGAGCCGTTTTGGAAACCGTGGCCAGAGGCGACTGTAGTGACGGACGCTTCTCTCACAGGATGGGGAGCTCATGCTGCAGACTTGACCACCGGCGGTTGTTGGTCTCAGTCGGAGTTCAAACTCCACATCAACCTGTTAGAGTTGGGCGGTGTGTATCTGAAAGGTTAAGGTTTAAGGATTGCGACCTCCCGGATGACGTGATGGAGGTGTTTCTTTCGGCTAGGAGGCCAGCAACAAAATCACTGTACCGTTGGATAAGTTGTGCGACTGGTATAGAGGACAAAATGTTGATCCTTTTCAGTGTTCCATTCCTGTTTTGTCTTTCTTGCTTTCTCTGGCCCACAGAGGCCTTCAAGTGGGTACCATTAAATGTTACCTGGTGGCTCTGTCTATCTTTAAGCGCTCGTCTGAAGAATGTTCTTACTGTAAGATTCCTTTGATTTCCCAATTTCTTAAAGGAATCACTAATGTGTTCCCACGGTCCCCTTTCCAGGTGCCGGTTTGGGATCTGAATTTGGTTTTGAAATTCCTGATGGGTTCTCTGTTTGAACCTTAGCACTCTTGTCCTTTGAGACTATTGTCTTTCAAGACGGTGTTCTTGGTTGCGGTTACTTCCGCTCGCAGAGTGAATGAATTGCAGGCACTTTCATCTAAGCCACCCCTTACTGTATTTCACAAGGATAGGGTTGTACTGAAGTTAGTGTCTGATTTTCATTTGAGCCAGAAAGTGGTTCTTCAGTCTTTCTATCCTCTTCCTCCTCATCCCGGTAAGGAAGAGGAGTGACTCCATAGGTTGGTTCCTAGAAGAGCTCTGAGATTTTATATTTCTAGGATGTCCAGGGTCGGCGTGTTCGATCAACTCTTTGTGGGATATACTGGACACTTATTGGGCCAGGCTGTTACCAAACAGACCTTGTCCAGGTGGATTATCATCACCATTACTGAATGTTACTGATTGGCGGGTAAGGACCTTTCTTAAGAGTTGCAAGTTCATTCCACTAGCAGCGTGGCTACTTCCACACCCCTACAACGGGGAGTTCGTATTAGGAATATTTGTGATGCAGCCACATGGGCTTCTATCCACAACTTTGTTAAACATTATTCACTGGATACGATCCATGGTCAAGATATGGCCTTTGGTAAGGCGGTTCTTTATTCCGCCATCTGATTAGGTACTCTAAATTCTTTCCCCTCATCCATTTTCTGGTACTGCTTTGGGAGTGTCAAAGATGTGGAATATGTTGGAGGACACCATCCATTCAAAGAAAAAGTTACTTACCAACTGTTAACGTTCTTTTGATTGGATGTTTCTCCAACATATTCCACATCACCCACCCAGCCTGCCCCTCTGGGGAATTTCCTGTGTGATTGCAGCTTTCGTTTCCGCAAGGCTATGTGCAGTCCAGCCGGCATCAGATAGGTGCCACACGTTATGGAGGAAGAAACATAAACTGAAGCGTCCTGTTTATAACATCCGGTGACCTCGTCCTCGACTGAGGCCTTCGAGGGACATCGACCCGACATGCAGGACGCCCTTTGCCGAAAAAGTTTCCGAAGTACGCAGCTGTGGACATTACATGTCAATGATGTGGAATACATTGGAGGAACATCCAATCGAAAGAACGTTACCAGTTGGTAAGTAACTTGTTCTTTTGTTTTTACTTATGGGGTCAATTGTTTGAAGGGCGTGGAGTCCATTGTTAGGATTCATTTGTGAAGGGCCTATGCTGTTGCCTCTGGTAGACAAGTGTTCTAGTCTAGGTTTGGGGATTCTTAGTTAGTCAAGATCCTCTAAGTTGATTTTTCTAGGTGCTTGTGTTGGGAAGGTGCAAGGTAGCAGGTAAGTCTTGAAAGGTGCTCTGAAATGGTTGCTCCACAGTATGTGTATGGGGCGAGCTCTTGTTTTTAGGCACTCTATACTGAATGTTGCATTTATGGTGGCTGTCTGAAGAGTTATTAATCTTTTACCATTTGTTTGAGGTGTAGGTTCCCACGTTTGGAGCTCAGTTATGTGGTTGAAGTTTAATTTTCTCCTTCAAACCAAACTTTGAAATCTCCTAGAACAATTAGGTGCTCGTCCTATGGCAATGTCTGTGAATCTCTCCGAAGGTGGGGTTGTAAGATAGATGTTGATTTAGTAGCAAGAATGATTGCTAGAGGTTGAGGTGGACAACAAGTGTTTCACTGCCTGGAATGTTAGTTGGTGCACTTACTGTTCATTTCAGCATTCCCTCCTCCTTTCTTTCTTTGCTGAGTTGTATGGATTTAATTTTGTTTCAAGTGCTGACTTCTCGAGAGCAGCGGAGCGCTGTAGATAATGTGGGTAGCCAGCATTTGGACTGACTTAACAGTAGCACAGTACTTTGTTGCAGTCTGTGCTTCCAACTGGATTAGTCCTTAGTCGGGTATTGTTGTAAAAGCATCTTTTTGAGAGCTTTGCATAATTGGATAATAGTTGGAGGATTCTGTGCTGATAAAGAAATAGGATTGTTTACCGGTCCTCTTACCGGGCAAGTTGTCATTCGAGCCAGTTGATCGATTTGCAGCATGAGGCACCTGTGCTGCCAGATATGTGGAGCCTTGGCTGCTCGGTAAACTGTGGGCTACTAGTGACTGCTTTGTAGATAATACATAGTGCCTGTAACAGTATCCTGGCCCGAAGAGAAAGCCAGTGTTTGCCTACTACAGGGTGGATTCAGTCCAATTCCCACGTACCTGTAATGAGGCATGCTGCTGCATAGTGGACTGCTTTTAGTGGAGCTGGGAGTCCTGTCCAGACGTAGTTTCCCCCATCGATATGGAATGCCACAAGGGATTGAACTCCGATCTGACAGTTCTGTGGTGGGATGGAAGGGTTTGATTTTGAGTTTGGTGGCAATTTGGATCCAGGCTGTTTGAGCCTTCTTGGCTGTGCTTCTGGAAAGACAGGCTGTTGATAGGGAAACCTAAGGATTCTTCTGAACTCAAGAGTTGCGTATCAAATCTTTCTAGGTGCATATCATTGAGCGATTTTTTTTTTTTTTTTTTTAATTTTTTATTTTTTTAAAATTTTTTTTTTTTTTGGGCAATTTGTTTAGTCCTCACTGGTCCCTTGCTAATTTGGTTTTGGAGGGGTTAGGTTTCAGGTAGGCAGCCGACATCCAAGACTGGATAATGGCTAGGTATTCTTGGAGACTCATGTATAACTGAATATCTGTAAATTGGTGGCTATAGCGGGATCTTTGAGGAAGGGTACCCGGAGTCTACATTTAAAGTTTAAAGAGGATTGGTGTGAGGATGGAGCCTTGGTGGATTAGTTTGAAATTGATTGGGATGGCTTTGCGTGCTAGCACCTTGTAGTCATTTGACATCCATATTTCCATAACAGGGTAGGTTGGTGTTGCCTTTGGGGTAGTAGGTTGTAATATCTGTTCCTTGTATCAGATGGCTTGAATGAGTCGCACTGAAAGTTTTACAGGTTTTGTGTTTCCACATAAAACAGGCAGTTTAATACGGTGCACTGGCTTAAAGAGGTTTGTGAAGTGGCGCAGGGCCGGTCCCTCTTTGACCTACCTTGGGATTCCCACCATAGCCAAGGCATCTGTAACCCCCAGGTAGTTTCTAGAGCGCAGTAACCCCTACTGCATGATCTCTGCCTTGGTCTAAGTGGGAGTCCCTGAGCCTCAGACCTCTTTTCGTAATGGGCGGTGCATGGATGCTTACTGATATTCTAGTCTTCTTTCACTACTGTGGGGAGCCAGTAGGATGATACAGACTCGGAGGACATTTTTGGCATGTTTGTTTGTTTGTTTATTTTATTTATATTGCGCACCAGACCCTTAGGTTACCGGGCGCAGCAACAAGTATATGCGAAGCTTACAATGTTATATAAATGAATTTACAATATTACACCATATTTCACAAATTACAAGAATGTACAGATAAAGAGTTGCCGTATTTACATGAATGTACAGTTAACAATATACAGGATTAGCAGTAATAAACATAATGGTTGATGTCACGTCAGGGTGCATTAGGTAGGACTACACTTGTGAGTGTTCGGGTGTTAAGTCGTTGTTGGCGATAATGTGTTTGATAAGGTTCCTTCTGAAATGGGGGAAGGGTTGGTCAGCTCTTAGGTTAGGTGGCAGGGCGTTCCACAGGTTAGCAGCTTTCACAGGGAAGCAGACGCCACCAATTTTGGCAAGTCTGAATCTAGGTACTGCCAAACAATTGGAGTTGGCGAGTCTCATGGGTCTATTAGAAGTTTTTCTTTTTATTTTGTCCATCAAGTAGCTGGGAGCAGCATTATTTAAGGCCTTATGGGTTAATGAGATCATTTTTAGCTGGATTTTATTCTCAGTAGAGAGCCATTTATGTTGCCGCCTAGTCGAGGAGATATGCTCCCTCTTTTTTATTCCTAATGCAGCTCTGAGAGCATTATTTTGTAGAGTTTGAAGTCTTAGGGTAGTAGCTTTATTGGCGCTACTGTATAGGGCATTACAGTAGTCGAGTCGGGAAAGAATTAAGGCTCTAGCCAGGATTAGGCAGCTGGTATTGGACAGGAAGGGCTTGCCTGCTCTGATCAATTTACAGGTGTAAGCAGTGGTGGCGGCTAGGGAGTTTACCTGTTTAGTGAAGGACAGGGTAGAGTCGAGATAAAAACCAAGTGTTTTTACTTCCCTCGAGACTTTAATGGCATTTCCGTCTATGCTGAAGGCTGAGTAATCCGGGCCCAATTTGTTAATATTGGCTTGTGTGCCCAGAATGATCAACTCTGTCTTATCATCATTCAGGCAAAGACCGTGAGTGGCCATCCATGCCTGAATGATGAGATACACTCTATTCACCAACTCCTCATCCTCGCTGTGATCCCCAGAAAGTGGGAAGAGAATCTGTGTATCATCTGCATAGTTAGTGTAGGTGATACCGAGATTGTCCAGATCATCGAACAGAGGTTTGGTGAATATATTGTAAAGGGTCGGAGGGACGCAGGATCCCTGAGGGACTCCACAAGTAATGGGTATAGGGTCAGCTGCTGCCGAAGGGGAAAAGACTCTCATAGTTCTCTCACTCAGAAAGGATTCTATCCAACTGATAGCTTGGGTGGAGAAGTGAGCGGCAACGTCCAGGTGTTTGCAGAGGACTTTGTGGTCCACAAGATCAAACGCAGCTGAGAGATCTAGTAGGAGGAGGAGGGCTGTCTTACCCTGATCTCTCAGTTCGTCTATTTGGGCCTTTAAGTCAATCAGGGCTGTTTCCGTTCCGTGTAGTGGGCGGAAGCCAGATTGTCTAGATCCTAGTAGTTTGTGCTGTTCAAGGTAGTTTTGAATCTGTATATAGGCCACTTTGTCCAGGATCTTTAGCAGAAACGGAACTGTGGTGATTGGGCGGTAATTGGTGGGGATGAGAGGATCTAAAGTTTGCTTTTTAAGCAACGGGAGCACCCAGGATTGTTTTAGGTTAGCTGGGATGATGCCTGTGGAGAAGGATGCATTGACAAGTTTGGAGATAAATGGTGATAGGTCTCTGGCAGCGTCTTTTATTAGCTGTGCTGGGCAGATGTCACCTTTGCAGTTGGATGGTTTGAGGGTGAGGATGATTTTTTCAATCTCAAGTGTGGAAGTTTTAGTGAAGGAAAATTTGGTATGTTGAGGCATGTGGATCGCCTTAGGTGGTGACAGTGTAGGGAGTTTAAGCGAGTCTTTTTTCAGTTGAATTTTGTTTTGGAGGGTAGTAATTTTATTAGTTAGAGCATATTGGATGTCAGAACACCAGGTCTGATCTTTAGTGCAAGTGTCTGGTATGGCAATAGGTGACTCAAGTTCCTTTAGGATGGAGAAGAGTTCCTTCATACTTGATTTGGAGTTAGCGATACGATTGTTGTATGAGTTTTTCTTAGCCAGACAGACTGCGTTTTTGTATTGACGGGAGATAGATATTAGGTTAGCCTTGTTCTCAGCAGTTGCACATAATTTCCAGTTGGATTCATATTTTCTCTTGATGAGGCGTAAAGCCTTGAGTTCTGGCGTGAACCATTTATTTAGATGGGCTTTGGGTTTACTTGTGCGCATTTTAAGTGGGGCAATTTTGTCCAAAGTATCAGTCATAATTTTGTTATACTCGTGAACTAAAGTGCCGGGGTCTAAATTGTCAGGCAAGGCGTTTAAGGTTGGAAGAATAGCGGGTATGACATTATCTATTGTCATATTCTTTTTGTTTCTTGTGGGGCATGAGAGTGCCATGGGGACGACTGTAGAGGATGGTTGGGAGGTTAGGAGGTCAAAGGACACTAATGAGTGGTCAGACCATGATAACGCCGAGATGGAGGAGATGACTGTAGTACAGTTAGAGTCAGCGACCCAGTCTAATATTCTACCTTTCGTATGGGTAGGGTTGTTAACTTTTTGGGAGAAGCCGAGGGAGTTAATAGCTTGGGCGATGGTCGCGGCATGCACATCTGTTTTGTCATTAAATCCTAAGTTAAAATCCCCTAATACCAGCAATTGAGAGGTGGTTTTAGCATTGAGGGTTAGTAACTTGTGTAGATCCTCTTCGAAGGTCCCAAGCGGGCCTGGAGGTCTATAGATTAGGTGAATGGTTAGGGATTGATTATTATTTATAAGGAGTTTAGCAGTGAGGGCTTCACAGGATTGTAGCGTTAGTGCAGGGGCTAGTCTTAGTGAGAGGCTTGATTTAGAGATAATGGCAATTCCGCCTCCGCGGGTGCCCTCTCGGTCTTGTCTACATATAGTGTAGCCGTCAGGTATGGCTAACATGAGTGAAGGGCCTGCTGCCTGGTGTAGCCAAGTTTCAGTTATAGCAATGAAGTCCAGGTTATTCTCAGTGATTAGATCAGCTATCTCAAGGGCATGTGCAACTAGTGACCTGGCATTGAGAAGTGCTCCTTTATAGGAATGATCCTTAGTTTCCTCTTTGGTATGTGTAGGATTAGGAGTGTTTTTAGCGCTGGATTTTGTCTTGGGCATAGATATTTGGGTGAGCGTTGAAGCTCGGGTGTGGTTGGAAGCGTAGCCTGTATTGCCAATTTGATGTTTCATTACAGATTTTGTGGGAAGGAGGAGTCGTCTGGGTGTCTCATGGAGTTTGTTAAGTCTAGCGCGTAGTTTGCTATTTCTATCGTGGGTGGAGCTAGGCTTGGAAGTGTAAGCTAGAGGTTCTGACAGAGCTTGGTGTTTAGAGTCAGTGTATGCATGAGTGTTAGTAATAATATCTGGTGATATATGTGATAGAGGTGCATGTGAATATAGTGGGGTCTCTGTGTAGCTGCCCAGCTTGCTAGTAGCAGGAAGTGTAGCAATAGCCATGATGCAGTAGAAGCTTAGTAGGCTGGACATTGTGCGTAACTAGTACTTAGTTTGGTGGGTAAGTGGTTTACAATACAATGGTCTCTGGGCGACCATAAGGCACTACACAATATCACAGTAGTCTCTGGGTGACCATAAGGCACTACACAGTAATACAATGGTCTCTGGGCGACCATAAGGCACTACACAATGTCACAGTGGTCTCTGGGTGACCATAAGGCACTATACAGTATCACAGTAGTCTCTGGGTGACCATAAGGCACTACACAGTAATACAATGGTCTCTGGGCGACCATAAGGCACTACACAATGTCACAGTGGTCTCTGGGTGACCATAAGGCACTACACAATATCACAGTGGTCTCTGGGTGACCATAAGGCACTACACAGTATCACAGTGGTCTCTGGGCGACCATAAGGCACTACACAATGTCACAGTGGTCTCTAGGCGACCATAAGGCACTACAGTGGTCTCTGGGCGACCATAGGGCACTACACAGTATCACAGTGGTCTCTGGGTGACCATAAGGCACTACACAATATCACAGTGGTCTCTGGGTGACCATAAGGCACTACACAGTATCACAGTGGTCTCTGGGTGACCATAAGGCACTTCACAGTAATACAATGGTCGCTAGGTGACCGTGGTGCCGGTGCTATTATCAGATGACAGCATATTGCAAAGCAGGGCAAGAGCATGGTTGGTTGGCTATGGATTGTGCATTGGAATATTTTTTTGTTGCAGTTCAAGAGCACAACGGTGCATGTGGGACCTTGGACGTAGCAATGTTGGGAGGTGCTAGATCAGGGCTCTAGCTCGAAGGTAGGGAGTGGATTGTGGAGGAGGGGGGCAGTATGCTTACCCTGTAGGTGGACGGCAAGGGGTCCTGGCTCTAGGCTCGACGGTGTAGACAGGCTGAAGACAGGCACAGTGCCTTTGTGGGTGCCTTCGTGGTGGGCCGGCTCCAAGCCTGCCGGCTTGTGGTTGGCTCCCAAGTAGGGGAGAGGAGCCAATCACGATGCTTGTAGGGCTGTGGGGCCGAGAGGAGTGTTGTGGCAGTAGCGGTCGGCCATCTTGAAGTGGGGCAGACCTCGTGTCTCCCAATGGTGGCTAGATGCACTCCAAGTGCAGTAATGGGGCAAGACCTACGTGGATGTGGTCCCCTGGGCAATCAGGAGCGGCGCGGATATATTAATCAATAATCCGCCTCGAATTACAGAAAAACGGCACGCTCGCGCTCCGAGTTGCGAGAATCATCTGGTGGCTTGTAGCATACCTGGAGTTAGGCAGGGCTCCAGGGCATCAGTGCAGGGCTGCCTACTGCTCCAGCAGTAGAAGGAGGGAGCTCCTGCTCCTCCAGGCTCAGCACACGAACAGGCTGAAGACAGGCACAGTGCCTTTGTGGCATGTATTTATTAAAGAATAAAAAGAAGGCCTATCTTTCCCCATCATTATGGGCTGTTTCCTGCTTACTTTACTAAGGTGCTCGCCAATCATGAATAAATGTCCAAAAGAATCAGTCTGCTGTGCAAAGCTAACATTACTGACCCTACCACTATTTTAATCAACTAAAATCAGGAGAATGACTTCCTTCTCCTGATGGTTGTGCTTTTGCACTTATTTTCACTTCTTTCCAGAGATCTGATCAACATCCAATCATTAAATAGTCGTTTGTTAGTCTCTGTATTAGTTCCTTCAACTCCCTTAGGGGTTTAATTATCTTTGTGAGGGTTCTTCCTTGCTCTGTCTTTCTTGTATAAGGTTCATTTTAGGGACCTCTCTGGTCTTTAGTTCCCAAGTGTGTAACGTTATTGTTAAACTATTTTGGATATTGGCCGATCTTCCCCTTTTCCCAAGGTATCAACACTCCGATGATATTCCTTTCACTATTGGTGCTTTCTGTATTTCATGTTACCATATTAATATAGTTTACGTTATCAACTTATTTTCCACACTTTAATTATTTGTACTGGGACGATTTCTGTTTTTTTTCTTTAGTCTCTTTTGGCTTCCCGGTATTCCTGTTCTCAGTTAACTTCAGTCTTGTAGGTGAACGTCTCTGGTGCCTGTAGGTACATGGATCCTGTCCTTTCTTGGATTTGCTTATCTGTTTGCTTTCTGCGATGTCTGCTTTGTGTGCATTTCTGTCTCCTGTTTGGCTTCTCCATACTACTTTTGGTAATCTGTTCGTTTGGTGCTTCCTCTCTGTGGTGCTGTCTGTGACAGTGAGAGGGCAGCCTGCCCACCACAATTGCTTTGTGGTCACGCCACCACTGAGCTCTCCGGTCCAACACCGTCTTGGCTCTGTTTGCGCGATGCATTGGCTTTCTAGCACGTCCTAGTTCAGCTCGAAGCAGTTCTGAGCTTTCCTGGCTTTGTCGTCCGTGTCCGCTCTCACTCCTTCAAGAGTTCTCTGTACAGGCAGCTTCCCCCATCTCTCTGCATTCCTCTTTCTCCGCCTTCCCTTGGCGTCTGCTCTCCAACAATCTCGGCACAGTCCATTGGGGATTGTGATTTAAAGAGACGGCTTCCGTTTCTCTTTGATAATGGTATACATTTACTTTATCTTCGTACCAGTAATGGAACTTGTAATGATTTGGTATGAGATGGTTCCATATAGGCCATCACACAGAGGGCATCAGGGAGTGCCTCACAGGAACGGAAGTCCTTGTACCCAAAGGGGGAGTCTCACCAGGTGAGGTCCCACTTGCCTCGACAGCTAGGAAGAGTGTTGCAGAGGGGGCTCACCTCCCTATCCCTATTGGAGGGGCCTCCCCATTGGGGACAAGGGACAAATTCCCTCGATTTGTCACACTACTCTGTTGCTTCTCCTACGTTCCTCTACCCGATTGACTCAGACCACATTCTCTCCTCCCCATGTCTCACCAATGTTATTACCTTTTTTCCTGCCCCTCCGTAACTTCTCCACACTACTTTTATTCTTCCTTTTCCATGCTACTACCACTCTTCCTAGGTTCCTAGTGATTCCATTGACAACCATACCATTGACAAAAAAGCATCTAAAAAAAAAACCCATTGAATGCATTAAAAAAAAAAAAAAAAATTTAAGTGGGGTTGGGTTCTCCCCAAGCCCCCTTTTTTAAAACATTAAAACACATTTTTACTAAACTAAACCCTTTACCATTAAAAAAAAAATGCATTAGATGGTTTTTTAATGCATTTTTTTCATTGGTATGGTCTGTCTATGCTTTGGATTCGATGCAATGACCGGATAACCTCTTCCTACTCTACAGCTACTAACAATCCCTGTACTACTTTTGCCCCTCTCTGACGGCTATCTTCTTCTACTCTATCTCTACTAGTCTTTCTCTACTCATACTTTTTTTCTATTACTCTGCTCTTTTCACTACTAGTACTATCACCACCACTGCTTCTTTCCTGTCTATGAAACTCAGGGATAATGTGCCTGCACGCCCTTTCTCCACACCCGCTCTCACTGTTCTCATACACTCCCCACTTCTGTACTATGCCCTGCTACTTCTCATCCCACTCATTCCTAACGCTGCCTCTCACAGAAACTACCCTCACTACTTTACTGCAATCGCCCACACCATCTTCTACCTTCCTCTCACTTTCACCTCCTAAACGCGCTCTGCCCAATTCCTGCACTACACACCTTAGACCAGTGGTATTCGAACTTTGTTGAAAAACCCTTCCCCCCCCCTCCCGTTGTGGCATAGTCAGCGGGGGCTCCAACCCATCTGGCCCAACTGCAGAGTTTGTTTCGGTTGCATCCCATGGACTGCTTGGGTTTTGGTGTCAGTGACTGAGTTTCACTCGCTTGTCTATGGTTCTCTTAAATGGGATGCCAGTTTTCCAGTGCTTGCTGCGATTACCACTCTTGCATGTTCTCAATCTTTAGGGTATATGACGCGCCCCACATGTTAGGCAACCAAACCGAAGGGGGTGGTTTTCAAAGTTGGGTTTGTGTAGGATGCCTGGGTTTCTAGAATCAGTCCTGTGGTATAGGTCTGTAGCAAAGCTGTGAAGCTGTTGGCGTGTGTAAAACACTGTGAGACTTTGAGGCAGTAACCAAATCGGGGGTGTCTAGGAGTTATAGATGCCCAGGGGAAAATGATGATAGACACACGAGTAGAATGGGGGGCGGGGGAGTATGCAGGTGGGGCAGTGATCATGTTGTGCACACCCAAGTGAAAAGCTGCAGTGCTTAAAAACCTAGGTGCTGCATCAGTAGGGAATGGGGAAGAGAGCACCTTTAAGCAAGAATTAGTGAAGACTCCCGGTAGTAACATTGGTGAGCAGCCCACTAGTATGCATTATTAGGGTGATGTATATTATTACTTGGTTGTACAACGCACTGTATTCTGGGGGACAGAGGGTGACCGGACTGGCCAAGGCAACACAGCAAACGGGAAACCCCACAGTATCGCCATGGCTGCATTTGGGAGTACCTAGTTGTAGGGCAGTAGGAGAGTCGTGTTACCTCTGTGGTCGCCCCAGAGGCGTTTGGCAAGGAGAATGTTGGGAGGGCATAGTAGGCTGCATGCGTATGGGGGTTGGGAAGGTTACTAAACAGCTTGGTGTCAAGCAATGCTCTCTGTTCTCTTTGTTGAAACGTTTGTGCTGGTATTGCGACTGCACCATTCTAGTGGGATACCTCTCCTGTGCATAAAGATGACACAGAATGGTGTGCATAGGATGGAAAAAGTATAAAGTGGCTTTGCCCAGCCCAGCACATGCATGGTGTCCTAGAGCTCACACAGCTGGTCAGCTTAAATGACCAGGAATTTTAAGTATAAAGTTATTTTAGGGGCTGGTTCTGCAGATCCAGCCGACAGGCTTTGACCTCAATAACTATTTATTAAGTCTTCTAGTCTTACTCTCTAGTGCCCTCGATTTTCTTTCTTGTTCATGGACCACCACCTGGTGCCGGACCTGAAACAATGCTTCAGCAGTTAAGGGGTTCACTATGTGTCTCCTCGCCTGCATGCCGCCTCCGGTTGCCAGTGACCTGGCTGTGCTGGAACCTATGCAGTTTTTTTTTCAGAAAGTTGATTTTCCATGTGTTTTAGACCAACCTCTGTGCAACTAACATTCTGATGCACTCTGATCTTTAAGAACTGCTTTTGTGAAAGGCTGCACTCAATAGGTGGACCTCACAAGTTCTGTAGATGAACTGTTAAGGGGTCCCTGAGAAACTCCCTATGCCATGTGAGTGAGTCCCATTTAGTGAGATTGTATGAGACGTTAATTCTATCTGGAAACAGGCTCTAGCTATTGGCAGGACACTGGGGGAGCGATGAAGGATGCTTCAGAGAGAGTATGAACGCCAAAACGAGCTGCAAGGGTTTCCCACCAGATCATACATGCAGGTATTTCTGCAGTACCTAGTGGCATTTGCTTAAGACAGCGCCTTCCATCTCTGGTTTTTGTGGACTATTTTTTATTTTTTTATAATGTGCTTATTAGCAGAGTTCGGTTTTTAAGTGCAGATTCAGGATTACACCTCTGTTGCTCTGCGTGGTCTTGCTTCCAAGACCAGCACGTTGCCCCTGTGCTATCCTCCGTTCACTACAACTGCCATCACAATAGCCAGTGGGAGAGTTCATGGGAGTTGGGTAAAAAACAGAGCAGCAAGTTGAAGACCCAGGGCATAAGGCCTACTTCTACAGCCCTTGAAAGCAGTGTGGTGTGCTAGCCTCAAAGTGCGAAGACTACCTGCGCTGTGTTTAACCCCTCCTTTTAGTGTTGAGACGGTTACACAAGTGGCCTGTAATTAAATGCTGGGAAAGTGTTTTATACAGCTATTGCAGGCTGCCATGTATTATATAAGAGTAAGGAAAAACTGCTCTCCTGTATGTATGTGGTCCTGCAGAGTTATAGTTCTACTAAACCAGCTTAAGTTGTGTAAGCAGTGGGGGGGCGTTGGCAACGTCCGAATGAGGAGCATGTAGGTCCTGTGAGCTCCTGTGCCACCGTGTGAATCCTGACAAAATCCTGCTGTTGCCCCCAGAGGCGAGAGTTAATCGGATCGCAAATGCACCTGGGAACCGAATGGTTCATTTTACAAAGCTGAATTGAAAGAGAAACCGCTTTGAGTGTGATCGAAAAGTTCCGGCGGGAAGACGTGTGCCCAAGATGGCCCCCGTGGTGCACTAACAGGCGAGAGGGCAGACCGCTGGATGCTTGAATGCAGAGAGGTCTCATAGTAACCCTCGGAGGTGAATGAGGATGCTGCAAGGTTCTTTTTTGAGTGGGGGCTGCCACGGTGTTGGAGTACGGGAGTGTGGCAGCAAGCACAGCAGAGCCTCCTTGCCTGGGGAACTGTCGCGCACCCAGGCGGGAGGAGAGAGGCCGCGGCGAGGAGGGGCTGCTGGAAGTGGAAGGGCGGATGGGCTCCCCCCCCCCCCCCCCCGGCCCGGGGGTAGAAACTGGTGTCTGACGGTGGAGCGCGAGCACCGCAGGTGTGCCGGAGGCAGAGCGGGGAGGGGAGCCGGGCAGGGAGGCATGCGGCAGAGCCTCAGTGCAGGGACGGGTCGGAGCTGTGCCTGGATGGCGCCATGTGCAATGGGAGCTGCCGCTGGGCTTTGGAGCTGAAGCGGCATTTAGGTGCGCCCTTCTCCCCCTCCCCCGCTGGGACATTGATCGTAGCCTGGGGCTTGGAGGACGGTGAGGAGCCGCTCCTGGAAGGACCGGGTAAGGGAGAACCACGGCGCGGAGAGTGGTTGTTGGGTCCGGCTTTGCGAGGAGACCCCAATTGATGGCCCGGGAGAGCAGACCCCCCCCCCCCCCCTGAGTAGAGAGGTAACGGGCGGCAGAAGACTGTGAAGGGGAAGCGGGGGCAGGGGCTGCTGACGCTCCGGAATCTGGAGAGGCTCAGAAGGCAGGAGGAGGAGAAAGGGGACTGTGGGGTGCCTTCAGTGTGGTGGGCTGAGGTGAGGAATTGCCTGGAGCCTTAAGTGGCCTTAAGTAGTGGCCCGGGTACCTGTGGGGCAGGAGGACCCCCCTATAGGACTAAGGGGACCTGGAGTGATGGGCCCTGCTCGGGGTAGATTCTTGCGAGCGGACACAGGGCTAGGCAGGAAGTGGGTGGAACTGAAATTGGGAAAGCTAATCGTATGGACACCTGAAGCACAAGTGGTGAGTTGTATCTGAGGAGTGGGCCCTATAAGCCCCGCCTGACATGGGTAAAAGTCGGCAGCGGATGGACAAATAAACGAATCTGAAGGATGGGGCGCATGGACAGGGTGGCCCGGACCGGCAAGCGGGAGAGAGACCCTCGGGCGGGATGAGAGTAGTGACACTGGACTCCCTTATGGAGGCGATACAGGCCTCTAGAACTTCTCTCCAGGAAAGCATCAAGGAGGTGGGGGTGGATGTCTCCTTGGTGAGGGCGGACCTCCGCAAAGTATGTCAGAGGGTTACAGAAGTGGATCAAATGGTCAGCACGGTGGAGGACGACATTCAGACGCTTAAGAATCAAGTGGCGGGCCTGGTGGGGGCGACCCGAGTGTTGGAGGCCAGGGCGGAGGATGCGGAGGGTCGCTCCAGGCGTTGTAACATCCGCTTGGTCGGAATACCGGAGAGGGAGGAGGGGCCTAGAGTGGAGTTGTTTGTGGAGAACCTGATCCTGAAAGTGGTCGGGATCAAAGGACTATCCAATCTCTTCACCGTGGAGAGGGCCCATAGGGTCTCTGGGCGACACCCGCCGCCGGGGCCCCCACCAAGGGTGATGGTGGCCAAGATTATGAATTTCCGGGATCGAGATGCCATCCTCCAGGATGCCCGTAGAGTGGGGGTCTACGAAATAGGGAGTGCAAGGTTGCTGATTTTTCCGGACTTTACTTTGGAGGTGCAACGTCAAAGGAGGTAATTTGACGCGGTGAGGGGCTGCCTGTGGGAACTCAACTTTAAGTATATGATGATCTTCCTGACGAATGTGAAGGTGCTGTCTGGAGGGAAGGCGTGGTTCTTTACATCCCCAAAGGAGGTTTGGGACTGGTTGGACGCGGGCCCGCAAAATACAGACCTCCCAGGTGGAGGGTTCTGGACAGGTGGTGCACCCAGTCACAGTGGACCACAAATAAGGTGAAATGGGGGATCACCTAAGCTGGTGTTGCAGAAGCAATCTACTTGGGAGTGTAGGGGAAGTGAGATGAGGGGCTATAGTGCTGGTGGGGTGGCACGGGAGGGTTGATGGAACCCCCCCCCCCCTGCTTACACAACGCTATTGGCTACTAACCCCGGGGGAGAGGAGCACATGGGGGTTAGGTGAGCCAATGGGTCTACAGTTCAGGAGAGAGGAGTGGAGGATTGGAGTTCAGGAGGGTTGGTTTATGACCGGGAGTTGGGGGGA
Organism: Ambystoma mexicanum; assembly: GCF_040938575.1. Classification (NCBI taxonomy): domain Eukaryota; kingdom Metazoa; phylum Chordata; class Amphibia; order Caudata; family Ambystomatidae; genus Ambystoma; species Ambystoma mexicanum. The sequence continues at coordinate 1,104,259,272 of NC_090941.1, forward strand.
GGGTGGAGGCGAGGGGTTTGAGGTGGGGGTGCATGGGGAGGGGGGGGACTAGTGGTGGGGTGAAGGGGAGTCAGGAGGGGGAGCTGTGGGGTAGAGCCCAGGTTGGGGACAGGCGCGAGAAGTGAGGGGTAGGGCAGGGGGAGTGGAAGGAAGGTATAGCACAGCAGCAATAAGATACAGAAGATGGAGGGGGCCGGAACGGGTTATGGGTATTGGAGGTGCTGGAAGAGGAGAAGGGATAACCTGTAGAAGATACCACATGCCTAGATGGGTAGGCTGAGTAGTTTTAAAATTGGGACGTGGAATGTTCGGGGTCTGGGGAGCTACCAGAAGAGGCGGAAAGTGGGCGAGTTCTTAGAGAGGCAGAGGATACAAGTGGCGCTGATACAGGAGACACATGCGAGTGCCGAAGTGCTGGGGAAGCTGTAGAAAATGTGGGGAGGGCAAGTAATCGGTACACCGTATTCGACCCAAGCCAGTGGAGTGCTCATCTGGGTGGTGAGGGGGGACACCTTTGAAGGTGGACGCGGTACTAAAAGATGAGGTATGCAGAAAGGTGCTAGTGCAGGCTTCCTGGGAGGGCAAGATCATTTGTTTGGTTAATTCTTACGCGCCAAACGTGGATGATGACTATTTCCCCTCAGTGCTTCGCACGATGGGGGCATATAGGGGAGAAATGATAATATGGGGCGGAGACTTTAATTGTCTTCTGGATGAACGGCTAGATGGGTCTGTGGGTAGGGGGGGCCTAACAAGCATATGGTGGTCACTTCACAGGATAATGCAGGAGATGTATCTGGTGGAAGTCTGGAGGGAGAAGCATGGGGAGGAGCGGGGCTATTCTTATTGCGGGGTACATGGCTCATATTCGTGCCTGGATTACATTGTAACCGGAAGGGAGCATTGCCGACATTTTGGGGAGGTGATGTACTTGGGCCGAGTTTTGTCGGACCACTTCCCCTTGGTGGCTACTTTATTTGGGGCTCATGAGAGGCCCCAGCGTCGGCTATGGCGCCTTCATCGGGAGGCACTTCGGGATTGGGCCTTTGTTGGCAAATTTAGGGAAGGGATTAGGGGGTACTTCGTCGAATTCAATAAGGGTTCGGTGGATTCTAAGGGTGTGTTGTGGGAAGCCTTTAAGGCGACTATAAGAGGGAAGTGCCTGTCTATGATGGTAGGGATGCGTCTCCAAGATGTGCTACAACGTTTAGAGGCCAAGGTGGCGGAATTAGAGGGGGAAGCAGCGGGGGTGTGTGTGGCATAGGTGGGGGAAGTACTGGCGCGGAAGCTGGAGCATTATCAGATAACCCTGGTAGAATTGTCGAGTTTTGATAATAGTCGGCGGGATGTTAGATTGCATGGGGTAGGGAACACCCGAACCGGGTTATAACTAAGTTTAAGACGAGTGCGGGGGAGCTAGTTGGGACCCAGAAAGACCTTAACAACACTTTCGTGGCATTCTACAGGGAGCTATATATGAGCGAGGAAGGGTATGTGGAGGTTGAAGTTGAGGACCTCATGGAGTCGTTGAGGTTTCCGAAACTGGGGGAGGACATGAGTGAGGGATTGTAGGCTCCGATAGGGGAGGGGGATATTAGATGGGCGATCTGTGCAATGGAGAGGCACTGCGCCGGGTAGTGACGGGCTTCCGGTAGAGTTTTATTCAATGTTTGTGGACCTACTGGTGCCGCAGCTCCAGAGGGTATATGAGGAGGCATACCAGAATGGCTGTCTCCCGGAGTCAATGAGGGAGGCAGTCATTACAGTGATCCTGAAGGAGGGGAAGGACCCGAGGGAGTGCGCGGCGTACAGCCCCATTTCCCTGCTGAATGTTGATGGGAAAATCTTGGGAAAGATCCTAGCGGCCAGACTGGCTGGGGTGGTGCCGAGCTTGATCCTTCCCCCAACAAACCCGCACTGATCCGGATGGAACACATCAGGCAATCTTTCTAGTCTACACCATATTATGGACCTAGTGAAGTCACAGAGGCGCGACATGGCAATAGCCTCGTTTGACGCTATGAAGGCTTTCGACTCCCTGGAGTGGAGGTGGCTGTTCCGGGTGTTGCGGGAGTTCGGGTTTGGGGAGAACATATGTAGGTGGTTGGCGCTCCTCTATAAGAAACCGTTGGCAATGGTGAGGATGAACGATTGGGTGTCGGCAACATGGGAGTTGGGGAGGGGGGCGCGGCAAGGGTGTGCGGCTTCCCCTGATATTATTCGCCCTGGCCTTAGAGCCCCTGGCGTTGTTCCTAAGGCAGGAAATGTCGGAGGCTGGTATCGAGGTGGGGGGTCAGAAACGCATAGTGTCCCTTTATGCGGATGACTTGTTTTATATATGGTGGATCCCAAGGTGTACCTCCCAGAGTTTCTGGAGATATTGCGAAACTTCCGATCTATGTCGGGTTTCCGTATTAATTCAGAAAAGTCGGTGCTATTTCCAGTAAGGGGGGGGGGATTAAGGGACCCCCCCGCGGGGGGAGTTACCGGGACTGGGCATAGGATGGGATATTGAATCATTTAATTATTTGGGGATCCGGTTATTCCATATGATGGAGGACACGTTTGTACATAACACAGGGAGGGCTCTGGCTATGATAGAAGATTCTGTTCAGTTTTGGAAGGTTCTTCCCCTCTCTTTGATGGGTAGGGTGGCACTATGCAAAATGGTGATTTTACCACGGTTGTTGTACTTTTTTGTCAATATACCGTATGTGGCCAAAAGAGTTTTCTTTAAGATGTTGGACATCACGATTAGGGAGCTACTCTGGGATATGGGGAGACGGAGGGTGTCCCTATATATATTGCAGAGACCTAGAGAGGAAGGTGGACTGGGCCTCCCGGACTATGAGAAATACTTTGTGGCGGCACAATTGCAGTTGGTCCTGACATGGGACCAGCAAGGGAGGTGGGGGGAAGAACCTCAGGGGACTGATAGATCTACCATTGCACTGCAGACCGGTGGAATTGCTCTGACATCCACTGGGTGAGAGGGATAGAACAGTAGTGTTTGAGGCGGTGAGGGAGACGTGGAAGAAATATATGGGTGGAAAGGTGATTGGAGGGCATTAAAAGCGAGGCTCCCATGGGGTGTGGATCAGAAGCTTCGCCAGGGCATTGGGAGTATTGGAATACATTCGGGGGAAGGGATGTGAGAAGGCGGGGGACATTTTTGAAGATGGGAAGCTGCTTACCTGTAAAGAATGGTGCCGTAAGTTTGCACTACCACAGGGGTTTTTCCTAGCATATGGGGCGGTAGTTCATAGGTTAGCGGAGGTATGGGCGGGAATTCCAGAGGAGCCGGACTAGTGTCCAGTGCTTCAAGTATGAATATGAGTGGGGGGGTGATGGAGTACTGGAATGAGGTCATCAAGGGAGTGAATGAGTTGTTGGGGATTCATTTGGAACTCTGTCCGGAAATCTGCTTGTGGGGCAAGCTTCCAAGAGGGGTGAGGGGGGAGAGGTACAAATGGCGATCGCATGGAAAGCCCCACAAGTCTTCAGCTCCAGTTGACTTTGTTCAACTAACATTGACTGTCCTGGCTCCCTGAGAGACTCTTCTACCTCTATGTGCTTCCCCACCACCCTCCAGGAAAGGGTTAATTTACTTGCCATTGGAGGGTCTTAAAAGTACTTAGCAGTAATTCCAAGATGGCCGTGATGCTCTGAACAATGCAGCCACCAAGCTCCGGCCCCCCAGACGCTGTTTCTTGTCCATCCCACTGGCACAGCCCACCCCAGGCGACTGACTACGGTGGCGGGGGACTCCCGGAAGCAGAGGAGCGGCACCTGAGCAGATTGAACCGGGCCCCGTTGCACGTCAGGGGGCAGGCACTGAACACTGGCAGCCCGCGACTGCAGAGGCAGACCCAGCAGTGTCCGGCGATCCACGACTGATGCTCGCCTTGGACGCGGCACCATCGGAACAGAAGGCCCCACCACACCTTGAGGTTGAACTTGTTGGCGCAGGAGACTATACGGCCTGGCAAGGGAAGGCGTAGGACTGCGGTACCCCCTCACCATATTAGGACACTTAGCAGACCTCCACTCAGTCGGGGCCCGCCAGGGATTGGGGGGTCGCGACGGCACACTGAGGACTGTGGCGACCATTGGACCCTTGATCCCTCAGATCGGCATCCAGTACATCCATCTGGTCCTGCAAGGATCCCGGACCTCCAGCTTTTGACCATGCCATCCTGAGCATTAGACACCATGTCTAAGAACAAAGCCAAGGATCCCCAAGCGCCTGAAAGACCCCTGAGGAGACCGCAGGAGAATGCTCTCACTAAGTTATGGGCCAAATACATGGAGGACTCCCAATCACCATGCCCCAGTGAATGGCCCTCAGGGGACCCTCTGGCGGACACAAACGCGCTGGAACAACCGGTCACCGTCCGCGCTGAAACTCCTGCTGGCCGATTTAGTGGAGAAGATCACCACAGCGGGGCAAAAGCAAATGGATGCTCGCACGGAAGATCTGGCGGAAGGCCTCCAGGAGATCAAAAGGGACAAGATGGAGGAAAGGGTGGACACAAACGAGAGGGAGGTCCAGGACCTTGCCGAAGACTCAAGGAAAGCTGATTCTCTCCTGGATAAACTGGCGACCGCCACTCATAATCTGGAGCTCCAGGTCGAGGACCTGGAAAACAGGTCCAGGCGCTTGAACATTCGCATCAAGGCCCTTCCAGAGAACATATTGGATCAAGATCTCCCCCAAGCAGTGAAGGGTATTTTTGCGGACCTCCTGGATGAGCCGGGGTCAGAGGACATTGTCTTCGACAGGATACATAGTGGGCTCCAAACGTGCGGATCCAGGTGCCAGGCCCCGCAATTTCCTGGTAGCGATGCACAGCTTCACGGTGAAGGAGCGAACGCTAGCAGCTGCACGGAAGGCTGGGCGTATCACTTATAATGGCACAGAGATTGCGCTATACCAGGACCTGCCGCAAGTAACATTAAACAAACAGAGAATGGGCCTGGTTCTTTCTCATCTAAGAGCACAAGGTGTTCGTTACAGATGGCTGCACCCCTTTGGTCTGGCGTTCGAATGGCGAGGGATCGCTCAGAAGATCACCACATGTGACCAGGGTCTAGCCCTGCTGGGTCTTGAAGACGAAGCTCCACCGTCATCGCCCCAGTCGTCATCTCAAAAGGTTGCCTGGAAGGATTGGGAATGGTCCACGGCCCGCACCAAGAAATCGAAGAAAAATGACAACCAATCGCTCCCGAGTAGTCCGCAATCGGGGAGTGGTCAGGGGGTGCAGAAATGATTATTGTGTATGTGCTAATACCGAAGAATCAGAAATAAGATGCCTGGAGTGGGCACGACAGTAGAGAAGTTGAATTGTCTAGGTCGGTTCATTCACCTATTTCAGCTAGGGTCTTGGGGGAGGGGGGGGGGGCAGGGTCTCACATTTTGGAATGGGATTGTAATATCCGTGTTGGGACTCTTGGGGGGGGGGGGGGAGGGGGCATTAGATGGGATGGCTCTCGAGGTTCTGATTCGAGGGGGGCTGAGGCCAATTGTCTCATACTGCCGGGGGGGGGGGGGTTTGGGTGAGTCACAGGTCTAGAAGGCATACAGAGGCTCTGCAGCGCTTTAGAAAAATCTGAAGCCCATCTTGGGAGCACCAGTTACTCTACTGAATTTAGTGGAGGACATTTTTTTTTGTTTTTTGTTCAACCACTATGCCTACCCAGCGTGCGTTGAAGATCTTTTCTCTTAAAGTCAACCGCCTAAATTCGCAGATTAAGCGTAAGAAAGTGGAGCATCTCATCAGGCGAGAAAGGCCGGACATTGTTACGCTTTAAGAGACCTATATTAGAACGGCTGGCAGGGGAAGGATCAGGTTCTGGGGCTATGCCAGGGCGATACAGGTGACGCAATCGGTAAAGAAGCAGGAGTCCTAGTGGCACTCGGGGATGGGCTGGAGCAACGTATAGTTGGAAAAATGGCAGATGACCAAGGGAGGTTTTTAGCGGTTTCTCTTGAGGGCAATGAGTCCCATGTTACGGTGACAACGTTATATGCTCCTAATACTGCACAGGATGGCTTCCTGCAAGAGGCCTTGGGGAAGCTATAGAAGTTTGCTAAGTCCCCTATTGTTGTTACTAGCGATTTCAATATTGCATGGGACCCAGCGAAGGATCGATCTCTGGGAGGGGCGGGTCCACAGGGGAGACCATCACAGGCCCTGAAGGAGAAAATCACCAATCTGGCCCTAGTAGACGTTGGTCGGGAGGTACGGGGAGAAGCTGGGGGCACACCTTTTACTCTCGCGTCCATCGTCCCACTCAAGAGTAGACTATATCTGGTTATCAGTCATCCTTCTCGGGAGGGTGCTGGACATTTCGATGGGCTCTACAACGTTGTCGGATCATACTCCCCTGTACATATCTTTGAAGGCGGGGGCCGGCCCTCCGGGCTTGTGGAAATGCTGCAACCCCGTCTCCCTATTCAAAGACACAGTACTGGCCAGTGAGATTGAGGAGGAAATAGAACGCTTCTTTGTTGAGAACCCCGAGGGGGACACTTCGCCACAAGTCAGGTGGGACGCCTTTAAGGCCACCCTGCGGGGCTCTATTATAGGCATCAAGGCGAGGCGGGACAGGTAGCTGAGATTGGAGGAGACGCGCCTAGAGGAAGCACTAAGCACTAAGAGGGATAATTGCCAAAATGGGGCCAAATCAGACTCGGGCTACAAAAAGGGAGTATAGGGTAGTGCGTGGCCAACTAGACTGGATCCAGACTCTGGCAGCAGAGCGGAGCCTGCTGTACCTCCGGCAGAAATATTATATCAAAGCCAATAAGGCCGACCGGCTGCTCTTGAGAATGCTTCGAAAGGAGCAGGCAGAGAAGATAACAAAGATCAAGGTGGGGGCTGGGAGCACTACTAATACTGAAGATATCCTGAGGGAATTCTCCCGTTTCTATTCCGCCCTGTATTCGTCTGAAGCCCCGGCGCAGGGGGATCAACTAAAGTACTTAGATAAGGTACACTTACCCTCCATAATGCAGGAAGAGAGCGAAGCTTTGTAAAAGGACATCTCAGAGGACGAGGTAAGGTAGGCGCTAAGAGATCTGCCCACTCTCGTCCCCGGGTCCGGATGGCTACGTGGCGGAATATTATAAGCGCCATAGGGAAGTACTTACTCCCATACTAACCAACCTAATCAATCAAATGGGTAGCGACAGCGCAATTGCGCGATCGATGGAAGAGGCGAAAGTTGTCCTGGTTCACAAAAAAGGGCAAGGATTCAACTGAATGCGCTTCCTTTCGTCCCATGGCTTTAATCAATGTTGATTCCAAAATCAATGCCAAGATTTTAGCTAAGAGGCTAGCCCATCTAGTACCGAAGTTGGTCCACCCGGACCAATCAGGATTTGTTAGAGGCAGACCAACCAATGATAACGTTTGGAGGCTGGCTCACCTTGCTCACCTTGTCCTTATGGCAATAGACGCAGAGAAAGTGTTTGATCGGGTTGATTGGGCATTCCTCTTAGCAACTATGCTGAGGATGGGCTTTGGCCCTAAATTCGTGGACAGAATCAGAGCTAATTACAGAAGCCCAACCCTCAGACTGGTGGTGAATGGACAACTATCGGAGCAGATACATGTCGCAAGGGGTACTAAACGGGGATGCTCACTTTCCCCGATCTTGTATGCTCTTCATCTGAAACCATTCCTCAAAGAGGTTTGTTCTAACCACCTAATAATGGGAATCCCCTTTGCAGGGGAATCGCATAAAATCGCAGCCTTCACTGACGATGTGATACTCTTACCTGCCCGAGCAATGCCATACCGCCACTTGAAGCAGAACTGGCTCATTTTGGGAGCGTGGCGGGTCTGAAAGTCAATCCCTCCAAAACTGAAATACTTAATCTCACTGTTCAGATCCTAGCACTCGGCACCTTGAAGGTCATCTCTCCCTATAGATGGGTGGACCACGCCATCACTTGCCTGGGAATAAAATTGACTTCAAAATTGGAACAACTTTATTACACAAATTATCCGCTCTTACTGGAGATATTTAAGAATAAGTTAATAGACTGGGGGCCTCTAGCGGTTTCATGGGTAGGACGCATCAACACCCTAAAAATGACTGTTCTCCCAAAGCGCTTGTATAATTTTGCTGTTCTGCCAGTGCATGTACCCCCTTCCTTTTTCAGATCTCGGAACAAAATCACTAGCAGGTTTGTGTGGGCTAAGAAACCCCAAAAGATATCGCTTAAGGTGATGCGGGGGGGGGGGGGGGGGGTTTGGGGTCTACCTGATTTCAGGGTATACTATAGGGCAGCCCAGTTGAAGGTACTTCGTGATTGGCAGAAGGATGATTGGGGTAAATTATGGAGAGCTATGGATAGGGCGGTATTGGGGGAGGATCTCGAAGGGGTCCTGTGGAAGCCGAAACAGGATAGGCTAATTAGGATGTACTGTAGCGCGTTCCTGGCCCAGGTGGGTCGTAACTGGGACAACGGGGTGCGGCAGGCCAATCTAACGACGCACCTATCCCCTTACACACCTTTTTTTTTCCAATCCGCAGTTTACCCCGGGTCATAACTAGTCCGTGTTTCAAGCTTGGCACCAGGTCAAGCCCTTTGATCAGTGTAAAGCAGACGTCACTCTGGGGGAGGGGGAAGGTTCCGTTATTGCCAACTAAGGCATTGGCTCAGTCACCCCTCTGTAAAGCTAGCAGCGACCCGACAACTCGACCCCTTTGAAAAGTTTCTCAGTAGGGAATCTGGGTTACAAGCACCTGATCACAGCTTGGTATAGGCTTATGAAGGCCGGTGAGGATCCACTGACCCGAGCCTACATGAAGGCGTGGGAGTCCGCCACCGGAACCGTCATAGAGGATGAGTGGTGTTGGTTGTGGAGACAGATGCCCAAGCTGACAAGGTCTCTCCAAATAAGGGAGATGTGGCTGAAGCTCCTTACCGAGTGGCACTTGACCCCTTCTAAGCTTCATAGAATCTACCCCGGGGCCTCTCCCCTATGCTGGAGAGAATGTGGCGCAGTGGGCTCTTGGCAGCATACATGGTGGCAGTGCCCGTCAATCGAGAAGTACTGGGCTGGGATTCGAGAGGCGCTCAACCAGGTGTTGGGGCTGGAGCCTGGGAGTAACAAAGGCTTGACGATGCTGGGGTTGGGGGTTGCTAGCAGTAATTAAGAGCAAGGCGGGCCGGAAGCTCTCTGCAATAATGATGATCACTCATGTAATATGTTTGGTTGTTTAATATGAAAATGCCAATAAAAACTACAGTTAAAAAAAAGTACTTAGTTTATGAATTATTTGTTAACCTTTGTTTTATTCCCCTATCCAACCCGTTGCACCAAACTCAGTAATGCTCTAAATGTACCAGTGACAGACAAATGTCCAGTGTCCTAGCTATGTAAGTCACCTGAGGACCTAACGGTGTAGGAAGTGTCTGTATGCCATCCTCACTGGGTATCATCCAATTTAGAGTGTGTGCTTTGAAGTGTAGTATAATTGTTACATATCTTGCTCCCTTCTGAAGAAGGCGTATACAACTGACTGTTAAATTAATAATTGTTTAATCAAGAAAGTGTTTATTTGACTGACACTGTGAAAACTGTGTTACAGCCCTACTGCTCACATTGACCCCTCTTGAGATGAGCCTGGCTGCTCAGCCACACTACTAACCTGTGTAGTACAGACTTATACCAAAGGTTGGGTTGATGTAATCGTCCAAAGGATATTGCACACAATCTTGCCTAACAAGGAAATTCTGCAATTATTTGTAGTTTGAGTACATTATTTTTAACGAAGTGCCGGCGAAGAGGGTGTTGTAGTAATCTAGTCTAGATCCAACTAGCGCTCCAGACAATGAAGAGGCAATTCTCTGTGGATAGAAAAGGTTCAGCTGCGTTGAGTAGCTTGGTTTTGTAAGAGGAGATGGTGCTGACTTGTCGGGACAGAGAGAGTAGCGTCTAGGTAGACTTCTAGAGCTTTTACTGACTCGGATACTGGGATCTGTATATTGTCAATGGTAAAGATTTTGTATTGACTGAGTTTGTTCAAGGTTTCCTGGGGCCCTACTAGAAGGATCTCGGTTTTGTCTGCATGGAGGCAGAGCCAGTTAGTTGCCATCCAAGCTTGAATGGTGGCATGGACTGTATTGAGAGCTTTGGCATCGGTTTCATAGATTCCTGGGAGGGGGAGGAGAATTTGAGTGTCATCAGCATAGTTGGTGTAGGCTACACTGATGGAGTCCAGTATGTCAAAGAGGGGCCTGGTGAACATTTAAAGAGTAGGAGAGATGCAGGAGCCCTGTAGAACTCCGCAATGGATAGTAGCAGTGGTCGCGCTGCCTGATCTGAGGCTACTGCCCTGACTCTTCCTTCAAGGAAGGAAGTGATCCATACTATGGCAGTGGCTGAGAAATGAGCCTGTGTGGCGAGGTGATGACAAAGTGTTATGGTCTACTAGGTTTTGTAGGTTGGAAAGGACTTAAGTTCGGTGATATCCTTGAAGGAGAAGCTTGGGGAGTCCTCGACAGAGAGGTTAGCTGAGGCTACGCATGGGGCAGCATGTTGTGGTACGATTTGGGCCTTCTGGTTATTTCTGATTTTATTGTGCAGTAGGTCTAATTTGTCGAACATGGCCTTTTGGATATTTGAACACCATTGATTTGGATGTTTGCACACAGGATTGGTTTCTCTGGCACACACTGAAATGGTTGAGAGCCAGATTGGCTACCTCCATTCTCTCCCCCGGCCATCTTAAACCTCTTTATGGAACTGTTGGGCTCATTTCTAGATGACCTGAACAAGATGATACACCAATATGGAGTTGATATGCAGTTGTAAAAAGGGCCTACTATAAGCTTAACTCCACCAAGACAGAATTGGTATCCATGGGCCGTGCCTGAAAGCGGAAGTTCACTCAAATGTGACTTTTCGAAATGCGCTTGGACAGTTTCAACACTCTCCTCACCCACTGCACTAAATTCCTAGACTTAATCATCATACGGCTTTTATTCGACAATTAGTCATTTTTCACAAAGCACAAGTCTCGACAATTTACAATAATTATAAAACACATCACATTAATAAAAATGTGTATAAAACATTATGAAATACAATTGGGCCAAATCATCGCAATATCACACCACTAATCAATTTAAGTCCATGCAATTTATAATCCACCTGGGCAAGTATCAGTAATTGGATAGTCAGGAAAGTGCACTTGTGAGTTTGACAGCAACATCATTGCACGCAGAGTGCCTTTTCTTGAACCATGGAGGTGTCAAAATAGCAATAAGGCGCATATGTGGATTAGCAGCATCAATAAAGGAGGGTTACATTCCAGATATGGAAACCATATTACAATGCAGGGTTATGAGTTCACCAGATTCAAACACAGCTTCAACTCCTAATTCCCTAGCTTTCAATGTTATCAAAAGTGTACAAAAAGCAGGAAAGTGCATTTGTAAGTTTGGTAATCGCATCATTGCAAGAAAAATACATTTCCCCTTGCCCACACAGATGTGCAAAAGGCAATTAAGTGCATTTATGAATTAACAGGAGTGGGGAAGGGTTGCATTTCTAGAAAAAAAAAACCACATTGCAGTATGGGGTGATAGGCTTACCAATTTAAAACGCAGCTCTAGATCAAATATACAGTATTCTCGCTCTTATACACGATGCCCGCTGAGTGTAATTTGCCACATAGTTAACTGTTTGCCATTACACTGCCTGAATAACAATAGGGCTTCACGTGTCTAACGTATACCATGTGCCTTGTAAATTGTCTTTAGGTACTTGTTCCTAGCCATGCGACATCCCCGGCAAAAAAACAAAGTTGTGTAAGGATTCCCTGGCTGAACCACAGACTGGGCACACGTCATTTCCAATTGGGTCCTATTTACTTGTACGATATGCTAGGTTCAGTTGGCCTAACCTGAATTTCATGTACAGGTTACATACATAAGGAGGATTAACCACACCCACCTAATTTTCAAATCCCAAGCACAGTAGGAATACCCCAGTGCCACCCTACTACATGCATTTATCAAATCCTCTTCAGCTACCTCCCGTGAGGCACACTTTACCTTTTCTGCAAAACCTTTTGTAATGCCCAGGGGTTTGTGCCAATATCCGTCTAGATTTAGTTTTGTCAGGTATTTTTTTACGTGGACGAAGCATGGTAACGATGTACCACCCTAAAATCCCAGCATGTATATGATTGCCTTGAGATGCCTTTTAAGCTAAGGGTTGGTCCAAACTCTGAACCGGCCTAAGAGCATCACCCTTAATCGGCTTAAAGCCCAGTTTTAAATAAATGGGGGCTACCAGGACACGCAGACTGGATACCGAGCAACTGCTTAAGGAAACATCTTTTTGCCAGACCCAATTTGCTGCTTGCTACATGTCCCCATATCTCTGCACCATACAACGCTGTGGTAGTCTGAGCAAAAAACATTGTAAGGGCAGGCAAAATGGCCCCCGACCATGAGGAAAAATCTCAAATTGCCCCACCATATTTTTCTAGGAGTGAGCTAGATTTAGCTAGTTGGGATGTCCAACTACCTTGGTCATTGAATCGTACCCCAAGGTAATCGAAACCTCAAACTTGTTCTAGGTCAATACCATTGATGTTTAATTTGATCTTAATAAACTTTTAAAACTTTGTCCCGTAGAGAAGGGATTTTGACTTCCCAGTGTTTACCTCAAGTTGGATCTTGGTGCATTTTTTGACAAAGGCACCAAGTGTGGTCTCCAGGCACTTTACTGATAGCAACACTGCATCATCCGTGAAAAGGTGCATTGGTATTACTTCTGCTCCAAGTTTTGGCTGGTCTAGGCATTTTGAGCTTATGTGGCGCGTGACTTCATCAATATAAATTAAAAACAGTGGCAAGGCCGCATCCCTGCCTCACACCTCTGGTCACCATAATCTGCAGGAGGCTTGCAGGTAACCCCCCCCCCCCCCCCGAATGTAGAACACAGTAGTTCCCGCGATACACCGTCAAAAGTGGTCCTGAGATCCACGAACACTGAATATAGTTTCATGTTTCTCAGGACCGTATATTTCTGTATGATAGTAGGCAGAGCACCTGGACCGAGGTACTTATTTTTGGATGAACCCCTACTTGGATATGATCAAGTATTTCCTCCTGCACAACCCATGACTGAAGATGCTCCTATATGATTCTGGCAAATACTTTCCACACCCCATCCAGCAATGATATTGGCCTAAATATCCTGGCTCCTCCCTGCATCCTTTTTTATAGATTGGGATGATGTTAGCATTCTGACAGGATGGGGTCACTTCATTAAGCCTGAAAATTACATTAAACTATTGCCCCAGTACCGGTGCCCATACTCTGTTCATCCTTGATTAGGTCTGTGGGGTGAAGGTCCGGTCCAGGCGCTTTGCCCCACCTCTGAGATGTACTAGAATTAGTAACTTCTGATAACTCGAGCTGAATGGGGTCTGTTTTCCCCTTCTATCTTGGTTCCCACTTCCTGCCTTCCATGGTATAATTCCATGGGACTCGGGTGGGACTGCTGATCCATAGATTCTGGAAGTGTTCCCTCCATATACTCTGGGTGATATTATCAACCAGGTCATTACCACCACCTTCTTTATTGCCACTGACCATTTCCCAAAATGATCTGGTATCCTCAGATTTGGAGGCTTCTTGTAAACTTTCCCATTCTTGCTGTATACGTGACTGTCTTTTTTGGACTTAATTAACCGTCTATACTGTGCGCTTAGATGCCTCAGCTCAGCCTTGTCAATGCCCAAGCCGCTCTTAGGCAGACTAGGATCTGAAGCTTTGTGGTCTTAAAATACTCATCGTACCAGCAGACACTTTTGATGGCAATTTCTTTTTACACTCTTACGAGTCTTTGTAACAACGTGTTGTATGCCCAAAATTACACTTCGGCATCAGAAGGTTCCTTAGACAATAGCCACTCCAAATTAGGCAGGATTGACACATAAATACCCGGTCTCAAAGATGTCTGGTCAAGGTCGGACCACTTAATCCATTGCATAGATTGTCCTTGGATTTAGACTATATTGCTGGAATTACTCTGGTAGGTCTTCTCTCGCTGCCCATATGTATTAACGTTAGGGGCAATGGCCTCTGTTCGCCTCCCTGCGTATCTAAAACCTCAAAGGCTTTTGCATGTGTCCACACCCTCGCAGACGAGACATAATCACCTCAAACAATGGTTCAATTTGCAGGTTCAGATCACCAACCAGTATAATCCGGGGGTCCATGCCCTCTTTTACTTACCTGTTTTCTGTGAGTCTCCTTGCAAGTTTTGTTACATTAGTCTGATGGTGGTTTTATAACTGTTATATTTAAACACAGAGAAAAGGGTGAGTGTCCCAGGCGCAGCAATGGAGTGGGACATCAAACTAAACCTAACATATGTGGTCCAAGCTGCTGTAGAGTTCGTTTTAATTATTTTGTAAAACAATTCTTTATGATTTAGATGTAGAGCATATCATTATCGATATCACTGCTGAAATTCTGGCTACATTGAGTTCTGAAAGCAGTCAAGAAGCTCTTATTGTGGAAATCGACATTTTATTGTCGTGAATCTTGTGATGCAAAACACAATGCCCAAGCAAAAGTAATAACACAAGTAAGAGAAGAGAGAACTAAACGGAAATCATAGTTCAATCTAGTGTGTGAAGCAATAGAGAAATTAAATATTAGGTCAATAAATCATACATAATTACAAGGAAAAGTACAAAAACATGAGCACCTAGCTACGGTGCACTTAAACAACATATATTGTTAGAGCACCTTACGTGTAATTGCCACTCAGTTATTGATTCCATGAGATTACTAGACAAAATGGAAATCTGGAACACGTTTTGGCAATAGAGCCACCTGCTTGGCATAAAAAGTCGAACAATTGCCTTTCTCAGAGCGAAAAAGACACAACTGGACCCTATATGGGAGCGATTGCAAACAAGTCAAATTTAGAAAAATATAAAAGGATGAAAAAGAACAAGAATTTGACTTCTGGATTGATAGTTTCAAGATTGCTTTCAGACTATATGTAACCATAATGGCAACTGCCAAACATTTAGACTGAGGTGATGCTTATCCAAAAAATCTAAGGGCAGAGCACGAAGAGAAATAAGCCGGAGTGATCCTCAGTAGTGCAGCTTCAACCTGGCGGGGACGTGCACAGAAAAACACACACACTCCGTGGACAGGAGAAAATTGGGCCCAGTATTATGCGCTGAGTATACAAAAACATAGGCCATCGCAGAACTAGTGGTAAAATGGGTTGTGATGCTAGAATTGTTATTTGCAGTTGGTGGTGCAATAAGGTTGGACTATGGAAAAATAAAAGAAGAAATCAATGAATGTGAAGCACGAGAAAACTGGTCCACAGTACCTTGTTGCTTTGTTCGCAGGTTAGCGGATAGAATTGAAGAGGATAGATGTTCAATCATGCAACGAAAGGGGATGACGTCATGGTAGTAGTTTCGTGGGTAATATTCCCCTGTAAGAAATGGTGTCAGAATTATGCCAGTAACTCAATGTATTTAATGAGTTCACATACTCAAACATGGAACAAAGCATAGAAAAAATTGAAAAAAGAAGGAAAAAAATGCGGAAGGTCAGTAAAACAGGATCAAAGGTAACTCTATTATATACATTGAACATGAAGATCGATTGAACACCCTGTGCGTCACACACCAAATACTGGACAGCTGGGGAACCTGATTCAATATTTAACATTTGCCATTAAAGAGTAGAGTTGATCCATATTGCCAGGCCACCAGAAGGTCGTCCCTTTGTCCCCTTAGTTGCCAGGACTTGGAACACCTTGTACTCCCAAATTTCCTTGTTTCATAGAAGGACACTACATTGTATCCCTGAATGAAGCTGCACCAGTTGGGACCTGCCAAATGTTTCCTTAGGCCAGCTATGTTCCATGAAATTAATCTAATTTCTCTCCCGTTTGGTCGCTGCTCCACTACAGGGGTAGGGAATTGTTAATTCACTCCATCCAAGCTAATACCTGCCTGGCTGGTGCTTGCCTCATGCTTGGTAAATATGAGCCTCCTATTTGCAATTCCACGTGGTGCATATTTTGCATTCGGCATGCCCATTGTTTGGTTGTTATTTGGCCTAATAGTTATTCTTTAGCCTTGGGAGTAGGGGGTCTACATCCGAAGCTCAATAGAGAACAGACCTTCCATCAGGTAGTCACTTTTCAAAAAAGCTACAACCATATCATCACTGGTATTGGGCATGCACTATATCACAGTTTATTAGATCACTCCTAATGATGGATTTGCACCGTCTTATATACCTAAAATGAAAAGATGCACTTGTTAGTCAGACACTCCTGTGTTTCTTAATATCCATTTCTTACTTCTGCTACATTGTGTGGTCTCACAGAGGGGTTATTCTGCCCTACCCCATTTTTATCATTTGGTTGATTTCGGTTACCCATATGGGGAGCTCTCTCCCAACCTCTGCTGCTCCTATGCCCCAAGGGGATTAAATTGGGTAAGCTGATCCAACACAAAATGGTTTTTGATGAGTGCAAATTCTGTATATGCCAATTTCTACAAAAGAAATTGGAAGAGGATCTTTGCTCACTCTTCCCTCTATTCACGTGATTGGGCATGCTTAATCTGTGGGCAAGAACCTAGCTTATCCGTAATAATGTTTACTGGTGGTGGAGCAACTATTACTTCAGACAATATGCTGCTATTTGTTCTATTACCTTGGGTGCTACAAATCTGTGTTTGGAAGCACCCTCGTCAACCTCTCCTTCATACTTCATAGATGCAAATTAGTTTCCGAAATGGTGAAAATTAACCCTAATTACTTTTTCCATCACATAGTTGTCAGGGACTGGAGATCGCCCCAAAGTGTCTCCAAGGTGTCCCCTCCTTATCCCCATCTGGGGGTTACTCGATTCACATGCTGCGTCAATTTGATTACCTTCACTGTCCTGTTCTGCCCTCCCCTCATCTCCCCCCCCCCATCCTCCTCATATGTTGGGGTTTGGCCTTGGGCTGTAATTTTAGTTTCCCCGGAAATCCCCGCAAGTGCACCTATCCCCTTTTGAACATTAACGCCACCGAGTGACTCGTCCCTCAAAATCTGGTACCTGTTGGCACCAGAATTTCTATGGGTCCCTCACACTCAACTGGGGCCAGTGAGGGGGGGTGGTTCTCCCCATATCTCCTTCTGCATTCTTTGGCTAATTTTGAGATCAGGTGTTGTAATAGGGCTATCCAATTTTAAGAGGTCCCCTGCTTTTGGGTGCAATTCAATAATCAGAACCCCATTGCCTCTGTTGGGCATTATTGCGTCCCCCCTCTTCTCCTTCAAACTTCTCGATCTCATCGGTGTCCACAGTGTCTTTTTGCTACTTATGCCGTCTGCTTATGTTCGGTAATAATGTTGGTTCTCCAGCATGGGGTCTGTCATGGATTCACATGCTCATGAATATTCCCAGTCGTCGGGCTGGGAATCGTCAGTAAAAAGAAAAAAGTTTAAAATTTTATAAATACAAATACTTAACAGTATTTCTCCTTTAAACCAATAACTGTCGTCTGGGTCATATTGCCCCCATCCAATGACAGACCTCTTCATAAGCCCCTCTGGCAGTCATCTTCAGATTTTTACCACACGCTTCAGTGCTGGGAGTCCTTGCGTTTTTTCGTGTTTTCGATGGAAAAAGGTTCTATTTTTGTTATGAAAGAGCCTGTGTGCTCTCTTCTCCATCTGCCGACAGCTGGGATCTGTTGGTGAATTTCAGTGCCCCTCAAGGGCTAAGGTTCCAGAAGGCTATCAGGCCTGCTTCGCGCCCTTCGACGACGACGACGACGACGACGATGATGATGATGATGACGACGACGACGAGATCCCTCTTAAAGTCCCTGCACCAAGTGCGTGCTGTGGAATGTGTTTGTTGAAGACAAGCACCTACAATGCCTCTACTGCCTGAATCCGGACCACAAGGAAGGAGTGTGAGATATGCCTCAGTTTCTCCAAGAAGACGACAGATGGACACAGTCGACTGGTGGTGTGGCTAAATGCCAAGGTCTCTTCCCCGTGCTCTGAGCAGGCTAATGCCTCACCCAGGACCGGCTGGTCTGAGGAGTGGTCTTCTAATCCTTTGAGGGCGCCGCATCCGTGGGGGTCCAAGACAACACCAAGAACCGCAAGTCTGTGTCCACCGGGGTCGCCGTGGAAGCAGGTCCCATGGAAGACAGGGCGCGATCGACATCACCCTCCGCCTCTGTTGCCAGTCGGCAATCGAGCGCCTCCTCGAAAAGGAAATCATCCAACCCGGCTAAACTGCTGTAGAAGCCAGAGAAGCCGTGGACTGAAGGCTGAACTTCCCAAGAAGGCCCAATCAGCACAGGATAAGTCTTTTTTGACAATAAGAGTTGGTGGCGGCTGCTCTCACTAAGGCTGAGGGGGCTGACCCTGCAAAGGTAGCCCCCGCAGCGCAGAAGGTATCCCTGCCCCTGAGGTGCGAAACTGTTGCAGTGACTTTGGCAAAATCTGCTGGCACGCTGGCAGAAAGGGGGCACAGTCTCAGAACCCGGTTCCAGCCCCTCACGGTGGAAACAGGGTAGGGGGCATGCAAGGAGGCCTCGGATCAGTCCCAAGCCGTGGCTGAAACCATGGAAGTTTCATCCACAGACGACAAGGACTCTTGAGTCCTTACACACGGTCCATGGGCTACCATTTTCAATATAAGGTCCTACCTTTTGGCCTCAATTCAGGCCCCCAGGGTCTTTACCAGGCTCATGATTATGGTTGCTGCCCTCCTCAGAACGCAGGGCCTCCACATCTACCCATACCTCGACGACTGGCTCGTCAGGGCTACATCTCTGGAAGTGGTTCACTACTCTTGCCATGCCCTTATGAACACACTGCACGATTTGGGCTTCTCGCTCATTTTCAAGAAGTCGCAGCTGCAACCCACGCAGACTTTGACATTCTTGGGTCTCATCTGGGACACACACTCTGAGAAGGTATTTCCGTCGGAGGACAAGATCTCAGCCATCAAGAAGGCCATTACCCACTTCCTCAGCAGAGAGGGGACTTCAGCATGGTGAGACTGGCATCTCCTGGGTCTCTTGGCGGCAGTCCTATTAGCTGTTCCACACACGAGATTGAGGATGAGGAGGATTCAGCTGCACTTCGTGGCGTCATGGAACCAGGAGCAGGGCTCCCAATGTAAGATGATCAGCGTTCCTCCATCTCTCCACCCGGACCTAGAATTGGTGGTCCAAGGACTGCAACCTGCGGACTGGCAAGACCATTCGGCCGCCCACCCCGCAGGCCACCATCACCAGACTCCTTGCTCTAAGGCTGGGTAGCCACTCTGGACGATCTCTTGGTCCACGGCACCTGGACTCGACAGGAGCAGGAATACCACATCATTTGGTTAGAGCTGAACGCCATCTGGCTAGGGCTCAGAGCATTCCTACCACTTCTCAGGGGCAAGGTTGTCCTCATCCAGACAGACAACTCGACAAGCATGTAATACGTCAACAAGCAGGGAGGCGCCAGATCCCCTCCTCTGTGCAGACTGGTAATCGGCGAGTGGGCCCTGGAAAACAGCATCTACCTCATGGCAGTCCATCTCCCGGCGGAATCCAACCTGGAGGCGGACAGGCTCAGCAGGTTGGGAGCGGACAATTACGAGTGGCAGCTAAACGATCTCATTATTCAGGAGATCTTCAACAGGTGGGGTCATCCCCAGGTGGATATCTTTGCCACCTGGCACAACAAGAAGTGCCCTTAGTTTGCCTCCTGGCAGGGACAGGGTCCCGGCTCCCTGGGTGACACATTTCGGCTTCAGTGGAATGTCATGACGGCTTACGCTTTCCCGCCCACTCCGATCAGAGTGATTTGCAAGATCAAGGAGTCTCGCCAACTCAACATCATTCTAATAGCTCCATGATGGTTGGCCAGGCCATGGTTTTCGGAGCTGCTCAGCCTCCGATTCACCTCCCTACAGGCTCAACACATCTTCTGGCACAGCAGGGGGCCAGGGTCATCCACCCAGCACCTCAGAAACTAGCCCTCACAGCGTGGTGCCTGAGCAGGTAACACTGCAGCACCTCAGCCTCTCCTAGGCTAATCTGGAAATCATACAGGGCACAAGGAGCAAGGCTACCAGTAAATGGACCTGGTTCTTCCACTGGGCAGACTCCAAGCAAATCGAATCCCTGGTGTGTACTTTGGACGACGTGCTCTGCTTCTCGACGCACCTCGCCCACTTGCGGGTCCAGGTGGACACCTGCCGTACATACCTCGCAGCCATAGGGGCTTACAGAAACTCTGAGGAGGGGGGGGATCTTCTCATCCTCCAATATTATCGTCAAAAAAAAACATTTTTACGGGGCTCGCAAGGCTCTACCCGCCCATCAGGAGACTGCACCCCATGTGGGACTTTAACCTAGTCTTGGGCGTCCTGGCTCATAAACCGTTTGAGCCAATGGCGTCTGCGGACATCAGGCTGGTCACCATCAAGACGGCCTTACTAATTGGTCTCGCCTCGGCTCGTAAAGTCAGCAAAATCCAGGCGCTGGTCGCATCAGAACCATCTACTACCTTTCACAGGGACAAAGTTGTCCTATGGACACACCCAGCATTTCTGCCGTAGGTGTCGTCTGCTTTCCACTTGAACAAGGAAATAGTTCTTCCTACAACGAAGCACAGAGTGCTGCACTGCCTGAATGTTAGGCATGCTCTGAAGTTCTTCTTGGACAGGACCAAGGACTTCCGCAAATTGGATGCCCTGTTTGTCACCTTCGGAGGCTCAAGACCAGGCTATCGGACCTCCAGGCCCTCCTTATCCCGCTGGATGGTCTTGGCCATCAAAGAAGAATACGAGGGCCAGCACAAGCCGCTTCCGGCCGACATGCATGCCAACGCAGTCAGGGCCAAGGCAACAACCATCACATTCCAGCAACATGTCCCTTGGCAAGTCATAAGCAAAGCGACCACTTGGGCCACTCCCTCGGCTTTCTGCAAGCATTACTGTTTGGATGTCGGCTCTAGATCTGATGCGGTTCTCAGGAACCTATTTGCTTAAGGAGGGTCTCCTCTCCACCCTGGGGCTACATTCAATTGTAATCATCCATGCAGTATGGAGGAAAGGGGACGTAAGTGTAATTATAAGTTACTCACCGTAGTGACTAACATACTCTTAGTCCTTTGTCCCCTTTCCTCCATACATCCTACCACCCTCCCCCCTAATAATACGGTGTCATTAGGCAGTGTTAAATCTATTGTCGACGCGACAATCGGGACTGAGGTGTGGCGCCGGAGGGTGGAGTCAGGGCAGCACATGCTCCCTGGGCCGCAGCCCCGCGTGCCTCCAGATTTAAAGGGGAAGGTTTTTTCTGGTGAAAAAGGTTCCGTCTCCCGTCCCTTGGAAGGGACGCCCGTGCAGTATGGAGGAAAGGGGACTAAGAGTAAGCTGGTCACTACGGTGAGTAACTTCTACTTTATAAGATTAGAAACATGGGCACATGAGGTTGAGAAATTATTTGCATTACAAGCTAAACAAAGGCACGAAAATGAGGAATTACCATCTCTTAGTAATTAGTATCTCACAATTGGAGATATTGAGAACACCCATTTACCAAATTGGGAGAAGGAACAGACAATACCATATTGTATTCTCTTCAGGAATTAAATATTAGATCACCAAATTTTGAAATGATTGAATTGAAACCAAAGTCCAGATTCATATCTCCTGTACCAATTGACAATGTAATGAATACATTTCATAAAGTGGTCACTCTTGACATTCATAAATGGATACAGTCCTAATCGGGCCAAGAGCCAAACATGGAGCTGTCTTAATAGAGGAATTTAAGCTATTAGAACATTTAAGAATGGTCTGACAATTGTTATCATAGAGGCCGACAAGGGCGGAAATATTGTTAATATAGATGGTACAGACTATATTGCAATGGCCGATAATCACTTGCTAACTCCTGGATGTTATCAAGTCTTAAGGAGTAATCCTAGACAAGAAGTGGTGGAAAAATTGCAAATTCTGGTAGACAAATGGTATGGATATGGTTCATTGACAGACCGAGAAAATATATAACGGTGAGAGAACCGCTATTACCCACACTATATTTTCTTTCAAAGATTCATGAGCCTTTTCAGCGCATTACAGAGGGAAGGCCCATAATGAGTGGGATAGGATGGGCAACTGAAGGGATTTCAGAGTATCTCGGCATCATATGCCTGTATGTTTCTAATTTTAAACCATATCTGCTGGACACGACCCAAACATTTATATCATTGAAGGAGGTTAAGTGGGTATCTGGCTACCGACTAGCCATGAGGGATGTGAAAGCTTTATACACGTCAATAAGTCATGGCTTGGCTATTGAGACAATGGAATATACATTGTGAAATGCATCTGCTTCTCATTATCTATATTTGACAATGCTTAAGGAAATGTTACAGGCAACACTATAACACAATACATTTATCTTCAATGATCAATTCTATCAACAGACAAAAGGGGTGGCCATGGGAGCTAAATATGCGCTAGCCTTGGCCAACCTCTTTATGGGGCAATTTGAGGACAATACAGATATTGGTTTTCAAGAACATGTAATTTTGTGGAAAGGTGCATTGACAATGCGCTAGTCATCTGGAAAGGAGATTCTGACAGAATTCCGGAATTTGTGAATAGTCTTAATGCTAATAGTCATGGTCTTAGT
The DNA here is from genome assembly GCF_040938575.1 of Ambystoma mexicanum. Taxonomy (NCBI): domain Eukaryota; kingdom Metazoa; phylum Chordata; class Amphibia; order Caudata; family Ambystomatidae; genus Ambystoma; species Ambystoma mexicanum. The sequence continues at coordinate 1,104,282,009 of NC_090941.1, forward strand.
TTCATACATGAAAGCAGTGTTGAGCGTATCAACTTTCTTGACTTGACAATTTATGTGGACAATGGGTGTCTGAGAACTTGCACTTACTGTAAAGAGACAGAAGTTAATCCGACATTCCATGCCATTATTTGTCACAGCAGATTGGTTATCAACAACATACCGACTGGAGAATTTATTAGGGCCAGACACAATTGTGAGGATTATGGCATGTTTCGAAAGGAGTGCAATCTACTCCAGAATAGAATTTTGACAAGACGATATCCCGAGATGATTATTATGCAAGCAGAGCACAGATTACTGTCTACAAGTAGAGAATCGATCCTAGCACCTAAGCTATCTGAATGCCAACATCATCAGGGAACTATTACATTTGTGACTAAATATAGCCAGAACAAGGATGGGATTTTGAGGATCCTGAATAAACATTGGCACATCCTACAACTGGACAAAGACATAGCGAAATACTTGGATGAGGGTCCTAGGATCACCTATACCAGAGCCCAAACTCTCAAACAAATTCAGTCCATCATTTGAGTGGAATGTATAAAGAGATGCACAAGAGCTGGCACAGCCAATGATACATGGATTTTCAAGATGTGCTACCTGTACAATGTGCTGATATGCACATGGGACCACAGAGACATTTAGGAGTCAGAAAGGTGGCACGATTAAGATTGAAGGCATGATCAACTGTAGATCTAAATATATGGTTTATGGCATTATGTGTAAATGTGACAAAACATATATTGGCAGTACCATTATGGTGCTACAGACTTGGATTCGTGAACATTTTGCCACCATTGGAAGTCAAAATATGAAATATCTGATTGCCACTCATTGGCAAACTATGCATCAACCTGATGACAAAGTACCTGAGGTTTATTGGACTGAGTAATATCACACTTGGGAAGAGAGGATGTGATTGTGAACTTGAATTGAGACAAACTTGAAACAAGGCTGATTTCTCTTATGAGGACAACGGAAATGGGCCTAAAAGAGACCATGAGATGGGTTGTTTTCTATGAAGTGAAAGAATGAATTGTAAAATAAGACTGATTGGCTAATTTTATTTTATGGATTCAGTACAAGAATTGTCATCAATGTTGCAATGATTAAATGTGGGATATGGGTATTGTGTGCCAGGACTATTGTCATCGAGTTGCTATACATTTCTACATGATTAGGTACCTGGCATGATTAGGTACCCTCAATGAGTGGGAATACCAATCGATAACAATTATATAAATTTCCTTGGAATGTAGAAATACTAACCAAGAACAATGGTACATTTTCAAAAAATGATATGCTGCATGGAGATTAGTTGAGTGAAAACTACCATGGCCATGTATAGCGGGAGTAGCGATGTGTTACATGATGGTGCCACCTTTAAGTTGTTGCGTGTCTATGCGAGTATGGCGTTCGTTACTAATCCCAATCAAAAATGATCAGAACAGAGCGTGTGACATTGCACGTACGGCATGTGACATCAATCATGTTAACAATTACAAATAGGATCTTTAAAATGGAGGCTGGTTGAAACTCACCACATGCGGATCACTGTGGCAGTCTTCCTTCTCCAATCAAGAAGGTTCCAACTGTCAAGTACTATTCTTTTTTTTATATTTGTGTTTGGTTCAAAAAAGCATTTCATTAGAACCTTTACAATTCTTAATCAAAACAATTAAACATTCACAGAAGTGGAGAAAATGAACCAAAATAAAAAAAAATAGCCTTTTACACATAATAACTTCAATAAAATAAATCCATTCTCCCCACTTCTTAATATTGCTGTGGACAGTTATTCCCATTTCCTCTGTCCAGTATTGTGTCTTTAAAACTATGTAGGTGTGGGCTCACCTTTCCCCCTTGCCCGCCTCATGTCGGGGTGTGCTCTTGTACTCTATTTTCCCGTGTGATAATTCACCAATGCAACCCCACACCATCTTGTCAAGCTAGTGTACGCTTCCCTTCAGATATAGTTTAGCAAGTTCAGTTTTTCCAGTATTTCTACCGCCGTTGCAGTTAGCTGTACCTCTTGGCCTGCACTCATTCTTTCCCAAAGATGTTCAGATACAAGACGCTCATCCCTTTGGGTGAATCTTCTTAGCTTGGCTAGCCTCAAAGCCCAAGTACCTTCGCACAGCAGTAGAATATGACGGTGTGACTGAGATCTTGGGTTAGTGCAGATTTTACATAATTTAATTGCGTGCTCCTCCTGTTTTCTTATAGCCAAGACTTCACCGGTGGAGAGAAGATTCAATCTCACCCGCAAGAAGTTAGATCTTATTCTAGGGTCAGGGTACTTTACTAAATAGCGCGGAAGATGCCCTATTTTTTTTTCTGCTGTCAAAAACGCATTACGTGGCTCGGAGCTGCTCACCGTAGATATGGTTTTGATCCAGTCCATACGTTCTAGATCGCGTTTTACCTTGAGAAGGTTAATGATCAGGGTCTCAAGATCAACAGCTGTTCTATCCAGATTTTTTTTACCCTCAATTCCAGCCCTCTCAAGATACTTGACTAGGTGAGCTCTAATATCTTCATACAACGATCCGAACTTGGGGGTTATTATCTCTCTGTAGAGTGAAACTAATTTCCGCTCGGCACTTTAGTGAGATGGCCCAATTCGAACTGCAGGTTCCAGCCTGGCGTACTCGGGTACTATTCTTCCGTTGTCTGGCCAATCATAGGACATCAATCTTATTCTATTGGACTGTCTGTTAAGAGTAATTATAAGAACGAAGAACTGTTATGTAAGAATTAGCAGTCGCGCTAATGGAGTTTGTCATTGCAATATGAATATTCAATTAGATGGTTTAGAGCCATCAAAGGTTGATTGAATTTTTGGCAGAAGGAATATATTGATTTTGTATTAGTTCAGACTGATTGCACAAGGGGAATGGGACTGATTGTTATTATCCCTATTTAATGATATGGCTAACAGTGGAATTGGATTCAGAGAATTAGTCGTGGACAAGCAATACCCATTGGAGGGTTATAACCGTGAACATCAGATTTAAGGTATGTGTTAGCTAGAGATACTAGAGCTGCACGTGTTTGTTAAACGGGATCACCGAAGGGTGCAACGTAATCTAGTTTTTAACTGATCCAAGGAACAATACGGCTTGATTGAATTTGAATAGAAGCATGGAGTAGAACATTAACTATTGCATCACTAGTAACATCTTAAAGGGGCAGTTTTGCTTAATGTTTCTGGTTATGAACTTTAATGGCACCGGACACATGTCACAAAGGGGTGATTCAATAAATAAGATCACTTTCACACTACTATTATTCTAAGTGTATCTTCAACGACATTGGAGGTGTTGGCACTGTTTGTGTCTTAAAATGAATCATATACACTATTAAATAAGGTTTGGGAATACCTTAGTATACCTTGACTGCGAGAGCCAAGAATCAGCACGAAATAAGTGGTGAGCTTAGAGTGGAGTCTTAACTCCAAACATTTGCAATCAATCAAAATACCAGTCTAAACTATTTAAAATATAAGTACATTAAAATACACATTCTATATAAAACTTCAAGAGTCCAAAGCCAACCCAGGCTCACAATATAAGGAGCCAGTTTATTCAATTCACAGAGGTTCTTCCGAAACCAAGTAAAAGTCAGCCGCCTAATAGCCTGGGAGTAGCAGTGCACACACATACCAGGAAAGTCCAGGTAGTGAAGGCATGCCCGACAGCTTGAGGAACGTGCTTTGTCTCCCTCCTCCCCTCACCACTCAGTTTGTGTGCTTTCCCAGTTCCTTTGCTTTATGCTTGCTTCCTTTCTCTTGGATGAATGGAGATATAATGGTTTATACTGCACAGCCCCAGTTATGTAATAGCCATAAACATGGTCAATAATCCACACGGCACGTGTCTCCCCATGGACTACTGCGGACCACCACTTCTCTGTCCACTTCTGCTGAGACTTCAATGTTGATTGCTTTTGATCTATGCAGCAGATTGCAACAAATGCTCCAACTGCTTGTTCTCGGCTCTCTACGTCGCAAGATCAAGCCCTTCCTTCTGCAACGATTTATTGGACGGCCACTCAACTTGGGGAGTTTCTTCCCTCCCTATTCCAGGTGTCGCTCAACAAGCCGCTGAACGGATTCTTATTTGGGTCAATTCCCGACCTGTATAATACCACTCGGCTTCCTCCCCCTGTGGCACCAATAAGACAGAACAAGGCCTGTGCATATAAAAATATATATTTTATTTAAATTACAGAATTAATAATAGCTACACGACAATAACACAAGCCACCAACTCCGTGGCACAACACAACTTCAGCACATAGGTAATTTATTTGTTATTTACTTAAGTTATTGATAAGCTTGCCTCGGCCCAATTTCAAGAACATTTGGAAAAAGCACAGGGTCTGCATTGGAGACAATCCGGGTTCAGAGCCCATCGTGGCACTGAAAGTGCTCTCCTGGACCTACAGACAGAGATGCTGTTAGGGGGAATTCTCATAAATGTGCTACTTCTCTTCACCTTCGAGGCCCCCAGCAACTTTGCTGGATTTTGAGAACTTGATTATTTTTACCTAGAGAGTGTGAGCCTTTTATTCCACTGTCTCATGTATTTTGATGTGTTTTTTACTCGTGTTCTTTGATTATGGAGTTTTAGACCACTCCATAGGCATCATCTTTTTATGTGTGTTAAACAGCACCCTCGGTGCAGTACACAGGGAAGCCTTTCTAGGCTATCCCAAGGTTTAAATAACTTCTCTGGGATAGACTTTTTCCCAGAGAATGTAAAGTTAAATTGACTTTACTAGTCTATTTAAATTCCTAGACCCAGCCCGCACTATCTTACAATAGAGTGCTGGGGGGGGGGTTACCTAGTATCCCCTGTGTCTAGAAACACATGTAGCAGTCAAATGCTACCCTTTCCTATCAAAATGGCTGGTGGCAGTGGTTTTACAATGAACTACCATGATTTTCCCGACTGCGAACACCGGTAGCGTTAAATCGTGGGAGCCATGTTTTTCAAGATGGCGCCTAAGCCCTCCTTGTTCAAACAAGTCCCAGTCTTCTTTTTTCACTATTTCTTTTTGGAAAGGTCCTTCTAGAGTTTCTCTGCGCGCACAACTAGGTTTGGTCCCTTTGTTTCTATGCCTTTGGCGGGCTTCAGGACTGAAGACCGCCTTTGGCGCCCGAGTGTCTGGTGTGGGCAGGACGTGAGAGAGGTGCCCGAAACACCCTGCTCTTAGTCTCCTAGGAGACCCAAATGCACTCTGCCGTGATTGGCTGGCTGGCTGGCCAGCAAGGACAGCCACCCTGCTGGGTGAGTGGCAGCTAGGCTGGAAAGAATGGGAGAAAACTGTTTAAAAGGCGAGTCTCTTGGCTTGGAAGGCAGAGTCGACCACTGGAACGAAAGAAAAGAAGGCGAGCTGGAAGAGGATGGCTGCTGCAACTCCTGGACCGTTGGTTTGCCTGGTGGAGCCGTGCTGCAGGTCCCAATCACCAAGTTCATCTCGACCGAGAAGCCCTTCAAGGACTCCTTTGAGTTGGTAGGACCAATCCACTCGTAAGCCACCTGGATACCATTCTCGAAGCTGGTTGGGATTAACTAGGGGGAAGGACACCAGCTTGTGTGCGCTTGAAGAACAGCAACCGGAAATTAAGATTTGCCAATTTGCCAGCGTTGTGACCGGTCCCCGTGAAGTGCAGGAGTCCCCCGACGTACTCCCTTCTAGCCCGACCACTGAGGCTCAGGAACAGCGAGAGCTGCAGGAACTGCCAGGAACAGAAGCCTTCAGCTGCATCTTTTTCTTCAATATAAGGTACTGTGAAAACCCGACCGAGAGAACTTGCCTCTCGCTGTGAACTTTCGTGGAACTTTGGCAACTTGCAGCATAGTCAGCTTGTGACCCGACATATAAGCCTTTCTTCCGTGAACTACTTCCAAGAACCGTGGCAAAAACCTTTCTGTTTTAAATACCAGAACCGTTTTTACTTATACAAGACACTAGCCCATTGACTTTGGCCTACCTTTTGCATTGAATCTATCTCCTCTGGTGAACTCTAACTATTTGCACTGTTTTAGAGTAACTGTAATATTTGTTTTATTCACTTATGCTATTTTGCTCCTACTTCAAGGGAGCTCAACTGTTTAGTAATCAGTATTGTAGTATAATTTTCGTGATATTGGTTGCCTCATTTAGTGAGTGCTTTATAAATGATTGTGTAATAAATTAAGTGTTTTTACCAAGAAACCTTGAGTATAAGTGTCTATCTGAATACTTGTCATTGTAGAGCTGTGTGTAACACCCTTACAAGCTCACATTCCCTCTTGAGATAAGCCTGGCTGCTCAACTCGCTACCAAAAACTGTGTGGTACAGATTTATACCAAAGATTGGTTTTGCTTACACCTGTAGTCTTTTGTGTGTAGTGGTCCCAAAGGGTCCTGCATACAAACTCTGCCTAACAGATGCTCCTCTTGATGGATACGGGCAAACCAGGCAGGGCTGCTATTAGACCTTTCAGCAGCCTTCGACTAAGTGGACCACGAACAACTTGTGAAGAGGCTAAAATCAGTCAGAGGATGTACAGAGGAGGCAACCACTTGGTTTGCACCCTTTCTTGGTATAAGAACTTCTATAGTGTTCTGGGGTGACACTTGTTCTCCATATGAAATTCTGAGGTGTGCGGGCCCGCAGGGTACCTGTCTGTCGCCATCACTCTTTAATGTCTATTGTCAACCTCTATGTGCTCTACTTGAAAGACTTGGTGTCTACTTTTCGAACTATGCTGATGATACTCAGCTGGTCATAGACTTAAGTGGCATTTATGAAATTGACATGAGTGACACAAATTTATGGGGAAATCCAAAATTGGATGACACATAATGACATGTGTTTAAATGCTGCAACTACAGAGCTCCTGATCTTTGGATCATCTCAAGCTAGAGAAAAGCTTGAGACTTTGTATGCCGGCTTCTCCATTGATAATCATCATCATACTTGTTCCCCCAATATGAAAACCCAGGGGGGTATTTCTGAAGCTGCCCTTAGCTCAGAGGACCACATTCAACACACTGTGAATAAAACTCAGTACCATCTCAGTAACGTTTCATAAGTTAAAGAACCAAATTGCAAAACTCTTGTCAGAGCTATGATTATGCCCAGAACAGACTCGTTTAGCTCTCTTCATCTAGGCACAAATAAAGGTAGTCTGGGTTTTCTTCAAGTTCTGCAAAATGATGCAGTTTATATCTCGGAGCATAAGAGAAGTCTTCATTGGCTCCCTGTAAAGGCAGGGTCCTTTTTGAGGTCCTGACTACTGTACACAGGTGCTGTTATGGACAAGCGCCTAGATATTTGAAAAACCAAATGAAAATACGTATGATTGTGCCATATAGTAAGCGTGTCAGAGGAGCTGGGAGAACTTTCCCAGTGCAGCTATCCACGACATGGAACAAACTGCTGAAGGACATACACACAGACACATTTGTTAAACTTCAGAAAACTCCTGAAAACTATTCTTGTTAAATAAACTGTTCTGGCGCTATCACTCTGGCTTCATGTTTCTTCTTCTGTGCCCTGATTCCTGCCAACGCCCGTGGGATGCAAACTGACAAATACTTATTCAAATGGATTGTGTCCTCCCACGTACTCCATCTTTGACATTCAAGTCTGCTTGCTCCGGATTTTCTTTTTCATAGGGTCGAGCGTCGAGTCTTGGTCCTCGATGGCCTCTGTAGCATCCCTCGTGATGTTGACGCTGGTATGTGAAGCACGCCCAGTGTCCGTTACCTGTTCTCTTTTTTTCTGCATTGCTGCGTGCTTCGCCGCTACTCGCCTCAGTGAAATTTCCATACATTTGTCTACATATTCTTCGATAATGTCCTCTACACTGAAGATGGGCTTCAAGCAATGTTCAGACACTGGTGCGAAAATATCTATCACAGACCCTCACCGCATCCATCTGTGGTGCTTGGGGTCAAGCAACAAAGTCAACAACTGTGGCTCATGTCAATCCATGACTGTCAAGTCCTTGCCCTCTCCCAAATCCCCTGGCCATTACCCATCAAAAAGAAAATCGTCCTCAAAATCAAGAGATGCTTCTCCCGTTGGAAAGCGTCCAACACTGAAAACGTTCGAGGTCTATTTCACGACACTCATTGTCCACTTCTCATAAGAAAAGTAAAAAACTGTGTAGATCCTAGTCTTCGTGGTCTTCCTCTCCAGAAAAAAATCTTTTCCAGAAAAGAACTAGACTCTGGTGGAGTTAGAAAACCTCTGATTTGAAAATGCTTGAAGTTTTCCATAGGCAAGTTCCTCAGAGTGCTCCTCGGAAGGAGTGTGAGGGAAAAAAAGCCACCCTTCGGCATCTGTTATGACCATTAGGGAGTCTTGTGTGCCTTTCTTCCGTGCCTCAAGACCCGGGAAGAGGGACTTTTCGACACAAGTCGAAGTATTCCTCGACACACAAAGAGCCTCTGTCTAGCTCCTTGGAGCATTCATCTTCAGTATCGAAGCCTTCTTCGAAGGTATCGACACCGGTATGTTTATTGCCTGAACCTTCGAGGCATGCAATCTGTCGAAGCATACTAAATTGTTTGCCCATTCTCCGACTGCTTTGAGGAAGTCATTGACATCTTTGACGCCTTCAACCACGTCTGAGCATTCAGTGCTCTCACTGCCAAACCTATGGCTGTAAGTGTTTTAGGCCCATTCTTCGACCTGATTTCTTCAGGCAAATTGGATCACTCTTTGAGGAAGATTAAGAGAAAGATCAGCCTCCTATGGGTATGAATATGGGACACCAAATGTCCCAGAGGAGTTGATCTCTGAAGAATCCAAGATGCAAAATCTGGTGGATACTCTAAAGGAGACGGTAGCTGGGAAACATCCCCAGAGACAGAGTTTGGTAACCCAGATATGGCTGGTAAGGCTGTCCCGTCCTAGAGAGCTGTAATTTGTAAAGTGGGTAAGTATCTGGCATGGTCCAAACACGCAGCTACTATGGAGGCTGATGTCCTCACTGATATTTTACAGTGGTCCAGTTAGGGGGGTTGTTACCATTCGACGTAGCCTTGAGAGTAAGGGTTTTGGAAAACGGGCTAAAACCAGATTCTGTTCCACCGGTTAACGAATTGTAAAGAAATGCAGACCTGCTTCTGTGGACCCTCCTTTTTTGAACAGTTACCCTACACCAGAGAGCCTGGTGGTTCAAGTATCAATAGTTTCATCAAAAACTGCCACTTACCCTTCTGCTCCTGCAGATAAGGGTTTATAGTCAAAGGGTTGAATACAAAAGGATCGAATGCAATACTTTAGAACCAAAAGGATCTAAAAAAAAAAATATGAATGCACGTTTTTGTTTTTTTGGTGGGGGTAGGGTCCCCCAAACCCCTGTTTTTTGGGGAAATACCACTATTTTTTCTATACGAAAACAAAAAAAATGCATTTAAAACAGTCATCTGAATTTTTTTTTCTATCCTTTTATTTCGAAAATATGGCATTTCGAAACTATGTATTTGTTACTTTGACTGGACACCGCAGATAAGGAGGTTAGAATAATTGCCTCTTTAGCAAAAAGAGTATTTAGTGCAGGGAGCAGGACCTTAAATTCAGCTAATTCTACCAGTGCCTTAGCAAAGTACACTCCCACCCTTTGGGGTTTAGCTGCTCTTGCAGCAGAACACATTCCGGAGGCAGAAGAAAGAGAAGGTTTCTTAAGCCTAATACAAGATGGAAAAGACACCATGAGGTAGTCGTTCCAGTTCAGCTTGGATACAGTGTATACAGTAAGCAAGTCCATGGCTACCAGTACAGTTCTTTAGCACATGTCTTGGCTGAGAAAATCAGGACTTTCTGCAGACCCCAGGCATGTTTGCTTGACTTGCCATTTGACGTGACTTCCCTGTTTGGTGAGAAGGCTGATAGCCTGGAAAAGTTGCAAGCGTCTCGAGCTGCAGCTAAACCATTGGGGCGGCAATCGGACAACCTCAACCTTCAAATAAAGGATGGGAGAGGACACCCTTTTTGTTTTTATTTCTCTGTCGCCAGAGGAAGAGTTACATTCTCACAAAGGTGCCAAAGAGGAGCCCCTTGTGGAGGTAGAGGAGAAAGATATCCCCTCTCGACACCTACAGAGTTACCCTCAGCTGCAGGTGGTACAGCAAAATGACTCTCACCACACATCTATGGTAGGAGGCAGACTGTTATGTCATTTCTGGAGTTGGCGAAGCATAACTTCGGATGCATGGGTGCTACAAACCGTAGCAGACCGTTACTGTCTTCTATTTCTAAAACCAACTCTGGATTGCCCCCCAAAATCCAGCCTTGATTCCAGACCAGCTCCTCCAACAGGAAATTCTCATCCTGTTGGAGAAAGGTGCAATAGAATTGGAACCTGCAGCAGAGAGAAAACATGGTTGGTACTCTCCCTACTTTTTGTTACCCAAGAAGGACAGAGGACTGCGACCCATTTTAGACCTGCGATGCTTGAACAAGTGCCCCAGGAAGGACAAGTTCAAGATAACTCTTTCAAAGATCCTTCAGGCCCTTCAACTCCAGGATTGGTTGGTGTCATTGGACCTTCAGGATGCCTACTTTCATGTAGAAATAAATCGGAAGCACCGAAAGTCCTAGAGGTTTGCAGTTGGCGGTTCTCATCAGTTTCGGGTTCTGCCATTTGGGCTAACCTCAGCCCGAGGGTCTTCACCAAACTTATGGCAGTGGTTGCAGCAAGTCTATGAAGGGAGGGGATTCACATCTACCCCTACCCAGACGGCTGGTTGATCAGGGCTGTTTCTTCGGAACAGTCTCTGAATTATCAGTTGCACCTGCCACTTCCTCCACGAGCTAGGCTTCTCCATGAACTTTAAGTCCCACTTGACACCTTCACAGAAGCTTCAATTAATTTCAGCAGTCCTGGATTCAGCCTTGGGAAAAGTTTTGCCACCTGAGTTAAGGGCTCAATATCTCTTGCAGATGGTCCAAAAATTCCAGAGTGCCCAATGTCTTCCAGCCTACAACTTCTTACGGTTGCTCGGCCTCATGACATCCTGCATTTTTCTGGTGCCAGAAGCCTATCTGAAAATGAGATCCCTTCAGTGAGTTCTCAGATTCCAGTGGTCTCAATTCTCCGGCAGAATGACGGACCTTCTACAGGTCCCAACAATGGTCGCCCAGGATCTCCGTTGGTGGGCCAGCCGAGAGAATGTGATGAGAGGAGAACACTTTTGGCAGCCATGGCTGGAGACGACCGTTGTGACAGACACCTCCCTCACAGGATGGGCAGCGCACATGCGATCTTTCAATAAGTGGACACTGGTCTCAGTCGGAGTACAGACTCCATTTCAACCTTTTGGAGCTGATGCAATCAGGCTAGCGCTGATGGCCTTCCTGCCCTTATACAGGAGGGGCTGGAGAGTGGGGGAGGCGGGGGGTGTCCTGTTAATGAAAGACAGCACAGTGGGCATGCACTACCTCAACAAGAGAGGGTATACTGTCACTGCCCCTGTGCAGAGAGGCAATGCAGCTCTGATTCTGGGCACAGAGAAGGAATCCCTCTTCTGGCAGTTCATCTAGCTGGAGAAAAGAACACAGCGGCCGGCACTCTGAGCAGGCAGAGCACGATCTCCCAAGAGTGGGAACTAGCTCAGGAAGCCCTTCTAAAGACCTTTGCCCTTTATGGAACCCCTCAAGTGGCTCTGTTTGCGACCTGTATCAACCCTGAGATGTTCTGCCCCAAGGAATTTCCCCGATGAGGAGATCTAGGAGATATGTTTGTGGTGCACGGGAGTTTCCACTGCTGTATGCGTTTCCGTCAGTCCCGTCATTCCTGATGTCGTCAGGAGGTTGAGGAAGTTCAGGAGAACGTGATACCCGGACCTTCAGAAAATGGCCATCGGCCCCCCAATCAGTCTTCCCCAAAGAGAGGACCTTCTCTCGCAAGAGCGAGGTCGCATTCTTCACCCAGAGATCAGGACTCAGTCTTCACGCCTGGTGTCTGAAAATGTGAGGTACATAGATTGGGACCTCTCGGAAGACGTAATGGAAGAGTTGCTTTTGGCAAGAAGTCCAGCAACTAAATCCCTATAACCACTGCCATTGGAATATGTTTTGCAGCTGATGCAGGGAAAAGAGACTAGAGCCTTTCACATGTGAACTTCCCCATGTTCTGTCTTTCTTGCTCCACCTGACTGATTCTGGGTTTTAAGTGGCTACGGTGAAGGGTTACTTAGCAGCACTATCAATCTTTAAAATATCTCCAGATGAGGGGTCATACTTCAAAGTGCTAATTGTAGTGCAATATCCGAAGGGCTTAACAAATCTGTTTCCATCCACTCCCTTCATGGGATTTAAATCCTGTATTAAGTCTTATGGGAGCTCCATTTAAGCCCTTACATTCGTGTCCTCTGAGAATGCTCACTATGAAAACAACCTTTCTGGTAGCAATCACGCTAGTTTGGTTTGTTTACACATTAAACAACCCGGGCCACTAGTTCTTTTTTAACTACATACAAGTTTTATAAATACTTACCTAGGCACATCCTTCATAGTCTCACAATCGTGATGTCCCGTATTAGATACTGCCTTGGGCACATTTTATTTAGTATACTAGAGTGTGACGATGATGACGTGGCACGCGCATGCGCGTGATGACATCACGCCATCAATTACAATATAAACACATACGGCGTTACAAATGGCGTTGGATAACCTTTTGGACTCCGGTCTCCACTTGGCAGCGCTGTTGGTTAATAGGTAAGGAACCTCCCTACCTCTTTGGTCTATATGATATTCACAGGAGTTCTCATTGTGTAGAACCCTCTCCCCACAGGGCTATTTTTTTAATTCCTCCCCATGTTATTTTCCCCTAGTCTCATTGGCAACCTGCAGAACCTGCTCACAAGCCATTTCACTGGTCAAGCTCTGGCTACCTTCCAAGATTTTTCGATCATCCTCTCTCTACCACAGGATGTTGGAACCACACTATGGTTAAGACGTTAAACCATTGTCCAGGAAGACTGCTATTAGCTGTAAGTCATTTTCCTCTTACAGCCCCCTTTTCGACACTATGCATAGAAAATTCACTTACTAGCTGCTTCTTATATCTACTCCCTTTTTGCAGATAAGAGTTTGCCCTCTAAACGTCTAGACCGGATTCCGTGATTGCCCGGGATCCCCGACACGGACTTGGCCCATTTTCTCTTGAAGAAATGTTATTGAAAAGCACAAGGTTAGAGCTATTACTGTTCTTTTTGTAGTCTACAGTTCCCACATCTGTCTCATGATCATACAGTTGATGTTGTGCTCAGCACCATTTATAAAGGAATTCCACGATACTGTCTTAGATCTTTACTTCAATCGAAATATAATTTTACTTTAACAGCTGACAGGATGTTTTTCACCTTTTGACTCTGTACCTTTAACTATGGATATCCAGCTTAAATAATGCTCCTACAAGTAGACTGTTTAAATGACTATTCCACAATGATTTGGATGGAAGCATTACTCTAATGTAAATAGTGTACATATCTTTCTCTAGAAATATTGATTTGACCCTGATGAGTGTTGTACCACTCGAAATGCGTTGGTGCCATCCACAGCTTCAACATCAAGAATAAAAATGAAGATTGGTTCTTGTGACCTAATTTGATTGAATGTTTATTTCTTTAATAGTTGGCCTTTTTTTTAAATGTATTTAATACAAAGGTTCCCATTAATTCGATTAGAAACATTGTCTAAATAACAATCGAACTGTTGGTCTGGTTTTCCAGATATTAGAAAGTGTGCAGGGAACTTATTTTGTTTCTTATTACTGGTCCGCTGTCAGGAGAGTGTATATAATTTAATTGGAGAATCAGTTTGCTTAATTTATTAATCAAAAGTGCTCTTCTCTCCCAGCACCCCACCCAGGCATCAGTTATGTGACACCCCTTGGTTTAAAGGCAAGGTTCGGGGAGTGGGAATATCTTGGGAATTTCGTTTGGCTTCTTATTTGAAAGGCAGGGTTTGGGAAATCAGTGGGAAAATTCCTTTGGGAACACAGCATATTCCAATGAAAGGCAGAGTTTTGGGGTTTTGGAATGAATGGGAAAATTCATCTTGGGGACAATTCACATTCGAAGGGGCAATGCAGGGTGTTCGGATTTTTGCTTTGGGCCCGGGGACCCCTTTAGACAGTCTGGAGAAAGGAGTAACAGTTCAGAATTTCGTTTTTAGGGAAAGGGACCCCTTTCCTTAAAGGACGTCTGGGGTTGAATGGAAAAATAGTTGCCCAATTACCTTTATAGAGTACAGTCCTTTTTAAAGTACATTGGGAAGGAGATTTGTTAATTTCGAATTTGAACAAGAATCAATCCGTGATCTTTCTATAGGTGAATTCATTGAATTAATTTTAATCAAATGGGCTAAGGGTCTAGCCCCCCCCCCAACCCCTCAACAATTAAGGGACAGGATTAAGACAGGTAGTTTAACCACACATTTAATAGCATTGGGATATGTCCACTTGCATGGGAGATCTGTTATTGGCTCAGGCCGGCCAGCCAGGTTTTAGGACCCTCTTTTGGAAACCAGTAGGAGTCGGCTCACACCACAGGTATGGACAGCTCATCTATTCTAAGCAGGGCCCAGTCAGGTTTGTAGGCTCTCTCCCTCGGATAGGGCTCCCAGTTTTCCAAGAAAAAGTCTGCAGCAAAAGCTTTTGTCTCCTCTTTTGTCTCTTTCTTTCTTTCTCCTGTCTCTTCTTTTCCCTCCCTTTGTTCTTTCTCTCTAGCCCCTTTTCTCTTCCTCTTTTCTCTCGCCTGGGTCATAGGTTAATGCTATTATCTAGTACTTATGACACATCCACATTATGCATATTCTGACTCATTGGATTGGACATTCATTTTCTCCCCCACCTCTCTCGTCTGGCCTCGATCAGCCTGATATGGTAAAGGTTTTAGGAGGTCCAGATTATGGATAATGAGGGGAGGAGAGAGATGCATCTTTTTAAAATGACTTTTAAAGTTGCATTTTTCTTTCTCAATCACAACATGACAGCTTTCTTATTTTTACGGATAACCACTATAAAATGTTTTCCGATTCATAGGTTTATGCCGGGTCTGGAGACACTACTTTGATGACGGCATGACCTTCCTGGAGTGAGCTATTGTTTTTCAGTATATTCATACAGTTATGAACATCAAACTACACCAAACGCACATTAATTCTACTTTCTATGAGCTAACCAAGTTTTGGATTGCTGTCATTTATAGGAGTGTCACAGTCCCATTTGCATCTCTAGCTCAAATTACACACATTGCATGATGTTGATAAGCTACATAGAACTGACTGGCTCTTTGTGCGCTCTAATACGGTTCCTGGATGCGCTTGCTGTGATGCACGGTTCTCTGAGTCCCATGTTATTCCATAGCTATACATTAATATAGAAGTCTTCAGTTTCACATTCATAACCCAAGCATTTTCGTTTCTCCCCTATGACCTGGACATCTACTTGGCTCCATGTTATTCCAGGCAATTTAGTCCATTAGGCCTGTTTGAAGCTGAAGCCATGTTTATCGGGATTGTAAAAGTAATTGAAAGGTCAGGCCAGTATTCCCTTATCTGACCCCTTCCGTGTATTCGATCTCCGAAAGTGTATTTCTTAGCATTTTGCTGCAACAGACCTACATTCTTGGTATGCATGGTCCCAAATGTGTCTGGGGGTCAGAGATCCAGATAATGTCCAGCAGTTCATTGGGAATACTGCAAAAACAAACTAGAATCACATTTGGAAGCTGAAAGCAGCGTCTTATTAAATAAAATGTGTTTTACATGTCATTCATTTTATTTCCATACATTGCATTTGGACCTTCTTTCCATGGGTAAATATATTTCCTTAATCTAACATTTGAAAAGACACAAGTGTTTATTCTGAATTGTCCACATATGGGCCACAGTTTAACAAGGAAAACTGGTGTCCACTTTAAAACCAAGTAGACCTTTCCTTTTCAATAATGTCCGTTTGTATGTTGGAAAGTTCAGTGTTTCCGTTCGTGTCAAATGAAATGTCATTTGGCTTCACTTATATGTAAGTCACTATTCCTTTTTATTTTCCAAATGCACAGCATTTTAATGTAGGACAGTCTCATCTATCATGCTGCTGTTTGTTTTTCTCAGTCAAAATGTTCCTTTTCCCTTTTTAAATGAAGTCTGCATAGGCACGAACACATGTGTTTTGGAATCCTTTGGGCACATTCAGCATTATTAAATTCTAAGGCACACCTTTCTTTACTTGGGTGCCTTCCTATTTTGGTACTGTTGAGTGAGGCCTACTTTTCGCATTCACTAGTCCTCATGTTGGAAAGTAAGTGTTTTGGGCTGGGCTGCATATTCCAGTGGGTCTTAACCATCAGCCCGCTTTAATCTCGTAGTAGTGGCCTTGCTTGGCCTCTCAGTTCATATCATTCTGGGGCTGAATGTATACCCCTCGCCTGTCGCCACAGGACATTTGAGTGGTGGTGCAAGCCCTAGTGAAATTGCATATCAGCGGTTGTAACCACCTTCTTGCATTCTCATAGATGCTGACCTGATCACCCAAAAAGCTGTGTACCACGCTGCGGTTCGCCTCATTACCGGCTCTAGGAAACGTGACCACAATCACGCCACAAATTACACTGGTTCCCCATCCCATCATGGATCTGGTTCAAAAACATGTGCCTCAATTACAAGGCAAACACCAGTGGTGCGCCAGTGCGCCTGGCGTCTAAGCAAAAAACATTGGGTGGCACACATTCATCTCACCAGACTGGAAACTAGACTGACTCACAAGGAGAAAGCTAGGAAACAATCATTCTCATGCTGTGTTCCTCTGGAACTCCATCTCTGTGACAATCCGGATTGCTCGAAGTATTCAGTTTAGGAAAGACCTTTTCGTAGTTTTGATTCTAGCTATCTTGTGAACGCCTCATCTGTAATTGTATTAATATTACTAATGTTTCCTTGATAACAAGTTAAAATCTTGCTTAGTGTTTTGCTCTGACCTGTACAGGATTCTGTTGCTCCTGAGCTAGGTTCATGCTATACAAGAATAATACTTAACATCTGGCTGGTCCTGCACTTGTCCTTCCATTGCCACAAAAGGATGCCATGGAGACTGAGCAAGGACTTGCTCCCAGGATCTCCTCTTGCATCATCCATTCAGCTATCTTGTGTCAGTTTGATCTTCCCGTTTGATAATTGGTGCACTGCAGCACCCTCAGATTCATCAAAGGGAACATGATTTTTTAATTTATTTTTAAATAAGAAAAACGTTTAGCACCGAGCCTATGCTAATGCCATTCAGTCCAGTGTTCTACAGCAGGCCTGGCTCAACTTAGTGGGTCTCTATCGCTTAAGCTTGTCCCAGTGTTAGGGCTTAATGATACATTAAAGTCGCAGGGTTCCTAGGTGACCAAAAATGCAATTAACAAAAAGTTAATGGGTGCCAGATGTGTGTGCAGTTTTCTCGATCGTAATACCCTGCTGTGGTGCTGGGGTCAATGTTTGGAGATCTGCTTTTGGGTTTTAATGGCCGCGCATACATGCAACCTTACCTCACAGCTGTTTTATATTTGTCTAACTTGTGGATTTTGTCAACAGAGAGTTGGCATTCGAGTGGATAAATTGGCATAGATTTCTTTTATTGGCTGATGGGCTAATTAGACTGAGGTATGAAGGTAGTGTTATCTGGTGTGTGGGACCCAGTCCACTGGCTGAGAGGGTTCTCCCTGTCAGATTTCTTTGGGTTCAAAAGCTGTGCTTTGGTTTAGTTGCTTACAAAAACTAGGAGAGATTAAACCTAGTAGAATAGCATTACTTGAAGCACATGTTTACGAATTAGTATAAGAAACCTGCCTAACATGGCATGATGCATTAACTTAATGTTGCATGCCATAACACAGCATAGAATACCAAGTCTAACATAGCATAGCAGTTCAAAACAAGGTAGCACATTATAAATTTATCTTACCGTATTGTGACAGAACCACACATCAGAACCGTAGCTAAAGATTGCATAGAGTGGTATAACAACACATAACGTAACGTAGCAGAACAGGATTGCCTAAATATGAATTAAGAGGGACAGGATTGGAAGCCTGCAGGAATAGTTCATGCCAAACACCATTTCTTAGTTCCACTCATCCCTGATCTAAATTCACCCCTTCAATTTTCGAGGTCTGTTCGTCTGCAGGTTGGCTAGCAAAGTGAGGATGGCGCTGTAGTGGAGAGCGATGTAGCAACAACCAACTCTAGCCCCGTATCTTCTGATTTTTACCGCATGCTTCAGTGTTGGGAGTCCTCGAGTTTGCTCACAGAGCGATTTGTACCTTTTTTTTCAACTGAAAAAGTTCTATTTTGGTATCAAAGAAGCCTGTGTGCTCTTTGCTTCTCCTACCGACAGCAGGGACCCGTTGTCGGTGAAGTTCCGCGCCCCTCAAGGGCGAAGATCGTCAAAGATTCTAGAAGGCCATCAGACCTAATTTGCGCACTCCGACTATGACTGAGGAGAAGGAGGGAAGGTCCCTCTTCGGGCCCTGCACCAAATGCGGGCTATGGTGGATGACAAGCACCTGCAATGCTTCTACTGCCTGCACCTAAAACACAAGGAGGTGGTAGGCGAGATGTGCCTCAGGTTCTCCAAGAGGACTACGGACAGGCACAGTAGACTGGCGGCGTGGCTTAATGCCAAGGCCACTGACCCGTGCGCCCAAGCAGGGTCATGCCTCACCCAGGTCTGGCCGGTCCGAGGAGCGATCTTCGAAGTCCCATGGTGGATCGGGCGCAATCGACTTTACCTTTCCGCGTCCATTGCCAGCTGGCAATTGTGCTCTTCTTCGAAGAGGAAGTCCTCTACCTTGGCTAAACTGTTAGAAATCCGAGAAGCCATGGATGGAGAAGAGGCCGAACTGCCCAAGTAGGCTCAACCAGCACAGGCTAAGACCTTGTCGGTGACTGCTACTACCATGACAGCTAGGGGTGCTGATGCTGAGAAGGTAGCCCCCACAGCTCAGAAAGTATCCCTATTTTCAAGGGGCAACAGCGCCACCGTGACTTTCGCAGCGTCTGCCAGCACGCCAGAATGGGGGGAAACTGGCTCAGGCCCCGGTTCGAGACCTTCAGGGGGGGAATAAAAGCAGGGACGAGGAGGCCCCAAAACAGCCCTCCCAGGCCGGCGTCCAAGCCATGGAGGTCAAGTCCACAGATGACTAAGACCAGGAGGCCTTACACACGGCCCAGAAGGACGTTGAAGAGGACGATGACAGTGCAGGGCCTAATTTTCCTGTTCTGCCATCTCAGCCGAGGGACATGTCCTTGGATATTCTGTGTACGCTGTACACTTTGGTGTCAGTTTCAGATGCGGATGCCTCCGGCTCCGGCACCTGTGGTCCTCGGGTCCCTGATCAGCCTCCAGCGAAGAAGAGGAAGCGTCATCCAATGCCCCCATTTCAACCTCTGCCACCACATTGGGTCTCTTCTCCCCCAGCAGACCCAGACACGGGTACAGCCCCGACGAGGGGCTAGGATATTGTCGCAGCTGACAGCGAATCTCCACATTTAGATGCTCCACATAGGGTCTCCCCACCGGATGAGGTGGGATCGTACCACTCCATGAACTCCAGAGCCTACAAGCTATTCCAGCCAGTGCCAGAGGAAACCAAGACGGAGGGCTTCTTGTACCAGAGGCACAAGGCCAAGAGGAAGACTATCATGGAGATGCCCCTTCTGGACAATGTTTGGGCAGAGGGCTGGACCTGCTGAAGAACCCTTGCACGGCTCCAGTCAAACGGGATAGGCTGGAGAAGGAGTATCTGGTGCGGGACTCTGCTCCCAAGTGCGTGAGGTCGCAGCCATCCCGGAATTCAGTGGTATCGGCGGCCGCAAGTAAACGGTCGGCCGAACTGCTCTTGGTCCCTGTGGACAGCGAGGGGAAGAGAATGGACGCCATGGTAGGCAAGGTGATTTACACCGCGGCATCCACAATGAAGGTGACCAATGCACTAGCCAGGTACAACGGGGAGTTGTGGTACAAGCTGGGGCCTATTCTGGAGTTCCTCCCCGACAATAAGATGATTGAGGCAATCTCTCTCTTCTGGGAAGGGGAGGTAGAGTCCAATCACGCCATCAGTGGCATTGGACGTCAGCGACAGAGTTCTGACAAATGGGGACCGGTCTCTGCCTTAGTCACCATGGCTGGATGAAGGCCACAAATTTCCACCAGAAGGTGCAAGCGAAGGTGCTGGCCATGCCCTTCAATGGAGATAATCTATTTGAAAATGTCAATGAATTCCTCTAGGCCATAAAAGCGGATACAGAGACGGCCAGTTCCTTGGGCACTCTCTAGCAGTACCGCTCTTCTTGTTGCTCCTCTAGGGGAAAGTCGAGCAGGTGGTCAAAAGGTTTCTCCACATCATACCGTCATCCTTCCAGATACACAACTCGGGAAGCCTTCAGAGGCCGTTCTCAGGCCTACAGTAGCGGAGGACGGCATCGGCCGCAGTTCAGGACTCCGGCGTTGAAGCAGCCTGAACAGACTGGGACGTCGGGCCCCTACTTGTACACCCTGGTGGGAGGCGTGGGAGGCCAGCTAACAGTCGGCGAGTGGGAAAAGATCACCACCGACAGGTGGGTGCTGGACGCTCTCCAGGGTGTGTCCTTGTGCGTGTTTCAACGCAGGTGTCCACAGATCCCTCCCGTTACCAGTCAGGAGCAGCACATCCTCCGCTCCTGGAAGAGGTAGGGGCCATTCTGCGAAAAGGGGCGATTGAGGTAGTGTCCCCCTCGCCCCCCAACGCCTCCGGGGCTCCGGATTACATTCCAGATACTTTCTTGTCCGAAAGAAGACAGGAGGCTGGAGGCCCATCCTAGACTTACGACGTTGGAACAAATACCAAAAGTCCCAAAAGTTCAGGATGGTCACGTTGCAACATGTGCTCGGCAAACTGGAAAAGGAGACTTCCGGACATCGTTGGACCTGGAGGATGCCTACTTCCTCATCCCCATTCACAGGAAGCATTGAAAGTTTCTACACTGTGGTGCAGGGGCAGCACTACCAGTTCAAGGCTCTACCTTTCGGGTTGATGTCGGCCCCCCACAGTGTTCACGAAATGCCTGGCACCAGTGACGTCCCATCTGCGTCTACAGGGCATACACATATACCTTATTGGCGTCCGCTTGCGGGAGTTGGCCGACGGACACAGAGACGACCGTCCAGCTACTGATGGAGCTGGGATTTTCCACCAACTATCCAAAGTCCTGCGTAACGCCATCACAGAATGTGCTGTTCCTAGGCGCCAGACCCAATAGTGTCTTGCTTGACGTTGCCCTCGGAGGAGAGGGTAGCAGCCATTCAAGGAAAGGTGCAACGACTGTCGTCGACTAAGTCAGCCACAGTGCGGGCCATCAAGTTCTTTCTGGGCATGATGTCATCCTGCATCTACCTCATCCGGCTCTGCAGGTTGCAAATGCGACCCGTTGAGGAATTCCTTGACACTTGGTGGATACAGGTGTCTGGAAAATTCATGGACCAGATCCCTCAACAAGTTCTGTTGGGCGATATGATGGTGGGGTGTCCGCTCTGATAGGATGTTGTGGCGTCTGCTCCGACATCGCCCAAGGCACAGGCTTTCAAAATCCCCACCATACCAGTAGGCTATCACCCCGGACGCTTCCCTGGAAGGATGGGGAGTGCACACTGGACGTCTACCTGCCAGAGGCCTGTGGCTGCTGAAGGAGAAGGATCTTCATACCACTATCCTGGAGCCACAAGTAGTGTTCTGGGCCCTCAAGCCGTTCCTTCTGTCTCTGAAAGGCAAGGTTGTGAGGATCTTCACTGACAACACTACCACCACCACCACATTCTACATCTGGAAGCAGGGGGCGCACTTGACCCCTGGTGCTCTCCAAGGAGGCGCAGGACTTGTGGCACTGTGCCGTGGGATAAGGGATGTTCCTCGTCCCTCTCCACTTGGTGGGAGTCAAGAACACCATTGCAGACTCCCTCAGCAGGGAACTGCACTCCTGCAACGAGTGAGAGCTTTGTCGGGATCAGGTGGACCGCCCGTTCTTAAAATGGGGCAGATCCTCGATCTATGTCTGTCTGTGACGGTGGCAAATGCCATCAGATTCCATCAGCTGAGGAGCCTGGCGGACGTGTTCTCCTGTTTGCGGGAAGGCCGGTTTCTGTACTCGTTTCCTCCTTTCCTCTCCTGCTATCAGTCATCAACACACTGTGTCCATGCAAGATGATACTCATCGCCCCGAGGCAGGTTTGGTATCCGGACCTTCTCAGCCTGTCGGCGGCCCCTCTGGCCAAGCTGCCAGTGGTTCCGGATCTTCTCCCCATGCTCTGAGGGCCTGGCTCCTGCAGCCCTAGACTTTGGAGGATATGAGTTGCCTGCGGACTGCAGGGAGGTGCTCGCCAAGGCCAGGGTGTTGTTGACTTGAAGTGCTATGGTCACAGACTCGTCAAGGAGTTTTTCAAAGGGCTTTTCCGATCCATCTAACCGGTGAGGGCTCCTGCCCCAGTGTGAGAACTCAATGTGGTTATGAGTAGGCTGATTGGGGGTGCCTTTGACGCCATGCATCAGGTGTGGAAAACGGGGTGAGTCTTTTCCAGAGCTAAGAGTTCATTGCTTCTTTTGAGCCTTACCACCTCCTGTGGTTGTGGGATGGTGTACTGCTGTGTATTTGTTATTCATGAGCAGGGGAATCTATGCCAGATCCCATGCTGGAGAAGTTTTAAGTTACTTACCTGTAACTATTGTTCTCCAGCATGGGTCTGGCATGGATTCACATGCAAACCCTCCCGCTGGACCCTCTGCGACTCTTCTTGGTCATACTGCCACTTTACGTGCTACCAAATCTGAAGAGGGCTGCCAGAGGCGGAGCTTAAGGAGCGGACTGTCATCGCATGGGGGCAGTATGACCCAGAGGACAGTGATTGGTTTAGACGAGAAATACACTATTAAAGTGAAACTGTTATTTCTTTTACTGAGGATTCCCAGCCTGACACGGAATATTCATGGGCATGTGAATCCATGCCAGACCCATGCTGGAGAACAATAGTTACAGGTAAGTAACTTAAACCAGCTCCTTTACTCCCACGTTCTAAATTCACTTTCAAACTGAAAGGGACCTAGCTGCCCCGTCTTTTTGTGCCTTGATTTATTTACTGGTGGCCTATGACATTAGTCTCCCACATAGCTTGACATACTGAAGTAAAGTTACGGTTTATCCCCCACCACCCCATGGGACAAGGCTCTAGCTATGTTTGATTTTTCTTGTTGCAAGCCCCACAGCATTAGTAGGATTACAGCGCTTGTGCGCTCACATGTTAGTTGCTTAACCATTTATCTCTTTCATATCTGGGAGAGTTTACTTTAATGAACACCTTCTTTCCTGTTAATTTTGAATGCATGTTTTTCATGTGAATAATTTGTTGCATTCTGCTTATAAATGACACACTTCTCCATTGTAAGCTCTGGACTCTAGACCAAGAGCTGCTTGCCCCACTTTCCAGGACTGGGCTGTACATTGTTAACTGTCCGATCCCAAGTCTTGTATTTAGGAGGCTTAAGTCAGAGCGTGTCCTTGGACTTTCTGCCTCCCTTCTCTGCTGTTTAATTCTTCTCTCTGGACAGCAGCTGTATGCATTCCAGTGGAATGAACTTTACTAACCGGTTCTCTGCAGCCTTCCTCTTTCCGAAAAGGAGCACTCCATTTGTCTGATTTACGGTGTATCCATTGGATGAATAATAGATCACATAACACCGTCCATTATTAATCGAACATTCTTATTGCAACTCTGGGGGATGCGCAGACTACGGTACCATATTGGACATTTATCTGCTTAGAGGGAAGGTGTAGGTGAAATGAGCGAGAGCTACATAAAGTCCCCTACTGTAGATGAAGGGGAGGGGATAATATATATGCCTAGATGCAACAGAAAAAGTAAGTCTTTTGCCAATGAGGCTGTTTCGGAGTGATTGGAAGGTGAGGTGAGGTTCAATGAGCAACCAGTGTAGGAAGGGCTCATTGGGAGAATACAGGCAACTGGCTGCAATCATGCATGTACGGTTACATTGACACATTCAGGGGCAGTGAGGGATAGTTCCGCACTCTACAGACTAAGTGGAGAAGCTTGTCTCCGCTTTACATTTATATGAAGCCCTAGTTTAAGGTATTTCTCACTCGCGCTTGCTCTTTTGGGATGCCTATGCGTCTACTGTTTTCATCTGAGCGGAAAGATGCTCGGTACCTAGTTGCCGGCATTGTGCTTGAGGGGGCGGAGATGGTAGGAATGTTGCCGATTGCTGGTGTATCAGCTGTAGTCTTTTGATTGAATTATCAAGCACAGACCTGGTCTGGAGGGAGCTGCTACTTCTCGCTTGGCGGTTATTGGTTCCATTGGGCAGACATTGTAATAAGGTTATCTGCATTATAGTGTGCAGATGGAGCACAAACAAATCAATTCAGGGCCAGAATGGCCTCACAAAAGCTCCTTACAGACCCAGCTATGCTGGACATAACTGAAAGAGAACAGAACGGCCAAAATGATCTGCGTACAATGGCCCTGATCAGAGCGATTCTGTCTCTTGCATAGACTACCAAAGCGGTACCATGTGGATGCCACTCACAGGACAGTTTGCAGTTATACTTCAATCTAGTAATTCAGTGCTTCAGAAATGGCCAGCCCCTGGACTTCTGAGCAGAACATGAATTTCAGAGACTGGGCCACGCTTTGGAAGAACATATAGGCGCAGTAAATATTTTCCGTACAGAAAGCATGGTTCGAAATTAGGCTTTTTTTGACCAGGAGCAGAAAGCAGCACCTTGGAATCGAGCATCCCCGTTAGGCAGGAACTATGTCTCGGGGCAGGGGGGAGAGAGGAGACCAGGAGCTAACACATAGTGCACTGCAAATCTAACTGGTGCGTAAAATGCTAGCTCTAACTTTTTGTCCATTTATATATTATCCAATATGCTTTAAATCTTTAAGGTGTCATTTATTCTTTTATACACATTCCCAAATCTACCCAGTTCATATTGTATAGCTATATTTTGTAGGGCAGCACTTGCCTGGGTAGTCGTAAGTAGCTCCTGGTAGCTCTCTGTTTAAAGCTAACACATACAGGTGCAATATTCCTCATCGCAGTGGTAATGAGGAAACCGCTGGCCACCAAAGAAGGGTCTGGGACCTCGAGTGAAAAGGAAAGAGAATCTTCCTTGGCAAAGTGGTAGTGAGGAAACCACTGGCCTCTAGAGAAGAGTTTGGAATCACAACAGGGAGGAAAAAACTGTACCAAACAATACCAGGAGAAGCAAGTCATTCTCATGGTACGGGACAAAGAGCTGTGATAGACGCCAGGGGAAAGGAGTCATTCTCCCAGACATTGAAGAAAGACTGGGTGAAGTCCATACACCAGGGGAAGGGAATAATTCCCATGGTATTATCTGATGAAATATACCAATTGTGGGACACTGTTAAAAGGAAAATGTTAGATGCAGGAGAAGGGAGCCATTCTTCTGAAAGAAGAACTTTTATTTTGTTTATTATTTAGTTATGGTGGGAGGGTTAGTGTAGGATTTGACACAGGATGTTGGAACTTCGATTTAAAGGACATTCTGACCATTTCTTTTGTTTTAGTTCAAGGCAGGAAAGCGCCTCGTAGAGATGGTGATATTGAGGTATTTTATTTAAGAAATAAATGTTTATAACCTAGATCATGGCACCTGTGTTTCAACTTCCTTCTTAGACACCCTTAGAGTACCCTTCTTTTCTGAGTTCCCTGGCCGGGTGACCCCTTGCCAGTTTCATCCGGTTCAAGGAGGTGTTGTACTGACGGAGTGTCACCTGGGCTCTCCTGGAGGTTCCCCACTTGAAGACTAAACTGGAGTCCCCTCTGAGGTTACCACCTTGTTGGACAAATGTACCGGGGTCACCATAGAAAGGGGTGAGGACATCTACCAGCAAGATCGAGGAACTCTGTTCTGGGGCTAATAGATTAAAATAGATTAACCGAGGTTCCACTCAAAGGGGCTTTGTACCAGCCATGCTGAGGGAGCAAAACGGAAAGATGCTCGTCCAAAGTCCACATCTACTGGCTCAGCCGAAGATCCCTCAATAACAGCTAAAGAACCATTGAAAGTTCCTGAAATAACAGCCCAAACCACCATGGCGTCTGACAAATCTGGGACACACATTACCACAAAGTTTCAAAATGGCTGCCCCTCGGGCGTCGACGGCATTGACTGTTTTGACAGCGCCTTCAGCTGTGACTAGTTCTGATGTCAGGCCCACGTTTTTACCGTCTGCATCTTTGGGGAGAAACTGTTACAGGCCAAGAGTGTATTGGATTCTGCATACGAGAATGCCATTACCACTGTCTCTTCCTCCTACGTTGGCACCATTACACTACGTAAATCTGCGGTTGGGAGGGGGCCCTCTTGACAGCCAGTTTTAACCGAATCATGGAGGCAGAATCCGTTCGGCAGACTGATACCAACACCACAGCCAAGGCAATCCTCAGAGGATGCATTTTTCAGCAGTTTCCAAAACTGATGAAGACCTAATTCAAATACCTCTTTCGGGATGTGTTCCCCAGGTCACAGGAACCTCTAAGACCAGTGGAAGTACCGCCTCTATCTCCTCCTCAGCCACTGGTGGAGTCACCCACTGAGCCAAACGAGCCCGAGCTTACGCCACATGCGCCGTGCTTGGCACCTTCTTCTGAAAGTCCTGCCAGTAAGTTGTGGATGCGCATAAGGAAGGAGGAGCCACCTTAGTCAATCAGGGCATTTGAAGACCGGGTGATTAATGTTTTATTTGGACACCCCCACACCAGAATCTCCTTCCTCACACGTTTTTTTTGTCAGGGGCACTTATTCTGAAAACGCAGGATCGTTCCTTCAGAAAGATATCTTGGCAGAGGCAAGAAATGTGTGGTGAAAACCACACACAGGCCTACACATAAACAACAAATACTCTTGCTACATGCTTTACACGTCTGTAGAAATTCCTGTAACCACATGTTTGTTTATTAATTTGATAATGCGTGCCAAACCCTTAGGTAGCTGGGTGCAGCAGTACAAGAATTCTTGAAGCTTAGTTACTGTGCCAGTCTCCGGTAGGTATATACATGTGAGTACAATACAACACAATATAATACAGGCTAAGCATTGCCTATGTTTAGGATGGGTTTATACATGTGAGTACAACATATAATACAGTGTATAATACAAGGTCTAGCTGATCAAAGCTGATCAAAGATGCAAATCAAGGACCAAGGCTAAACATTGCCTATGTTTAGAGTGGGGGTAGGCAGTGAGGGGCAGAGGTCCCCCCTTCCTTCTTCTACGGTGTTGGCAGCTGTTACCATCCACTCTAAGGCTTTGGCATCTTCCAATTCAGCATCATAAGTCTTGTCAAAGACAAGATTTTTGGGGGCCTTGGGAAGAAGTGTTTGCAAACGCAGACCTCCAACTCAGTCGGGCAAATACAGAAGCAGTCCTGGTGGTGGCCAACCAAGGTACTTTCTGAGGTGGAACAGTTCATTCCCAAGGACAAATGTGACAATTTGAAGACCGGTCTATCAGATGGCAGGGTTTTGGCTCAAGTTGTATTAAAAGCCGCAGCCCATCATATGGATACTTGTGGCTATATGATTGACGTTAATGTCACCCGACAAGCTTGTCTCCATGTGACCAAGTTCACAAAAGAAGTCCAAGAGGAGATTCTGGATCTTCCCTTTGATGGTGAAGAGCTCTTCCACAGCTCTACTGAAGAGCTCTCCAATACCAAGGTGAGTACCTTGACGACAAAATTGCTATCTTTCCTCACAAAAGCACCGGCAACAAAATCATCTTGGCCCCTAATTCAGACTTTCTTTCCAGATCCATTTCAGGTTTTCATGGATTTCAGGACCAGAAGTCGCTGCAGCCAGACCGCTTCCTTATTGGCCCTCAACACAAAAAGCAGAGAATGATTGGCTGTGTGTTTTTCTCACTCCGCCTCCACCTCAGGGGCCAATACATAGTCTTCGGATTAAAAAAACCCAAATGATGGTTTGAAATGGTCCCATATGACTTTGATATTGGGACACATTTCCCTACATCTGGAGGCTTGTCGGACCATTTCAAAGAATCCTTGGGTCCTGTTGGTAACCCGTTCGGGTTACCGCCTCCTCTCCTGCAAGTTCCCCCTTCACTTCCTCCTCTAACACAGACAGGATCTCCTTCTCTCTGTTCAGAAGTTCAGAAACTGTTGGACCGGAGAGCAATAAAACCAGTCCTTCTGGCAGAAGCAGGCAGGGGCTTCTACTCCTGAATATTTACAGTGCCGAAATCCAACCAGGCTGACCTGCACACTATTTTAGACCAGTCCGAATTCAATCTTCTAATTCCCCAGGAAAAAGTCAAGATGATCACGCCTGCACAGAAATGACTATTGGCTCTGTATAATGGATCTTCCGGATGTGTACCTTCAGATCTCAATATCGTCCTAGCACCGGAAATACCTTTTGGATTTTGGTAGGGAGCGAATATTTCAAGTACCAAGTCGCCAAGAGTCTTTACCAAAATGATGGCGGTAATAGCAGCTTTTCTCAGTCGTCTATCCTTTGGATGCCTGGCTCCCCAGATGTCGCTGTCCCCAGAAAGCGGCTTTCCAAATGTAAAAGTTATTACATCTTCTGTTCAACCTGGGATTATCAGTAAACTTGTGGATTATTGGTAAACTTGAGGAAGTCTTCCATGATGGTCTCTCGAGATCTGAGCTTAGTTACCGTGTCTGAGACTGGCACAGTAACTAAGCTTTGAGAATTCTTTTCTGAAACACAATGATGGCCAAGGTTTTTCTAATGGAAGAAAGGATAAGGGATATGATTCAAACATGTAGCCTTTTTCTAAATTGCACTCACATTTCGGCATGGTGGTTCATATCTTAGCTCCCCTAGCAAGGTTAAAAATTAGGCACACAGTTAGCCCTGAGACAGAACTGGTCTCAGGCAACTGAGCCAGACTCTCAATTGATTCTAGTGACTACAGAGATGATACGTGACATCAAGTGGTGGTCTAATCAAACCATTTTAGAGGGGACACCATTTTTCTGAGCCGTCTTCTCATGCCACGTTATCTATCGATGGATCCCTCTCTTCTGGATTGGAGAGCTACCTGGAGGTGTCTAACACATTGTCTCCCTTGGACAGGGAACACCATGTCAATTACCTTGAATTACTCAACCTAAAAGCTTTCCAGTTCAGCATCACCAACATAGTAGTTAGCAGCAGGACATACAATTAAGTTTCAATGTTTTATGTAAACCTACATGGGGGGGCGGGGTGGGAGTTGGGCCAGGTCCCTTTCCCTGTTCAAGCTATCTCTAGACATATGGGAATGGGCTGCACAGAAAGGAAAATTGCTTCAAGCAATGCACCTCCCTGGCCAAGAGAACACAGCTGCCGGTCTTCGGCAAACCACGAATGGGAATTAAACCATCAAGTACTCATCTCTTCATTGTGGGAGAGACCCAGTGGATAGACCTGTTTGTGACCAAAAGCAACAAGAAACTTCCGCTATATGCCTTTAGCGAGGGTCTGGGCTACTTGGTAGATACCCTAGAGATCTCCTGGGACAGAGTGTCGGTGTTGGCTTTCTCAACTCTCCCTTTGATTCTTCATGCTTTGCTGAAATAGCTTGAAGCCAAAGACTGCACAGTGGTGTTTATTGCACCTTGGTGGCCAGCCAGGTTCTGGTTTTCGGAGCTAAAAACCTTCAACGTTTATGCCAATTGTGAGACGGGCATCATTTTGCCTGAGGCTTGACAGGAAGAAAAAGATGTACTTACATTCCCTATGTTAAAGGCCCACCCAACACTGCCACCTTCCTTCGATGTCATTCATCCCATGAAGCGACTGTCAGTGGCTGCTTTTGCCTCCACTTTCACCCCTCCTCCGACTCCTACGGCTGACTCCCATCCTGACACAGCTTTTTCCAACCCTCACCTCTCCATCTCTAACTGTTACTTACCACCACCACCACCGTTGGGGCTGGGGCGTTGAATAGAAGACCCCAAATCAACAGACCAGGAGAAAGGAAGACATCCGTTGGACCACTGCTCGCCAGCCGGAGTTCTGAGCAACCTCTTCTCGACCTAAGGTGTACTCAAAACCTGGCCTTCTCAACCTGAGGGAGCTCTTCTTTGCAAGATACCGCTCTGCTGTTTGAGTAGACAGAGGTGTTGATTACATAATTGAGCGGGGAATATCCACACCGCCACACCAGTTCTGTAATGAAATGCAAACAGGTTAGTTCAAGGCGAGCAAAAACAAGCACAGAATATGACCACAGCGTTTGAGTAATTCCTGGTGCTGTAGCTTTTGAGTCTAGGGTGGATGAACCTATGACAAACCCAAAACAAAAAGTATAAGCACTCTGAACCCAAATTATGTTTGGTGAATGAACTAATGACTAGAAGGCTTACACATGTAGTGTGCTGCGACAGTGAGTAACCCAAGAACAAGATCAACAATGGAAGGATAAAATAATAAATGGGAAGGTTAATATAGGATACTTCCCATGTGGAAGGAGGGCCGCGCTAGGTTTGGGTAGGTACACCGGTACATCAAAGTGTTCGGAGGTACTCTTGGTGAATGACACAAGATTGCCTTTTATGAATAGGAGAGCACACCAGTTTTGTTTTGATATGAGCAAAGGTAAGTTTCACCTGGAGCGATACCCACAGCTGGATGTCCGAGAATGGCCACAAGCTAGGGAGTCAAACGGTATTGCTGAATGGTGCGGCGAGATGCCTGGTGTCCGCAGCAAGCCACTCAGGAAGCAGTGTTGCCTGAAGCCGCGTAACGGGAGACACGCAAGTTAAGCAACTTAATGCGAGGCACAGATAACGTGAAGCAGGGGAGTCCAGTAGGCAGTCCGGTTCGTCAACAACCGATCTGAAGGGTACCACGGGAGCAGGCGAAGGAAGGTCGAAATCAAAGACCTGAGGTCAGAAAATAGGTAAACAAGGTTATGAATAACGCTGTAATTAGAAGCAGCGCTGTAGCGTATTAGCTTCCTTTTTGTCTGTGTACCCGCGTTTCGGGCGAGATCAGCTGACTAGCACATGACTACAGTTCCGCTCTTGCGCTGCGGTTCACGTAAAGAGCACCCATCTCCTAGACCACTTTCAATGAAACCAAACTGGGGAAGCCAGGCGTTGGTAAAGGTAGTGATGCCGTTCGCCCGTGGTATGCCCATGCTGTGAGGAGCGCATTCACCAAGGTGTAACACTAACACTCTGGATATCCTTGCCCCTGTTATGAGGATCTTCCGGAATTAGGTAGCTTCGAGCACACCCTCTGACAAACTGGCCTGTTGCCTGCTCCAAAGGCAATACAGATGCTGCATCTTCTCTAAGAAGAGGGTCCACATTCAAGCCTGCATCTCTGCAGAATCAAAAATCAACCAGACTTTTCAAAGTCTGCAAGGAGCTGGCCAATCCCACTGCATTATCCCCCTCCTCCCCTATACCCACCCAGGCCCTCTGCACGTCTCTGGCTTCTCATTTCACCTCTAAAACCCAGTATTTCCTGTCCGCACTCTCCACCACTTCTCCTCTCAGGGCTGCCTTGGCTGCTCACCGCCCCACCCCCCCTCTCATCCTTCTTTTTTCCTTCTCTCCTGTAATACCTGAAGATGTTTCCAGACAAGTCCAGTTGATGAGTCATCTAGACAGGTGACCCCCTGCTCCTCCAGAACCATCAAGGACAACATTGGTTCTCAAGCACTAGCCATGGCTGATTTCTGTAGTCTCTCCTTCGCCACTAGTTGTTCCCCTCTCTTCTCAAGTACTTCCTTGTGCACCCCATACTAAAAAAGCCTTCTGCCGACCCCGCCATTCCGGCAAACTATTGCCCAAATTCTATCACTCCTTTCCTGGGCAAACTCCTGGAGAAATTGACTATCTCCCATGTAAGCCTCCACTCTCAATAATTTGTTTGTTGTCTCCATGACCATCAGTCTGGATTCAGAGCATCCAGAAGCATGGCAACTGCACTCCTGAGCACCCGTGAAGATCTCTCAAATCTCGACTATATCTCTTCCTCTGTCCCCATTCTCCTCAACCTTTCCTCTGCTTTTGACAGTCAACCACAGCATCCTGATTACTCGTCTCCGCAAGACCCATGGGATCTTGGATCAGGCTCTGTCTTGGCTGTCCTCCTTCCTCCTGGACCAACTCTCCTAGATCCAGCTTGTTTACTTTATCTCCACCACCTCTCTCTCCACATGTGGTGTTCCCAGGGCTGTATGCTCTGCCCCTGGTTTTTCAGCATCTACCTGGCCCCTTTGGCCTTCCTGATCTCTACCTTCACTTCTAGCTTTCAGCGTAATGCGAATGTCTTTCACACTACCCTCTGCCCCCTCTTCCCTGTCTCTCTGCTATTTAGTCTTAGTGTGACTTTAACAATCTCTGCCTTAACACCAGCAAAACTGTGATCCTTCGCATTGGGACCCCTGCTCCCGCTTTTCCTCTCTCTGGCTGCCCTCCTTGGGCCCTCTGCCCTCACCCTCTTATGAGGCAAAAAACCTTGGGGTAATCTTCGACTCCACTCTCCTCTCACATCAAAGACCTTTTCAAGAAGCCCCATTTCCAATGTTACCTCCTTAAAAGGTATTCTTCCACCTTCTCCCCCAGAAGCTCTTTGTCTCCAGAGCCCTGGTACGCTCTAGGCTGAACTACTGCAACAGCCTCTTTCGAGTGGATTGTGTCCTCCAACGTATTCCTCATCTTTGACAAGTAGTGTCCAGCTTCGGCTGCTTTGGACATTTTTCGGCAGAGGGCGCTCTGCGTCAGTCTCTCGAAGGCCTCCATCGAGGGTGACATCATCGGATGTTATAAGTAGCACACACGTTGCCTCAGATCAGTTTCGCAAACCGGTTTGCTTCATAAAACTCGGTGTGCCTCGTACGTACTTCGTACTTCTGAAGTACTTGCTGTTGAAGTTTTCGTTGTGTCTTCGTCTTCTACACAGACAACACCTCGGTCTGGATTCAAGAAATGTCGGGACTGTGGCTCCAAGTTGTCCATCACGGACCCACATCGAGTCTGCCTGTGATGCCTCGGCAAGGGCCATGACACGGATACCTGCTCCAAGTGTTGTGCTATGACTGGAAAGGTCTTGAGGGGGCGAAAGGCGAAACTCAAGGTAGGCAAGCAAGCCCCATAAGTCCCGATCTGCTTTGCCTTCGTCCGATGAGTCGAGAGGCGACTCTCCTCTCCGGAAGAAGCTCAATCGCTCAAGGTCCAGGAGTGGTTCCCGTCACTCTTCCTCAGAGGGGTGTTCGAGGAGAAGGCACTGCCGGTCGCCTTCCTCGTCTTCCTCAGGTGATACCCCAGTGAGGGTGAGATGCGCGCCCAAGAAATCGACACTGGCAAAACAGGAAGCTTTCCGTGTGGAGATGCTTAAGATTTTTGATAAACAGGGCAAGACGCCGTCCGCGCCTTCTGTGGAAGCCGGCAGGGAGCGGTCTCGGCCGGATACTCAAGCGCCCACGAGCCTGGGTAAACACCATGATCCACATCGCGAGCCCTCTGGTCTTGCTCGGACAAGGGTTCGAAGGTTTGTTTGAAACATGGAGCGGTCAAGGTGTTCGACATCATCGAAACCTTCCAAACCTTCGAAGCCCTTGAAGTCGTCGACACCATCGATGCCACGCCAGTCAATAGTGCCTGTCGGGTCCTCCACCCCGTTCAGACCGTCGATGAAGACCTCGACACCATCGGCGCAGTCTGTGCCAATTTTACCACCGCAGATACCTGTGACAGTTGCACCTTCGAAAAAGGCGGTTGCTACGTCTATGTCAACGACTTTGAAGCCTTTGGGTACTATACCAGAGAAAGGGCCCCCCTTCTACCTAAAAAGGATTTTTTAAGTCCCTTCCATTTTTGAGGAGGAGGAACGTTTGGATGAGGATGATGCCCCGTTTGGTCTCCAGTTTGGGGACACCTACTGTGCCTGAATGCCTCATTTCGGAGGGAAGTCGGATGCAGGATCTCTGGATTCCTTGCATAATGCTATTGGTAACAACACTTCTCCTGAGCTGGAGTTCAGCAAACCCGACCCGGGGGAGCATGCTGACTCCACTTACAGGCAACTAATGTCGAGAGTGGTTGAGTATTTGGGCTGGTCTAGGCCATCTGTGCCTTATGATCAGGATGATCTTGCTGACATTTTGGAGAAGGTCTGCCTACAGATCCTGTATTACCATTCCATGTGGCTATGCAAAAAAGGGTGGCCAGGAACTGGGGCAACCCCGGAGACTAATCCGACAGTACACAAGTCTCTTAAAAGAAAATACTGCCCCTCCAGTAGTGACCCCGGCTACCTGTCAACTCACGCCACTTCCGAGAGTCTGGTGGTCCAGGCAGCCACGGCTACCTCGAAACAGGCAGCCTACCCTACCATCCTTCCTGATATGGATGATAAGCACGTGGATGGATGGGCATGTAAGGTATTTTCAGCGGGGAGTATGGCATTGAAGTCGGCCAACTCCACTTGTGCCTTGGCTGAATTATCGTACACTCTGTGGGAGTGCATATCTATGGCAGCAGGGCATATTCCCGAAGGGGAAGAAAGGGACTGCTTCCTGGCTATTGTTGAGGACGGCAAGGAAGCCATGTGTGAGTCCCTTCAATCTGGGTTGGATTCTGCAGATGGCGTAAGCAGATACATGGCTACGAGGGCAGTTATGCGCAGGTTTGTGTGGTTGCGCAAGTTGGGGTTTGCATCTGATGTGCAGGCTAGGCTTCTGAACATGCCATTTGACGGGTCTCATCTTTTTGGAAGCAAGGCTGACGAGAGCCTTGAGAAGTTGCAGACCTCTAAAGCAGCCGCTAAGTCTTTAGCCACATCGGTTCGGCAACCTGAGCCTTTTCATCCTAGCTGACAGCAGTGGAGGGGTAGATCTTTTCGCTGCTACTCCTCATTTGGAAGGGTGAGAGGAATGGCCAGTCAACAAAGCCAACCTAAGTTTCCTTGTGGCGGACGAGGTAGAGGTGCCAAGCCAGCTCAAGCAGCAGCCTCTTTGCCATTAGCCTCTGCAGCAGCCGCTTCAAAACCATTCTGAGGCCTTGCGTCACAGCTCACCAGTGAAGGGTGAGGGGAAGACTGTCTAAATATCTAGAAGAGTGGCGAGACATTACTTCAGATGCTTGGGCTCTGGAAACAATAGCCCACGGTTACTGCCTTCCTTTTATACAGAAGCCTCAGACCATTCCACTGGGGAATCACTCTTTGAGGATTCCGGATCCGCTCCTTGTGCAGTAAATATTGGCCTTGCTAGAGAAAGGCGCCATAGAACCAGTGCCTGTAGCGGAGAGGAACAAGGGTTGGTATTCCCCATATCTTTTGATTCCCAAAAAGGACGGGGGACTGAGACCCACCTTGGACTTGAGATACTTGAACAAGTTCTTCAGGAAGGACAAATTCAAGGTGGTCACTCTTTCCCAGATCCTCAAGGCCCTCCAACTTCAGGATTGGTTGGTGTCATTGGACCTTCAGGATGCTTATTTTCATGTGCCGATCCATCTGAAGCACAGGAAATAAACTGAGGTTCGCCGTTGGCAGCTTGCATTATCAGTTTCGAGTCGGGTTGACCTCCGCCCCAAAGTTATTCACCAAATTGATGGTGGTGGTGGCAGCGCATCTCGGGAGAAGGGGGATTCACGTCTAACTCTATCTAAATGATTGGCTGATCAGGGTGCATTCTCAAGAACATGCCGTGGATCATCTCAACGTTACCTGCCACACCCTTTACAGACTGATCTTCTCCCTCAATTTCAACAAGTCCCGTATGACACCGTCCCAACAGCTCCAGTACATTGGGGCTGTCTTAGACACATCCTTGCGAAAGTACTCGCCACCCAGGGTGAGGGCTCAAGATTTTCTCCAGATGGTAACCAAATTCCAGAGTCTTCTGGCCTTGGAATTCTTGTACTTTATTGGTGCCAGAGGCGCGCCTGAGAATGCTATCGCTTCAATGGGCTTTCAGAATGCAGTGGTCCCAATTCTCAGGGAGGACGTCGGACCACCGTCATATTCCGGTCAGTCTCACCGGATCTTCTGTGGTGGGCCTGCAAGGAAAATCTTATGAAGGGAGAACACGTTTGGCAACCATCTGCAGAGATAACTGTAGTGACGGACGCCTCACTCACAGGGTGGGGAGCTCACGCCATCGATCTGACTACCAGCAGTCGCTGGTCACCATTGGAGTCCAAACTACACATATATTTTTTGGAGCAGCGAGCAATCAGGCTAGCACTGAAGGCTTTTCTACTGTCTGTACGGGGGGGGAAAATGTCCTGATCATGACGGACAACACGGTGGCATTACCTCAAGAGAGGAGGCGTAGTGTCACTACCACTGTGCAGAAAGGCAATGCAGCTCTGGTACTTGGCAATTCAAGAAGGAATCTCCCTAGCAGCTGTTCACCTGGCCATAGAGGAGAACACAGCGGTGAATGCTCTGAGCAGGCAGAGAGCGGTCTCCCACGAGTGTGAACTAGCTCAGGAAGTCCTTCAAGAGATCTTCGACTTTTGGGGAACCCCTCAGGTGGATCTGTTCGCGGCTGGTACCAACCAGAAGTGCGAGCGGCAGGCTCAAGGGAATTTCCCCCGGGAGGAGCTCTAGGAGACGCGTTCATGGTGGACTGGGAATTTACACTCCTGTATGCGTTTCCTTCAGTCCCCGTCATTCCTCAATTTCTCAGGAGGTTAAGACGGTTCAGCACCCACATGATCTTCATTGCACCAGATTGGGCCATTAGACCGTGTTACCCGGACATTCTAGAGCTGTCCACCTGTCCTCCGATACGTCTTCCACAAAGAGAGGATCTTCTCTGGCGAGAGGGAGATCTTGTTCTCCATCCAGAGGTCAAGACTCTCATCCTTCACGCATTGGTTTCTGAAAGGTTGAGATATAAGGATTGGATGACGTGATGGAGGTGTTGCTTTCGGCCAGGCGGCCAGCAAGAAAAGTCTCTGCACCACTCACAAAACTTATTCCAAGTATGTTAATCCTTTTCAGTGTTCGACTCCGCATGGTCTGTCCTTTTTTGCTTTCATTAGCACATAAGGGTTTTCAGGTTGAAACCATTAAAGGTTACCTTGCAGTGCTTTAAATTTTTAAGCGCTCCTCAGAGGAATTTTCCCATTTCAAGATACGAATGGTTACTCCGTTTCTAAATGGGCTCACAAATGTGTTCCCGCCTTTTTGCCTTTTCAGGTTCCGGTTTGGGATCTTAACTTGGTCTTGAAGTTTCTGATGTGTGCTCCATTTGAACCCTTGCACGTGTGTCCGCTGAAGTTGTTTACCTTTAAGACTGTACTATTGGTTGCTATAACATCTACCAGTAGAGTGAGCGAGATGCAGGCCCTTTCTTCCAAGCAAGCGCGTGGCTATTTATGGGCATGGTGACGTCGGCGCTGATACGGTGGCCGTCGAGGGACATCGACTCGGCGGACGTCGACACGCAGCGCCCTCTACAGAAAAAGTTTCAAAGGCCAGCAAGCTGGAAACGTATTATCAAAGATAAGGAATATGTCGGAGGAACATCCCGTCGAAAGAACGTAACAAGGTAAGAAGTAACCTGTTCTTCTAGTCCATCGTCCCCTTTCCACCATACACCCGCTGTACCCTCTAAAAACATACATGTTAGTTGCTAATCTGTCTACCGACCTTGGCGATCGAAAAGGACTGAAGGGTGGTATGTTGGGTGGAGGAACGCTATGGAAGACCTCCTGACAAGCCTTTTTCAAGTGCCCTGACTGATGGGGAATCTCAATAGAAGCCGGAGCGCCACTGATGATCTGGGCCTAGACAGTTTTGGCAAAGAGTTTGAGAGACCGCTGCAGAGTATTGACGTCCACATGAGACACATAAAGCCCTTATGCCCCGGGATAGGTGGGGAAAAGAAACCTACTGCGGAAACGGGGCACAAAGACAAACCGAAGACAAGAGCAGGGTGAAAAAAGAAAAATCCCCTGCAGATGCTAAGCTTGTTCGCTCCTGACCAGGCAGAGAAAAGGACGATGCACAGGGCGGGGCTCAGTAAAGAAGGGCTAGAGCCAAACGCGCACTGACCTTGCATGACAATAAAAAATGTACTGTTTTTGGATGCTACCAAAAAGTGCTCCGGTCACATCCCGAAGGGACGGATATCCTAAAAGTACGGAGGAAAGAAGAGGAGGTTGCCCAGCAGGACGAAGGCTCTGTTCTGAACCAGCAACAAACAGTGAAACTGCTGTACCCTGCACAATCCATAGCTCTCCACAGGACCAGAGAATCTGCTTCCCCTTCACTTGATTCTTTAGGACCAGCTGGGAGTGTTGCGCACCTTCCAGGATACCTTGTGATCTGAAAAGGCATATGTTGTGCCTGGTTCGATTCACCTTTGTGTCTGGGGCACTGAACCACATGAAAGGGCCAGCAGTGGGTAGGATCCACTACTTAACTTTCTAGACCACAACTGGCTTTCATAGAATCTTTAGACCACCATCTTAAACAGTTGTTGCAGAAACTGCCATCCCTGCTTTCAAGCTTGCCAGACTACCATAGCATTCAGTGTGGTGTTCTCCATCTCAAGTGTGTCGTCCACGCTCTTTCACTTGTGCTTGGCAAGGGTCATCGCCTGCAATCCTTGCAAGTTCCTTGTTGTACCATGATTTGGACAACTCGTTTCCATAACTGTGAGGGATTCAACTTGCTATTCCATTTTCTATATGATTGCATTGGCTGCAAACTGTTCACAATCTAGATTTGTTCTAAGGCTAGAACATTTGTCAACTCTGCAGCAACGGAATACATTTTCTTCTGTACTTAAAACCCTATAATATTGGATTTTGGACTTGCATCTGAACCCCTGAACATTTGGTTATTTCTGTGGATGTCGCTGCTCTAAGGAGTTTATACGTGAAACATTTGCCTATTAAATACTGCACTTTCTCTTCTACATAAAGTCAGTGTCAAGGATATAGTTGTACAGCTATATTATGTGGATATTCCCTTATGTTTTCTCATGGTATATTACACTGTCTTTTTACCATCCATCCCCTACTGTGTCTTTTTTTTTATTTTATTTAATTTTATTGATTTTGAAAAGGAACACAAAACCAAGGTACATATCAGGTGATACACCATTCGTAAGATTCAATTACATAACAAAAACAGCAGGCTTAATGTCAGTTTGCAGTGTTAAACATTTATCTCAGTTCTCAGTTGAGGTGTATTTCTAGAAACTAAAAAAGAAAAACTTCCCCTTCCCCCATCCCCTCCCGTGTTTTAGCACTAATCCATTGATCGTTGCTGAAGCGTAAAGACGTTGATAGGGCAATATTTATGTCTCCGGTGTCTGGTCGCACAGTGATCACTTGTTTCGAGAGTTATTCAATTACTGCTGCATGGGCATTAGATTTCCATTAGGACTCCTCAGGCACATCCGATTGGGACTCATTATCTGTTAGGTGGTGACTTTAAGTCCATCCATAGGGCTTCACATTGGGCGGCCCTTCCGTGCAGGGCGGCCGTTATGGTTTCCATTTGGTAGATATTTGTGGCTAGGGCAAGCCATTCGTTTTTTCCAGGCACCACTACGGATTTCCATTTGATCACCAGGTGAGCCCTGGCGGTAAGGAGTAGATGGGGAAGGGGGGGTGTCAAGCCCTTCACTCTGGTCCCATCGTCTGCGTCCCTTTCTAAGCCAAAAAGCACAAGGTACGGGTCAGGGTCTCTTTGGATGCCATCCTTGATCCACCCTAGGACCTCGTTCCAGAATACTTTGATGCGCCAGCAACCCCACCACATGTGCCAGTAATTAGCCGTTTGGCCACATTTCCTCCAGCAAGTCGGGCTCATTGCCTGGGACATTCTGGATAGTCTGAGGGGGGGTCATGTTGCCACCTATGCAGGAGTTTGATGGCATGTTGTTTGTATTGACAGGATAACTATGTTCTGGAGGCGGCTCTGCACGTTATATCCCATTGCTTGAGGTGTATTTTTTCCCCAAAGTCTTTTTCCCACCTGGACCTCAAGTGCTCTGTGGATCCGTCTCCCGCTGCTATTGGTTCCTGGTACATTATTGATATGAGACCTTTCCTCCCCGCTTTAGAGTCTAAAATCTTCTCGAATGGGCTCAAGGCTCTGTTCAGTTTGTCCTTCCATTCCGCCTTCGTTAGAACCCCTTTCAGTTGAATGTACTGGAGTGTGAATAGGGTGCCTATGCCCAATGCTTCAGTCAGTTCCGGTAGAGTGATATAGGAGTCATTCCTCTGGAGCTGGCCTACTCTCTCCAAACCCACCTCGTGCCAAGATTGGTATCTGCCCACATCAGGTATGTGATTGTTTATGCCGGGGGACCATAAGTGACTGAGCAGGGATGGCCAGGTGGTGATCTTGCGGATCTCCTTGTTTGCACTCCATATACTCCATATCGTGCTCAGTATGGGATGGCCTTTGATTTTCCGTAGTACCCTTTTGTGTGGGGTCCATAGCCATTCTGACACTGTGGCCGAGGCAAAGTAGTGGTTGTCCATTTGGACCCATTGAAGGTCATGATGTTCTCTGAGGTGTGGGATCAAGACTCGTAACTGGGAAGCATTGTAATATGATCTCAAGTCCGGGAGCCCAACCCCTCCCTTGTCCTTGGGGAGTATCAGCGTGGTGTATGCAATTCTTGGTTTCTTTCCCTGCCATATAAAACTCGATCATTTTTTTAGCTTCACTAAAGAACCATTTGGGTATTTCGATTGGCAACATTTGGAAGGGGTACAGGAAGCGGGGGAGGCACGTCATCTTAACCGCGTTGATACGGCCAAGCCAGGATATCGTAAGTTTACCCCATTTCCTAAGGTCTGCTGTAAACCGCTGAAGGAGCGGAGGAAAGTTGGCTTCAAATAGGTCATTCAGGGTTCTAGTAATCCGTATGCCTAGATACTGTAGTGTGAGGTGTTCCAGCTTAAGGCCTAGTGGGAGAAACTTGAGGTCATTTTATACCGTGGTTCCCTGAAGGGGGAATAGGATGGATTTTGCCTTATGTACTTTAAAGCCAGAGAATTGACCATATTCGTCCATCAATCTAAGGGCATGGACGTTGTGGGATTGGTTATGTGGAGGAGAATGTCATCCGCGTAGAGCGCTATTTTATATTCTGTTGGGCCTAATCGGATCCCTTCTATCGCGGGGTCAGCTCTTATCCTTTGTGCAAGGGGTTCTAACGAAAGGGCAAATAGGATCGCAGAGAGGGGACATCCCTGTCTAGTTCCTCGTTGCAATTCAAACCAACGGGAATATTCCTCGTTCACGGCTACCGAAGCTGTGGGAGATGTATATATTGCCTGTATACCCCTCTTAGCTTTAGGGGCTATTCCAACCTTCTGCAAGACGGTTCCCAGAAATTCCCACTCCATCGAAGGCCTTTTCCACATCGATTGACAACAGGACGGGGTCCCCGGGGAGATCGCGGGCCACGTGGATGAGGTGCAATGTTTTGCGCATGGAGTCAGCCCCCCTGTCTCCCTAGTATAAACCCGACTTGATCTGGATGAACCAGGAGGGGCAAGCGTTTCTAATCTAGCCGCTAGCACCCTGGAGTACATTTTTGCATCAAAGTTAAGAAGGGAGATCGGACGATAAGATTCGCAGTTTTTGGGGTCCCTACCCTCTTTGGGAATCGCTATTATCAAGGCTTTTTTTAAAGGAGTCTGGGGCCTGTCCGGTTTCTAGTATTTCGTTGAATAGATCCGAGAGGAAGGGGGCTAATTGTTTGGCGAACGTCTTGTAGAAACCAGCAGTATAGCCATCTATTCCCGGGGATTTACCCAGTGTTAGGCTTTTAATTGCATCCTGAACCTCCTCTTCAGTAATTGGGGAGTCCAGAAGCTCAGTTTCTGCGTTCAATATCGTGGGCATAGTGGTTGATGATAGGTAGGCTGATAGGTCCAGTTGGCCAGGAGTTATTTCAGAGGTGTAAAGCGTCTCATAAAAATTGGTGAAGGATTCTGGGAGATTGCAGGGGGTATGGAGGGGCGGGGGCAGAGTAGCTTCGATGATTTCGTTCACCCTACGGTCAGCTTTGTTCCCCAAGTCTAGCAGCTAATAAAGCATATGCTTTATCTCCTCTCGTAAAATTTCTGTTTTAGGAACTGCAGTTTGCGCACCACTTGGTTGTGTTCTAAGAGCCGCAGTTCTTCCCTTTTTTGCTGAGCGGTTTTCATTTTTTCGGGGTCCACTTTAGGTTCTTTTCTCATCTCCCCCTCTAATTGACCTATATCGGCCCTTAGCCTTTGCTCTATGATCTTCCGCTCTCTCTTCTTAGCGGACCCTTCCTGTATTAGGACCCCTCGCCATGTGGCCTTCCCTGCCTCCCAGACTACTTGTCTGGAAACCTCCCCATCGTTATTTGTTTTAAAGTATTCTTCAATTTCGGTCTCCATGTTCGTCTTGAAGACCGGGTCATTCCAGAGAGTCTCATTGTACCACCATTTCCCTCTCATGATGGGTAGATCAGCCCAGGAAATGTCTCCCAAAACCATGTTGTGATCCGACCAGGTTATCGTAATGATATCTGAATGTTGTACAGTGGTTGTGAGGTTGTTCGTTATGTATATATAGTCAATGCGTGTAAATGTTTGGTGGGGGTTTGAATAGAAGGTGTATCCAGCTGCACCGGGGTGCATTATTCTCCATACATCCTTCATGTTGTGCAGATCCATTATCTCTGCAAGGTTGGTTCATCCCCCTTTAGTCTGATTTCTTGTTTCTGGATTTCCAGGTTTCCAAACGATATCTGGATCAGCCCATTGGTTGAAATCACCCCCCAGAATGACGTGCCCCATGGCCTCCAACATTATTTTTGGGATCACTTTCTGGAGGAATGCAGTCTGACCAGTGTTAGGTGCATATACAGTGGCAATAGTCACTTTCACTTTGGCTATTTTCCCCGTAATCAGGAAGGTCCGACCTGCCACGTCAGACCATGTCTTTTCCACCTCGAATTGGATGCCCTTCTTGAGCAAGATACCAACCCCTCCCTTTCTCAGCGGGCCCGAGCCCCAAAACTCCAGTCCTCCCCAACGATGCTTCATTCTTCCCCTTTGGCGAACTTAGTCTCTTGAAGGAGCATTATGTCAATGTTGAATCTGCGGACTTCCCTTAGTACTAACAACCACTTAGTCGGGGAGTTAAGCCCTTTCACATTGATGGACGCTACTCTGAGTACATCTCTCACTTTTTGGTTATCAAGGGATGCCATCTTCAAATGTCTCTAGAGTGCCTTTGACTATTGGTGACCAGACAGTTGTTTGATCCTCAAGGCCCACATCAACGTTGGTGGTACAGATAAATTCAAATGGTGCCTTCATAATTTCAAAATCCCTTTCCCTCAGGAGTTGCTGAGGCTCAAGCAAGCTCAGGAACTGAGGGTGCTGCATTGGCAGCTTTTGACGGCGTCCAGACGGACTTGGTGACATTGTTCCGTCCATTTTCGGACCATCATTGGGGACCGTTACCTCAAGGTCCCAATCAAGTATTCCATCTCAACATAAGGGTGACCCCCTATCCCATTTCCCTCCCCCAACATCATATATTACAACAGTAACAGCAATAATCGTACAAAAACATAACGTTACGTGCGTTCCCAGGGCCGTCATGCGAGAGTTCGTGCTCCCTCTTGCTTCAGAGGGGTGCTCATCATCCGACATCCCCATGGCACTTGACCTCCAGAATTCCGGTCTCCATAGGTTCAGCGTCCTGTGTTTCATCCATAGACGTCAGTGCGTAGGTTCGTAGCATGCGGGAAGCACGTCCTCATTTTCCATTATCAGGTGTGTTGTTGGGGCGTCTGTACTTTCTAGATCCTTTCACTCTTTTCCGCCTAGGGCCCTGGTGATCCCATTGCATTCCAGCACGCTCATTGTCGCCACTTTCATTGTCTTTCG
Source organism: Ambystoma mexicanum (assembly GCF_040938575.1). Taxonomy (NCBI): domain Eukaryota; kingdom Metazoa; phylum Chordata; class Amphibia; order Caudata; family Ambystomatidae; genus Ambystoma; species Ambystoma mexicanum. The sequence goes on from NC_090941.1 coordinate 1,104,325,991, forward strand.
GGCCTGTACCCAGAAGGTCGGCAATGCATTCCCTAATGTCTTCCTCTGATCGAAGGACGATTTTCCTGCTCCCATGCTCAAAGGTGAGCGAAAAAGGGTATCCCCATCTGTATCGTGTGCCCTGGTCCTTGAGCCATTTTGTCAAAGGGCTGCAGAGGCGTCTTAGTGCTAGCGTGAGCGAGGATAGGTTCTGGAAAATCGTAATTTGGGCCCCTCCCATCGGGAGTGGACCACCGGATCTGGCCTTCTCAAGAATCCTGGTTCTGTCCTGGTATCGGTGGAATTTGGCCAGGACCGAGCGGGGACCACCAGGCGGTCCACCGGCTCTGTGTATCCTTTCAGTTTTGGGTTCATCAATTTCTTCATCAGCCGTTAGGATCTTTATGATATTGTGGATCGTATCTTTGAGGTCCTTCTCGGTTTCACCTTCGCGTTCCGGGATTCCAAAAAAGCGTAGTTTATTCCTTCTTTCCCTGTTTTCTAAATTGTCCATTTTGAGACGCATCTCCTCTTCCCTTTTCTCAATATTTCGTATTCTCATGTCCATTTGAGTATCAAGAGTGTCAATCTAAGCCTGGTTGTTTTCGACACCTTCCAGTCGTTCCTCAAAGCTGTCTATTCTCAGGGTGATTTCATCGATTTTGCCACTGAGATTGGCACCCATGTTTTTGATCTCACTTAGCAATGCGGTGATGTCTCCCCTAGTGGCAGCGGCCCCCGCTTCCGAGGCCTCCAGCGACATGGTGGGAGACTGTCGAGCGGTCAGGGAAGGTGGGGCGTAAGCAAATCTGGCAAGTCTGTCGCACGTTCATAGAATGGACCCAAGGTCCGAGGAGGCACACGCCCCTGGATCGGGGCCTTACCCTCTGCAGAGTCGCGTGGGGCTCTAGGAACAGTGCAAACTAGAGAACTTAGCTTGAGACACGACTTGATGTGGAGCCAGTGAGGCCTTCAGTGAAGATTCCGTAGAGCCGGGGAGTCAGTCTTCTGGCGGGAGTACCTACAAAAAGCACCCTGTGGGAGGGAAGGGCCAGGTATATTCCGCTTTGGTACATAGTTTGTGTTGAATTGCCAGGAACCGACAGCTCCGGGGGCTGCCGGGTTCCTGTAGGGGAGGCACACGTGGCAACATGGTATTAGTGGTATGCAGTGCACAGAAGAGGCAATAAATGAGTTGAAGAGGTTTCGCCTCGTACAGCACGTTAACGATTAGGGCGCACTTTTTATACCAGTCTTCGCAGGACAGTGTGTTATCTGGTGCCACTCAGTGCAAAGGTCGTGGTGATCTCCAGTACAGGGTGCCGCTCGTTTCCCAATTAGTCATGATGGTAGAGCACGGGCTGAGTTGACATGTCATTTTGGGGAAGCCATACATTAAGCCAGTTGGGCCCACCAGGACGGTGTTGGCCTTCGCAGGGCTGGGTCGTGCGAGCCGCGAGGCTGTGGTCCCTTTTCTTTAGACTGGGGCTGTTGACTCATGCGTGGGGCGCTCAGAGCGCATATTCGATGAGGATTCTAATGGGCTCCGGGGTCCAGAAGTTCGGGGCACAATGGCAGGTGGGTACCGTAAATCTGCCCTCCACGGGCTCACCGTATCAACGGTCCCTGGGAGGGACAGATCACTCGCAGGGGGGCCGCAAGCGGATGGGGCGCAGGCGCTCGCCCGCGCAGTGCCTCACTTCCAAGGGGCTTGGGGGGGAGCGCTGTACAGCGGTGTACCCCGCCCCGTGGGCTTGCGGGGAGGCTCCTCACCTGGGTCTGCTACAGTGCGGTATTGGTCACCGGAGGCATGGAGTGTCGGAAGCAAGGTAGTTCTCCTCGCGGCCCCCACTTCCCTCCGGGTCCTCGCGGGGGAACTCGGGCAAGCAGGCGAGGAGAAAAAGGAACTAGGGGGGACAGGGGAGGGACCTCACAGGCTGCTCGTCCAGGCCTCGGTCTCCCGTAAACACCACCGCCGGGCGGCTGCGTAGTTCAGCCCAAGTTTCGGTTTTGTTTCGCGGGTGACAGGTGGCGCGGTTCTTCAGACGTCGATTTCTCGGCTTTCCTGTGGCCGAATTGGGCTGTTTTTTCTCTTGCAGGTCGGGGGGCTAGGTCCTTACATATCAGTACCTCATTTTATAACTCGCGGGGGGGGTCATGAGATGGGGGCTCAAGTCGTCTCGGGGACCTGGGGCAGTGGAGCTCACACGAAGGCTGTGCTCATCCGTGCGCCCCCTGGTGGCCAATCTGTGTCGTTTTTTTAACATGTTTTTATTGACATTTTGAATAAATGACACATTCCCCTCCCTCCACGCCTAACGCCCCCCCCCCCGCAACCAATCCCCCACTTTCCAGCTGTGCCCATAACAAACCCCCATATTTGAGCAGAACCTCAATCGTACTACTGTCAATTTCCAAGCTTTTAAGCATCATTTTGAGCTAGTCCCAATGTCGCAAGCTCCGAGGGCAATAAAACAGCAGTGTAATCTTTTTGCAAGAAGTTCAGCACAACATTCCAGTCCTTGGCAAAGTTGCCATTATCTCCTTGTATAGAATACGTAATCGATTCCAAAGCTACAAAGTTCCACACCTTCGAAAACCATTCATTAATATGAGAATGCAGTTTTGACTGGTCTGCATCGGCACCCTTGGTGTGGATTCACCTTCCTCCGGCCTACAGATGGCGCTCGCGAGATTCCTCCTAACGAACGTCCTCATTGAAGAGCGATGCGCCCTGCCTGATGGTGTACCTTCTAAGTAACTAGGATTTTGAGGCAAGTTTTGTTAGGCCGGCCTCGGCTGCAGGATGGAAGGACACAGAATGCGCATACATTCAGAGCAAATCCCTTTTCCCATCTAGGTCTCAATGGTTTCACCCGTTATCTGATCGCTCACACACTTGATCTCCCGCCCAATCCCAACCTTTCTGCTCCCCCAATGCTCCGATCTTTTCCCACTATTGTTTAATGTTTATATCCAACCTTTGCCTAAACTTATACAGTCCTTTGGCTTTCATTGCTATTCTTATGCGGATGGCATGCAGCATATAGTGCGCCTCGTCCTTGCTCAACAAAATGATTGAGAGCGCTTCTGCTCATGTCTGTAAACAGTTAACACCTGGATGAGCAATAACTGGCTGTGCCTTAATGTTGACAAAATGGAGGTGCTGGTCGTTGGTCCGCGCTCAGCTGCTGCTTTTTGCACACCAGCGTTTTGGCCCCTTACCCAAGCCGGCTGCAGCAGTCAAAGACTTTGGGTAGAAAATCTCCTCCTCTCGATCAGCAGAGGTTCAAGTGAGTGCACTTTGTCAGAGTGGCCATTTTAAACTCAGGGTTTTGTGTAAAAGTTTGCCCTTCCTCCCTGGGCAGCTTTGTTCGCCTGTGGTGTCCTATTCAATCTTTGGAACTTTGGACTACTGTAACTCTTTTCCATGCTCAACATGCCTACCTTTTACATAGTCTCCAAATCTTTAAAAATTCTGCTGCTCGAGCTGTTGCCCTTACTCCTCTTGTTTCTATTTCTCGGATTATTCATTCCCTTCACTGGCTACCGGTCGCCAAGGCCATAGAATTTAAAGCACACTGCATTTTTTTATGGCACTGGCCGTGAATTTCTGCAGGCTATGTTTCACCCTTCCATTCCATCTCGTGCCCTCTGATCTTCAGAAGTGCTTTTAATTCAGGTTCCGCCCTTTAACCGCACCAGAATGGAGGGGAGTGGGCTGCACCTTCTCTGTGGCAGCCACTGTGCTGTGGAAAAAGCTCTCTCATTCTCTTTGCACAACTGTAAATCGATCATTTAACTGCCTTCTGAAAACTTGTTAATTTCTTTCTGCTGCCCTCATTTCCCTAGCACCATGATTGCTGGTGGTAGTTGCGCTCTACAAATTAGGTTAACGTGGTTAGCAATCTTAATATAAAAGTTACCGCAATACATTGTGTAGGTTTGCTATGACTGGGCCAGAGATTCCAGGTTTCCCTATTCCATGTGTGAATGAGGACTACAGAGCTGGGTAACCTAATTTAAAATGAAAAAGCTAGAAGTTGCAGGATGCAAAGAATACAATGGGGACTGAATGATGTACAGTTTCATGCAATGGGGGAACCTTGACGACTGTGATCTCACTCTAAACTTGCAATGCTCTGAAAGGATTTTGACACAACCATCCATAATGGTTGACTGATTATTTAAATGCCTTTGCTGTGTAGCTAAAGTGAATTTAAGCCATTCAGTGTTGGAGCCGTTCAGAACTATCCTGTCAGCATCCACATGTGCTTGTGTTTGCACTCGTTTGTGTAATCCACAACATTTTTAAGGCTATGATAACGTTCAATAATAGTAATTTTCCCTTATCTTGTTTTTAGATGAAACGAAAGTCTGAGAATGGCGTGGATGTGAGAGCCCTTTCTCCAGGAAAGAAACTCTGCAAAGGCTCGGAGTACACCAGGTAAAGACGCATGTCTTTATATGAGGTACATGGCATAATGGGGTCCAATCCCCTGATCACAATAATGCAAGGACTCTGAGATGAGCTTCTCAACAAATACATGGGTATATTTATGTGCTGCATAGCAGCCTTGCCGAAGGTCAAAACATAGAAACGTCTGCACCCACTGCATGAATGTTAGTGGAGTGGCTAGAGAAACTAATAGGTCACTGTGGACAGGCTCACTTATCTAAGGGTACTGCGGTTGGAGCATAGATACGCCTACACCTGTAACTCCTTGTTTGATCATTGGAAATGTGTGTGGGTGTACCACTCTGCGATCTGATAAGGCAAGATTTCAGATTAAGACCAAGATAAAGTCACTTTAAGAATGTGCATTCTGTAAAGTGAGAAAACATTTAAATGCTTTAGAGCTATACAGAACATTTTAATAAGGCTGGGCTGCCTGCAAGAGTATGCAGTTCCTACTTTAGCCCTAGTCTACAATGCAGGATCAGTGTGCAGGTGCTGCAGGTTTGATTAAAAAAAAAAATTATATATATTTATATTTTTATTTTTTTGGGCACATTTATGTTCATTGTCCAGGTCTAAACTGTCGTGTTTGGTAGAAATAGAAAATGTCAGTGACTAGATGTGAAACAATGCTAAATACATGCTCGCTCTAATTACGTGGCAGAGGCAGCTTTTGGTGCTGGGCGGGCGGCCCAGGAGCAAAGGGTACCTCCTGAAGGGGCACCAGGATTCTAAACTATTCATGACTGAGCTCTCACCACGGTGGAGAATGTTTGCTGTGAAGGGAACCAAATGTTACCTCAAATTAGCTTGAACAAACCCTGAATAATTAAGGGAGGATTGGAGGGCAGGGATTAATGCTGGATACCGAAGAGCTTCTTTTAGTGCCTACTTATCCAATCATAATTCCGATCCCTGTGCCAGCTTAAACACATTTTCACACTGGCTGTGTCAATACAGTTCCATGCTGGATGCACCAATATTTTCCAGAATTCCTTATATAAGAACATAATCCTGTTTCCTTTGTACATCATGCCATTAATGAATACATGTCCAAACTGGCTCTGCCAGAGTATGGCAGTATCCCAACAAAGGAACTTATTCCGTAAGCTTGCCTTTAAAAAATACCATGTCCAGTAAGAAAATAAGTACAAACTGGCTGCACACTGTATTCCAGTCTAGACATGTATTAACACACATCATGCTGGCTTTAACCTTCATGCCCAGTAAAAAAGTCATGCCACAGTAAGAAATGGTTAGACTGCCTGCCATTAGATGCCAGTCTAGCCACGTAATAACGCAATATCCTTTCTTGTATAAACCGCTGGTTGATAAAAGAAAGGATGATGATTTTTTTACTTGGCATCTAAGATAGATGTGGACTGAAAAATGGTTGAATGCTCCCCACCCTGGACACCCGCTCCCTGGACCAGCACAAACACATATGCATGCACATAACCCATTCACACGCCCATCCATGTGTCATGCTCACTCATTCACACAATACTACTGACTCCCAGACACACAGTTAACCAACATGTGTCATCAGCTTTATGGCCCTTCCCACCTGCACACCATTACTGCACAAGCATGTCACTGCCACTCACCTCTAGCAGCCCTTCGATGCATTGCCACTTTATTGACCTGCAACCCTCAACCATCTGTAGCCCACGCTCCAAATACTCTGGCCACATCCTCCTTACCAGGGTTTAGAGTAAATTGCGTCACAAACTCCCCACTCACTTTGGAGAGACCACCAACTCCAGCCAATATACTAGCAGAGAATCACACTCACTTTCCAGGCCCACACCTCCCCTGCACAACTCTGCTGCCCCTATGCTACACAATATCACCCTATTTACCTCCATCATTATCCCCATACGTGCCACCTTCCTCGCCCACTGCTGCTCCCATCACCCACATGCCACAAGACACCGATAAATGACTGAAGATCATGCATGACAAGCCACCACACGGCTCCATGCTGCTTGTTGCTCACCCTTCCACCCACCCAGCTCTCCCACGTATGTCCTTATGCCACCCCCAGAACTTTACCCTGCCTAGGCCTTCCTAGACAAAAGCGTCTACGCTTGTTAGGAAAGATTCCAATTTATGTGTAATTTTCCCTCCTTCTTGCTGTTGTCGGACAAGCCTAGCCTGACTTTTGCTAGTGGAGCACAGCCTTCTGCTGCACTCCACTGAGTTTTCGCTCACTTTGTTATGCGGAAACTGACATGCCCTTAAAGACAGTCGGTAATAGGAGACTTTGTTTTCCTTGGTCCAACTTTTCTGCGACATGTTAACAGTGCACAAAAGTGCACTGGGGTCTTCCTTTCGTTTCCAAAGGCCATAGACTCCCTCAAAAGATTTTTTGATAGAAGTACAGATGTGCCTTGGACAGGGCTCGTGGCAGCTTATGCATATTTTTAACCCTTTCTTGCCATGCAAACCGCGTTTACCGCGGTTGGTACAGGAACATGGCCCGGCTCCAAAATGGCCGTGCCACAAGGTTTTGTCCTGTCCTTTGGCCATCTTGTTCCCTTGCCTTCCCCAGGTCGAGCAGACGCGGGACAGTTCTTATTTGGTCATGCATTTTCCCACAACACGCCAAGTTTTCGCTGGCTTCTGCATGCCTTGTGTGTGTGCCTCCAGGATGTGGGCTGGACGGTCTACTTCAATACACATCCTGGGTGCCAGAGAGTCTGGTGTGCTGGGAATGACTGGGACCACTGTGGTCTGTGATTGGTCCACATCTGGTGTGCCTGTATGTGAGCGAACTGACCAGCTTGCACAGGACATTTGCTCTGGAACCACCACCGTCTTGAGTTAACCCTTGAGACTTGGGTAAGCACTGGGTCCAAGGCGCACTCCTGCCGAGTTTCGTAAACCTAGGTGCCCTAGGTCTGGAATTAGGAGAGTATGCCTGAACCATAGTGCACAAAGTCACTGTGTCGCCCAGCTGTGGTGACTAACTTCGAGGATGCGCTGCTGCTGTGCCCCCCTTTGCCCTGAGACATGCAGCAGTGAAATCGAGCTGATCCCTTCACCAGGAGAGGAGAAATAGTTACTGTCCCGCCACAGAATCATCCCTGGAACTCAGCCGCTGAAAGCTGCAGAGCCGCACAATTGCAGCATTTGAACCAGCAACCAAAGTCGACTCGACTACCGAAGTTTGGTCCGAAGTGTGCCTTGGGTTTGAGTACTTGCAACCCTTACCGGTGGCCCCTGGCACATCCATACATTTTTACACACAAGTGTCCCCTTGTAAGGGAGAATTCTCAGAAATGTGCTAATTCATCTCTACCTTAGAGACCCCCAACAACTTTGCTGGATTTTGAGGACTTGAATTTTTAACCCGGAGAGAGATTTTTTCCCACTCATGTATTTTAATGTGATTTTTAACTCTTTTTCTCTTTTGGTTATGGAGTCTGACAAACTTTTACATAGTGTCACACAGCTCCTTCAGTGCAGTGCCACAGGGAAGTCTTTCAGATTTCCCAAAGGTTTAAACACCTTCTCTTGGATAAACTACTGTTTCCAAGAGCAGTGAAGGGAAATTGACTATGCTTACACTTACAACCTTCTTGACCCAGCACACACTATCTTACAATAGGGTGCTGGAGGGGTTACTTATTAAGCCCTTTGTCTAGCTTTTCATGTAATAATTTTGTTACCCATTCCTCACTGAATGGCTGGTGGCAGTGGTTTACTTTTAACTACCGTGGTGTGCATTTTGCCGCAGGCTGCGTTTGCAGCTGCAGTAATGCACCCAACAGTGCCGTTTTTGTCAAAATGGCCCCAGTCGTCTTATTTCCCAATTTCTTTGTGGAAAAATGGTCCTTCGTGAGATTTACTCTGCGCGCCAAACCAGGTTTGGTCCCTTTGTTCTTTTTGCCTTCGGCAGGATTCATGAGTGAAGCATGCCTCTGGCTCCAGGGTGTCTGGCGGGGGCAGGAAGTGAGCGAGGTGCCTGAAACTTCCAATGCCTAGTTTCCTAGGAGACCAGAATGCACTCTTAGGTGATTGGCCGGCTGGCTGTATGGCGAGGAAAGCCACCCTGCTGGGTGGCTGACAGCTAGGCTAGAATGAATGGGTGAAACCTCCATAAAAGGCAAGGCTTTTTGGTTTGGAAGGCAGAGTCGACCACTGGACTAAGGAATCCGAAGAAGAACTTGGAAGAGTACGCCTCCTGCAACTCCTGGACCGTTGGTTTGCCTGGTGAAGCCCTGTTGCTGTGCTGAAGCTCCAAATTTGTATAGACAGAGAAGCCCCTGCAAGGACGACTTCTCCCTTTTTGAGTTGGTGGGACCAATCAACTTCACCTGGACATCCTCTCGGAGCTGGTTGAAATTCCACTGCAGTCGTTACTGGAACCGGATAACCAGGGAGAGGAACACCAGATTGTGTGTGTGTTGGTTTTAAGCTAGCCAAGAGCTCCAGGAAGATCCTTCGGACTTCCAGGAAGCAGGGCTGACCAAGCCTGAGCCCCCTCAACACAGTGCGGGACCCCAGATGCCAGGAAAGCCCATCTCGACAGCCAGGAACCGTGGTGTCACTATTTGCAGTAGACGCGAGGAGCAGAAACGCCAAACAGCCACTTGTTTGAAGATTGCCGGTTGTGAGCGGTGACCGTCCCATTGTAGTGCAGGAGTCCCCAGAGGTCCTACCTCTTGTCCCAACAACTGAGGCCCAGGGACACCAGGATCTGCAGAGCTGCCCAGGAACAGAAGTCAGTGTCTGCATTTTTCTGCAACCTAAAGGTAATGTAAAGTCTGAGAGAACTTGCCTCTTGTTGTGCCACCTTGCTTGTCCTTGTTGGAGACTTGTCTCGGTTGCCCCTGTAGTGTGTCCAACAGCTTCTTTACCTCACAAGTCTAATCAGCGTGTGGCCCTACTTTGAATTTCTTCTTATTCATCAGAGACTTCTAAAACATTGTGCAAGACTTTTACTTGCCTGCAAGAAGTGCTTCAGTTCACTTGACTTTTGCTAACTTAACATTGGCTGGCCTGGCTCCCTTAATGACTCTTCTCTCCTCTGATTAGGTGTTGTCTTCCTTCCAGGAAGGGGTTAACTAACTTTGCATTAGGGGGTTACCAAAAGTACTTACCTGCTTCAGAATATTTGTGTAATCTCTTGTTTTGTTCCAAGTCTTTTTCCTTTGACATATTACTAAGAAGTAATCTAAATGCAACAGTGATATATTAATGTCCCCATCACCCTAACTATTGAAGTCACCTGAGGGTGTAGGTAGTGTCTGTGGGCCATCCCAAATGATTACTTACTTATTTAGAAATATTAACAGTGTGTATTTTTGAAGTGTATTTGAGTGTTACTGTTATATTGCCCTTCTGAAGGAGGGTTATTCTAACTGACTGATACATTTGTTTTTGTTTAATCAAGAAACCTTGTGTGTAAGAGTTTATTTGAATACCTGTCACTGTGAATCTCTGTAACTCACCTACTGCTCACACTGACCCCTCTTGTGATAAGCCTGGCTGCTCAACACTCTACTAACCTGTGTAGTACAGACTTATACCAAAAGTTGGGTTCCTATTGCCAGGAGGTCAGGGTTGTTGTATTGCACCCAAAGGGTACTGAATACAATCTTGCCTAACACCCCTGAGGGCCACTCACCTTTCTCCAGTTAGCCTGTCCTACTGTCCTATTCCCAACTCTTGGAACCTGTTCTGCCCTCTTTGGGAGACCCTCCTCAAATAGTGTGAACTTATTCTTCACTGCCTCACCTGCTTTCTTGAGCTGCTACAGCCCCTGCAAGAGACCACGTTTATGCCCAACGGCACGATCACGTGCATCTGCATTCGAAAGTACAATTGAGCATAAGGCTCCACTCTTAGGGATTGGTCTGCCTCTCAGATAGGGTTGATAGTGAAGGACTGCCAAAAGCATATTCACACTGTTTGCTCCTTTCCCTTACAGGCTGTGGACCCCGTGTGCCATTCCTTTAAGCCAATTGTAACTATATTTCTGATGTTTGTTAATCTGCTTAGAATCACATGCTGTGCATAGGTCCGACATCCAGTGGTCACTGCATTTTGTTTTTCGTAGTCGAAAAGGGGACGTCGACAAGGCGTGTCTGTAACACTATCCCTATAGTGACGTGCGTTGTACCCACAATCCCTCACGCGTCGAGGTCCCTCAGATTGTTTTTTTCCGCCCAGCTACTGGTCGCCTTTATTCGGAGCTCCTCGATAGACATTGCCAAATAGTTTCTTCGACCTTTGGTCGTTTGTTATTAATATCAATAATGTAGATCCCTCCCTCGACGAAGAGCTGTTTCTCCGCCGAGCAAGATCTTCGACGGAAGGACGAGCGTAGGGGATCCTTCGGCGCTGCCGAACACGTGGCCTGGCCTCGCCGGCCATACACAGTAGGGAGAGTGGGGTTGTGTGGTCTTTCTTTCTCTTTAAGAATGCCTTTCTCTTTCCCCTCCCTCTCTTTCGAGGTCGTAGTCACACTTCTTGCCCTCAGCTATGGAGAGGACGCCATTTAGGTTTTGCCCACTTTGCAAGGGTAAATATACCTGGAAGGATAAGCACAAACGGTGCAACCGTTGCTTACCCCTCGATCACCAGGAGGACGGCTGTGCGGCCTGTAAATTACTAAAGCCCAAAACTCTAAAAGACCGCAGTCAAAAGGTGGGCGCCTAACGCCATGTCTAGGCCTGACTCCTCGCCCGCTGCCGCCGCCGAATGTGACAAGGACAGTGACTACACGGCCCCCGTAACAGAGGTTGTAGAGCTCTCAAAGGAGCGTTCACGCTCCTCGTCGTCCATCCCCGGCCCCGACAAGCCCGGCTCACGCCCAGCTTATGGGGATGAACACCCCGGCGACAAGGACGCACACAGAAAAATACCAAAGCACATACCCCCGGCACGCATTCGTCGAAGACGAAGGCAGCCATAACGCCAACGGGGGCGCCGGGCCCACCGGCGTCTTCCGCCGACCGTAAGGGTCGCCAGCCCTCCCCGCCACCGCCTCCGCGACAGGCGACTGGTCATTCTAAAGATAAGGGCGCTAACACCAAAACCTCCGCCGACGCGCATCGCAAGAGCGCTCACGTTGCCAGCAAGGACCCCACGAGCAAGGACTCGACGTTACATAGCGCGACAGCGACCGATCCCTCGGAAGTGAGAATGATCGCCGAAAGCCTTGCGTGCATATCATCTAAGGACGGCCAGAGACGTACGGCGAGTGAGACGCCGAAAACCGCGCACAAGGCCAAAGATACGCCGAAAGTGCCGGAAAACAGATCAGGCCAGTTCCCGCCGCCGACGGAAGGCCATAGCCAGCGAGAAGGCTTCTCAGAAGGCGAAGGCTCTTTCTTCGACGTTATGGGACAGAACCAGACAACTACAGGAGGAAGAAACTCCTTTTTCATTCCCAGTCCGTCCTGGCCGACCTCAGTGGACCTTTGAAAGGTTCCAGACCTGTATGGATAAACTAGACAAGTTCATGTGCATCCCAGAAGACAGGGCACCCCAGAGACCAAGGGAGGCGCACCCCTGGAGAGTCCAAGGGCTAAATACCAGAAGTTTTATAACCCCATACAGGAGGACATAAACTCTTACGACCTCACTGAGGAAGACACCCACTTCCAGGAGGAAGATGAGTTCACCTATGTTGAAGACCAACAAGAAGAGGAAGGTTTTCACGAGGACACTAACTTAGGTGAGGAGGGATTCCAGGAGGACATAGGCGAGGGCGACCCAAATCCCTGGCAGTCACCAGCTAGGTCTACAGACGCAGGCAGTAGCAGTATAGTCATCAGGTCTACTGAAACTACACCAGTCAGGAACCCTTCGCCTGTTGATGATCAACCCACCTTCAATGCACTGCTGAAGAAGGCAGCAGCACATTTTGAACTTGAAACAGACACCGATTTTGTGGAGAGGATTATCAAAGAAACCCCCCCCACTAGCCAAACTATCCCCATCCTTGCCTCAGTTAAGAGACGTATTACCCCTTCTCTGTCAACTCCTGCGCTGGTGAGAGGGGTCAATCCGAGGATTGAGAAACTGTTCTCTCCCTCTCAATCAGACCCATTATATATTAAGGGTCACTCAATCCCGGACTCCTTGGTCGTGACCAACACCAGGAAAAGGGCCCACTATCTACCAGCGAGGCACCCCCAGATAAAGAGGGGAAGAAGCGTTATGCCCTAGCCAAGAGAATCACCACCTCTGCAGCATTCTCTACCAGAATTGCCAATAATAACACACTATTGGCAAGCTACGCTGATGCTCAATGAGAAAAGCTTAAACAGGACATTGAAGAAGCTCCCGAACCCCTAAGAACTAGTTTGCTGACTACAGTTAACGAGGGCTCTCTGGTCAACCAAAGCATTGTCAAGAATACCGTCGATGCAGCAGAGACGGCTGGCCGCACTTTGGTACAAGGAATTTTGCTGAAGCGTCACGTCTGGCTTCGCAATTCCGGGTTTAAGGCAGAAACACAAGCGTCCCTTATTAATAAGCCCATAGAGGAGTCCTACCTCTTTGGGAAAGCAGTTGATGACGCGCTGGAGAATGCGAAGAAAGAATTTGACACAATAAAGACCTTAGACCAAATTTCAAAACCCCCTAACAGGCGGGGATTTGGTAATAAGCGCTTTTTTCGTGGCCAACGCCAGCAACAAAACCAACAGCAGTATTCTGCCAGCAACTACCAAGGAAAATAGTGGCCAGTACAATCAGAGGGGTCAACGCCGTGACAAAGGGAGAGGCCCGGGTTCCACCCCCAGAGGCTCCCAAGCCACCAACACCACCAAGTGACGCGAAGATTTGCGTCCCCTCCCATGCAACGCAGGAGGGGATCCCACTGCTATCACAGGGAGATTACATGGCGACACTGGACATGAAAGATGCATACTTTCATATTTTAAAGTTGCCAGCGCACAGAAAATACCTCAGGTTCATGATAGAGGGCAAACACTACCAGTTCAGAGTGCTACCCTTCGGCATATGGTATTCACAAAGGTACTGGCAGTGGCCCACCTGCGCAGGTTATCCATCCCAGTATACCCTTACCTTGACGACTGGCTCATAACAGGGGACTCTTACGAGACATGCTTCTCAAACACCCAAAAGACTGTAGACCTTTTGTTCCAGCTGGGCTTCTCCATCAACGAGAAGAAGTCCAGCTTAAATACCACCCAAGTCAAACAATTCCTAGGGGCTCTAATTCGAACAAAGGACGGCCTCGTCTTCCCCTCCAACGAGAGGGTCCAAAACATGCTGTTTCAGATCCCCCAATATGTGGCAGGTCGAGAGGTGACGGTGCGCAAAGCGATGCGCTTGCTAGGAATGATGGCGTTGTGTATTTATTTGGTACCTCACGCGCGCCTGCGCCCAATGCAAGAGTGGCTCAACAGCCAGTGGTGTCAGGCCAGCGGACAATGGGACGATCTAGTGGTGGTCTCGCAGGCCTTGGTTCTCTCGCTACGGTGGTGGACAAAGGAAAACCTGATAATAGGGAAACCTTTTGCCACACCCGCGTTGGAGGCCACTCTAACCACGGACGCATCCCTCACAGGATGGGGGGCTCACCTATCCCATTAGACTGCTCACGGAGTGTGGACTCCGAGCGTAGCATCCAAGCACATAAACCTACTGGAGCTACTTGCGGTGTTCAAAGCACTAAAAGCCTTCCAAGAACACCTACAAGGGAAGACAGTGATGGTCCTTACAGGCAGCACCACAGCCATGTACTTCATCAACAAACAGGAGGGCACGCACTCTCCAGGACTGTCCAAGCTGTCCCAGAATATATGGAAGTGGGCTCTCAGACACAGCATGTTCCTACTTTCACAACACGTACCAGGGGAACTCAATCTGCTAGCAGACGAACTCAGCTGAGACTTCCCCCTGCCCGAAGAGTACGAATGGCGATTGCACGAAGACATCGTCTTAGGCGTCTTCACGCAATGAGGAATCCCCGAAATAGACCTGTTCGCAACTCTGGAGAACTCACAATGCCAAAGTTACGCCTCCAGGTACCCCCAGAACCAGTCCAAGGGGAAGGGTCTGTCGATTCAATGGTCAGGGAAATTTGTTTACGCTTTTCCACCGACTCCCCTTCTCAACAAAGTTGTGCACAAGATGCACCAGGAACAAGTCACCATGATACTAGTGGCCCCGGCAGCCATGGTTCGCTCACTTGATGGAGATGTCTCTATCTCCCCCAGTGAAACTTCCCTGCCCACACATGCTGTCACAGGACAAGGGCAGGACACTGCATCCATGCCCTCAGACCATGAATTTAGCAGCCTAGCTCCTGAGATCATAGAATTTGGACATCTACAACTCCCGCAGAGATGTATGGACATCCTCAGGGAAGCCAGAAAACCTAATACTCGCCACTGCTATTCTAGCAAGTGGAGAAGATTTGTCATCTGGTGTAGAGGAAAGAGCATCAACCCGGTTCACTGCTCTCCCACACACATTGTCCTGTACCTGACCCATTTATTGGATTCAGGTCTAGTGTTCAATTCTATTAAAGTCCACCTGGCGGCACTTTCTGCATACACCACTTCCCAACTTAAAGTGTTGTGGTGGAATATCCCAGTTATCAAGGCCTTCATGGAGGGGGTAAAGAATACACCCTCCGATAGCTAACCCAGCTCCCGGATGGGACTTAAATGTGGTACTTACCAGACTCATGGGCTGGCCATTTGAACCCATGCACAAGGCAACTCTTAAGGACCTCACTCTTAAGACTGCTTTTCTAATAGCTATCACCTCCATTAGGAGAGTAAGTGAACTACAGGCTCTTTCTGTTCTAAACCCCTTCGTAACAGTTCACAAAGATAAGGTGGTTCTACGCACACACCCAAGGTTTGCACTGAAATTCATCTCGAAATTCCATGTAAACCAGTCAATAGAACTACCAACGTTCTTTCAAAACCCTTCCAACTTGGGCGAAAAAAGTCTGCATACACTAGATGTACGCAGAGCTGTCATGTTCTACATGGAAAGAACCAGGCCACTGAGAAAGACTAATCAGTTCTTTGTCTCGTTGGCAGCAGGAAGAGAAGGAGATGCAGTCTCAAAGTTCACTATATCTAGATGGATTGTTCAATGCATCACTCTGTTACACTCTTGCTAAGAGAGAACTACCCTTCAAGCCAAGAGCACATTCTACTCGAGGCACTGGGGCATCCATAGCATTCTTTGCAAATGTTCCCCTTGAGTCCATCTGCAAAGCGGCTACCTGGAGTTCTGTGCACACCTTTACAAAACACTACTGTCTAGATGCACACTCTAGATCTGACTCCCAGGTGGGACAGGCAGTATTAAGACATCTTTTCTCTACTGTTCCTTCTCATAACCCACCGCCAACTCCGGGTACTTTCGCTAGTCCATGCACAGCATGTGATTCTAAGCAGATTAACAAACCTCAGAAGACAATGCATTACTTACCGTAAAAGCATTTCTGATGGTTGTATCTGCTTAGATTCACATGCGCCCACCCTTCCTCCCCGCTCGGATGGAAGGAACATAGACATCTTTCTACATCTCTCTTTTCTGTACTCACTCACGTATAGAAGGCTCCCTCAGGGCAGAAAAAATACAGAGGGACCTCGACGCGTGAGGGATTGTGGGTACACTGCACGTCACTATAGGCATAGTGTTACAGACACGCCTTGTCGACGTCCCCTTTTCGACTACGAAAAACAAAATGCAATACTCTGCAGTGACCACTGGATGTCGGACTATGCACAGCATGTGAATCTAAGTAGATACAACCATCAGAAATGCTTTTGCGGTAAGTAATTGTCATATCTTTGAGGCTTGTGGAATCTGCTTAGATCACATGCTGTGCATAGGCCGACATCTAGTGGAAGTATTAGTTTCTTTTTCGAAACTTGAAAATGGGCGTCGACCTAGGGCGTGCCAGTAATACTATCCCTAGTGACGTCCACTGTACCATGATCCCTCACGCATGTAGGACCCTCAGATTGTTTTTTTCCGCCATACTTGTCGGAAGCATAGTTGCAGAGTTTCCTGGCTTTCAGCCATTTGTCATTAATTATTCAAAATGTCCCCGTTTCTCTTATCCCACGTTGAGACTCTGAAGATCGACACTGGTACTGATGAACGAACAGCCGTCGAGACTGCACGACGGATTTTGGGCCTCGGCCCGGGCCTCGGAAGGCCTCTGGCCTCGGCCCTGCAAGTAGGGAGAGTGGGGGGTGGATCTGCTCACTCGTTTATTTCCTACATACACTCGCCCGCTGCCATATATTAACATATGGAGAGTACTCCATTTAAATTCTGCCTCAAGTGCAACCGTAAATTCCCTTGGGTGGATAAGCATAACACCTGTAATCTGTTTGCCTAGGGACTACCCCAAAGCCAATTGCAGAGCGTGTAAGCTCTTTAAAGCTAAGCACCGCTCCACCAAACGTTGGGCCCATTACGCCAGGCAACTCGAGGCCATGGACGCTGTGGGTTCCTTCAGTGATGGCAGCAACACCGCTGTTTCGGACGACTAAGGCAACGGAGTGTTGTTAGACACCCAAGCCCGAGTCCCTGACCTCAGAGGACTGTCCGGCGGAGAAGTTATGGGGACCACACCCGGCGGAATGAGTGCTACCCTTACACCTACATCTAAACACACTAACCCCCTCCCGAGACTCGACACGTGTGTCGAGCGATTGGCAGTAAAAGGAAGAGCAGTCCGCAGAATCGGTGTCCCCTGGGCGTTCCAGGTCTCGATTGCCTCATGACACACAGCAACAGTCTACTATTGCTAAGGGTGCCACGCATCCTAAAGTCACGGAGGCATGGTCGTCGGAAGACTAATCCGACCTCCACCCTCAAGCAGCATGTTCAAAGTAGACTCCGGCAATTCGTTGCATGTCTGCCTCTGAGTCTCGACGCCCCCCCTCTAAATCTCTAAACCCTACGGAATACACCTCTGAATCTCGACGCCAGGCATTGAAAGATTCAGGGAAGACCAAGGAGTCAGGGAAACATGCCTCCACACATGGTAAGGGGGACAAACAACAGAAAAAAACACCTGAACATCAGGTTCAGAAGGACAAACATAGATATTCTGAAAAAATCAAGACCCCTGACCCTGTCACTAGGCCTAAGGTTGTCCCTCCCACTCCAGAGGATATGGGAATGGAAGATGAACCTCAACAAGAGGTGGTCATTCCTAGTTCCAAGGAGTGGAGCTCTGAAGACATCGACAGAGTGATGAGGAGAATGTCTTTTTTGGCAAACTTTTACAAGAAAAATCCTGATCACTTTTTAAGCTATCAGAATACCCCTACTACCTCTACTCCTTCTGGATCCAAAGACCCTCAGCCTCCTAGTAAGAGACCTCACACTGAGGCTCCAGCTCAGGGCCTGATTTCAGACCCATTCACTATTCAACCTCATCTTCAGTATAATGAAGATCCAGACATAGAGATACTGGACGACCAGGCATGGGTCAAATATTATGGGGACGATGAGGACCAGAATGAAGAGGAGGAAGACGAGGCAGATGTCTATAGTCTCGACTCCCCTATTCCCAAGGACCCACTGGTGAATGACTCGCCTGTGGATAATCAGCCATTATTGAATGAGGTCTTGGCTAAATCTGCAGAGCACTTTCAGATAGGAAATCCGTTGCCCAAGCCATACCAATTCTGAAATCCATACAACACAAAATTGACCGCTCCCTCCTCTCCCCTAACCTTACCCGGGCAGTCAACCCAAGAATAGAGAAATTATTCAGGGCCGCCCCCTCCGTCCCACTTTATATAAGGTGTCAGCTTAAACCCGACTCATTGGTGGTCACAACCACCAGAAAAAGGGCGAGTACACCTCTAGCATCCTCGGAAGCTCCCCCAGACAAGGAGAACAAAAGGATATATGGACTAGGAAGGAAAGTGGCTCCCAGCTCCGCTTACCAGGCAAGAATAGTTAATACCACCACTCTGCTGGCAAGTTACAATTGTCACCATAGGGAGCAGGCAGCTGCCCTCATTGCCTTCGCACCTGAACCTCTAAAGGGCCAGTTGGCCCAGATTGCGTCAGAAGGGAGATTAGTGTCCGGATGCATTCTCAAGGTGACTTTTGACACGGCGGACAATGCAGGCCGGCTCATCACAGAGAGCACAGTCATCAAGAGACACGCTTGGCTAAGGCAGTCGCGGTTCAAACCCGAGACACAAGCCACTCTAATCGACATGCCGGTTGAACCAAATGACTTCTTTGGGAAAGCGCTGGAAGAGGCTCTCAAAACAGCCAAAGACGAATATGAGACGCTTAAGTCCCTTGGACAGCTAACCAATAAACCCACGATCCAACGAGGGAATAATAATTTTCGTCGCTCGCACGACCAAAATTCCCAGAGAGGGTCAAATTACTCTCAAGGGCAAGGAACATCATGGTGTGGCAACCAACAGGCTACGCAGAATTTCGCCAGAGGTCAGAAAAGGGGCCGTGGTAGAGGGAAAGGCAGCACAGGTATAGGCGGTACGCCGCCCAACAAACAGTGACGCTCCGCTCAGGGTCCCTTCCCATGCATCCCCAGCAGGGGGGCACATTTCCAGCTTCACCCACGCATGGGAAGGGATCACATCGGACAGATGGGTGCTGTCCACAGTGTCCACAGTGTCCGCGGGATACTGTATCGAACTGTTGGAGCACCCCTGCAACCCTCCGCCAAGACAGAAAATACTCTCCTTGGAGCACCAAAGAATCCTCCTCGAGGAGATAGTCATTCTTCTAGCAAAGGACGTGATAGAAAAATGTCCTGGGCAACCAGGCCAACAAGGGTATTTATTTAACTTACTTCCTTGTGCCAAAAAAGATCTAACAATGCGCCCAGTATTAGACTTACACCCTGCAAACAAGTATGTCAAGCCTCAAATTTCGCATGGCTACCCTCCAAGAAGTAATTCACCTACTAAGAAAAGGATATTACATGGCAACATTGGACAAGAAAGATCCCTATTTTCATATTTCCATGTTCCCAGCGCACAGAAGATTCTTGCGTTTCAAGATGGCGAACCAGCACTACCAATTCAAGGTGCTGCCCTTCGGAATAGCCTCAGCTCCAAGGGTAGTCACCAAGGTACTGGCTGTGGTGGCAATCCGTGTACCCTTACTTGGACGACTGGCTAATAACAGGGGAATCGCCTGATTTGCAGATATAACATCCAAACTACTATCAACCTCCTCTTTCAATTGGGTTTCTCAATCAACGAGAAAAAATCAAGTCTAGTGCCAAGCACTTCCAAACAGTTCCTAGGATCTATCCTAAGTATAGAGGAAGGATTTGTCTTTACCTCAGAGGAGAGAATAAGGAATTTGTTACTGCAATTACCACATTATCAGGCCGGCCGCCAGATAAGGGTGCGCAAAGCGATGCGTTTAATAGGCATGATGGCATCTTGCATATACCTGGTTCCCTATGCGCGCCTGCGCATGCGTCCCATGCAGGAGTGGTTGGCGAAACAATGGTCTCAGGCAAGTGGTCAGTGGGACGATCTAGTGATCGTTTCGCCAACACTGGTACAAAATCTTCGCTGGAGGACGGGAGAAAACCTGACGAAGGGCTAACCATACTACGACCCACAGACACAAGCAGTGGTCACAACAGAAGCCTCACCACTACCTTCACCACACAGCCCCGGGTCTGTGGTCTCACACTGCAGCTCAGAACCACATCAATGTGGTGGAACTTCTGGCAGTATTGAAAGCCCTCTAGGTGTTCGAAACCCATTGAACAAACCTTTCGCTGCATATCCTGACGGGCAGCACCACAGCGATGTTTTAGATCAACAAACGGGGGTACACGCTCTCCAAATCTATCCAGTCTTGCACAGAAAATCTGGAAATGGGCACTCAGACGGAAAATGTTCCTGTAATCACAACATGTTCCAGGGGAACTCAACGCTCTAGCAGAATCATTGAGCATAGATCCCCTACCAGAGGAACACGAGTGGCGTCTACATGAAGAGGTCATAGAACACCTCTTCTCTTTGGGGTTTTCCAACTATAGACTTATTCGCCACAAGCGAAAATCGTCAATGCCCAGACTTTGCGTCTAGGTTCCCCCAGCCAGGCTCCACGCGGAACACCCTATGGATGAACTGGTTAGGGAAGTTTGCTTACGCTTTTCCCCTGACTCCTCTCATGAGGAAAGTGGTGAACAAGTTGCACAAAGAACCGAGGACGCTGATCCTTTTTGTTCCTATGTAGGCAAGACAACCGTGGTATCCACATCTGGCCAGACTGGCGATTTGCGAGCCCATCAAACTCCCGTGCCAGTACAACCTACTCACCCAGCAGGGAGGACTAACAGTGCACCCATAACCACAGTCTATGAACTTGGCAGCATGGCTCCTGAAGTCAGAGTTCGGACATCTCAATCTACCGCAGAGATGTATGGATATCTTGAAAGAATCAAGAATCCTGAACACTAGGCACTGTTATTATGATGAATGGAAATGATTCATCATTTGGTGCCAGAATAAGTAAATCAAGCCCATTGATTGAAGGAGTACAAACATTCTAGCCTATATGCTCCACTTGCTGGATGCAGGGTTAGTGTTTAACTCACTAAAAGTACACCAGGCGACTTTGTCAGCCTACACCACTTCCCATAACATGGTGGAAGGTACCAGTCATCAACGTATTTATGGAAGGGGTAAAGAGACTCCACCCTCCAATTTCTAACCCATCGTCAGGTTGGGACCTTAATGTGGTACTCGCCACGTTCATGGGACCACCCTTTAAGTCTATGCACAAGTCTAGTCTCAAACAATTGACTTATAAGACTGCCTTCTTAGTGGCTATCACTTCCAGAAGAAGGGTTAGTGAAATCCAAGCATTTTCAGTGCAGGATCCTTTCTTTACTATACATAAGGACTTTCGGGCTTGAGGTCCAGCAGATTGATTGGTTGACCATTTCTTTTTAATTACATTAGGTGCATAAAACGCTTGCTGCATTTAAGTATTGTGTCCATGTTGAGGTCACTTCTGCCGTAAGCTCTCTGATCAAGTAAGAATGTAGCGAGCAGACCCTAGCACATCTGTTCACCGCAGGAGAGTAGGTGCATGAAAACAGTGATGGGAAGGTGGCAGGGGGGTGTCATCTACAGCTGTAGAGTGCCTATTCAATGCTCACGATTAATAGAAAATAAAACATCTGGCAGTATGAAACAACTCGACTAAGCTAGGAGGAATAACCTTTCTAAGATGTAATATGTAAAAGTTGAATGACCATATTTTTGTTTCAATAGAAGATACAAGTGTATTCATGGGGGAGGGGTGGCATGTATGAGGATGGCTGAGATATGGACCATATGTCTTCTTTTTGCGGTTGCCAAGGCGTGCTGACATTTCATCCTTCGGAGCCAGCATCACGTTGCATGGCCGCGGGAATGTTTGGTGGTCATACAGTGTCGAGAGATGTAGTATTGTAATGCCAAACAAATCCAGCTTTGTGTCTAGAACAGACAGACCCAGTTTTAGTCTAGTACGGGAGATGCATACTGTGCGTTCTGCTTCCCCATACCACCCGCAGTACCGGTGCCGTGGCTTTATACGTAGCAGCAGCTGCTTTGGAAGTTGCACTAACTGCTAATGTGGACAAACAAAGATCACACCCAAGTGACCTACTAACCACCTCCTAGTTCAGTGCTTCACAATGCTTGGGCTGGCACATTTGCAATATTGCTTCAGAGAGGTTGAAATTTGCAGGATCAAGATTTCCTGTTTGAGTGTGCAAATGCATCAAAGATCCTTTACTCTGCTGGCTAGTCTATAGGTGATCACGGAGGGGGTTAACAGGTTGCTTAGGAACAGAGGGACTTGGTTAAAGAACAACAGTTACTGAAGGAAAAACACGTTTTCCTGGCTTGCGCACAAAGCGTAATGAAACAGTATAACTAGCAGTTCAATTTGACGTTCATAGTCTTCAAGCCCAATTCAATCAAGAAAACACTTTACTGAATTGATCTTCTTTTAAGAAGGAAATGGATAAACTGGGAAATTGAACTAAACAAAGGTAATTCAATATTTTACAGATCACTTAGCTTGCTTCTTTCTTTGGATGATTTCTGGAATGACTTTCTGGTTCTTCTGACTCTCTCCTGATCCAAATCTCCACATATATAGACTAGAGGCCCAGCTAAAGTCATAAAGTTACCAAAGCCTCTTACATAGGTTCTTGCTGGGCTGCTGACAATGAAAGGCCGTTTAGAATGTTCAGTCAATGCCTTTCTTAAACTCCAGACCAATCAGAGAGCTACTTGGAATCTCCATCTTGTCTTGAGGAAACTCTCCACACACTATATCTGAAAGTTAAGGGCCAAACCAAAAGCATAGGAAACGCATATTCTCTCAAACCCCATTCAACCTGATGAGGACAAACTGGTTTTACGCACTCAACCTAGGTTCTCAAATAAATTAATTTCCAAATTCCATGTAAACCAGTCTATTGAGTTACCGGCTTTCTTCCAGGCACCCAAAAGCTCTGCTGAGGTAAAACTCCACACACTAGATGTGAGGAGGGCGGTCCTCTTTACGTAGAGAAGACCAGACTGCTAAGAAAACCAGATCAACTGTCTCCATAGTGGCAGGCAGAGAAGGAGATCACATCTCTAAAAATGGCATCTCTAGGTTTATAGTCAGATGTATCCAACTGTGCTATTCCCTATCAAATAAGACACTGCCTTTTACGCCGAGGGCCCACTCCACAAGAAGTACTGGAGCCACTCTGGCTTTCATTGCAAATGTCCCCTTAGACAGTATTTGCAAAGCAGCTACATGGAGCTCTTTACATACTTTCACTCAGCACTACTGCACTGACACTCATTCCAAGTCAGATACACAAGTGGGACAAGCGGTTCTAAGACATTTATTTGCTCATGAACCTTCTCACATCCCACCTCCTCCTTCCACCGCTTGCTAATCTATGCACAGCATGTGATCTAAGCAGATTCCACAAGCCTCAGAAGGGATACATTACTCATCGTAATCGTATTTCTGTTGCTAGTACTGCTTAGATTCACATGCGACCCGACCTTCCTCCCCTTGGAGAGAAGGCGCATGGATGCCTATGAGCTTGTCTGATACGTATCTGCTTGGATACAACTGTACTCGCGCTCCACCTCATGCTACCTCATGTCACGGGCGTGGGATCATGGGTACAGTGGACGTCACACTAGGAATAGTATTACTGGCACGCCCTGTCGACGTCCCTTTTTGAGTTTCGAACACAACTGTATTACTCCGCAGCTTCTACTAGATGGCCTATGCACAGCATGTGAATCTAAGCAGATATGTTAATGTTAAAGGACATTTGTACCGCGCTATCACCACCAGAGTGGTCCCCTGGCGCTCTGGCGGCTCTGAAAGAGGAGGGGAGGTTGAGTTAGTGGGATGAAGCAGGAAAAGTGCAAGAGAGCAGTGATGTGCTATTGGCGGCCTCAGTCCGGTGGGTCCAATAGCTGGGCCTGGGGTGTTTGCGGCCGGTAGTCGTCGTGTACTGTTGTGCAAGACGGTGTGTTTTTGTTTTGTTGTTGCAATGTAGTGAAGTTTGTGCGGTTTGTTGTGCTGTAGGTTTTGGTTGCGTTTGAGGTTTGAGAGGTGTATGTAGAAAGGGAAATTGTTAGTAGGGTTGGTTAGTTTGCGTCTCTATCCTAGTTGAGGTGCTCGGCTTGCGTAGTCTCCCCTGATGCGGCTCTGCCCTGATCTGGGTCCGACTGGCATACAAGATTCCTTACTCCTCTGGCTCCCACCTCTAACATGCTCTCTCATAGCTCCCCTTGTCCTCCCTTCATACTCCTGTGGCTAGTGCATCTGCCAATGTCAACCTCTCAGGTAGTGTGGTGATTTCCAGTATCTCGACAATTTCACACCACTGTGGTACCTGGTGATAACTAAGGGGTGTGCGAAAGTGTTGGTGGGATTGTCTGGGGTAGTTGACTCCGTCTCCGTGCGTGCCGCGTGTGTTCCAGTCTATCCGGTGTCACCCGTCCAGGTGCCGTGGGAGCTACCCTCCCGGGTCGGGGATGTCCGTGTCCTTTCCGGTTTCCTTTAGTCATCCATTTTCCGGTTTTGGTTTCCAGATTTAGTCTGGTGTTGAAGAGCCAGGTTTTTCCTGAATTTTAGGTGATCTTCAGTGTTTATTTCTTTTGGGATGTTGTTCCAGGTTTTTGCGGTTAAGTGATAGGAGGTGCCTCCAAGTTTTTTCTTAAGATATGGTTTGAGTTCCAGGCGGATTTCGTTGCTTGATTGGAGGGGTCTTGTTGCTTTGTAGACTGTTATTTTCTTTCGTAGGAATTCTGCTCCTTGTCCGCTGATTGCCCTGTGCGTTATGCACATTGTTTTGAAGGTGATGCAATGTTTCACTGGGAGCCAGTGTAGTATTGTTAGGGCTGGAGTGATGTGGTCTCTTCTGGAAAGTTTGAGGAGTAGTCTTGCTGCTGCATTTTGGATCTGTTGCAGTTTCTTCAGGAGGTATTCTGGTATTCCGTGGTAAAGGCTGTTGGCATAGTCGATTTTTGACCTGATTAGGGCGGCGATAGGGAGTGTTTTGTGCGTGAAGGAGTGGAAAGGTAGAATTCTTCTTGCCGTGTGGAGGAGGAAAAAGCATTTCTTCACTGTTGCATTTATTTGTGGTTCCAGGGTTAGGGTGTTGTCCATTAGGACTCTCAGATTTTGTACTACCTTCGATGGTGTTGGTGCGTTTACCATTTCCATAGGCCACGGGATGGTGTTTTCGTTCTCTTGGTCTTTGGATACGATCATGATTTCTGTCTTTCCTGGTTTGAGTTTCAGGTTGTTGGCATCCATCCAGTTGAAGACTTCTTTTAGACAGTCGGTTAGGGTTGAGTGGTCGGCACCAGTGTCTTTGATTTTGTAGATGATCTGAGTGCCATCTGCGTAGCTGTAACATGTAATGTTGTATTTTGTGAAGATTCTGATGACTGGAGTCTGATAGATGTTGAAATACAGTGGAGATAGTGAGGATCCTTGTGGCACTCCACAGTCATTAACTCGTGGAGTGGATTTGAAAGGTTTGATCCTAACGGTTTCTGTTCTGTCTGCTAGGAATGATTTGGTCCAGCGTAGTGCTGTGTCTGTTATGCCTATGTCTTCTAGTCTTTCGGTCAGGGTGTTGTGGCTAACGGTGTCAAAGGCTGTGGAGAGGTCGAGCAGAATAAGGGCTGAGGTAGTGTTTGAGGCTGCGTTAGTTTTTAGGTCGTCCCAGATGGATAGCGCTGTTTCCGTTCCTCTCGCTGGTCTGAAACCGATTTGAGCTTGGTCCAGCATGTGGTGTTTTTCAACGTGTTCTTGGGTTAGTTTACATACGTAGGTTTCTAGAAGTTTTGCTGGGTAGGGGATGTTGGAGATCGGCCTGTAGTTGGAAAAGGTCATCTACGTCACCACTTGGGTTTTTTAAGAGTGGCTTGATGTATGCTGATTTGAAGATCTTCAGTACAGTCCCTGTTGATAGTGATAGATTTAGAAGGTTTCTGTAGTGTTCTGCTAGCGATCCTTGCGCGAGGATTGATTTGTAGATGTCTGGGGGAAAGGGGTCCACGGGTTATCCCGCTTTCTTGTTACGTTTTACCAGCATTGCGAATGCCTCTGCTGATATTTCAGGAAAGCTTTGGAGTTTGTGTTGTGTTTCCGTGTTAGGTTGGTTAGGTCGCTTTTGTATGGTTTGTCGGATGGAATTGATGTTTTGTATGAAGTGGTCTGCTAGGTTGTTGCATAGTTTTTCTGAGGGGGTCGGGTGTTACATGCATCTGATACGGTGAGTAATGCATCCCATTTATATTTGGAATGGATTGTGTCCTCCCTCGTATTCCTCATCTTAGAAATCTTGTCTCCCAACTCTGCTGCTTTGGAAAAAAAAGTCACCTGAGGGTTCTGTGTTCGAGGCCGCAGAGTCGTAGTCCCTTGAGGGTCAACGTCATCTGCTGTATAAAGGGCCCGTGCGCGCCAGTTACCTTAGTTCTGTTTTTCTGAGCACTGCTTCGTGTCACAGAACGGTGCATCAGGTTTTTTCTCGACTATGTTCTCGTCATATACTCCAACCACACCCAAGACAGGTTTTAAAAAATGTCTGCAGTCTGGTAGGAAAATGTCAATTACCGATCCCCATCGGAATTGCCTTTGTCTCGGCCCTAACCATCGGGTTGAAGAATGTGGTTCCTGTCTGGCATGTCCAGTAAGGCTCTTAGGGAACTTAGGGAACAGAAAGGGTAAGCAGGCGGTTGGGGAGGAATCTTCTAGGTCTTCGAAAAGACAAAGATTCAGGAAAATCTCGACCTGGGCCGAGAAGGTCGAGGTCCAAGAGTCGCTCGAGGAAATCCTCATCGTCTTTGTCCAAGAGGTCAAAAAAGAGACGCCACAGGTCTTCTTCCTTCCTCCTCCTCCTCGTCTGAGAGAAGGGCGACTTATCCTTCCAAGCACGATTCCCCTGAAAGATGGGAGGCTTTAGGGCTTCGATGATTAAAATCTTTGAGAAAGCGGCCCAAACACCTTCGAAAAAGCCACGTGGAGATCATGCCCGTGCCCACTCCAAAAGTGACGTTGATACCTTTGACAGTGTCAAAGCCTACTTCGGAGTCGAAACCTCCTTCGAAGACATCGAAGCCAGAGTCCATACCATCAACGCCTTTGACGCCTTTATCGCAGCATTCCTTAATACCGATGCAAAAGTCAGAGCCACCCCCTTTACCAGAAAAGGTTTTCCAGCTTCAACTCAGGCAGGAATCTTTCAGATCTGTGACATCTATTTTTGAAGAGCAGTCCTCTGAAGAGGATATAACTTCAGCTGGGGTTAGGTTTGGAGCCAGAGAGGTTCCTGAAGAGTTAGTAGACCGGAGTACCAAAATGACAGATCTTTAGGATTGTCTTCAAAATGCCAGTGGCCTAGACACTTCCCTTGAAGTGGAATTTGGGAAACCAGACCCTGCAGATCATGCAGATCCTGGGTATAGGAACTACAAGAAGGGTGATGACAAATTGGGATAACCCTGATTCGGGTTCGGCAGTAAAGAAAACATTTGTGACAAAGTACAGACCATCTTCATCAGATCCTGAATACCTATCTAAACATCCCTCTCCTGAAAGTTTAGTGGTACAAGCTGCAACCTCCACTAGGCAGTCAGCTTAGCCTTCTATACCACCAGATAGGGATGATAAGAAAGTTGATGCTTGGGCCCGGAAAGTCTTTTCTTCGGGCAGCATGGCCCTGAAATCGACTAATGTAACTTTCACTTTGGCAAGATTTACATACATCCAATGGGACTGTATGACATCAGCAGCTGAACACATCCCGGAGAGTGAGGAACGGGATGGTTTCCTGGCGATAGTGAAAGGGGCTATGGAGGTATGCCTCCAGTCAGGACTGTACACTGCTGATAGTGTAAGCGGGTTCATGGCATCTAGCACGGTCCTACGTGGATTTGCATGGCTTTGAAAATCTGGCTTTGCACCTAATGTGCAGTCCAGATTACTCAATATGCCCTTTGACGGTTTAAGGTTGTTTGGTAGAAGCTGCAGACCTCGAAAGCGGCAGCGATATCACTCAGCGCCGCTATGACGGCCTCAACAACACTCCTACGCAGGGTCATCTTCCTGGAGAGTCGTCGCCCCTTTCGTTTCTACGCCTCTTTTGGAAGAGGTAGAGGCAGGCCAGTCTAAGAGGCCAACAGAGAAAACCCTTTTGTGGTGGAAAGGGGAAAGTTGCTATATCAGCCCCAGCAGCGGCTACTACCTTCTCAGTCACTGCTGCAGCCGCTGCAAAGCCACTTTGAGGTCTTCACCCACAAGACCCTGGTGGTAGGCAGAATCACTCGGTATCTGAACGAATGACTGGGCATTATGTCAGATGCCTGGGCGCTAGAAATAGTGACCCATGGTTACTGCCTTCCTTTTCATCAAAGACCTCCAAGATCATCCACCGGGAGCCAACTCTGTCAAAATTCCAGACCTGCTCCTTGTGCAGGAGATTTCAACCCTGCTAGAGAAAGGTGCAATAGAACATGTACCTATAGCGGAAAGGAACAAGGGTTGGTACTCCCTTTAGTTTCTCATCCCCCAAAAAGGACCGTGGATTGAGGCCCATCTTGGATTTAAGAAATTTAAACAAATTCAGGAAGGACAAGTTCAAGTTGGTGACCCTTTGTCAGATCCTTCAGGCTCTTCAGCTTCAGAACTGGCTGGTTTCATTGGACCTTCAGTATGCTTACTTTGTGCCAATCCATCTCAAGCACAGAAAGTACCTTAGGTTCGTGGTTGGCGGTTCACACTATCCGTTTCGGGTTCTGTCACTTGGGCTGACCTCGGCCCGCGGGTTATCACCAAGCTGATGGCGGTAGTGGCAGCAAGTCTCAGCAGAGGGGGGGGATTCACGTCTACCCTTACCAGGACGATTGGCTAATCAGGGCAAGTTCACCCAAACGAGCCCAGGAACATCTGGCTATGACCTGCCACTTCTTACAGACTGGACATCTTCCTCAATTACAAGAAGTCACAAATGATTCCAAGCCAAAGACTCCAATTCATCAGAGCAGTCCTGGATACTTCCTCATGGAAAGCTTCGCCTCCTGTGGAGTGAGCTCACCACATTCTGCAGATGGTAACAAAGTTTCAAAATGCCCAACATCTGCCAGCATTCGATTTTCTAAGGTTGCTAGGCCTCATGGCATCCTGCATTTTTCTGGTGCCAGAGGCCAGATTGAGGATGAGATCCCTTCAATGGGCCCTTAGGACTCAATGGTCCCAATTTTTGGGGTAAATGTCAGATCTTCTGGAAGTCCCGGCCAAAGTGGCTGAGGATCCCCTATGGTGGGTTTGCAAGGAAAATATCCTCAAGGGAGAACCTTTATTGCAACCATGGCCAGAGATAACAGTAGTGACGGACGCCTCACTCACGGGGTGGGGAGCCCACACCAATGATCTGACAATCGGCGGTCGTTGGTCTCCATCGGAGTCCAAACTACACATCAATGGTTTGGAGCTGAGGGCAATCAGACTGGCGCTGAAGGCCTTTCTGCCCTCTATACAGGGAAGGAATGTCCTGATAATAACCGACAACACAGTGGCCATGTACTACCTCAACAAGAGAGGAGGCGTAGGATCACTACCACTGTGCAGAGAGGCAATGCAGCTCTGGTTCTGGGCAATGCAAGAAGTAATCTCTCTATCGGCAGTTCACCTAGCCGGAGAGCAGAACACTGCATCGGACGCTCTGTGCAGGCAGAGCACAGTCTCTCACGAGTGGGAACTAGCTCAGGAAGTTCAAGAGATCTTCACCCTTTGGGGAATCCCTCAAGTGGATCTGTTTGCGACTGATGTCAACAGGAAATACGAACTGTACTGCTCAAGGGAATTCACCCCCCCGCCCCCCAAGGAGCTCTAGGGGACGCATTTGTGGTGGACTGGGTATTTCCGCTCCTATACACGTTTCTTACAGTCCTGTGATTTCTCATGTAATCAGGAGGTTGAGAAAGTTCAGGAAAACCATGATCCGAATTGCCCCGGATTGGGTCAGGATGACGTGCCCAGACCTTCTGGACATGTGCTTCTGCCCTCCAATACATCTTCCACAAATCGCAAGAGGAAGGTTGGGTTCTCAATCCAGGGGTCATGACACTCGGCCTTCACGCATGGTTTCTGAGCGGCTGAGATGTAAGAATTGGGACCTCCTTGATGACGTAATGGAGATCTTGCTTTCGGCCAGGCGGCCAGCAACAAAATCCTTGTGTGACGTTGGAACAAATTCAGTAACTGGTGCAGGGATAAGTATGTGGATCCATTTTTATGTACTACTTCTACAGTACTTTCTTTCCTCTTTCTCTTGGCCAAGTTGGTACTATAAAAGGATATTTGGCAGCGCTATCGATCTTTAAGCACTCCTCGGAAGAGGTGTCCTATTTTAAAATGCCCTTGGTCATTCAATTCTTGAAAGGGTTGACAAATGTGTACCCTCCGACACCTTTTCAGGTGCCCATCTGGGATTTGAATTTAGTCTTAAAATGTCTTGTGTGCCCCTTTCGAACCTTTACATTCTTGCCCGTTAAGACTTCTCACTCTAAAAACAATTTTGTTAGTGGCTATAACATCAGCCCACAGGGTGAGTGAGTTGCAGGCACTCTCTTGTAAGCCTCCTCACACCATTTTCCATAGGGACAAATTTATAAGAAAAGTTAAACCATCCTTCTTGCCTATGATAGTCTCTGATTTCCATCTGTCACAGAAAATCACCTTACCTTCTTTTGACCCTCCTCCACACGCTAGTAAGGAAGAGGAAAGATTGCACAGACTGGACCCGAAAAGGGCTCTGTTTCTATATTTCTAGACTGTCAAATTTCCGACAATGTAACCAACTATTTGTTAGGTATACTGGACACAAATTGGGGAGCCTGAGGATTTTTAAGCCTGATCAACTGATGCAACCGTGAACACCGTAAAAACAGAACTGAGGTAACTGGTGCGGCTTGAGCCCTTTATACAGCAGTTAACGTCGATGCTCGACGTCAAACCTCGAGGAACTACGACTCTGCGGCCTCGAACACAGCGCCCTTTGGTGAAAATAAATTTCTGAAGCAGCAGAGCTGAGACAAGATACCACAGCGCCTGTTGTCGCCTCCTCCTCTCTGTCTGCTCATGCCCACATGGCTGGTGCCCCTCCTGTCTTCAGACCCGCAGCGCTGGGTTTGTTACAGCGAGCACGGTCCACCATGAGTCTCCTTCCTTTCCGGGTTTCTCGTCTCCAGTGTTGAGATTACGCCGGACACCACGTGAGATTCACTAACAAACAATCCACTAACAACTTCAGCCCTCTGCATACACCTCTCAAACTCTAACCAAACACAACCACAAGCCTAAACACAGCAATCTGCACAAACTTCACTACATTGCAACAACAAAACAAACCACACATAGACCTGCACAACAGCACACGCCTACGACCGTAAAACACCCCAAGCCTAGCCAACGGACCCATCGGGCTGAGGCTGCCAACAGCACATCACTACTCTCTTGCACTTTTCCAGCTTATTCCACTAACTAACCCCCCATCCCCTTCTCCCTTTTTCAGAGCCGCCAGAGTGCCAGGTGACCACTTCGGTGGTGATAGTGCGCGGTTCAAATTTCCTTTAACATTAACATGCTGTGCATAGGCCGACATCTAGTGGAAGCTGCGGAGTATTAGTTACATCGCTTAAGAGAACCTTAAGTGATGGCAGCAATGCCATACCTTTGGATGGCGAGGGCGACTGAGTAGCTTCAGCTACTCAAGCCCAGACCCCCGACCCCGTAGGACAGGCCGGGGGGGGGGCAATGTTGTGGGGACTACACCCGGCGCGGCAGCGCCACAAAAGCACACACCACCAAGCACATAAACTCTAGTCGAGATTCGACCCATGAGTAGAGTACTCGACAACGTTCGACACCCAGAGAAAGGTTCACCGAGTCCTGGTCCTCTGGGCAATCTCAATCAAGATCGCTGCATGACAGGGCTCAGCCATCGAAGTACGGCAAGGGTGTTGCTCGAAAGACTCCCTCCGAAGGTCGATCGTCGCCGGACGACGCCTCGGCTCCCACATCCGAAATTCGATGCTCAACATCGGATAAAATGTCAAACCCCAAAAAGTCTGTAAAACTCTCCTCTGGGACCTAGGGTGTAGGAAAACATCACAAAAAGACCTCCAAGACCCCTAACGGGGACAAGAGCCCTTGTAGGGAGAAGACACTGCGGAAGGGGAAAGTCTATATTATCCTAGGCCGAAAGTAATAACTCCCACTAATGAGGACTTGGGTCTTACCCCTCAATCTATGGTGATCCCAATTTCTAAAGAATGGTCTTCCGAAGATATTGATAGAGTAATGTGAAGAATGACCTTTATGACCAATTTTTACGAGAGAAACCCAGATTACTTTCAGAGTTTCCACTCCTCCCACGACAGCCCTTCCGCTCTCAAGCCTCTGCCTCACCTACTCAACCCCCTGCTAAGAGGCCTCGCTCTAATGTCCCCTTACAAAGTACGGTTATAGATTTATATGACCCTGAATTAGACCAAGAAGACCTCTCCTTTGTGGAGGTATCTGACCCTCAACTTATTGAGGAGGAACAGGTGAACCTTATTATGGGGATGATGATGACCCAGAGGCAGACCAAGAGGCTAACATGTACTCCATAGACTCCCCTCTTAATCAAGACACTCAGCTTGTTGATTCCCCTGTGGTTAATGAACCCCTCTTCAGTGAAGTATTAGCCAAGGCAGCAGAACACATCGAAATTGACACACACAGGAGGTGCAGGAAGATAGACTTCGCAGAACAAATCATTGGGGACAAAAAGACAGTAGGCCTTTACCCCGCTACTAAAATCAGTGCAACGCAGGATACAGCCATCCTTGGAAGCACTCAATCTCACACGGGCCGTTAACCTGCGTGTGGAGAAATTATTCAGGCCTGCACCCTCAGACCCTTTATATATTAGAGGCCAACTAAAACCAGACTCTTTAGTTGTCACCACAACTAGAAATAGAGCAGGCACACCCCTTGCTGCCTCCGCGGCTCCACCGGATAAAGAAAGCAAAAAGATCTATGACATGGGCAGGAAGGTCACCTTCTCTGCGGCCTATCAAACCAGTATAGTCAACAACGCAACCCTCGGCTCGTTATAATTGCCATAAGTGGGAAGACCTTTCTGCTTTACTTTGATTTGCACTGGAGCCACTCAGATAACAACTAGCACAGGTGGCAGCAGATGGAAGGGCCGTATCTACCTGTCTCCTTAAATCAAATTTCGATGCGGCGGACAATGCCGGAAGAGTCATTGCAGAGGGGACTGTTATAAAGAGGCATGCATGACTGTGCCAGTCAGGCTTTAGGCCAGAAACACAGGACACTCTAATAAACATGCCAGTGGAACCTAACGTGCTCTTCGGTAAAGCCATGGAAGACGCACTTAAAATAGCAAAGGACGAGTATAACACTCTAAAATCTTTAGGTAACTCACTAACAAGCCTACTGGTCACAGAGGTAACGGTAATTTTCACAATTTTCGGGGCCAACATTCTGAAGATCCAGCTACAATCGGGGGCCAAGGCTGCTCCTGGGGAAGTAATCAAGGACAAGCCTTCCAAGGCTATCCCAGAGGACAATGCAGAGGTCGTGGTCAGGCAAGAGGCCGGGCTCGAGGTGGCACTCCACCTCAGAGCAAGTGACATTCCACTCCAGTTGCCCTCCCATGCTTCTCCAGTAGGAGTAAGAATTTCCAACTTCACCCACGCATGGGAGGGAATCACCTCAGACAGATGGGTGCTGTCCACGGTAGCAGGAGGCAACTGTATAGAACTACTTACACATCCTCAAAACCACCCCCCACGACAGAAAATCCACTCAGAAGAACATCAGCTGATCCTTCTAGAAGAGATAACTACACTTGACGCAATAGAATTGGTCCTGGCCAACCAGGTAAACAAGGGTATTTATTCAACTTACTTCCTTGTGCCAAAGAGAGATCTAACAATGCGCCTATTTTTGCCTATTTTCACATTTCAATGTTTCCAGCGCATAGAAGAATCTTGCGTTTCAAGATAGCGAACAAGCACTAGCAATTGAAGGTGCTGCCTGTGACTCTTGGCGGTGGATCACTCTGCAGCTTCCACTAGATGTCGGCCTATGCACAGCATGTGAATCTAAGCAGATACAAGCATCAGAAATAAGATTACGGTGAATAATATATCGGATAAGAGGGAGGACGTGTGGAGGACTCCTGCACAAGTGGGTCGGCGACCGAAAAGGACCAACATCTATTCAGTGGCTATTCGCGGTTTCAGCTCCTCGCGTCTAAACAAATAGCAACACCACAGACTTTTGGCTGTCGAGATGGGCTTTCCTTGCATCTGGGGTCCAGCACTATGTTGCAGTGGCTCAGGCTTGGTCAGTCCTGCTTCCTGGGAGTCCGGAGGAGGATCTTCCTGGAGCTCTTGGCCAGCTTAAAAGCAACGCACACAAACTGGTGTTGCTCTCCCTGGCTCTACGGTTTCCAGCAGTGGAAATTCAACCAGCTTCGATAGTATGTCCAGGTGGCCTACATTGGAGTTGACTCAAGGGGAGAAGTCGTCCTTACAGGGCTTCTCTAGTAAAAACTAATTCAGAGCTTCAGCCCAGCAGCAGGGCTTCACCGGGCAAACAAATGGCCCAGGAGTTGCAGCAGGTGTCTCAAGTGCTTCTTTGGATTCCTTCGTCCAGTGGTAAACTCTGCCTTCCAAGCCAAAAAGCATTGCCTTTTATGCAGGTTTCTCCCATTCATTCCAGCCTAGTCACCCAGCAGGGTGGCTGTCCTTGCCGGACAGCCAACCTGCCAATCACCTAGGAGTGCATTTCGGTCTCATAGGAGACTAAGCACAGGGAGTTTTTTCGGGCACCTCCCTCACTTCGTGCCCCTGCCAGACATACTGGTGCCAGAGGCGGGCTTCACTGGTGAATCCCTCCAAAGACAAAACGGAGACCAAACCTGGTTTGGCGCGCGGAGTAAATCTCAAGAAGGACCTTTCCAACAGAAAATGGCGAAAACAGACGACCAGGGCCATTTTGACGAAATGGGCACCCATGGGTGCATTACCGTGGCTGCGAACGGAGCCTGCGGTAAAAACACACAATGGTAGTAAAAAGTAAACCACTGCCACCAGCCATTAACTGTAGAAAGGGTAACAACAATCTTACATGAGAAACTAGACAAAGGGGATACTAACTAACTAACCCCTGCAGCACCATATGGTAAGATAGTGTGTGCTGGGTTTAGAAAGGTACACATTTTAAGTGAAGTCAGTTTCACTTCACTGCTCTTGGAAACAGTAGTTTCACCAAGAGAAGTTATTTAAACCTTTGGGAAATCCAAGAGACTTCCCTGTGCCGCTGCACTGAAGGTGCGGTGTGACGCAATGTAAAGATGATGCCTATGGAGTTCGTCAGACTCAAAAGTTAAAAAGAACACCAATTAAATCACCCTAATATTACATGAGATAAAAAGTCCCAAAGTCCAGCAAAAGAGCTGGGGGTCGCTAGGGTAGAAGGGAATTAGCACATTTCTCCCGAACTGTCTTCCATTGAACTTCGTTTCCCTCGCTTTCTGAAATGCTAGAAAAGAAACATACCACTTTAAAGGTGCCTTTACCCTCTGAAAGACTTTCCAGAGCTGAAAAGAACTTGTAGAGACTTGAAACTGTCACTTATCTTAGTTCTATTTAACTGTATTGATTTTGCTTTATCTATTGGAATTTTATTTTTCTAATACTAGATATTGTGTAGACAATCTTATTGTTTCTCTGTAAGGTGTAAATCCAACGTTTTACTGCCTATACTAGCCCCCTTTGCATTTTGTTGGCTTTTAGGGTTTTACTTGATTTTCCTTCGAGCCAAGCTAACTGCGTGGAAGCACAGTGAGGAACATCTTTGTTGTGTGCCCTTAATTTTGCACTGTTTTTGGTACTGTGGCCTTGATTCTGAATTTACTCCGGCCCCCATGCCCCTGCATCCTCTCCTGCGGCCCATGGTCCCTCCCCACATCCGCTTCCTGATTCCCCTGCCTCCCGCCCCCCTGCCCTGATTGGTCCTCTGGACCATGTTTGCTGGGTCTACCGACTAGTGAAACATACCGGCTCCAATCACTGCGTGGAAGTACGATGAGGAACATCTTTGTTGTGTGCCCTTAATTTTGCACTATTTGCAGTCCTGTGGCCTTGATTCTGAATTTACTCCGGCCCCAGGCCCCTGAATCCTCTCCTGCAGCCTATGTTAACTCCCCACACTCACTTCCTGATTTCCCTGCCTCCCGCCTCCTGACTCCCCCCCACCCTGCCCTGATTGGTCAGACCTTTGGTCCTAACAGACCCTCCTAGGACAGCCCTCTGCCCGTGCTGCCCTGCGATGAAGGGCCCGAGGCAAAGGGCGGCTCCTACAGGGGCGGCTCCTACAGGGGCGTCTCCAGATCGTATATGCAGGAGAATCCAGTAGCCTGCCGTCAACCAGCACCGACAATAAAAGCACGGGTGGGGACTGAAGCAATCACTTCACTCCGGAAAGCCCTGCCACTCTTAATTATTAAAATAAAGTCTTCTGTGTTAAATTTCAATCTAGAAAGTCAACATTGAGCAAGTCCCATTAGTTTCACTGTACTGAAGTTTGCAGCTACATATTATGGTCAAGCGATATTGAGTGTGCCCCAATAGTTTCACTGTGTTGATTCTTGCATCTAGGTAGTGTGCCCAACAACATTGAGTGCGCCCTAAAACCTTTTACTGAGTTGAACCACCCACCACCTCTGCCACTGTAAGAAAAACCTTGGATGCACTCTGGACTCTGACCTAACTCTCTCTCGTGAAATCAACAACGTATCGAAGTCTTGTCACTGCCACCTCAAAATTCTTAGAGGCATTTTCCCGTACCTCTGCTTTCCTAACCGACTTGACGCTGTTATGTTTATTGTAATGTCAAGATTGGACTAGGCTAACTCCCTCTATCTTGGAGTCTGGGCATAACACCTCATTAAATTGTAAAGAGCACAAAATGTTGCCGCCAAAATGCTACTAGCACTGGGCCAGAGAGACCACACCTCTCCAGCTCTTGGAACACTCCACTGGCTCCCAGTTGGGCAAAAAGCCACTTTCAAAACCCTGTGCATCACCAACCGTGCAGTGCAGAAGACCGGCCCTCTTTACCTGCAAGACAAGCTAAAACCCTACCTCCCACACCGCACCCTAAGATCAAGCTCTGCTCTGCTCTCCTCTTAGTGATCCCTCCCACCAACTCTGTCAGAATAGGAGGATCCTCATTCTCAGTCTTGTCCCCCACTCTATGGAACTCGCTTCCACCCCACATCCGACACAACGGAGACTACTTGTCATTCCTCAA
The DNA here is from genome assembly GCF_040938575.1 of Ambystoma mexicanum. Taxonomy (NCBI): domain Eukaryota; kingdom Metazoa; phylum Chordata; class Amphibia; order Caudata; family Ambystomatidae; genus Ambystoma; species Ambystoma mexicanum. The sequence goes on from NC_090941.1 coordinate 1,104,363,345, forward strand.
ACTACGAAAAATGTGGCTCTTCCCATAACACTGTTGACCACCTAAAAGATGTATCTAAACCCGCCACCAACCTAACGACTGAGCACACAATGAATCCCCTAGCAACCCAATGACGAAACGCACAAAGCTGTCCTACCTGGTGTTCAAAATCTCCGATCCTACCCACATGATAGGATAGACGGGAACGGATAGAGTTGATGGATGGAGTAAACTGAGTGGGTGGGCAGAGTAGACAGAATGACAAAGTTATGGGTGAAGGGGATAAAGGAGTAAATGAAGTGCATGGAACGTATGGGGTGGATGGAACAGATGGGGTGGATGGAACGCCGATTGTGCCAATGGTATTTATCCATATGCCGCTATGTATGGCCGCACCGTCCTGACCTCGTGCCTTGTATCAGATGCCTCTACAGATAACCACCATATTGCACCACTATGCTTAGTCTCTACTATACATCCATCATTCAACTAGAACACAGCTATACCCTTGATAGTTCATCCTGGCTGTTCACTTATGAATACGACCCCATGAACACCTCATCACACTAATAAAACGCAGATAGCTGAGCACATTCCAGCATAGCTGTTCATAGGCGTTCCTCAGGCGTAACGCAGCTAGAACCCACTCTGGGTGTCCACCCACCAGTATGATCCAACTGATTTCCTCAACACCACACCTATCACTAGAAAGCAGCTCATATCCAACAACTACACCAGCTGCACACATATACGATGCACCCACGCACCATACGACTGTCGCTCTCTACTGACTTGAACTACGGTTCCTGAGGGCGTTCAACCTACCAGCGCTTTGAGGTCATACCAATGATCTATAAAGCGCTATATAAATGCCAAGTAACATAACATAAATCACAAGTTTGACTAAGTGTGTGGCTCACATTTAAGTGCTTTGCATTTCTACATTGTAGTCCTTAGGGAGAGGCATCCCATTGTCTTCAAGATAAAGTTCCCTCGGTTAGTCATGTGGCTAGAGGCTGGTCATCAAGGCGGCCAACGCCCTCGCAATCTTGGCGTGCTATGTCAGGGAGCTGTGGTTCAAGATCGCTCCCATCCTGGATTCCCCCCCCCCCCCCACCACGACCACCCCTCCAGATGACAAGAGGGCAGAAGCCCTTGAAATCCTGCAGGAAGGTGAGGTGGCTTCGGACCACGCCATCATGATGGCTACGGACATCGCCGACACCGGCTTTCGCCAGATGGGCAACAGCGTTTGCCTTCGCTGGTGCGGTTGGCTCAAGGCCACGGTTTTCTGTCAGGACGTGCAGACCAGGGTACTGGACATGGCCTTCCGAGGGGACAACCTGTTGGGCAAGGCAGTGGACGAGTCGCTGCAGGCCATCAAGGCGGACACCGAGGCAGCCCGGGCTCTGGCTTCTCTCCATCAGCAACGGACTACCTTTTCGACTTCCGGAGGCAAGTCTCAAGGTGCCTCCAAAGGATTCAGTGGCAATTCCTTGTCGTACCACCAGGCAGCCCGCTCCTCGTCGCAAGAAGCCTACAGAGGTCGCAAAAAGACAGGAGGATACCGTTGTCGTCGCCAAGGTGGGAAAGCATTGGCGAAATAAGACTGAACCGGCCGTGACATCCGGTCCCCACCAGAGCACCCCGGTGGGAGGCCGGCTGGCAAAATATGTCAGCGTGTGGGAGTCCATCTCCACCGACCGTTGGGTGCTGGATGCCCTGGCCCACGGGCACTCCCTGAAGTTCCAAAGAAAGTGTCCCCGTTTACCACCTGTGGCCAGGAAAGAAAACCAGGTGCCACTGCTGCTTCTGGAGGTACGAGCAATGTTGAAAAAGGGTGTGATAGAAATCGTCCCAAAGAGGCTCTGGGGCTCCGGAGTATATACTTGGTACTTCCTCGTCCGAAAGAAGATCGGCGGCTGGCGGCCCATCCTAGACCGCCTCAACAGATACATCAAGTCCCAGAAGTTCTGGATGGTCACCCTTCAGCACGTGCTGGGACAATTGGAGGAAGGCGACTTCATGTGGTCGCTGGACCTGGAGGATGCTTACTTCCACATCCCCATACGCAAAGGACATCGAAAGTTCCTGCTGTTCGTAGTCCAAGGGCAGAACTACCAGTTCAAGGCCCTGCCCTTCGGGTTGAAGTCGGCGCCAAGGGTCTTCACCAAGTGCCTGGCATCGGTGGCTGCGCCTGCAAGGGGATCCAGGTATACCCCTATCTGGACGATTGGCTCATCTGAGCAAAGTCAAGAGAACTCGCCGCCGTTCACACAGCAAAGACTGTCTGCCTGCTCACGGAACTGGGATTCTCGATCAACTTCGCAAAGTCCCACTTGGTACCGTCGCAGGACGCCCTGTTCCTGGGAGCCAGACTCGACACAGTGGCATGGTTGGCTTCACCATTGGAGGAGAGGACGAAAGCCATCCTGGGCAAGGTACAACGGCTGTTGACCATGGAAGCGGCCAGGGTGAGGTCCATCAAGTCCCTGCTCGGCATGATATCATTGTGCATCTACCTAGTACATCTCTACAGGTTGCGGATACGCCCACTATAGGAGTTCCTCGATGCCCGTTGGATGCACGCGGCGGGTAGCTTCGAAGACCAGATCTCCCTCAATGAGACTTTCCGCCAAGCGATCCGGTGGTTGGGCAAACGCGCGCATCTTGCAGCGGGCATGTACTTTCAGACCCCGGAACATCAGGAAACAGTGACGACGGACGCCTCCCTGGAGGGATGGGAAGCGCACACCAGAGATCTCCACGCAAGAGGCCTTTGGCTCCTGGAGGAGAGGTCACTACATATCAATGTCCTGGAGCTCTGAGCCTTGTTCTGGGCCCTCAGGTCTTTCCTTCCGTCCCTCAAGGGCAAAGTGGTACGGATCTTCACCGACAAAACCACCACAATGCTCTACATCAGGAAGCAGGGGGCCACCAGATCCCCAGCCCTATCCAAGGAAGCGCAGGATCTGTGGCACTGGGCCGTCGCCCAGGGGATGTTCCTGGTACCTTTTCATCTGGCAGGAGTGAAACACTGTCTCCGACTCACTCAGCAGGGAGCTGCGCTCTTGCCACGAGTGGGAGCTTCAGCAGGATCAAGTGGATCTCCTATTCCGATGATGGGGCAGTCCCCAGATCGACCTGTTCGCGACGGCGGCGAACACTAAGTGCCAGAGGTTCGTCAGTGGGTTTCCCCAGCTGGAGAGCATGGGCGATGCATTCTCCTTTCTCTGGGACGGCCTGTTCCTGTATGCGTTCCCACCGTTGCCTTTGCTTCTGTGACTCATCAGTCAACTCAGACGTTCCTGGTGCAGGATGATCGTCATCGCACTGGCGTGGCCGAGGCAAATCTGGTTCCCAGACATGTCAGCGCCCCCCCCCCCCCCCCAACATTCAAACTGCTGATGGATGCGGATCTCCTTGCCAGGGAAGGAGGCACCGTCCTACATCACAACCCAGGATCGCTGAAACTGCAGGCCTGGCTTCTGCAGCACTAGAGTTCGTAGGCTATGTTATCCCGGTGGACTGCAAGGAGGTACTTGCAAAGGCAAGGCGTCCTCGACTCTTAAATGTTATGGACATAAATGGAAGAGGTTCTCTGTCTGGTGCTGTGCACAGAAAATCAACCCTCTAAGGATTATGGCCCCTCAAGTGCTGCCATACTTGTTGTCCACGTGTTAGGTCACCCTCCAGCCTGGCTACATACAACCACGAGTTTCCTCATTTACTGCCTGTATTTTGGTTGTTTTGTATTGAATACATGTTAATCACTTGTCACTATAGGTGGTGGTTACACAGTGTTTCTTTAAGCACTATCTTGTTTTACCGTTGGATTTCTGCAATTTATCTTATCTTGCCATAACAGCTGTATGAGGGAAAAGGTTAAGACTAAGAATTAACCTCCCTGTACACTCTGTATTTGCGAATGAATCCTTTGCATTTCTGATTGTTTTTTCAACAAATACCTCTAATTAAAAAAAAAAAACATTGATGCATGACTACTAAATGCATCTAGCAGCAAAATAAATTTAAAAGCTGCCAGATTGATATCTGTGTCTGAACTCCTTCGTGTGCATTTTCACATTTAGTGTTTTTGTATCTCTTTGACATAATAGAAATAACCTAGGCCTACTATAGTCAATAAGTAGTCCCCCAAAAAACGTTATACGTCAGAACAGACCGCATTAGTTGACCAAATACTTGTTGTCGATGGGTAAGGCGGGGCTGGCACATGCCTCCATCAAGATCCACCTGGCGGCTATATCCTGCTACACCAGAACTCCGAGTCGGTCGTCGCTGTGGTCTCACCGCCTGGTTAAGGAGTTCATGAAAGGACTGTTCAGCTCGTTCCTGCCGGTGAAGGCTCCGGTCCTGGCGTGGGAGCTCAACGTGGTGCTGACCAGGCTCATGGGTGCCCCATTTGAGCCCTTGCATTTGGCACATCTGAAGTTCCTATCGTGGAAGACAGCGTTTCTTGTGGCCATCACCTCCGCACGACGAGTGGGAGGGATCTAGGCTCTCTCCTGTAAACCTCCATACCTGACATTCCACGAGATGAGGGTAGTGCTGAGGATGCACCTTTCCTTCATGCCCAAGGTGCCGTCGGATTTCCATCTCAACGCGCCCTTGGTGTTACCCGTTTTCTTCCCGTCGCCTTCGTCGCCGGCTGAGAGGTCTTTGCACTCGCTGGATGTAGCTAGAGTGCTGAAGTTCTACGTGGATCGGCCGATGAGTTTTCGGAAGACATCACAGCTGTTGGTGAACTTTAGCCCTGTGAACCAAGGGAAGGCCTTCTTGAAGGCTATTTCCAGATGGCTCTCCAGCTGCATCATGCGCTGTTACCGGTTGGCAAACCCGGCCGTCCCAGAGCCCATTCAACCAGAGCAATCTCTGCTACCACATCGTTCCTGTCTGGTGTGCCCCTGCTGGACATCTGCAGGGCTGCGACGTGGAGGTCGACACACACCTTCACGAGATTCTACTGCATCGACCGGGATTCCAGGGAGGAGTCCAGGGTCGGCCAGGCAGTGCTGCGCAACCTGTTCGCTCGAAGGTGAGTCTGGTGAGGAGGTAAGAGATGCTTAATGTTGAGCCTTGGCACCTTCCGTGGATGTGCATGTGTGTCCTGCTATGTATTCTTGTATTCATGAGCATGTGAATCCATGCCAGACTCCATGCCGGAGAAGGAACAAGTTACTTACCTGTAACTGTTGTTCTCCAGCATGGGTCTGGCATGGAATCACATGCAAAAACCCTTCCTCCAACCCCTCTGCGGCTCTTCTCTTGGACCTACTGCCACTTTACGTGCCTGCAAATCTGAAGATGGCTGCCAGAGGGGCTTAGGTTGAGGGCAGTCATTGGCTGGGGGCAGTATGACCCAGAGACCAGTGATTGGTTATTAGTAGAAAAACAGTTCAGAAACGAAACAAACTGATTTTTCCTTTACCGTGGATTCCCAGCCTGACGACAGGGAATATTCATGAGCATGTGAATCCATGCCAAACCCATGCTGGAGAACAGTTATAGGTAATAACTTGTTCCTTACTTCACTCCTTGAGTCCAGCACTGTGGTGAGTTGACTCGAGCTTGGGTCGTCTTGCTTCGGTAGCGTCCTCAGGATCTTCTTGGAGCTACGGTCCGGCTTAAAGATGTTGCACTAGACTACGGATTTCTCAACCCCCTGGCACTCGGTTCCAGCAGCAGCGAAGAAGCGAAGAAGTACAGCCAGTTGGGAAAGGTCCTCAAGCAAAGTTCATCCTGGGGTTAGTTGGCCTCACCAACCCAAGGGAAGAAGTCGTCTGTTCTGGGCTTCTCTAATCGATTCGGAATTGGAGCTTCAGCACAGCAGCAGGGCTTCACCTAACGGTCCATGAGGATGCAGCAAGGTTCTCTTCATGATTCCTTTGTCTGTTTCGTCCAGTGGTCGACTCTGCCTTCAGTTCAAGAAGCCTCACCTTTTATGTAGGTTTCTCCCATTCATGCACAGCCTACTAGGACAGCCAGCCAGCCAATCGGCACTGGGTGCATTCAGATAACCAAGGAGACTAAGGACCGGGAGTTTCGGGCACCTCCCTCGCTTCCTGCCCTGCCAGACACACTGGAGCCAGAGGCGGGTTTCAGTACTGACGCCTGCCAAAGGCAAAATGAACAGAAAGGTTAATCCTGGTTTGGCGCGCAGACTAAAACCCAAGAAAGACCTCACAAACGAGAAATGGCGACAAAAGACCAATGCCATTTTGACACAATGGTCACCCATGGGTGCCTACTGCAGCTGAGGATTCAGCCTGTGGCACAAAACGTACAATGGTAGGAACATTAAACCACTGCCACAAGCCATTTAAAGTAGTGCGGGTAACATAAATAAATGCTACACGAGTAAGTAGGAAACAGGGCTACTAAGTAACTCCACCAGAATTTCCACATAGGAAAAAAGGTAAGTAAAGTCAATTTCATTTTACTACTCTTGGGAACAGTAGTTCAACCAAGAGAAGGTAATTAAATCTTCGGAGAAATCCAAAGGACTTCTAAAAACAAAATCAGATTCCAAGGCTGATCAAAATTATGTGAGAGTGGGGAAAAAGGTCTCACTCACTCCAGGGTTAAAATTAAAAAGTACTAAAGTCCAGCGAAAGAGCTGGTGGTCTCTAAGGTTGAAGGGAATTGGCACGGAAATTAGAATTTTCCCTAACACTCGTCCTCCCCAGACTAAGGGACAGGAGGCTTGAATCCACTCCTGGATGAATCTCCTAATCCAGTCGGTTATACTTCCTGGAGAGACCATCAGCATTTTGGTGATTACACCCATACCTGTGTTCTATGGTGAAATCAAACCCTTGAAGGCTGATGGACCCCCTTTACAATTTAGGATTTTTTCCCCCTTCATCTACATTAACAATCTCAAGGTTTGGTGGTCTGTCTGAATAACAAACGTAGAACCATACAAGTATGGTCTAAACTTCTTCAGAGACCACACAATGGCAAAACACTTGCGTTCAATAGTTGCCCACCTTGTCTCACAGTCCTTCAGTTTCCTACTGATGAAGCAGATAGGGTGCTCCCTGCCTTTCTCATCCAGTTGACTGAAAACTCCACCTATCCCTGTTTTAGAGCCATCTGTACAATGAAGGATTGGTTGTAGTCAGGAGCTCTCAAGACGAGCTTAACAAAGGGCTTTCTTTAGTCCTTCAAAAGCCTTAGTGCACTCCTCATTGAACCTGACCTCCTTGGGGAGTTTGGCTGAGATCACATTCAAGGGAGAAACTATATTCCCATAGTTCTCTATGAAGTTCCTGTAGTACCCAATGAGACCTAGAAAGGCTCTCACTTGGGTCTGAGTAGATGGGGTGGCCCAGTCTTGTACAGCTTGTACTTTGCTCGGCAATGGCCTTATTTCACCACCTCCTACCTCATGTCAAGGTAGACCACTTTGCTCTGATCAATTTGACGTTTACTAGCCTTTATGGTCATTTGGGCCTGCAAAACATATCCAAGGTGGTGAAGATGCTCTTCCCAAGTGGGGCTGAACACTGCAATGTCATCCAAATATGCCGTGCAGAAGTCCTCCCTCCCATTCAGAACTTGATTCACCATCCTCTGGAATGTAGCAGGTGCCTTTTTGAGTCCAAACCTTAAACTGGTAGATTCCTCCTGGGGTAGAAAGTGCAGTTTTCTCCTTGGCATGGTATGTCGGCGCTATTTGCCAATACCCTGAGGTCAGGTCAAATATACGGAGGAACTTGGTTGTACCAAGATTGTCCACCAGCTCATCTGTCCTGGGTAAAGGATTGGCATCAGTCGTGGTGACTGCATTAAGAGCTCTATAGTCCACATAGAATCTCAATTCCTTGGTTCCTGCTTTTGGCACTAGTACAACTGGACTAGCCCATGGACCGGTAGATGGCTCAACCCCAAGATCAAGCATCTTCCTCACCTCTTCCTTTATGTGGGATTTTACGTGGTCTGACTTCCTGTAACCCCTACTTCGAGGGGATTGGGTCCTCAGAAGTATTCCATATCTATGACAGGTAATCACTGCAGCTGTGTTGTGCTGCAGTGATTACCTGTCATAGATATGGAATAAGTCGTCAGACCATCCCATCGAAAGAAGGTTACCAGGTAAGAGAGTAACTTATTTTGCCACGACGACTATCACAAGTGAGCATATCATCCTGGCTACAAGGGGGTCAAGCCTGGTATCAATGAAAACATGGAGGCAAACTGATTTAACAGAGCCTTGCACTCCTCCTCCTCCTGCTGTTGCTGAGTCCGATCTTCAATTTTCTCATCTGAATGTTGTCCCCTGAGGCGATCAGGGAGAGGCTCACTCTCTCCCTCCTCTTGAACAGATACTAGAAGCAAAGCCTGCAGTGGACTCTAGTGATTTGAGTATGTTTTCCAGTATTGTTGAGAAGTGGAACCCTCCATTCAAAGACTGTGTTACCGTGGAGCGGACGCGGGCAGAGTCTTGTGAGGCTGTGGGAGGTGGGGGGGAGCAGACTCTCTTGCAGACTGATAGCGAGTATTGTCAAGACCGCTGTGCCCAGCGGAAGATCAGTAGCAGATGCAGAAGAAGTAACGCTCTAAAGCTGCCATCACCGCTTGCTACTGAGTACAGTGGAGTCGTGCTTGTTACCCCTGCAAGTGACTGCCCTGGAAGATTACCGACACTCACAAGGCATTCACAAGGTGAGAACTATATAGCAGACTTTATATTTTGCTCTACCGTGTGAATTGTGCCATCTTGCCAATTGCCATTTGCCACTTTGGTCAGTAGAAAAAATCGCCATCCGTGTTTCAATCCAGAAAAAGAAATTTGACAAATTATAGCAATGCTAAACTCAGACCCTTTAACGCACCAAAAATTGCGACTTGGAAATTACACTGAAGTATGTAAATCCAATGGTGCGGGCAACGGCGGGATGCTCGCCTGACCCCACTGAAGAAAATGTGGCAAAATAACTTTCAAACGTCAATGTTAATATCAATGTCAATACTACAGAAACTGATGAAATAGAAATGCCTGAAATGGCTAGCAATCCGCGTTTCCCTGTTGAAGCTTCTGTAAAGTTATGAGGCTACAAACGGAGCACTTGCTAGTATGCATCATGTCACTATTGCACTCATTGAACCAACTGATTCAGCCTTAGTAGAAACAGGCTTGGCCGTCTGATTTTGCAAATTCTCTGGACTCACATACGGAACAGACGAGTGTAATTGGCAACGTTACAGATGCGGAACTCATTGAAATCAGCATGCGAACTGACGAAAGGCAAAATGGGGTTGATGACCAAGTGATGGAAAGTGGGTGCAGTGGGAGCGGTCTGATATAGACTACAGATGTAAATATCGAACTCACTCAGACAGACACTGAACGTAAAGGAAAATTAATGCCATCAAAAAATGCAATCACTGACAGACAGGTTGTATGGGATTCCCCTCGTTTACTAAGAGGGTCGGTCATCAGCGGTGAGCACCGATCAGCAGAACCTACTACCGGCGATAGGAGAGTTGCCGGTTTACAGAAGGCCAAACTAAAGTCAGTCATGTGTTGTCCTCAACCTGGCTAGGGCAAAGTGCATGTCCTGTTGTGACACAAAATAGTAAGGTATTGGAACTGTGCCCCTGGCTGGCTGCACCACGTCGCTATAAATGGCAGCAAGTAGCAATGTTAAAATAGACAGCCATCAGATAATACAGAGACGTACCCATCCAGGTTTAGCCAGCCTGCCATGTTATGCTCTACGCCCTCTGGAAATTGACGACCGGGATTTTAGAGAGGCTCAGCTAGCAAGATGTTGAACGTCTGACTTTGCTTGTTTAAGAGCAAAGCTCGACACTAGCTTTGATATGATGAGCTTGGGGACATCACATGGTGATTTTTTGGGCGTGCATTTAGGACAATTTATTTTAAATAATCCTGAAGCCTTGTTATCGGGTGACCGTGCACAGGAAGGCTTAGACAGTACTGATGGGCCAGTAAGCCAAGCTCTAAATAAAGTGCACAACCACGTTGCCCACAAGGAAGCCCTTCAGCTCCACAGTCTAGATTGAGTAAGCATCCAAGTTTGGAACACAAGACGGTTAATCCTGTAACAACTTCTGAAAAGATGATCTTTTCAAATGAAATGACAGAACTTGGCTTCAAACCATGAAAAGCAAACCACAAATGACGATACACAGCAGCCTGAGAAGCAGAGGCATTTATCAGTGGAATATGGTACGCAAATATACAATAATGTGATGGCTGCGACCTCAACTGCTATGCTGCCGTTTAAGTTGTATGAAACCTTCAATGACACCCTTCACGACCAAATTTCTGTAATAGGTTCGATGAATTCAAAAATATCTGCTCCCGAAGCTTTCACAATGCAAATACAACAAAGGCTTAACTTTGAAGCCGAGTTGCCGCTTAGGTGACAAACCGGATTGTGGCCTAACACGTTGCGAAATTGAGGGGAAAACTGAGATCATGGAGGCAGTACTAGAATGTACCAAAGGGATACGCCATAACCCTTGATGACTTGCATGAAAATTAATTGCCAGTGTGCACGGGGTAAAATGGGGGAACAAGAGGAAGGTGCCCCTTCGAACACGGACTCTATTGACATTACTGAGATTCCTTGCCAAACTCGATCGAAGAAAATGAAACAAGGAAAAATATTGGGCAATTCTCGACCCGGAATCCCCAAACCTGTGATACAAAAGTCTGTTGAAGCTCAGTCCACACAACAGCCAAATACTGAACAATCTGCAGAGATTATGCCACTACAGAAACTTCAGGAGGTGGAAATAATGACACAGCCCATACAAATCGAAGATGAGGATCCTGCAAGTCAGAGTGAAACAAGCGATAAAGGTTCTGGAAGATTACAGTTGCCACCACCACCCGCGTTTATTGAGAAGCTTAAGCAAACTTCCAGAGTCGACAGATTTGCAAAAATACCTAAAGTAACATTTGCAAAAGAAGTCGGTCAAAAGGAAACACAGGTGGCATTCAATTCAAGGAAACTACAAAATGTCATCACAGCGGTGATTAAGAAAAGAAAATCAAATGGCTCATAGAGTTTTCATCCGTAACTTAACCACTCTGCCATCAATGGCACTATTCCACCGTAAGCCTTGTCGGGTAAAATCTACTACCATTCAACCAAAGGCGAATAGTTCTTGCCAAACAAACTGCGCAGATGAGTGGCAGCCCCAAAAAAAGGGCCGAAAATGGATGAAGATGATCACGGTGACACACATTCGGTTACATTGGATGACTTGATGAACTTGTCCACTTATTCAAGCGCTGATGAAGACCTAGAGAACAGTATGGATGATTCTACCTACGGATTGAGTTCGGTAACAGCGCAGAAATTGGGATCCCACCACCAGCAATCAGGAGATGAATCAAATATGCATGCTTCAAGACAGCCAATCAACAGCTCGTGTTGTGCTTCTTACATCGAGCTCTCAAGGATGCTCTTCACCGGAAAAACAGAGAAAAGTTTGCTATATAAATCAAAGTACAGCTGACGTGAAAGCTTCTAAACTTAATCCTAAGCACACTACAACCCAGGCACGAGAGAAAGGGGTCCTGAAGGGAGCGTCAATCCTCCAGAAACAAAAATCTATAAGAACAATGTGCAAACTGCAAGTTGAGAATATTGCTGGACCAAGAAATTAAGTAAACTTGAACAGACACAATATACTAAAACTGCTTCATTCAGTCCAGTCGTTGCGAGCAATCACGTCTGAAGACATTGACATTGTTGAGTATGTGTCCGCAAGTCGATTGGACTGGGTCATCCTTCATACTCTCATCGTTGATCGAAAACACCTTACTAGCTGCCAGTGAGGTGCTTTTATCTTTCAGCTACGAGATGTCAACCTATTCTGATGAAACTGGGCCTCTGGAGGGGAGAAGTCAAACCGTCCAAATCTCGCCAGAGATAGGACTGTCCACAAACAAATTGAGAAGATAAAATCTACAAGGGAAACATGAAGCAGGCAAACGAATAAATAGTGAAGTGGATATCGCTGGCGGCAGCAGCAGCAGCAGCACCAGCAAATAGTTCCCTGTCTGTAAAAAAAAAAAAAAAAACCTGCCCATTCCATCAATAGCATTCACAATTGCCTGCGACCAAGCACTGCTCAGTAATATCCTGGAACACAAGAGGTTTCATGCGTTTGTTCCAGGAAGGAGGATTGGGCAAAAATTGCCATTCTGTCATCTCTCCAAGAGACCTGGTTACGTGACGCCCCTATGTGTGCTGGTTACATAACCCTCCGCAATCCAGCAGGAAAAGGCCAACAGGGCTGCCCCTTCTTGGGACTCTTGACGTTGCTTAAGAACAAAATTAAATCCTAATATTTGTCCAAGTTACGATAATTGAATCGGATACCCCCACGATTGACAAATGAAAACATTTAATTATCAATACGTACTGGAACCCGGCAATGATTACAACAAAAGATTACATTTCATCTATCACGTTGCTAATCGACATATGTATCTGTTCTTATGCAGATCTAGATTGTAGTAGAGATTTGAATTTCTGCTGGTTTGATCAGAATGGATTACAAAAACCAGTAGATTCTAAATCAATCAGTAAAGATGCCGAGCGAGGACGACGCTGGGTACAAGAACTAATGGCTAGATACTGTGAGGTGTTAAATGGTAATACCATAGGTGATCTGCCAGCCCATCCAACTTGGCATAGGGACGGTAACTTCAAAACAATTGACTATATATAGGTCTAAAAAAAATCAGATTCCCTTTATAAAAACTCTTGAAGTAGTAGTAGGGATGGTAAATAGTGACCATGATTCCCTCAAATTGTCTTGGGTTTTCGAAAGTCGAGCAGCCCGAAGCTGTTTCGAATGTACCCTTTCAATAAACCTAGGGTTAAATTGATTACGATTCAATCGAAGCGACACAGAAGACCTATGTAAAACTCTCTCGGCATTGAACGATACTGCGGGTGGAGTAGTGAATTATACATCCTTGCTACTGCAGTTTCTAAATACAAAAATTGTTGCTAATTATGCAGACTACTGTAGGACATCCATTTAGCACACAAGTGGCAGATGAAAAGAAAAAAATGAGACGAGACATCATATGCTAAAAGCTAGCTAAAATTTGAATGCTGGAACTGCTATTAAAAAAACGGCGGCAACGTTATCGGAACTGGCTTATTGCATTCAAATTGCTTTGTGAGCAGGAGAGACCATGCTAAAAACGATCTTCGCAAAACATAGTAGACACACCTTGACAATCCTTAAAGGATCTTTTTCACAGAAATGACATCTGACAATGTGTATAAATGCAGATGAATGGGAAAGGCGTATCTTGGCGGTCTTTAGCACTCCCAACACGATGAAGGCACACAATATTCCTGAAGTGAAAATTCCATGGTCTATCGAAACAAGAATATCATAGATCCTAGAAGTGATAAGCAAGTTAAAATAATTCTGGTGTGGTGGGCCCTGATGGGTTAAGCAATACAACATTAGAAAAGAATAAAGAACAATGGGCAACCTTTACACAAATTCTGTTGAACAAATCAATGCCTCTGCGATGGTCCCTCCATCATGGCAATTGGCAGTAGTTGTTCCTATATTCAAAAAAGGAGATCGTACAAGTCCGAACTACCACCATTGGATTGCCCTGCTGGATGTGATTGGCGAAGTATTTCCTAACTTTTTACAGACACGACTAGCCAAATAGGCCGGAATAGCTGATTCCAGGCAAACAGGCTTCACTAGAGGAGTGGGGGTTGAGCTCAACCACGCAATATTAAATCTGTTAAAGCTTGAAGCATTGAGGGATGTCAAGCTTTTCCTATCCTTTATTGAACTACGTCAAGCCTTTGATAACGTAAACAGAAACAGGGTGTGGAGCAAATTGGAAAGCTGGGATTGTCCACAAGACCTACAAGTCTACAAGCAATCACAGCCCTTCATACCAACTCTTATGTAAAAGTGCGTTTAAACGCTGCAGGAGTTATCTGCGGGCATTAAAACGGAGAAGGGGTTAAACAAGGTTGCCACTTGCTGCACTTGGCAGACCTTCACACAGCCTTTGAACAAGCAAACCCATTTACACCAAGGCTAAACAGTCAACAAATTGTGTTGGCCATCTATGCAGATGATCTTGTCCTAATGGACACCATGCAAATTTGCCTTCAAAGGCTATTAAGTGACCTAGAGATCTACTTGCAACACAACAACTTACAAATAAACGTGGCCAAATCTAAAATCATGGCCTTTGGCAAGAAGTTGGGTAAACAAGGGTGGGCAATTTAGGTGGTATGTAGTCAGAGAACACCTCGAGAGAATCAAATCAATCTGGTATTTGGGTGTCCTACTTAATAAATCAAGGTGCGAGCAGACCTAAAAATCTAGATGAAAAATACTGCCCTTCGAGGTATGCAGATAGACGCCACATGTGGTAAATTCACCTTGAAACCGATTATGTTCTATTACCAAAAGGTAATGGCGACAACGACCTTTGATTGCGAGACTGGGTTAAACATCAGGAAAGCCTTTTGGGAAGTTCTTGAAGGCCAATTTTGCCGGAAAGTGTTGCATCTGCCAAGAGGGGTCCTTATCACACTCATTAGATACAAACTCGGCCTGCAGTCACTATACTCCATAGTCTTGTGGAAATCAATCGCCATGTGGCGAAAAATGCAGCTAATACCAACAGTAAGGCTGTATCAGATATTAGATCCACAACCCGGAAAACGTTATAGAGGGCTACTAGAGGGATGGACCAAGAAAATACAAGAGCAGCTAGTCCACCTGAATATCTAAACTGAAATCCTGCTAATGAATCCATGTGCAGCTAAGAAAAACAGCTAGCTTACGACTGGATAGCAACACAAAGAAAAGAGAATTTGTGACCGCTCTAAACGTTGGCAGAGAAGCCCAGAGCATTGAATTTCTTTCCAAAGTACTTGGAAATGTTTCAGTCGCAATATCACTGAGATCCATTTCTACTGTTGCGGTTAAATGTATATGCAACAAAGGAAAGAAAGCATCTGAAGCATCAGCCAAATGCAAGTGATAACCTGTGCTATTCAGCACAGTACCTTAGGTTAGAATAAGAGGAACCAGCTGGCTTCTGTTCTAGCTGCAGTGTTGCAGATCCTGGGTTAATGGGCCTCAGCCGTGAGGATAAGAGGGAGGATGTCTGGAGGACTCCTGCACTGCCATTCGAAGGTTATCGGTGGCTTTGGGCTGTTTTCAGTTCAGCGGCTCTTCGCGGTATAAGGATACCTGCAAATAGCACCACCGCAGATCTTGCACAAGTGATGGGCTTCCTTCACTCCTTGTGTCCAGCACTCTGGTGATGTGACTCGAGCTTGGGTCATCCTGCTTCGGGAGTGTCCTCGGGATATTCCTGGAGCTTCGATCTGGCTTAGACATTGCAGTAGACTATGGATTTCTATACTCATGGCACATGGTTAGAACAAGTTTGTCTTGGGGTTAGTTGGTACCACCAACCCAAGGGAAGAGGTAGTCAGTTCCGGGCTTCTCTAGTAGATTCGGAATTGGAGCTTCAGCACAGCAGCAGGGCTTCACTGGGATGTTCAACGGTCCACGAGGATGCAGCAAGCTTCGATTCACGATTCTTTAGTCGATGTTTCATCCAGTGGTCGACTCTCTTCAGTTCAAGAAGCCTCGCCTTTTATGCAGGTTTCTTCCATTTATGCACAGCCTAGCTGGGACTGGGTACATTCGGGTAACCAAGGAGACGAAGGACAGGGAGTTTAGGGCACGTCCTTCGCTTCCTGCCCTGCCCAGACACACTGGAGTCGATGCGGGTTTCAGTACTGAAGCCTGCCAAAGGCAAAACTAACAAAAGGGTTAAAACTGGTTTGGTGCACAGAGTAAAACCCAGGAAAGACCTCACAAACAAGAAATGGTGACAAAAGACGACCAGGGCCATTCGACACAATGGTCACTGAGGATTCAGCCTGCAGTAAAAAAGCACAATGGTAGGAAAATTAAACCTCTGCCACCAGCCATTTAAAGTAGTGCGGGTAACATAAACAATGTTACATGAGTAAGTAGGAAAAGAGGTGACTAAGTAACCCCCCAGCACGTCCACATTAGATGGGGTGTGCTGACCTACATAGGAAAAAAGGTAAGTAAAGTCAATTTCACTTTACTACTCTTGGGAACAGTAGTTCACCCAAGTGAATGTAGTTAAACCTTAGGAGCAATCCCAAGGACTTCTCTGTGACACTGCACTGAAGATGCTCTGTGTCACAGTACAAGAGGTAGATGCCTATGGAGTTTGTCGGACTCCAAAAACAAAGAAACGGAGTCCAAGTCAGATCAAAATTACATGAGTGAGAAAAAGGTCTCGAACTCCAGGATAAAAATGTAAAGTCATAAAGTCCAGCAAAAGAGCTAGAGGGGTCTCTAAGGTGTAAGGGAATTGGCACAGAAGTGAGAATTCTCCCTAACGCCCTAGGCAAGCAGTCTAGTTCAATCACCTAAGATCAGAAGCTCGAGGCCATGCTGCCTCCATTCCTGTGACAATACCGCTTAAATCGCCTTCCATGGCTGGCCCCTCTGGCATTTCCTTCAGCTTTTCGAATGGATTGTGTCCTCCAACGTATTCCACATCTGACATGTAATGCCCATGTAATTGTCCACAGCTGTGCACATCCTGCATCAATGACGTCTGGTTGATGTCCCTCGAAGGCCTCCGTCGTTATAAACGGCGCCCGTAGCCTCAGTTCTGTTTTTTCCACAAACGTGTCACTTCGTAGAACTCGGCGCGCCTCCTGTGTTCATAGATTACAATGTCTTTCTCTTCGACACCTCCAACTCGGCGGTCTGGCTTCAAGACCTGCCGGGACTGCAAGTCGAAAATGCCGTTCACCGACCCCTCCCCCCCCACCCCACGCCACATTTGTTTGTGGTGCGTGGGCGAGTCGCACGACACTGATGACTGATCGAAATGCTGAATGCAAAGGCTCTGCGGGAGGGGAAGCTCCGGGTAGGTATGTAGGGTCTCTAAGCCTGTTACATTCCAAAAATCCAAATCTAAGTGCAAGGGGGTTTTCACCGACGACGGAGGTTTTCGAGGGAAATCGACCCGATGTCATCGACGCTGTGGACATTGCATGTCAAAGATGTGGAATACGTTGGAGGAACATCCAGTTGAAAAAACATTACCAGTTGGTAAGTAACTTGTTCTTCTTCATCATCTGCTTTTCACTGGGAGTCTTGCCAAGCTGACCCGATACTAAGAAGCCAGATCATGTGCTTGAGGTCGAAGTGCTAGCTCTGCTTCACCAACAACTACAGCCATCTTTTCTGTTTGTTCCTCTGGCATGACCTCTGACGTGGCAGTCTTTAAACCGCAGATAATAGTCTTTTCCAAGGTCTATGGAGTCCCACCTGCATCAATGTGCTGGAGGCGCCATAAGTGCTTGCTGAACGTGCACAACAACCACCTCTAGAAACTGCCATCATCCTGCAGCACTCTCTACCCTTTCCCAGTGTATTGCTCTCCTGATCCTGCGGCACTGCTGGCATACATTTTCCTTGTTCCTCTGTGGTCCTCTTAATCTACATTGCCTCTTGAGGCTCACCCTCCAACGGACATCCAGGAACTCTCTTGGGGGGCACTGTCGCACTGCCAAAGACTGCCCCTATTCGCACTACTGTTCCAGTCTTAGTTCCTGACAACATACCTGCCCGATTTTAAAAGAATTTACTTGCCGGTTATAATGATTTGACTTTCCAGAAACACTTGTCTATTGACTCTGAAAGAAAACGTATTTCAAAAAGATGCAGGTTTGTTTCATTGTGTTCTTTCTGTTCTACAAAGTTCTACAAAGTTGTGCTTACTTGTGGTGTTTTCTTATTGTTGCCTGTTGTCAAAATAAAAATATCTTGATAGCACACTGTGTGTGTAACCACTCTTTTTCAGTAAACACGGAAAGTGTGTACTGTACTTGTGAACCACCCGACTTTGTCCTCTTAGAGTTATGCCTGGGCCACTCTGCCTTGACCACCATGTGGAGAGCCTAGTGAACTTGAAGGCATCACTAGTAGTACCCGAGTCACAAAGATAAACCTGAGGACCCTGACCACAGACTAACAGTCTATCAAAGTGTTGGCTGCGTTGCCACACTCCCTGCTCGGGAGCCTGCTAGACTTATAGGAAACCCTGTGGTCTAAGTGAGGTGGCTAGAAACTGTGCCTAAGCAACATTCTCTTAATGGAAGGGAGTAAAAGAAAAAAAGTTGATTTGTGTGTTGCAAGTCCTGGCATTGCAGGTGTGTGTCTCCTCCCCACCCCCACACCATCCTTGTACTCTGTGCTCATGCAAAGTCTTAGAAAATGTTCCATACATCATTTTTCACCTTTTCCTGTCTGACGGTTTCAGTTTCAGGTCATTGACCCAATGTATAAACACAGCTACAACGTTTGGGGACCTGCGGAACGCCAATCACCATGGACATCAGCGCCGACGAATCCCCTCTATCACCCCACCAGCAGAGCTGCATGATTGGTTGCGGACATTTCAGGTACGACGGGTCTTAAACATGTACAGAATTGCAAAGATTCATGATGACTTTGCATCAATGTTGTGTAACTTGCACTTGAGTTCTGATAAACCTACAGCATGTGTTCAGTACACAAAGGTTGCACATGCCAGGAAGTTGCGTGCATGACTGTTGACCATTTCTCAATTTTCTAGAGCTTGCTGGGTCCAAATAGGCAATGTAGCGCTTATCAAAACATTACCCAAAGCAATGGGTTTACGCAAGGTGCAGATAGCAAGTCAAAAGCCATCACTCGAGACTAGAACTAAAGCACACCACTTTACCCATCACTGCCCCAGCAATCTTTATGTAGTGTTGCTAATCCTAATTACAAACCATTCCTGACTTTTAAACTTGAACAGGATCAGAGTCTTCTCCTGCTGTCCCTTCTTTACCTTCTTTGGCTCTTCTGCCTCCTCCATCATCCACCACCTCTTCGGCACCCTATACTGCTTCTCAAGCCTCCCTGGTGCCTGCCTCCTCCGCTACCTCTCTGGCATCCTCCTCCTTGGCTACCTTGCCCTCTCCTCCTTCATCCTCTGGCTCTTTCTACACTTCCTCTGGGCGTACCCCAGACCTGTACCGCCCCCCTCCACCCCAAGGAAGTCTTTCAAAGATGGCAACCTGCTCCACATTGCCACTCTCACTCAGCTGTCAAACACTCCTTTGACATCTGCTGTCTCCTTGAAAAACTCGACCTGGATGTTCTCGGGCTGACCGACATGTGGATCACGGACAGATCTGTCATGAGTTTTGAAACTCTCATCCCTGATGGCTACAAGATCCTCTCTGCGGCCAGAACCAACTGTCACGGTGGGGGTCTAGCCTGGATCTTCCCAGAGTGGATTCCTGCCTCTATCATTGCTATGCAGGACTACTCCTCCTTTGAATGCCTGGTCTGCAGGCTCACTCTCCTGGCCTCTCTCTCTCACTGTGGCCACTATCTAGCGGCTGCCTGGCCAGGTAACCTCCTTCCTCGGAGTGAGCGTACATCGCCTCCTCCCTCCTTGCCTCTACCTCTCAACTCCTCCTCCGAGACCTCAACATCCACCTGAATGCTTTCTGTCCTTCTTCGGGACTCTTATGCAACCTCTGCAATTTTCTTTTAAAATGTTTTTTCTCTCGTTCTCTATTCACCCCTCTGACCCAACTCGCTCTGCAGGGCACATCTTGTATGTTCTGATCTCCTCGGGCCACCCCCTCTAAATCTCTCACCACTTCCTTATCATGCAGTGATCACTTCATCCTTTCCTCTCATCTCTCTCTCTCTACCTCTCAGGCAAGCCAATTCCAGCTCTTCCACCCACCTTCTCAGTCATCCGACCCATGAAGCGTGTCTCAGTTGAGGCTTTTGCCGCCACTTTCTCTTCTCCTTCTGTACCCTTTGGCTGACTCTCTCCCTGATACCGCCCTTTCCAACCTTCACTGTTCTATCTGACACTCTTGATGTACTTGCCCCTGTCATGAGGATCCGCTTGAAGCCCAAATCCAAGTGGAACTCTTGGTATGACTCAGACCTCGTCGCCCTTAAATGCAAGTGTAGGGTGGCTGAGAGGAAGTGGAGGACAAACAGGCACCCTCTGACAAACTGGCCTGCCGCCTTCTCCAAAGGTAATAGACTCTGTCATTGCTAAGAAGAGAGCTCACGTCCAAGCCTCTGCGGCATCTAACAACTCAGCCGTACTCTTTAAAATCTGCAAGGAGCTGGCCCGTCCTGCTGCATTCTCTACTTTCCTGTCCCCTCCCAGGCCCATAGCACGGCCCTGTTTTCTCATTTCATGTTATGTTATTTTGCATTTATATAGCGCTCTATAGATCTTTGGTATGATCTCAAAGCGTTGGTTGGTTGGTTGAACGCCCTGGGGGACCGCAGTCCAGGTCAGTGGAGAGAGAAAGTGTTGAAGGGTGCGTGGGTGCACCAGTTGTGTGCAGCTGATGTAATTGCCAGATGGTAGCTGCATCCTAGCGTTAGGTGGAGAAGATGTCAAATGTGCAGTCTGGTGGGTGGACACCCCGACTGGGTTCTGGCTGCGTTAGGCCTGTAGGACGCTTATGTGAGCAGCTAGGCCGGAATGTCATGGGATAGCCACATTTTCTTTAGAGTTGTTCATGGGGTAATGTTCGTATGTGAACAGCTAGGCCAAATTGATCAGGGGTATAGCTGCATTCTAATTGTGATGGTGTACAGTAGAGAGTAAGCGTAATGATATGGGATGATGGCGTTTGCGTGGGATTATGAGCCAATGCTGCAGGAGCTATTTCTAGGTTGGAGTTACTAATATTAGTTCTTCTATCTAAATGTGGCTCTCGCCAACATTTTGCTATCATGTTTAGATGTGATGCAGGCTAATGTTCACAACTCTAGCTAAGTGCGGCATTTGATAACATTCACAATTCCATCTGGGTCTGGCGCAAGCTAACGTTCATAGTTCTATCTAAATGTGGTATTTTTTAATATTCGACAAATGCAACTAAGTGTGGGAATTGTTGACCATGTTACATCTAGATCCTATCTGGCGCAGGCTAATGTTCACAATTTTAGCTAGGTGTGGCAATTGCTAGCAATCAAAATTCTGTTGGGTCTGGCGTGGGCTAATGTTCACAATTCTCCAGCATGGGGTCTGGCATGGATTCACATGCTCATGAATATTCCCCGTCGTCAGGCTGGGAATCCTCGGTAAAGAAAAAAACAGTATCAGTTTCGTTTCTGATCTGTCTTTCGTAGTAGTAACCAATCACTGGTCTCTGCGTCATACTGACCACAGCCAATGACTGCCCTCTACCTAAGCACCGCCTCTGGCAGCCATCTTCAGATTTTTACCGCACGTTCATGTGTTGGGATCCTCGTGCTATTGCTCTCGAGCGTTAGTGCTATTTTTTTCACGTTTTTTCTCAAAAACTTCGTTTTTTCGGTAAAAAGAGCCTCAAGCTCCACCGACTCTCCATCCGATCAACGGTGACCCGTGTCGGATTCGTCTGCGCCCCTCAAGGGTGAAGATTTCGTCGAGCTACGCTTTTGGAGGACTCCAGAAGCTTCTCAGGCCCGGACATGGCCCAGGAGAAGGGAAGCTAGACGCCCGGAAAGCTGTTCAGGGTCTGCCCTGGATGCCAGCTGCAGAACGTCTTTAAGGAGGACGAACACTCCTTTTGTCTCTATTGCTTACATGAGGACAAGACGCACGTGGAGAAGGACTGTGCGTTTTGCGGCAATATGTCGGAGCGGACCATGAAGGACCGCCATCATCGTCTCGCCAACTGGCTGGAAGGGAAGAGCCCGTCAGGCGAGAAGAAGAGGAAGAAATCCGAGCGGTCTTCTAAGACCTTTGAGGACGCCCCGGCGACGGGGGTCCATCACAAGGCAAAGTACCGCGAGTCCGCTGGCACCGGGAGCACCGAACGGTCGGGCTTTACGGGCGCCAGGCAGGGTGCACCCTCCCCGGCACCTTCAGCCACGAGCCAACGCTCTGGGTCGGGTAAGAGGAAGGGCGAGCACCCGGCGAAGCTCCTGGAGAGGCCCCGGTCGAGCTCGAAGGCCCCATCGGAGGGGGAGCAAGACAGTGTCCCCCCCCTCAAGGATAAGGCGGTGAGCGCACCTAAAGTGGTGAAGGCCTTAATCCATCCGGCCAAGCCCTCTATCGATACTGTCGCGGCGGCCCTGGCTCAGCCTGTGGCGGCTACACCAGTGGTGGCGACCTCGGGGCTCAGTCTCCCTGCCACCTCGGTGGGAGTCCTCTTTTGTGCCCATCGATAGGACCCCTGTGAAATCCCCGGCGGGGAAGAAAAAGGGGGGGCAGGGCGTCGTCGTAGATTCGGCTTCAACCTCGGAGGAAGAGCTGATCGAGGTCTTAAGCCACGGCCTTGGCGTGGAAGAAGACCGGCCCATCGGGATGGATCCCGACGCAGGTGAGGTGGGGCCCCTGATCGCCCGTCGGATTCCCCTCTGCCAGCGCCGAAAGACAACTCGGCGGCCATTTTGTTGGCTATAGAGTCCTTATGCTCAGAGATAAGGACGAGACTACCGTTGCCGATGGAGGAACCTCTCCCGTCGGGGGATCCTGAACCGGGACCTTCTGGTGTTCCCCCACCCAAGAAAAGAAGGATTCACCCTCCACCTCCTTTTCAGCGGTCGCGCCCCGTCCAGCCCTCCTCCCCATCCACCCGAGGGGATGATACGGGGACTGACACGGCAGCGACGGGTACGGACGAGGTATACGACGAGGATCTACCGTCGTCACCCCCCACCAGGGCTTCTCCGCCCGACGAGATTGGATCGTTCCACTCCATGATCGCCAGGGCATCCAAGCTTTTTCAACTCTGCCCTGAGGAGAAGAAAAAGGAAGGATTCCTTTATCAACGGCGCGAGGCCAAGAGGAAGACGGTCCTCGCGGTGCCTCTACTGGACGACATTTGGGATGAGGGCCTCGCCCTCCTCAAGAACCCTTCCACGACGGCAGCTAGAAGAGACCGGTACGAGAAGAAGTACCGGGTCCCGGACGCGGCCCCCCTGTGCCTCCGGGCGCAGCCTACCCCGGACTCCGTCGTCTCCGCGGCGGCCAGGAAGAAAGCGGGGGGGGGGTGCGGCCTCCACATGGACTTCCCCACCGGACGGCGAGGGAAAGAAATTGGACGCTATGAGACGCAGGGTCATCTCGTCTGCAGCGACGACGATTAAAGCGGCCAACGCCTTGGCTATCGTGGCCCGCTATGACAGGGAGCTATGGTACAAACTGGCTCCCTTGCTGGACTTCCTACCGGACGACAAGAGGGCGGATGCCCTGGAGATCCTACAGGAAGGTGAGGTGGCGTCGGACCACGCCATCACTATTGCGACGGACATCGCCGACACTGGGTTTCGCCAGTTGGGCAATGGCGTGTGCCTTAGGCGGCGTGGATGGCTGAAGGCTACGGACTTCCGTCAAGACGTACAGACCAGAGTCCTGGACATGCCGTTCGATGGGAACAACCTGTTTGGGAAAACAGTGGACGATTCCCTTCAGGCCATTAAAGCGGACACTGAGACGGCCCGGGCCCTTGGGGTTCTGCAGCAACGACGGATGCCCTTTCGGAGCAGCGGAGGCAAGGGCGCCTCCAAAGGGTCCGGCGGCGGTTTCTCCACCTACCGTCAAGCGGCCCGCTCGTCGTCTCAGGAGGCCTACAGAGGACGAGGCAAGTCTGGCGGACCCCGCCGTCGTCGCCAAGGAGGTCAAGGCGGCAAAGCCTTGTCGAAACAGGATTGAACCGGCCGTGGGGTCGGGCCCCCACCGATGCACCCCGGTGGGAGGCCGGCTGGCGAGCTTCGTCAGCGTGTGGGAGTCCATCTCCACCGACCGTTGGGTGCTGGACGCCTTAGCCCGGGGCCACGCGCTCGAGTTTCAAAGAAGGTGCCCGCGCGTCCCCCCCGTGGCCAGGAAAGAGCTTCACGTCCCTCAGCTTCTCCTGGAGGTAAGGGCGATGCTCAGGAAGGGCGCCATCGAACTCGTCCCAAAGAGGCTTCGGGGCTCCGGAGTTTACTCGAGATACTTCCTCGTGAAGAAGAAGACGGGAGGATGGCGCCCCATCCTAGACCTGCGACGTCTGAACAAGTTCATCAAGGCGCAGAAGTTCCGGATGGTCACCCTCCAGCACGTCCTGGGTCAGATGGAGGAAGGAGACTTCCTGTCGTCGTTGGATTTGGAGGATGCCTACTTCCATATTCCCATCCTAAAGGGGCACCGAAAATTCCTCAGGTTTGTGGTCCAAGGGCGTCACTACCAGTTCAAAGCCCTCCCCTTCGGACTACGGTCGGCACCCAGGGTATTTACCAAGTGCCTTGCACCGGTGGCGGCGCAGCTGCGCTGCGAGGGGATCCACGTCTACCCCTACCTGGACGACTGGCTCATCCGAGCCAAGACGAGGGAGCTCGCCGTGGAGCACACGGCAAGAACCGTCCAACTTCTCACGGACCTGGGATTCTCCGTGAACTACGCCAAGTCCCACCTGGTACCCGCGCAAAACGCACTGTTTCTGGGAGCGAAGCTCGACACAGTGTCCCTTCTGGCCTCGCCGTCGGAGGAAAGGACCAGGTCCATCCTGGGCAAGGTACAGCGGATGTTGGTTTCCGACGCGGCCAAGGTGAGGTCCATCAAGTCCCTCCTCGGAATGATGTCTTCTTGCATCTACCTCATTCCCATGTGCAGGCTCCGGATACGCCCGTTGCAGGAGTTCCTGGACGCGCGCTGGATCCAAACGACGGGCGGCTTCGAGGAGAGGATCACACTCGACGAGAGTTTCCGCCGAGCGGTCCGGTGGTGGGACACCCGCGCGCATCTGACGGCGGGCATGGACTTTCAGACCCCAGACCACCAGGAGACAGTGACCACGGATGCCTCCCTGGAAGGGTGGGGAGCGCACTCCGAAAATCTGCACGCGAGAGGCCTTTGGCTCCCGACGGAGAAGTCCCTCCATATCAACGTCCTGGAGCTCCGTGCAGTGTTCTGGGCCCTCAGGTCCTTCCTTCCGTCCCTCAAGGGCAAGGTGGTGAGGATCTTCACCGACAACACTACCACCATGTTTTACATCAGGAAACAGGGCGGAACCAGGTCCCCAGCACTGTCCAAGGAGGCGCAGGACCTGTGGCATTGGGCCATCGCCCAAAGGATGTTTCTGGTGCTGTTTCATCTGGCAGGGATAAAAAACGCCATCGCCGACTCACTCAGCAGGGAGCTGCGCTCGTGCCACGAATGGGAACTACGGCAGGATCTAGTGGATCGCCTCTTCCGACGGTGGGGCACACCCCAGATCGACCTGTTCGCGACGGCGACGAACTCCAAGTGCCGGAGGTTCGCCAGCAGGTTTCCCCAGGCGAGGAGCATGGGCGATGCTTTCTCGTTCCCCTGGGAGGGCCTGTTCCTCTACGCATTCCCTCCTTTGCCACTGCTAATCCGGCTCGTCAACCAGCTCAAGAGGTCACGGTGCAGGATGATCCTCGTCGCACCTGCGTGGCCGAGGCAGATATGGTTCCCGGACCTCCTGGACTTGTTAGCGTCCCCGCCAATCAAGCTGCCGGTGGACGCGGATCTACTCTCCAGGGAAGGAGGCGCCATCCTCCACCACGACCCGAAATCGCTGAACTCGCAGGCCTGGCTCCTGCAGCGCTAGAGTTTGGAGGATACGACATACAGGCCGACTGCAGAGAGGTTCTTGCAAAGGCCAGGGCGTCCTCGACTCTTAAATGCTACGGACACAAATGGAAGAGGTTCTCTGTCTGGTGCCACGCACAGAAGATTAACCCTCTACGGATTACGGCTCCCCAGGTACTGCTGTACCTGCTGACGCTGGCCAAAGCTGGACTGGCACACGCGTCCATCAAGATTCATCTTGCTGCGATCTCCCGATACACCAGAACCACGGGGCGGACGTCCTTGTGGTCTCATCGTCTGGTGAAAGAGTTCATGAAGGGACTGTTCAGATCGTTCCTGCCGGTGAAGGCTCCGGCCCCGGCGTGGGAGCTCAACGTGGTGCTGACCAAGCTCATGGGACCTCCGTTCGAGCCTCTGCACTCGGACCCGTTGAAGTTTCTGTCGTGGAAAACAGCGTTTCTTGTGGCCATCACCTCCGCACGACGGGTGGGAGAGATCCAGGCCCTTTCCTGCAAGGCCCCGTACTTGACTTTTCACGACACGAGGGTAGTGCTCAGGACGCACCCCTCCTACATGCCCAAGGTACCGTCGGACTTCCATCTCAACGAACCCTTGGTGTTGCCTGTGTTCTTCCCGTCGCCTTTGTCGCCGGCTGAGAGGACTTTGCACTCGCTGGATGTGGCTAGAGCGCTGAAGTTCTACGTGGACCGCACGAAGTGTTTTCGGAAGACGTCACAACTCTTTGTGAACTTTGGACCTGTCAATCAGGGGAAGGCTCTCTCGAAGGCTTCCATTTCCAGATGGCTCTCCGGCTGTATCATGTACAGTCATCGGTTGGCAAACCGACCGCTGCCTTGCCGTCCGAGAGCCCATTCCACCAGAGGGATCGCAGCTACCACGGCGTTCCTTTCTGGTGTACCCCTGCTGGACATCTGCAGGGCTGCTACGTGGAGGTCGACGCACACCTTCACGAAATTCTACTGCGTCGATCGGGATTCCAGGGAGGAGTCCAGGGTCGGCCAAGCAGTGCTGCGCAACCTGTTCGCCTGAGGTGAGCCTGGTGAGGAGGTAAGATGCTTAATGTTGAGTTTGATGTAATGCTTAATGTTGAGCCTTTGCCACCTCCCGTGGTTGTGCATGTGTGTACTGCTATGTATTCTTTATTCATGAGCATGTGAATCCATGCCAGACCCCATGCTGGAGAAGGAACAAGTTACTTACCTGTAACTGTTGTTCTCCAGCATGGGTCTGGCATGGATTCACATGCGAACCCTCCCGCCTACCCCTCTGCGGCTCTTCACTTGGTCATACTGCCACTTCACGTGCTTCGAAATCTGAAGATGGCTGCCAGAGGCGGTGCTTAGGTAGAGGGCAGTCATTGGCTGTGGTCAGTATGACGCAGAGACCAGTGATTGGTTACTACTACGAAAGACAGATCAGAAACGAAACTGATACTGGTTTTTTCTTTACCGAGGATTCCCAGCCTGAAGACGGGGAATATTCATGAGCATGTGAATCCATGCCAGACCCATGCTGGAGAACAACAGTTACAGGTAAGTAACTTGTTCCTTCTGACCAAATGTGGCACTTGCCTATCATGTACAATTCTGTCCGGGTCAGGCCGATGTTCACAATTCTGACTAAGTGTGGCATTGCTAGCATTACAATCCTGTCAAGATGTGATGCAGGCTAATGTTCACAATTCTCTCTAAATGTTGGACTGCTTAACATTCACAATGCTGTCAGATCTGACGCAGGCTAATGTTCACAACTCTAGCTGAGTGTGGCATTTGCTAACATTCACAATCCTGTCTGGGTCTGGCGCAGGCTGTTGTTCGTAGTTCCATCTAAATGTGGTATTTGTAAATATTCGACACAAGTATGTAAGTGTGGCAATTAACATTCATGACACATCTAGATCCTATCTGGCACAGGCTAATGTTCACAATTCTAACCAAGTACGGCATTGCTTACATTCACAGTTCTGAGGTAAGGTAATGTTGAGAGGCAGGGTTTTCTGGAGTAGTCATTTCTCTACTCCCCACCTATGCCACACTTACTTTTTGGTTGCTCCTGGTTGACGGCTGATCACTGGCTTCCCCTGTGGACACCTGCTGACACTTTCTGTAGCCGCCCTTTGCCTTGGGCCCTTAGCCACCGAGGGCTGCCCTAAGGAATTCACTTATGATTCCGGTGGAGAGCCAATCAAATCACGGCAGTGGACAGGCTGGGAGGAGGAAACCAGGATTTGGGAAGGGCAGCCAGGTCTTTAGGCTTGTGCTGTCCTTTTGAGCTACGCACCAATCAGGACTCGGGGGAGGTCTGGGAGGTGGGGAAAAGGGCACCGGGAAGCCAGAAGCCGGAGGAGGGGGGGCCCAAGTGAAAGATTTGCTCTGCATACTTTTCGAAGCACGAACTAAAATGAAGCCGAGCAGGCTATGGAGGTGGGGGCTAGCTGGAACTCGCCTTGCCATGGGTTTCAGCTGAAATGACATCACTAAAACCAAGACTTCCCCTCCAGCCTCTCCTCTCATCATCCTCCTCCTTTCCTGGACATCCTGCAGCCGTCTCTCCTCCTCCCATCCTTTCTTCACCCCTGACGACGTTTCTAGAACGGTCCGATCTATGAAAGTCTCGTCAAAAATGCTTCTTCCCTATTCTTCCAAAACCATCAAGGACCACATTGACACCCTTGCGCTAGCCTTGGCCATTTTCTACAATCACTTTCACCACTGGAACATTCGCCTCCCCACTGAGGCACTCCATTGTGCACCCCCTTCTTAAGAAACCTGCTGATCCTTCCTGTTCGGCCAACTATCACCCCATCTCCATTGCTCCTTTCCTTGCCAAACTCCTGGAAAAGCTGGCCACTTGATCAGTCAATAATTTACCATGTAAGTATTCAAATGCAGTTAAAATTAATAGAAGCAACACAATAACAATTCCCTTTCACCTTAGATGGCCAACCCTAAGATATATGGAGCCTAGTGCCCAAAGGTCACAAGCTCCAAGACAATTTTTTCCAGGGAAGATATTCTCTAAAAAGATGCAATGGGCCCCATCCCTTTTTCCCCCTGACTCAGATTTTTTGAGGTCACGCGATTGTCCGTCTCGGGGACACAATCTTCCGTCCTTTGTTCAGGTAAGGGGTGCCCAAGGGTTGCAGGTTTGAGTGCTTCTTCCGGTCAGGTGCAACTTCAAGATGCGACACTAGAGGATGAAGAATGCAGACATTCATGGTGCAGACCCCGTCAGGACACTTCACAGGATGGAAGAAGGCGAGTTTCAGCAATGGTCCCCCTTTTCAGGCGATGATAGGCGTTCTTCCGGTCAGTCACAGAAGCGGCTCCAGTAAGGGTTCCCTTGATGCTAGGAAGCTGAAATTTCGGGTGAAGGAGATTTACGGCACAGTCTGGCGACCACCAAATTTCTCGAATGTGAAACGCAACGTTTCTGAGATAGCCCACAAGAGAGCTGGTCAGTACAACAGGCATTCCAGTGACACTTCCGAAGGCTCTTGGGGCATGTAACTTAAAGTAAGCATCAAGACTAGTTTGTCCCACTAGTCCAATGGCTGAAGCACCAACGAGGGTCTTCTGAGGTCGTACAAAGGAGCAGGGCTTCCACCGGGCCAGTGACTGGAAAGGATGCTAGCTTACGGCAGAAGCAGGCAGCCCTTTGTTGTAGGAGTCTTTGTTGTAGGAGTCTTGGCCCTAACGAACGTAGATCTGTTGAATGTCTGCAGGAGTTCTCATCTTATCCAGAATTAGAGCTGGATGGAAGTCCAAGCACGCCAATGGAAAGGATCTGCCACATTCAAAAAGCCAGTAGTTGTCCACTCTGGGACAACTGCTGGTTTCACATCTTCTATTAGCAGAGTCTGTGGCATCAAGAGATGTGGACTGTGACCAGACAGTCCTAGACCCCTCCTTGGGCTCACACACATGCTCACTAGCCTGCAAAAGCAGCAGCTTTCCTGGGGATTTGCAGGACCTTATGTTGGGAAGAATTTTCATTTCGAAGGGATTGTGTCCTCCGACGTATTCCTTATCTTGATAGATCACTTCCAGCATGCTGGCCTCTGCAAATTTTTTCAGTAGAGGGCGCTGCGTGTCGACGTCCTTCGAGTCGGTGTCCCTCAACAGCTTCCGTATCGGCGCCGACATCATCCTTCATATAAATACTCACGCAGCCTCCGTTGCTCAGTTCCGTTTTTCCGCGCTTCGTGGGCCTCGGAATCGTGTTGCTCAGTTCGTTAGTCAAAGTATATTACTTATTCCTCGAGTATATCTTACTTGTTTCGATGGCTTCCTCATCTGAACCGTCGACCCACGGTCCGGCTTCAAAAAGTGTCGAGAATGTGGAAAGAAAATGTCGTTGACGGATCCTCACAGGATCTGTGTGTGGTGCCTGGGATCGGAGCACCATTGTTCAGAATGCGAGGACTGCATGTCCATGGCGGCGAAAGCCTTGAAGGAGCGTAAGTGGAAGCTGGAAAGATGTAAGACTCTTAAAACTTCTACTCCTTCGAGAGTTTCCTCGGCAGAGTCGAGACATTCGTCTCCTCGCCGTTACGGTAAACATTCTCGTTCGAGGTCTCGAAGCAGTTCCCATCACTCTTCGAGATCCAAACATTCGAAAAAGAGGCGTCGAAGATCTCCCTCTTCTTCGTCTTCTGTTTCCCCTGAAAGGGTCACCTGCCCCACAAAACATAGCTCTCCAGCCAAGTGGGAAGAATTCCGTAAAAAGATGCTTAGCGTCTTCGAGAAAGCGGCCTCGACCCCCTCGGAGACTGCTAAAGGTGATACCCTGGGTGAAAGACCCGAAAAGTCAAAACGCCGCGAGTCGTTGCACCCGGCGAAAGAAACTACTCTAGAGCGTCCAGAACCCTCGAGAAAAGACAGACTGCGTCAACTTCTTCGTCGAAGGCCCCTACGACTCATAAATCTGCGTCATCGGCGCCATTATCGAAGGGCCCATCGACACATAGATCAATCGCATCTACGCCGTCCTCAACGCCGATGTCGACTCCGATAAAGGAGAAACCTACGACTGTCACTACCTTGCAGTCAATAGTCATACCGAGGGCCCCTATCATGACCTTGAGAATGTCATCGATAACCTCGACGACTCAGAGTAGGATTCCGATCCTCTCGAGTTCTTCGAGGTTGCTTCATACCTTTTCGACGCCCTTTTCGGTTTATTCGAAGCCTTTGACTAACGTGTAGATGTTTTCTCAACCGGTTACCACAAACTTAGCCCCTTCTGCTTTAGAAATGGGTTTTAAGCCTTTTCCAAGGTCAGATTATTTCAATGCCTTGTCCTCGATTTATGAAGGTGAGGATTCTGATCAAGAAAGACCTTTTGGGTTGCAGAGAACTACAACACCTGTACCAGAGGAATCTATCTCTGAAGAAAATAGGTTGAAGGACCTGCCAGATTCCTTGCATGATGCAAGTGGGTTGGATACTTCCCCAGAACTAGAATTTGCCAAACCAGACCCAGGGGAACATGCTGAGACCCCTTCTAGACCATTAATGGCCAGAAGAATAGGATTCATGGGTTGGTCTACACCTTTACCTACTTTTCAACAAGATGATCTTACAGACATCTTGATTAAAGGCCCACAGGAGGATCCTGTGCTTCCATTCGATACTGCATTGCAGAGGAAAATATCGACCAACTGGGAAACTCCTGAGGTTATCCCAGCAGTTAACAAACTATCTGCCAAATATAGGGTATCTGCTTCTGACCCCTGAATATTTGTCAAAACATCAACGTCAGAGAGTCTGGTTGTTCAAGCAGAAACTTCAACTAACAGTAGATCTGCATACCCTACTGTTCCACAAGACAGGGATGATAAGAGATTTGACGCTATGTCAAAAAAGCTCTTTTCTGCGTGTAGCATGGCACTTAAATCCATTAATGCTACTTGGACGTTCGCAAGATTCAGCCATACACTTTGGGAGTGTGCTTCATCAGCGGCTGAGCCTCCCGGAAGGAGAAGAAAGGGAAGCTTTTCTGAACATCATTAAAAATGGGAAACACGCAATGCGCGAATCCCTTCAAACTGGCATTGATTCTGCTGACAGTATCAGCAGGGCCATGGCGGCAAGTACTACAATTCGCAGATTTGCATGGTTGCGAAAGTCTGGTTTTGCTCCAGATGTACAGGCCAGGCTTTTGAATATGCCCTTTGACGGCTCTTCTTTATTTGGTAAAAAGGCTGATGACAGTCTAGAGAAGTTACAAACATCTAAGGCAGCAGCAAAATCCCTTGGAGCTGCAATCTGTCAAACTCCCTATCGCCCCTCAGGAACCTCTTTAGAGGTAGGTCCTTTCGTTTCTATTCCGCATTCAGAAGAGGCAGGGGACAGCCGGCTCAAAGCGGCCAAAGGAAATTTACCCTAGGTGGATGGGTTAAAAGTACAAAAGCCGCAGCAGCAGCAGGTGCCTCTTTACCCTCGGCATCTGCATCAGCCGCTTCTAAACCGCTTTGAGGACTGTCCTCAAAAAACACCAGTAGGGGGCAGGTTAACTCAACATCTAAAGGAATGGCAGGCTATTACGTCAGATGCTTGGGCATTGGAGACAGTTGCCCAAGGTTACTGCCTGCCTTTTCTACGCACCCCTCAGTCATCCACCGGGGAACAAATCTTTGAAGTTTCCAGACCCGCTCCTTTTGCAGGAGATTCTAGACCTGCTGGAGAAAGGTGCCATAGAACCGGTACCTGTAGCGGAGAGGAACAAGGTTGGTATTCCCCCTACTTCTTGATATCGAAGGACGGAGGACTGAGACACATATTGGACAAATTCCTCAGAAAGGACAAGTTCAAGATGGTAACACTCTCAGATCCTTCAGGCCCTCCAGCTTCAGGACTGGCTGGTATCTCTAGACCTTCAGGATGCTTATTTCCATGTGACAATCCATCTCAAACACAGGAAATACCCGAGGTTCGCAATTGGCAACTCTCACTATCAATTTCGACTACTGCCGTTTGGGCTGACCTCCGCCCCGAGGGTCTTCACCAAGCTGTCGGTAGTGGCTGCAAGTCTAAGGAGGGAAGGGATTCACGTCTACCCCTACCTAGACGATTGGTTGATCAGAGCAGTATCTTCGGAACAAGCTCAGATCCAACTAGATTATGTCTGCCACTTCCTTCACAAACTGGGCTTCTCCCTCAGTTTAAAGAAGTCACAGATGATACCATCACAGAGACTCCAGTTCATTGGAGCGGTCCTGGACACTTCCCTGTGGAAAGCCTCGCCACCAGAGGTGAGGGCTCAAGATATTCTGCAGATGGTCACCAAGTTTCAAAATGCCCAACGTCTCCCAGCCTTCGACTTTTTGTGGTTGCTAGGCCTCATGGCATCCTGCATTTTCCTTGTGCCAGAGTCTCACCTGAGCATGAGATCTCTCCAGTGGGCACTAAGAACTCAGTGGTCGTAACTCTCAGGGAGAATGACAGTTCTCTTTCAGGTTCCGGACAAGGTGGCTCGAGACCTTCAGTGGTGGGCCTGTCAGGAGAACGTTCTGAAAGGAGAACTGTTTTGGCAACCATGGCCGGAGATGAGAGTAGTCACGGATGCCTCACTCACAGGGTGGGGAGCCCATGCCAACGTCTTGACCATCAGCGTTCGTTGGTCTCCATAGGAGTCCAGACTACATATCAACCTGTTATAGCTGAGAGCAATCAGACTCGCGCTGAAGGCTTTTCTGCCATCTGTGCAAGGGAAAAATGTCCTGATGATGACGGACAAAACAGTGGCCATGCACTACCTCAACAAGAGGAGGCGTAGGATCACTGCCACTGTGCAGAGAGGCGATGCATCTCTGGTTTTGAGCAATCCAAGAAGGAATCTTTCTATCAGCAGTTCACTTAGCTGGAGAGAAGAACTTGACAGCGGACGCTCTGAGCAGGCAGAGCACAGTCTCTCACGAGTGGGAGATAACTCTAGAAGTCCTTCAAGAGATCTCCGCCCTTTAGGGGAACCCCTCAAGTGGATCTGTTCACCACCTGTATCAACAGGAAGTGCGATCAGTTTTTTGTTCAAGGGAATTTCCTCTGAGAGGAGCTCTAGGGGACGCGTTCGTAGTGGACTGGGAGTTTCCACTTATGTACGCCTTTCCTCCAGTCCCTGTCATTCCTCAGATGATCAGGAGGTTGAGAAGATTCCGGAAGACTATGATCCTAATTGCCCCAGACTGGGCCAGGAGAACGTGGTACCCGGACCTTCTGGACATGGCCATCTGCCTTCCAATTCGTCTTCAACACAGGCAGGATCTTCTCTCACAGAAGGGAGGTCAGGTTCTCCATCCAGACATCAGAACCCTCAACCTTCACGCTTGGTTTCTGAAAGGTTGAGATACAAGGATTGGGACCTCCCAGATGACGTCATGGTGGTGTTGCTTTCAGCCAGAAGGCCAGCAACAAAGACTTTATACCGCTGCCGTTGGAACAAATTCTGCAGCTGATGTAGACAAGAGTATTGACCCCTTTTCATGTGGTACACCAACAGTGCTATCCTTTCTACTCTATTTGGTGAATTCGTCTTCAAGTTGGTACAATCAAGGGCTACCTTGCAGCGCTATCGATCTTCAAGCGCACTGCAGAGGAACCATCATATTTCAAATTACCATTAGTAATACAATTTCTGAAGGGATTAACTAATGTCTATCCCCCGAGACCGTTCCAAGTTCGCTTATGGGACTTAAATTTAGTCTTGAATTTCTTAATGGGTACTCCTTTCGAACCACTCCACTCTTGTTAGTTAAGATTTCTCACCCTTAAAACTCTTATTAGTGGCTTTGACATCTGCCAGGAGGGTGAGCGAATTACAAGCCCTATTTTGCAGACCCCCTCATACAATTTTTCACAAGGACAAATTTGTCCTGCCAAGTGAAGCCTAATTTCCTCCCGAAGGTGGTTTCTGAATACCACATCACTCAGAAAATAACCTTACCCTCATTTTATCCTCCTCCCCATCCAGGAAAAAGGAAGAGAGATACAAAGGCTGGATCCAAGGCAAGCCTTGAGTTTTTATATCCGCAGACTGGCTAGGATCAGGCAAGCAGACCAACTGTTCATAGGTTACACAGGGCACAAATTAGGATTGCCAATCACAAAACAGACCATCTCCAGATGGATTATTTTAGCCATTCTAGAATGTTATAAATTGGCAGGGAAAGAGCCCCCTCAAAATCTTAGGGCTCATTCAACCAGGGGTATCGCAGCCTCTTCGGCCCTCCAGAAAGGGGTACCTATTCGAGACATATGTGCGGCTGCCACATGGTCGTTCGCACATACGTTTACAAAATTCTACAATCTGGATTCCTCCTCTAGTCAAGAGACTAGATTTGGCAAAGCTGTCTTACACTCTGTTCACCCTTAAAAGGGAATATGACAATTTTACTCCCACCTCCATTTACACACACCTGCTATGGGAGTCTATCAAGATAAGGAATACGTCGGAGGACACAATCCCTTCGAAGAACAAGTTACTTCTTACCTGGTAACGTTCTTTCGATGGGATGTTCCTCCGACGTATTCCTCATCGCCCCTCCCTCCCATCTATCCCCTCAGTAAAACTTCTCACTAACCAATTCATGAACAGATAATTCCAAGCTACAAAACGGAACTGAGCAACGGACGCTGCGCGAGTCTATTTATACGCAGGATGACGTCGGCGCCGATACGGAGGCTGTCGAGGGACACCGACTAGAGGGACGTCGACGCGCAGCGCCCTCTACTGAAAAATGATTCCGAGGCCAGCAAGCTGGAAGTGATCTATCAAGATAAGGAATACGTCAGAGGAACATCCCATCGAAAGAACGTTACCAGGTAAGAAGTAACTTGTTCTTCTTTGCTAATTTCCTTCCACCTTAAAGACCCCCCAGCTCTTTTGCTGGACTTGGGACTTTTTAATTTTACCTCCCGAGTTTGACGTTTTTCTCACTCATGTGTTTTTCCCTGATTTAAATGTTATGTTTTCACAGTTTTTGGAGTCTGACGAACTACATAGGCATCAGCTTTTTATATGGTGACGCACAGCACCTTCAGCTCAGTGTCACTGAGAAATCCTTTGGATTCCTACTAAGGTTTCAATACCTTTTTCTTGGGTGAACTGCAGTTTCCAATAATAGTAAGGTGAAATTGATTTTTTTAGGTCCAGCACACACCATCTTATGTGGAGTGCTGGGGGGTTACTTAGTAACCTGTTATCCTACTTTCTCATGTACCATTTTCTGTTACCGTCACTACTTTTAAATGGCTGCTGGCAGTGGTTTAATGTTTCCTACTATTGTGCTTTCCTACCACAGACTGATCCCTCAGCTGCAGTACTACAGCCATGGGTGTCCATTTTGTCAAACTGGCCCCCATCGTCTTTTTACACAATTTTCTGTTTGAGATGTCTTTGTTGGCGTTTACTCTGTGCGTTGAGACAGATGGGAGCGCTTTGTGAAGAGAAACCCATTGCAACCTCCTGGACCTTGAATTGCCCGGTGAAGGCCTGCTGCTATGCTGACCTCATTTTTCACCTCGACAGAGAAGCTCCGGGTGGAGCAACTTCTCCCCTTCTTGAGTTAGTGGGACCAACTTAACCCCGGGACAAACTCCACTTTGGCGCAATCCCTGACTTGCTGTGCCTCTTCATTGCTGCTGAAGCCCAATGCTAGGGGTCGAGTGTCCTTAATCGAGTGCAACTTCTGCCACGGAACGATTCCAGGCAAAAGCTCCTGGAGCCTCCTAAGGCCACTCCAGAAGCAGGAAATCTCGATCCAGAGTCCCCTCACCAGAGTCCAGGGCCGAGGGAGCAAGGAAAGTTCAACCAGAGATATTCGATCTGCATCTGTGATGTTTGCGAGGCGCTGAAGCAACTTAATCAAAGGGAGCCCATGGCTGCTGAAGTCCTTCCTGAGTACCACCGCAGGTGCCCTTCAGACGTACTCCCTCTTGTCCCCACGACTGAGGTTCAGGAACCAGGGTCTGCATAGCTATAGCAAGATGACATCCAGCTGGACCACTTTTATACTAACCAGAGGTACTGTTTGGGCTTGGGGGTACTTACCTTCTTGCCTTAAGTTGTGCTCTCACTTGAGATTTGCACTTGCTTAACTTTCTGAGTTGATTTCAACTCCCCTTTGCAGAGGCCTAAAAACTTGTGTGTCTTCAGTGATTTTCTGTGAACAATCTAACTTTGTGAAAGACTTTATCCAAGAAGTGCATCAGAACTATAGACTTTATCCAAATGACTTTGGCTGTTCTGGTTCCCTAAAGGCACTCTTCTGAATCCATTGACTTTGGCATTGTTTGCCAAATGCAAGAGGTGGTAGCTTGTTGAATACTTACCTAGATTTAATTTCACATTATAAGAACCTGTACTAACCTTCCTATTTTACCGTAACCCAACTCAGAATCTGAAAAGTATATCTGTGTTTTATATATATATATTTCTGAGGCTTGTGGAATCTGCTTAGATCACATGCTGTGCATAGGCCGACATCTAGTGGAAGCTGCGGAGTATTACAGTTTGTTTTTCGAAAGTCGAAAAAGGGCGTCGACACAGGGCGTGCCAGTAATACTATCCCTAGTGTGACGTCCACTGTACCCATGATCCCTCACGCGTCTAGGATCCCCAGATTGTTTTTTTCCGCCATTCTGGTCGGAAGCACTTCATCGGAGTTCCCTGGCTTTGCCATATTTACACTTAAAACTAATTCTAATTTGCCCCATTTTCTCACCCCTACGTCGACCAGCATCTCGACGCCGAACCGGGGAGGAGATCAACGTCGAAACCCGACGGATTGGGCCTTGAGGCTTCCGCCTCGGCTCGGGCCTGGGCCGCTGGCCTCGGCCCTACAGTAGGGAGAGTGGGGGGTGGCACACTTCCACACTCGGTTAGAAACACCTTCTTACCTACACACACTTGCCCGCTGCCCACAGGCGCGTATGGAGGGTACGCCCTTTCAGTTTTGCCCCAAGTGTAATAAAAAATACCCTTGGGTAGATAAGCACGCTACGTGCAACCTTTGCCTGCCCAGAGACCACCCCGAGGCGGGTTGCAGGGCCTGTAGCAGGTTTAAGACAAAAACTCTTAAGGACCGCTCCACCAAGCGTTGGGCCCACCACGCCAAGCTAGCAGCTATGGAGGCGGAGGGTACCTTCAGCGACGGCAGCGACGCCGGACTTTCGGACGGCGAGGGCACCAAGGCGTCGAAATACAGCCTAACGCACGTCCCCGGCCTCGGAAGGTCGTCCGTCCCGGCGAATATGGGGAAGTCCCCCGGCGACAAGAGCGTTACACATACACACGCTAAACACAAAAAACCCACCCGAGATTCGACGTCGTCGAAACCTCGGAAAGAGGCACAAAAGGAGCGGTCCGAAAGGACGTCCTCTGGGCGGTCCCGGTCGAGGTCGCCGCACGACGTCAGGCAAGCCTCCACACTTGCACATAGTGCCTCGCCCATTAACACGGAAGATCACTCGTCCGGAGACGAACACGGCTTCCATCCCCAGCCTGCACCCCAGGGAAAGGGTACATCACTTGGGAGTGAGGAGGGCCCAGTTTCGAAGCCTAGTTCGAAACACAGGGATTCCACATCCGATCCTCGACGCCAGGCGTCGAAAGATAAGGGAAAGGGTAAACACACTTCCACCCACGGGGAAGGGGGTAAGCAACAAAGGAAACAACCCTTGCAATCCCCCACAACAATAGAACTGACTTCCCCGTCCAAGTCTTCTCAGGGACAGTCCATAGAGAGTTCCAGCAGGGTCACCCCAAGCTCAAAACTCTGGTCATGCGAGGACATTGACAGAGTAATGTCAAGGATGTCCTCCTTAGCAAATTTCTTCGAAAGACACCCTGACCAACTACTAGCTTTAAACCCTCAGGAATCTTCTCCCTCAGGTTCAAGGGACCCTATCCCTTCAAATAAAAGGCCCCGGGTCGA
The DNA here is from genome assembly GCF_040938575.1 of Ambystoma mexicanum. Lineage (NCBI taxonomy): Eukaryota > Metazoa > Chordata > Amphibia > Caudata > Ambystomatidae > Ambystoma > Ambystoma mexicanum. The sequence goes on from NC_090941.1 coordinate 1,104,401,957, forward strand.
GACACCAGTAAAGGCTTCAGAACCCTTCGAGGTCCAACCCTATTCTTGCCTTTTCCCTACAGGCCAAGGAGACTCTTCCCTTATAGAGGGCCAGGATTTTGAGACACCAGAAGATCTCGCAGTGTCAGACTATTACGGGGAGGACGAAGACGAGGATGAGCCAGAAAATAGCCCAGATATTTTCAGAATGGACTCACCAGTCGAAAGGGAAGCCCCAGTGTCTGATTCCCCAATAGATAATCAGCCCCTCCTAAATGAACTGCTCTCTCGGGCAGCTAACCACTTCCACATAGACACACAAGGTGTCCAAGAAGAGAGGGATTTCGCGGAGGAACTAATAGGGGAAAGGAAGACAGTAGCCCAGACCATTCCCATCCTGAAATCTATTCAACGCAGAATAGCACCATCCCTTGTCAACCCAAACTTGACAAGACCTGTAAACCCGAGAGTAGAGAAGCTGTTTAAAGCAGCCCAGTCGGACCCTCTATATATTAGAGGCCAACTTAAGCCAGACTCTCTAGTCGTAACTAACACCCGCAAGAGAGCTGGAACCCCATTATCTTCCTCGGAGGCTCCCCCCGACAAGGAAAGTAAGAAACTCTATGGTTTTGGTAGAAAAGTAGCTTCCACGGCAGCCTACCAAACCAGAATCGCCAATTCCACCACACTGTTGGCCAGCTACAACTGCCATCAGTGGGAAGAAGTGGCAGCACTAATAGATTCCGCTCCCGAACCCCTTAAGAGCCAGCTATCTCGCATTTGTGCAGAGGGAAGAAACGTCTCAGGCTGCATTTTAAAAGCAACTTTAGACGCCGCAGACAATGCGGGTAGAATTATAGCAGAGGGGACTGTCATCAAAAGACATGCTTGGTTGAGGCAGTCGGGATTCAGAGCAGAAACACAAGCTGCACTCTTAGACAAACCAGTGGAAAGTGATCTCCTGTTTGGAAAGGCAGTCGAGGACGCACTAAAAAACGCTAAGGAGGAATTCGACACCCTCAAATCCCTTGGCCAGTTAACTACAAAACCACCTAACCAAAGAGGGAACGGCAATTTTCGTCGCCCCCGCGGCCAAAATTCCAATAGAGGAAATATCTATTCCCACACCCAGGGTACACAGTGGAACACCAACTCACAACAGTCTACCCAGGGGTATGGTAGGGCTAGTAGAAGAGGACGTGGTAGAGGCAGAGGCAGCCCCAGTAAAGGAGGCGGCACGCCTCCACCGAAGCAGTGACGCTCATTTCAGGGTCCCTTCCCATGCAACCCCAGTAGGGGGACGAATATCCAGCTTCACCCAGGCATGGGAAGGGATAACATCCGACAGATGGGTGCTGTCGACAGTATCCAAGGGGTACTGTATAGAACTACTGCAACGTCCCCAAAACCACCCTCCAAGACAAAAAGTCCACTCTTTGGAACATCAAAAGATCCTCCTCAAGGAAGTCTACAATCTGCTCCTAAAGGACGCGATAGAACTCGTCCCAGGACACCAGGTAAACAAGGGTATCTATTCAACTTACTTCCTTGTGCCAAAGAAAGATTTAACAATGCGCCCAGCATTGGACTTACGGCCTGCCAACAAGTATGTCAAGCCCCAAAAATTTCGTATGACCATGCTACAAGAGGTAATCCCCCTCCTAAAAAAGGGGGATTACATGGCAACCTTGGATATGAAAGATGCTTATTTTCATATTTCCATGTTCCCAGCGCACAGAAAGTACTTGCGCTTCAGGGTGGACAGTCGGCACTACCAGTTCAAGGTACTGCCCTTCGGGATAGCTTCAGCACCAAGGGTATTCACCAAGGTACTGGCGGTGGCGGCTGCACACCTACACAGGGAGGCAATCCCAGTGTACCCTTATCTGGACGACTGGCTCATAACGGGGGAAACCCCAGGAATTTGCAGGACAAACATTCAATGGACTATCGACCTCCTCCACGAGTTAGGCTTCTCAATCAACGAGAAGAAGTCAAGCCTGGTGCCAAGCACCTCAAAACAATTCCTAGGAGCAATCCTGGATACCCAGGAGGGGTTGACCTTTCCTTCAGAAGAAAGAATTCGGAATATACTACTGCAAATTCCGCATTATCAGTCCGGTCAACAAATAACGGTACGCAAAGCAATGCGTTTACTGGGCATGATGGCGTCATGCATTTATCTGGTCCCCCACGCGCGCCTGCGCATGCGTCCCATGCAGGAATGGTTGGCGAAACAGTGGTCTCAGGCAAGTGGTCAGTGGGACGATCTAGTGGTCGTTTCGCCAACACTGGTACAAAGCCTTCACTGGTGGACAAGAGAAAATCTCGCACAGGGGAAACCCTTTTACGATCCCAAAGTATAGGCAGTAGTCACTACAGATGCATGTCTGACGTGGTGGGGAGCTCACCATCTCCACCACACAGCTCAGGGTCTCTGGTCTCACTCAGTGGCCAAGAACCACATCAACCTGCTAGAGCTTCTGGCAGTATTCAGAGCGCTTCAGGCGTTCGAGCCCCACCTACTAAACCTGTCAGTGCAAATCCGGACGGACAGCACTACAGCCATGTTCTACCTGAACAAGCAAGGAGGGACTCGCTCGCCAAATCTGTCCAAGCTTGCCCAGAAAATCTGGATATGGGCACTCAGACGGAACATCTTCCTGTCATCACAACATGTTCCAGGGGAGCTCAATTCCCTAGCGGATGCTCTGAGCAGAGACTCCCTCCCAGAGGAACACAAATGGGTTCTTCACAGAGAGGTCGTAGAAGATCTCTTCTCTCAGTGGGGTTTCCCCACTATAGACTTATTCGCCACAAGCGAAAACAGACAATGCCCAGGATTTGCATCCAGGTTCCCCCAACCAAACTCCCAGGGGCACGCCCTGTGGATGAACTGGTCAGGGATGTTTGCGTACGCTTTTCCACCAACTCCTCATCAGGAAAGTGGTGAACAAGATGAACAGGGAATCGATGAAGCTCGTCCTAGTTGCTCCCATGTGGGCAAGACAACCCTGGTTCCCACACCTACGCAGGATGGCGGTGTGCGAGCCCATCAAACTTCCAGCCTGGTACAACCTACTGTCCCAGCACCAAGGTCAAACAGTGCACCAGCAACCCAACTCAATGAACCTGGCAGCATGGCTCCTGAGGTCATAGAGTTTGGACACCTCCATTTGCCACAGAGGTGTATGGACATCCTAAAGGAATCTAGGAAACCAAACACAAGGCACTGTTACTTTGACAAGTGCAAGAGGTTCGTTATCTGGTGCCAGAGTAGACAAATCAACCCAGTTGATTGTACTCCTTCCACTATTGCTACATACATGCTCCACCTGCTAGATGCAGGATTGGTTTTTAACTCACTGAAAGTACACCTGGCAGCCCTCTCGGCTTACACCACTTCCCATAGCAAGGTGTTGTGGTGGAAAGTACCAGTAGTTAAAGCCTTCATGGAAGGAGTAAAGAGACTTCACCCTCCTATTTCAAACCCACCGCCAGGGTGGGACCTTAATGTGGTGCTAGCCAAGCTCATGGGCCCCCCTTTCGAACCCATGCATAAAAGCAGTCTCAAACACCTGACTTATAAAACGGCTTTCTTAGTAGCTATTACTTCTATAAGAAGGGTCAGTGAAATTCAGGCTCTGTCAGTGCAGGATCCCTTCTTTACTATCCATAAAGACAAACTGGTTTTACGCACACACCCTAGGTTCTCACCTAAATTTATATCAAAATTCCATGTAAACCAGTCCATCAAGCTTCCGGCTTTCTTCCAGAACCCGCAAAGCTTGGCTGAGGTGAAACTACACACCCTAGATGTGCGTAGGGCGGTCCTCTACTATGTAAATAAAACAAGACCGCTAAGGAAAACAGATCAACTGTTTGTCTCCGTAGCTACAGGCAGAGAGGGGGATCGCGTCTCTAAAGTTGCCATCTCGAAGTGGATTATTAACTGTATCCAGCTGTGTTACTCACTCTCTGAAAAGACTCTGCCTTTTACGCCAAGGGCCCACTCTACTTGAGGCATTGGGGCCACTATGGCTTTCATTGCAAATGTTCCCCTTGACACCATTTGCAAAGCAGCTACTTGGAGCTCTATTCACACTTTTACTCAGCATTACTGCATTGACACCCATTCCAAGGCAGATACACAAGTGGGACAAGCGGTTCTAAGACACTTATTTGCTCATGACCCTTCTCACATCCCACCTCCTTCTTCTGGTACTGCTCGCTAATCTATGCATATCATGTGATCTAAGCAGATTCCATAAGCCTCAGAAGGGATACATTACTCACCGTAATCGTATTTATGAAGCTTGTATCTGCTTAGATTCACATGTGACCCACCCTCCTCCCCTCCGAGAGAAGGCGCATGATTGCTTGTAGTCTTACCTTTCTGTCTATCTGCTTGGATTATCTGTACTCACGCTACTCCTCATGTCAGAAAAAATACAATCTGAGGATCCTAGACGCGTGAGGGATATTGGGTACAGTGGACGTCACACTAGGGATAGTATTACTGGCACGCCCTGTGTCTCTCTTTCCTTGTTATTGAAGTCACTTCTGGGTGTAGGAGAAATGGATTAGCATCTCCAAAGAGTATTGACAAACTTTCTTGATTTTGAAAAGTAATTCAAAGGTTTGCTTGACATTTACAAACAATTGCCTTTTTAAAGAAGGTTTTCTAAAGCTGGTGTTAAATAACTGAAACCTTGAGTGTAAGGGTTACTTGTATTGACAGATTTGATTTCTAGAACTCAAATTTACCCCTTTTGAGATGGGTCTGGCTGCTCGGGCACATTACCAACTTCTGTAATACAGACCTATTCCCAAAAGGTGGGTTACCGAATACCAATCAAATACGTCTTGTGTAGTCTCACACAGTGTGACTGCACCAATTCTTACCTAACATCTTATATGGAATTTCCTAAGCTGAGTGTAGGAAGAAGGCCGAACTACGATATCACCAAAGAAGACGCATAAAATGTTGTTGAATGACCATTTTAGGGTGCTAGCCACCTTTAGTAGCCGCTCTCACTAAATGCAAAAGTGCACACGTAAAATGGTTCAGATGTTACTGCTACCACCAGCTTGTCTTGCACTTATAAAATGTGACCAAAAGATTAAACGTTATGGGGATACAAAGTATCCCCATTGCACTGCACTGCAAGGTGCTGTGTGCAATTGCCAAAATACTGTAATTGCAAAGAGAAACAAAGTTTGTCTGACAAAAATCAGAAAGAAAGGTGTCCCATTCAAAACAATGGAGGGAAAGGTACAAAAGAGAATCTTTCCCAACAACTGCCACCAGCCTTTGAGCCCACCCCAGCCACCCCCCTAAGTTCAGAACTACAAATCCTCACTGCCAAGCAGATTATTAAAGGTAACCTATTGACAGGCCTAGCTGTCAAGAGGTTATGTTGCAGGTTAGATTGGAGACCAGAGCACCATCCCCTGTACAGGGTGAGATGGGAACACTTTCTCCCACAGCCGAAAAACAAGGGAATGGTTGGTGTTCGAGAAGAGGGTCAGGGAGGAAGGAAGGTTGGGGGTGGGGGGAGGCTGGAATTGAAGAAAGGAAATCTGAAAAAGGAGAAAAGAATGTTATTTATGATAACATGTAAATGCAGAGGCAGGATCAGACCCGGACTTGTAAGCATCACACTGGCCTGGTGTTGGCCAGAGCACCACTACCCGCAACTATCAGAGTTCTGGCCCTTGTGAAAGTTGGGAGAGAAAGACAAAACAATGATGGGAAGTGTTGCTGGTGGTAAGGTTTAGAGAGAGAGAGAGAGAGAGAGAGACAGACAGACGTGTACAGTTCAACCTTGAATTCGGTAAGGGAGGAACTCTGCCATGGTTTAGAGAAGGTCACAGTCTGTATGTGGGCTTGGACAGCCACAAAACTGGAGCCTTTGGTGGGATGTTGCTAGACTGGAACCTGTGGCTAGATCCTATCCTGCATAGACACTTCGTGGTGGGCGGAGGGTGGAGATTGGGTTGGTCTCACAGATATGCCGTTTAATCACCTACTAAAAGATCTCATTGCCTAAAGTGGTCAGGAAATGAACACCTACCTAAATCTTGACCTCGTATAGAACATCAACCCCCAAATATCGGCACTACGATCTAAACCTCAGCCAAGATATACAAGTGAAGCAATAAAAATGGGACATGCCCCCACTAAGCCAACCCCCAACAGCTGCATTTAATTAAACACAGTAGTTGGCCCTAAAACCTCTTTTTACTGAGCCCATATAGTAATCAAATAGTGACCACTAGATGACAGTGAAGCTACATGACTGTAATGTCTCATTCTGGGTCGAGGTTGCCAGCAGAGAGAGAATGTGAATAAACAAAACAATGTTTAAGCTATGATAAATTGGTGTGGGCAAACAAGGGACTGGATACCTGTTAGGACAGTTTTTCTGAAGTCCAACTAGTTCAGTAAAACCATTCAACTGAGGCAGTACAAGACTCCACTCCTAGTATAAGGCTGTACCACTCGAGTTCAGGGTAGCGTAGACCGAGCAGCCAGGCTTATTTTAGGAGGGAGAGAGAGCTGTGGAATCAGTAGAAATGAAATTGTAATGCAATGGTCCAAAGAAACACTATGTATGTAAAAATGAAGGATTTATTTAAACACAGGTAGGCCCGGATAAATCTAGGGGTTAATAAGTACTATCACACATTAGATGTAATCACAATTATAAAAACACAGCACTGTGCTTGAAGGTGCACAGACAAAGCATACATCTTATTTGGAATACTAACAGTAGTTCTAGAGAAGTCCGTATTGTTGGGCACTGTGCTCTTGTCTAATATATACAGGATCTGATTTAACAGTCCCTCAGAAGTTGTGACAACTTCTGAATCTACAATAGGCTTTTTAAAGGGATCCTTATAAAGATATCCCTTAGACCTAGAGGGGCCTCCATGATTCATCACCACCTCTCATGGAAGCAGGTTGGGTCTCGGGTATCCTAGTTGGAGTGGTATTGGCAAAGCATTGTACAAGCTTCCCCTTCCTCTTAGATCTTGTTTTTACCTTCATTAGGGGTATCCCTTCTAACACTAGGATTTACAAGGTGGTCTTCAGCAGAAGATCCCACAGCGTCATGGTGTTTAGCCTTTGACTGATCTTTCCTGTATTGCCACCAGCTTTGAGGTTTACCAGTCCCTTTTCTACTAGTCTATCCACCCCTTCCCCAGAAGCAGTGTGGGTCAAAGACTTTAGAATTGGAACTGAAATGGTCACGCATTTTAGTTGTAGATTTGCCTTTGTTGGAGGTTTCCCTGCTACCATTAGGACTTGCAGTAGGATTTTCTGTAGAGGTTCCCACAGGTTTAGAGTGGTCTCTTGAAACCGAGACCCTGGCCTTGTCAGGACACCTATCCCTCGCTCCCGTAGGAGTAGTTGGAGTCACAGGCTTTTTATTAGAAGGCCTAGTAAGAAAGATATTCTTAGGTTTCTTATAACTCTTTTTCATTTTCAGTTTTTCAGGCCTTGAAGTTTCATTAGGGCTACTCTGAACTAAAGGAGATACCTCCATTCTCCAGCATGGGGGTCTGGCATGGATTCACATGCTCATGAATATTCCCCGTTGTCAGGCTGGGAATCCTCGGTAAAGAAAAAAAATCAGTATCGGTTTCGTTTCTGATCTGTCTTTCGTAGTAGTAACCAATCACTGATCTCTGTGTCATACTGACCACAGCCACTGACTGCCCTCTACCTAAGCCCCGCCTCTGGCAGCCATCTTCAGATTTTTACCGCACGTTCAAGTGTTGGGAGTCCTCGAGCTTAGCTCTCGAGCTTTTATTGCGTGTTTCGCGCTTTTTCAGGTGAATTTTCACATTTTTTCGGTTAATCGAGCCTCAAGCTCCACCGTTTCTACTCCCGTTAACGTCTACCCGTTGCAGGATTTTCCTACGCCCCTCAAGGGTGAAGATTTCGTCGAATCAACTTCTTGGAGGATTCCAGAAGATTCGCGGCCTACTTCGAGATGGCCCAGAATGCGAGTTCGACACCACTTCCACTGTAGGTGGGTTTTCAAGTGGTTCAGCCACTACAGGTTCAACTGAAGGGGCCTTTATTTTAAAGGCCATAAACCACACAGGGTGTATGACATGAACACCCAGGTTCTTGTCAGCCCTAGGAATTGCCTCCACAGCAGTGGGTTGAGACCCCATTGTCTGTGAGCTTTCAGAGAGGGACTTTCTACCTCAGGCACAGTTGAAAGCAGAGTCGTAAAGTTTTTACACCGTGTTATAGATTGGACAGGAACACTTACCTTCTTATCCAGAGGGTGAACCACTTCCACTCTAGGTGGGTTTTCAAGAGGTTTTTTCACCTCAGTGTTAACTGAAGGTGGGGCCTGGTTAATGGCATTGCACCATATTGGTTCTATGACCGTACGTTTCTGGGAACTAGTTGAACCACTTCCACAGTTCATGGATTTTCAAGAGGCTCAGTCACCTTAGCAGCAGCTAAAGGGGGGTGTTGGGGAGAATTCTCTGGTTGTGCTTAGTCTCCTTGGTTACAAGAATGCACCCAAAAGTGATTGGCCGGCTGGCTGTCCTGGCAGGACAGCCACCCTGCTGTGTGAGTGTCAGCTAGGCTGTGAACGAATGGGAGAGACTTGCATAAAAGGCGGTCTTTTGCAAGGAAGGCAGTGCCGACCACTGGACAAAGGAACCAAAGAAGAAACTGGAATAGAAGCTTGCTGCACCCTCCTAGACCGGTCGTTGCCCGGTGAAGCCCTGCTGCAGTGCTGAAGCTCTGAATTTCTAATCGACTAGAGAAGCCCGGAAAGGTCTCCCCTGGGTTGGTGGGACCAATCGGCCCCAAGACTAAATCGACTGGAACTCCTCTCCCTGTCGTCTGTGCTACTTTGCTGCTGCTGGTACCGAGTGCCAGGGGACAGGAACACCAGAATAGAGTGCATCACCTTTAAGCAAGACCCCAGCTCCAGGAAGATCTTCAAGACTCCCTGTTGGGGAGAATTCTCAGTTTAGTTTAGTTTAGTTTATTCATTTGTATTGCGCACCAGACCCGAGGGTATGAGGGCGCATGAGCAGCAAGGTGATTCAAAGCTTGGTTACAGGATGCTTATACTTTACATTACATAATTATACATTACATTACATAATTACAGTGTGACGATGAAGGAACATGTGTACAGTTTGGCAGGAGAGAATGCAGTAGATGTATTTAAAGAATTACAAGTATATACAAGTTTAGTATTACAAATTTACAGATTCTCTTAAAGCATGCAACGCGGAGAGCAGCCGTGTGGTGTTAGAGGTGTTAGTGGTTCGTGATCTTTAACCAATGGATGTAGTTGCGTCTAAAAAGTGAGTAAGGTTGGGGAGTTCTGAGCGATGGTGGTAGGGAGTTCCAGTGTTGGGGTGCTTTCACCTGGAAGCTGTTGCCACCCATTTTAGTGCGTTTAAACCTGGGGACGGTGAGCAGATTAGCATTGGAGGTTCTGGTGGGTCTGATGGGGCTGTGTTTGCATACCTCAGAAATGTTAATTCCCTTCTACCCAGTACCAGACTCTCCTTTGTACGTCATTAGGGTTGAGAACTCAGTCCCCTTTAAAAGTACTAAGAGGAAGAAGATCCTAATCTACCCCAGGTAGACTCCTGGGATAGGTCGTGTGATAAAGAGGGATGACACCTTGGGAGAAACGTGCTATAATATCTTTACACCCCAACTTCATTCCCCACGTTACCCTGCACAGGACATAACCCCATACACTTCCAGCTAAGTGTGTAGAATAGACAATGTCACTTCCCCAAGAAATTCTGAGACGAGGCAGAACATGGAGTACATCGATGACTATAGTACTGGGACGTGATAATCCACTGAACCAGTACAAGCACACTAGTCAATTTGTGTCAAGCAAATCAGAACATAAAAAGAGAAGAATGTCTTGCTGAAGAGAGAGGCCCTCCCAGGAGGAAGTGAGAGATTCAAATCTTGTCAGCAGTACAGGAGAATGGACGCTGATGGTACCAGGATTGGGATGCGTATCTGCTGGTAGAAGCATTCCTGAGGCATCCATCGCAGACTAACACCTGAGAGGCACAGAAGCCGGAACCCCAGCCAGGGGGAAAGCCTGGAGCATGTGGAGAAGCCGAGGTGCACTGTCGCATTTTATATTTGAGACCAAGATTAAGATTTAGCACTGGCCTTACTGAATCCCCGTAAAGAGTCTTACAAATCGCCCCTCGTCCCCATGTGCCCGTAGTGAGCCAAGAACCAGACTGGGTATAGGAAATGTATTTGTATTTATTTTAATTGTAAGTCATAGAAATCACACTAAACTCCACACACCAACTTCTTTGTGGCCCACCATTTACTTCTTGTTACACAAGTAAATCACACCAAAAACAGAAATTACAATACTTTTGTTTCTTCAAATTTCACTTCAAGAACTAGTTAAGCTAATCAACACACAAAAAGAAAACAATTACGTATGCTATGTTGAGCAATTTCGCTTTTCCTGCCTGCTTAAAAGGCTAGCAGTTTAGTTTTACAAATTTGTGCAAATGTATATGGCAATTTCACCCAAAATGTTGCTTTTAAAATAATTGCACGATGATTCAGCAGTTTGTTTTCGAATCGATTGTGTCCTCCCATGTATTCCTCATCTATGATATTCGTATCTCGCCAGCTTCGGCAAACATTTTTCACGGCAGAGGATGCTGTGCACGAAGTTGTGGCGTTGATGTCCCTCGAGGGCCGCCGTCGCCAGTAGTACAAATAGCTTGTGCTACGTCTGTTGGCTTCAGTTCTGTTTTTCTGATAGCTTTGCTTCGAGATAACGGCGTGCTTCGTTTTTCCTCAAGACAAATGTCTTCATCTTCGACCCAGTGTACCCCTAAGTCGGGGTTTAAGAAATGTCAACTGTGGGGCAAAAATGTCCATCGCAGACCCTCACTGCGACTGCCTTTGGTGTTTGGGCTCCGGCCATCGGACTGACGACTGAGGCTCCTGTCACTTTATGATTGAAAAAGCTCTTTGGGAACACATAGGTAAATTGGCGGTGGGGCGGGAAGCTTTGAAGAAATATAAAAAAATCTGGTGAGCCCAAAGACTGTACTCGCCATAAACACTCGGAGGTCTCTATCGAGGAGTTGATCGAAACAATCTTCGTCTTCTACTAAGAAGGCGAAGAAGAGATGACGCAGGTTTCCCTCTTCATCCTCGGACACCTCCACTGAGATACGATGCCCGACTAGGCCGGATTCCCCCAGCAAGTGGAATGCTTTTAGGGTGGAAATTATGCGAATCTTTGAGAACGCGACCCTGACCCCCTCAAGAGCCTAGAAAGAGTCAGACCTCAGTGGCTCCCCTGGACGACGCAGGAAGGTCAAATTACTTCGGCAAGTAGTAAATCGGTGACTCGTCATTCTCGACCGGACTCTAAGGCATCAAAGGTTTCGACCCTAGAATCAAGTCGGTCCCCTATTCCGGCAAAGAAGCCTAAAACGTCGAAACACATGAAGATTCCATCGATTCCTGTTAGGCAGAATCCTGTGCAGTTCCCTTAGGGAGCACTACAGAAGATTAAGACTACAGGTATGAGCAATAAATCCCCCTTGGTATCAGTCTGTACCACAAAGATTTAGTTGGTAGCTGGGGCTAAGCAGTCAGACTTATCTCAAGAGGGAGATGAGCAGTATTCAGGGTTTACACAATAGGGCTACAGCACTTATGGCACAAGGAAACACTGACCAAGGCTTTGTATTAAAATGAATATATATATTTTACACACTTCTAGTTCAACACATTAATCACAATTAATAAAGCAAGTTAAAATCAGTCAGGAAAAGTATACACAACTCCCTAGGTAAATTGTAGACAAGTTTGAGCAAGAGTGAAAACTGAGCAAAATGGCACAGTGACAACCAAACACAAATTGCACTCTATCAATTTCTCACAAGGGAGGGAAAGCACAAGTTATACAGGAATATCTTCTTAAACACCCTAGCAACACTTCCCATAAGTTTGTGAACAAGTTTAGGCAAGGCAGTACTTTAGCATAGAGAATACTTAAATGAAAACCGAGCAAAATGGCACTTCACAGTTTAAAAAGTGGGAAGGAAAGGGTGGTTATAAGAAGTAGGTGCACCAACACAGTTAACAAATTTAGCCAGAGTCAATAAGCCTGTGCCAAAGTCAGTCGTACAGGGCAAAGGGCCCAGGAGCAAAATGTTCTTGTAGCTGCAGTCAAGTCTTTGTTTAACGATTTCCAAAAGGTGGATGCAGAAGGTGAAAGACAACGTTTAGAAGATAGGGGCGGCCAACCGAACACGTAGGTAAAGGATTTAATACAACTTTAGCATTACCACGCGAAAAGGGCGGCTTGGCTGAACAATGTACCTTAATATGAAGAAGTGGCTCCTGCGGTGGCAGTTGTTCTTGGTAGTTCCTGCAGTTCGGGGTATCCAGCAGAGGAAGAGAGGCTCTCGTCGTGGAGGAAGGTTCGAGTTACTGCACTACCCAGGGATGAAACCAGCCGTGGTGCTGCCCGACGAATAAAAGGTACACTCCTTTAAATCGCGGTCCGGGTGGACAGGTGCCTGGCTATCAGGTCTACGAGTACAGGGTACTGGCGATTCGACCAAGGCAGGTCCAGGAAGGCGATTGGCAAACTGGTTGGCCCCACCAGGTCAAGGGAAGAAGGCTCTTGCAGATGAAGATCTTCTCTCGTCGTGTGGAGAAAAGTGGTGAGACGCTGCAGCAGGGCTTCACCAGTGGTTCAGTTGTTGCAGGTGTCTTTGGCTTCTCTCCGCTTCGGCTTCTTAGTTCCAGTGGCGACGTCTTGCTCTTCCAGTCCTCAGAACCCTGCTTTTATGCAAAAAGATCCCCATTCATACAGCCTAGCTGTCACTCACACAGTGGAGTGGTCATCTTGGCAGGAGACCCTCCAGCCTATCAGGACAGAGTGCGACATGGGTTGCTGAGGCAACCCTGTCCAGGGGTCCTACTCCCCCCTCCCACACCATGGACCCACCCCAGACTCAGTGGCGCGGAAAAGGAGTGCTTCTTGGCAGAAGCCCGCCAAAAGGACGAACAAAGGATCCCCGGCCTGGGTTAGGAGTTAGAGAAAGACAAGAGCAAGAAGTTTAAGTTCTGGCAAATAAAGCCTACAGGAGTAAAGTTAATATTAAAATACACCAGTGGTATGTTAGAGGCTGTCGGAAAATGTGGTAGCCTCGAACAATGGGAAAATCCCATAGGGAAATATTTGCGATCGAATATTTATGGTAGTAACCACTGCCACCATCCAGAAACTTTGGAGAGAGGGACTGTACGGTACCCTCTCGAAAATGAACACCAGGGAAAAACTATTAACCCTTCCCAGTACCTCATAGTAAGATGGGTTGTACTGGTTTAGTTCATAATAATTGACTAGTGAAGTCAATGGGGACTTTACATGCCCTGGTAGACAGTAGTCAGTCCCAGGGTATGGAGTCGGTTTGGGGTTCACTATGACACCCCTTTGTAACACATGTATATATATATAAAGATGGTCCCTATGAGGGTGAGAAAAAGCCCATAGACATTAAACACAAGAATAGCCTAGAACACACATAGCAAAAAATGCCTAAGAGTGGGAAAAAGAGTCTCGCTCTTAGCAGGAGAAAAGAACAAACCCTTCAAATCCAGCAAAGCTGCTGGGGGACTCTATAGGTAAGGGAAATTAGCCATAGAATGAGAATTCTCCCTAACAATTCCATCGCTGCCAATCGCTTCGACAACGAAGTCAAAGGGCACAGTTAGTCCTGTATGGAAGAAATTGTCGACGTCCTCGATGGTATCTTCGATTCCGTTGAGGCAAATTCCGGTGCGGGGGAAAAAATATACAAACCAGTGACGAAGTCTGACTTTTCTTAAGTCAATGTCGTCTATTTTTGAAGAGGAAAGGGCCTCAGAGAAGGATATTTCTCCATTAGGAGTCAGATATGGCTCTGGAGAAGTACCTGAAGGATTAATTGATACTGAGTCTTTGCAACTCCCGCCACTCTGCCAGTGGTCTGGATACATCACCAGATTTGGATTTTTCTAAACCTGACCCTTCAGAATATGCAGATTCACGGTACCGGAAACTCATAAACAGGGTCACTGACTACATAGGTTGAAGTAGGGCCTCACCAACCTTCGAGCAGGATGACCTGACGGACATCCTGGATCAGGGTCCCAAAAAAGACCCAGTTCTACCTTTCCATAGGGCCCTCCAAAGGAAAGTAGAAGCTAACCGGGGCACTCCAGAATCTGGGTTAGCTGTCAATAGGAATTTTTCCGAAAAGTATAGTCCATCAACCAGTGTCCCTGATTATCTCAGGAAACACCCTACTCCGGAGTTTGGTGGTCCAGGCCGCAACTGCCACCAGACAGTCGGCCTATCCATCTATTCCCCCAGATAGAGGATACAAAAGTGGACGCTTTGGGCTCGCAAGGTGTTTACCTCGGGCAGTATGGGCCCAACGTCCACTAATGTCACCTGTACCCTAGCCAGATTTACTTATAACCTGTGGTACTGTCAAGATGGCGGTTGAACATATTTCAGAAGGCGAGGAATGGGAAGGCTTTCTGAATATAGTTGAGGATGGCAAGGAGGTGATGGGAGTGTCTCTCCAAGTAGGGCTGGATACTACTGACCTCATCAGCTGATCCATGGCTGCAAGCACGGTACTGCACAGATTTGCGTGGTTGAGAAAGTCGGGGTTTGCACCGGAGGTGCAGGCCAAGCTTCTCAACGTGCCTGTCAACGGCTTGAGGTTGTCGGGCAGCAAGGCGGATCAAAGCCTGGAGAAGCTACAGCCCTCCAAGGCAGAGGCTAAGTACCTTAGCGCCACCATTCGGCAACCTCAACAACCTTACTCGGGCACATCTTCCTGGAGAGGTCGTCCTTTTCGTTAATATTCCTCATTTGTTAGAGGAAGAGGACAGGCCGCACGAAAAGGACAAAGAAAATTCCCTCGTGGTGAACGAGGAAAGAGTGCTAAATCGGCCCCAGCAGCGGCATCTTTGCCCTCAGCAACTGCTTCAGCCGCCTCTAAGCCACTCTGAGGCCTTGACACACATGACACCAGTAGGGGCAGAATTTCTCAGCATCTGAACGAATGGTGGGGCATTACGTCAGATGCTTGGGCACTGGAAACAGTAGCTCAAGGTTACTGCCTTCCTTTTCTCAAAAGGCCTCTGGATCATCCACCAGGGACCGACTGTTGCGCTCACCTGGTATCCACAATACTAGATGGAGGTCCAAGCGCTATCCTGGACCCCTCCCTGCTTGTTTATGTGCCAGAAGTTGGGTAGCGCCTATAACAGGAGAAAGGAGTGTTAAGATACTGGTTCTGTGATGGGTTGACTCCCACCTCCCTCTGGTCTAAATCCCCTCCCTTGGGGTTATTGCTCACCTTAGGTTTTTGTGCATTGAACTCTGTCCTGCGTCTCTGTGCAGGGCGCGTTGTTGGTGTGGGCGTTCCTTGGACCTAGTTTCTTCACTGGTCCGCGTGCCCTTATGTCGGGTCCAGACCGGTTGTGACTCCGACTCTGCTTGCTGCGTTCCAGGTGAGTTATAATGTCTTATTCAGACTTTATTCTGTCTTTGTTTCCCTCCGTTTTCCCTGTCTTCTCGGCGTCTTGCTCCACTATGCTGTTCCCTAACAAAGTGTCGTTTTGTTTTCACAGGGATGTTTGTGATCTCAGAGTTGCCGGGCCAATGGCTAAGACCACGGTGAGTTATTGATGCGCGAAGCGCTGTGCTGTTTATTGGTGTTAATTGCTAACATGTGTTCTCTTCTCTTTGTACAGGTTGCAGTTGATGTTCCAGAATGATGTGCGATCGAAGCGCTGCTTGCCCAGGTAAGTGCTTTGTTAATGCTGATCTTGTTCCTTCTCCCTTGCAGGTTGTGGGGAAACCCGGAGATGGCCGAGGTAAGAGAAGCGCAGGGTGCTGCCA
Organism: Ambystoma mexicanum; assembly: GCF_040938575.1. Taxonomy (NCBI): domain Eukaryota; kingdom Metazoa; phylum Chordata; class Amphibia; order Caudata; family Ambystomatidae; genus Ambystoma; species Ambystoma mexicanum. The sequence continues at coordinate 1,104,417,916 of NC_090941.1, forward strand.
GGACTTGCTGCTTCCCCAGGTAAGAATTGTTATTAATGCTGTCCTTGTTTCTTTACCTTTGCAGGTTGCGGCGAACTCTGGAGATGGGCGAGGTAAGCGAAGCGCAGGATGGATTCAAGACTGGTTACTTCACAGGTAAGTGTTTTTGCTCACTAATGCTGTTCTTGTTCTTCCTGGTTATTAATGGAATCCGGATATAGGGCTTCAGGATCGGGCCGCTGGAGAAGCAGGTGAGCAGGAGCTGGACACGGTGAGCGATACGCTGCAGGAGTGCAGAATAACGCAAAGCATGTTCTGCTGTTTGGGTGTGGTTTAAATAGCTCAGGTAAAGTAATTCCAGGCCAAGTAGTTCCAGGCCCAGCCACACCCAAAACACTAGACCGCATGGCTTGGTTCTAAAGAACTGAGCTGTATAATAGGCCTCCATGTTGGATTAAGGTCCAAAATTGGTATTGCTTTATTCCTGATAATGAGCCTGGCGCCAAAGGTGCCAGGACTGACTCCATGTATGTTTTTGATGGAGTTTTAAGGCCCTTGGGGCTAGTGTGAAGGGCTTTAGCCCCACTGCTGCCAGGGTGCTGTTGTACCTGAGGGGGTCAGGGTCATGGACCTTGACACTGACAGTTAAAATCCAGATGCGTTCTTTGTGCAGGAAATTTTAACCCTGCTAGAGAAAGGTGCAATAGAACATTTACCTGTAGCGGAGAGGAGCGAAGGTTGGTATTCCCCTTATTTTCTCATTCCCAAGAAGAACTGAGGATTGAGACCCATCTTGGTCTTGAGAAATTTGAACAAATTCCTCAGGAAGGACAAGTTCAAGATGGTCACCATTTCTCAGATCCTTCAGTCTCTCCAACTCCAAGATTGGTTGGTATCATTGGACCTTCAGGATGCTTACTTTGATGTGCCAATCCATCTCAAGCACAGAAAGTACCTGAGGTTCGCGGTTGGAGGTTCTCATGATCAGTTTCGGGTTCTGCCATTTGGGCTGACCTCCGTCCGAGGGTTTTCACCAAACTGATGGCGGTAGTGGCAGCGAGTCTCAGGAGAGGGGGGGGGGGGGAATTCACATCTACCCCTACCTGGACGATTGGCTGATCAGGGCGCGTACTCGTACGTCTCGTCCCCTTTCCTCCATACTTATGGAACATTCCTCCGTCCTGTGGGACGGGACCGGAGCACTTTGAAAAAGCATCAAAATTTTGCAAAAATGTTGTCCTGCCTCTCTTTTTACGCGGGGTACCGCACAAGGCTGTAACCCCGCCCACCTTAGCTCCGCCCAGCACATCGCCCATCAGTCCTTTTCTCCGCTCGTTCGAGACTGAAAGCACTTGCATCTGTGGAAGACTTTCTTCCAGTTTCCTCCTCTCTGGATCTCGCTAGCGATTGAGCAGTAGTCCGTCTATGCTGTTTCAGCTAGACTTTCCGAATTGTTCTTCCTGTCAGCGACGCTTTCCTAGGGTGGATCCCCATCCTCTTTGTTTAGTGTTTGGGTCCTGACCACTGGTGGGACTCATGTTTTTATTGCAATTCCCTTTCGGTCCGGGCGCTTCAACGTCGTTTAGAGCGTTGGGAGGAGGTGTTTTGGCGCACTCCCCCTACGCATTTTCAATCCTCCGACAAGAAACAACGGCCGGTGAGTTATTTACTTGGTCTTCCTGGTCTGGGAGGAGCGTCAAAAGCTCTTTTACCGGGGCTTGCCCTGAGGTGCCGTCTAGGCCTAAAAAGTGTACCAGAGTTTTCTCAGAGGGTCTCCGTAATGGGCCTATTGACACTGGATTACATTCCGAGGGCCCCTCCTGTGAGGGATGTTTGTGGGCCCAGTTCTACTGAGGCGTTGGGTATCGGAGCTTCCTCTGAGGCCTCCTTGATTGCTTCCCATAAAAACACTGGGGAGCGCCCCGAGGCCTCGGTTGAGGTTATTGATACCGAACGGAAGTTGGAGGCCTGACGTGAAGAGGCTTTTACCGGACTCTGGTCTGAGGTCCCTCTTTTAGAGGCTAAGGTGACCAACAGTTCTGAGAGGCCTGTTGAGGTCTTGTCGGTGAGGCGTGTTCCTCATCGTTCCTGCTCTTGTGGTGACTCCAGATCTTTTGAGGGGGTAAGGAGTGAGGTTTTGAACCGTAATTCCTCCTTTACCGGCTGTGCCGAGGTCCTTCCTGTGAAGGCTAGTTTGGCTATTAGCATGTCACAGAAACATCTTAGGCCACACAGTACCAGCTCGCCTGAGGTTCCTTGTGTTAAGGCTAAAATGAAGACCCCTGACCCATCTGTGGGGACCCCAGCCTCACTTCCACACGTGTCGCAGTTCTCCTCAGGTGCTGCCAAATTACAGCCGTTCCTGCGAAGTCCACGGTGGCCATTTGGGATACATCCCTTATGACTACGCCATCGGCCCTAGGTGTAGGAGGTGGTTCTGTGGGTGAACGGTTTCCTTGTGCACGTTCTTTTCGTCCAGTTTATGACTGGAACGCTTGGATGCCCCTACCGCACAATGTCTCGCTTCCTGCTGCATCAGCGCCCTTGATTTATGTGGACACAACTGGGGAAGGGCTTTCTTGGCAACCCTCTCCCTTGTGTCCCTGGAATTACTCCCCTCATGAGAGGCCTCCTCCGGTCGTGCCTAAATCGTCGGCGGAGGATGCCTTTTTTCCGGCAAGTTTCAAAAACATATGCGTTCCGACTCCATGAAGGAGTGCTTTCAAGGCTTGTTTAGGGAGATATGCCCTTCTGCGCCGTCTGTTCCAGCTGTGGTTCCGTCGACGCCACCTTTGCCTGCTGGGCCTCCCCCGACTCTTCCACCCCTGCCTCCGTTGTCCCCAGTGGACAAGGCCATTGTGGTGCCTGATGCGACTCAGCCTGATCCGGACCTGTCGGACGACGCACAGGGAGATCAGGACGGCGAAGACCAGCCCCGCTGTATGATAGCCTTTCACGACTGGGTGCTGGACATGTCTGTTGGATGTCCCAGAACTCGAGGCACCCGCTCCGCAGCAGGGCGTGCTTTGGGAGGCGTTCACCTTGTCTTCTTCGAGCGTTCCAGCTTGTTCTTGCAGAAAGTAGTTTTGGCCAAGGTCCGTAGAGTCTGGGAGAAACCACACTCTGGACTGTTTGTCAACAAGAAAACGGACGCGGGCTACAGGCTACATTCTTTGGAAGAGGTGGCCTTAGCGTCATGTCCGCAAACCCCCCCCCCCCCTCCTCCTCCTCCTCCTCCTCCTCCTCCTCCTCCTCCTCCACAGTAGTGACGGCTACACAGGTCCTGGGCAAGGAGGATAAGCTTATTGACTCCCTTGGGAGGAATATTTTCGCTAATTCAGCCCTGCAACTGCGTCAAGCCAATGCAGAATTGGTGTTAGCGGGGGGCGAATATGAAGATGTGGAAAGTTCTGTCGGAGTTTGAGGAGTTTATTCCCGCTAAAAACCTTGAGGATTTCAGGGCGGGATTGTCGGATGCCAGGGTCGTGGCAAAGGATCTGCTGGAGGCTGCGGCGCATCATGTTGACACTTTTGCTCAGGGCCTTATGCTCAGCGTGGCTACCTCTCGTCAGGCTTGGTTGCACGCCACCAAGTTCTCTGAGGAGGTGCAGGATAAGGTTTGTACCTGCCCTTTTATGGCAAGGAGCTCTTTCATTCTACCACAGACGTGGAGTTGGCCAAAACAAAGGATAGCACTCAGACCGCCAAGTCCTTGTCTGTCCTGGTAAAACCACCTTATAGTGCACAAAGATCGTTGTTGCAGCCTTGGCCTTCCTCTGGCTTCAGGGACTTTCTAGATCGAAAATCCCGCAGGGTTGACACCCCTTCAGAAAATTCCCACCGAAGGCAGCAACAGAGTTTTTTCTCCCGCTCCTCCTCCTTCTCAGGTTCAGGTGGTTCCGCCACCTAGAAACCAGCTAAATGAGGGTTTTCTGCGCTCGCACAAGGCCCTGGTGGGAGGACGCATTGCGTCTCATTGGGAGGCGTGGCAGACCATCACAGAGGACCGGTGGGTCTTGTCGCTCGGGCGGGGTTCTGCTTACCCCTTCCCCCTACCCCACCCATCAATCCTCCCTTCCAGCAGTCTGGGTCGCCCTCCTTCAGAGCCGAGATTCAGAAGTTGCTGGCTCTCAGAGCGGTGGAACCCATTCCCCTTGGGGAACGAGGGGAGGGCTTCTAGTCCCGGCTGTTTACGATGCCCAAATCCAACCAGGCTAGCTTGCGCACGATCCTAGACCTTTCCCAGTTCAATCTTTTTCTACCCCAAGAGAAATTCAAGATGATCACGCCTGATGAAATAAAGTCCTCTTTACAGACGGGCGATTGTCTCAGCGTGGTGGTCCTTCAGGATGCGTATATACATATCCTGATCTGGAATCCACACCGGAGATACCTACATTTTTCTGTGGGGGAGGAGCACTTCCAGTTCCAAGTGCTCCCTTTTGGCCTCAGCTTGGCACAGCGTGTCTTTACGAAGATGTTGGTTATCGCAGCTTATCTTCGGCTTCAGGGTATCCATGTGTATCCGTATTTGGATGATTGGCTGTTGCGCAGTCCTTGCCCGCTGCAAGCCTTCAGCAATCTTAATTCTTTCCTCCAGCTCCTGTTCCACCTTGGGCTGTCGGTGAACTGGCGGAAATCTTCCATGACGGTCTCTCAGGACTTGACTTTCCTGGGTTTTCGTTGGAACACGATCAACTGCAGAGTTTACCTGACCGGGGACAGAATGGCATATCTTTTGGCCACATGTCAGATGTTTGCGCAGTCGGAGAGCATGCCGGCCTGGTAGTTCCAGAGGCTTCTGGGGCTCATGGCCTCATGCGTATTGGCTCTTCCTCTTGCTCCGCTCAAAATGAGGCGGACACAAATGGCTCTTCGAAATTCTTGGCGTCAGGCTGTGGATCCGGACTCCAAGATGATATAGATTCCGGCTTTCATGAGAGTGGACCTGGTGTGGTGGTCGTCTCTCAGCAACCTGTCAGTGGGTGCGGGTTTCAAGACCCCGTTCCGATGGTGACGATCACGATGGACTCCTCCCTTCTGGGGTGGGGTGCGACGTTGGATCTTATTCAGGTCTCGGACCTCTGGTCGCCCCAAGACAAGTTCCTTCACATAAATCTGGAGCTTCTGGCGATTTTCCTGGCGCTCAAGGCATTCAGGCCAGTCATTGCCAACAAAATGGTCCTTGTCCGCACGGACAATGTGGTGTCAATGTTTTAAATCAACAAGCAGGGGGGCACCAAGTCTCCTCCTCTTGTGGATCTGGCCATTCAGATTTGGGAATGGGTGGTTCAGCATGGCATCTGGCTGGTAGCAGTACACATCCCGGGCCAGCTGAATGTCAAGGCAGATGCCCTCCGTCAACGGACAATGGTCAGCTACGATTGGGAATTGAAAGTGGAGGTCCTCTCACAGATATTCCTGTGTTGGGGCACTCCGGAAGTGGACCTCTTCGCAACATCGGCAAACAAACTTCCTCTGTATGCCTCCAGAAATGGGCTGGGAGCCTCCTCTCTGGGGGATGCTCTCGAGATTCCTTGGCACAACATGAGGGCCTATGCTTTCCCGCCTCTGCCTTTTGTTCATCGCACGATTTGCAAGCTGAGGAACACGGTGAACTGTTCTCTTCTGCTCATAGCTCCTTGGTGGCCGGCCAGGTTCTGGTTTTCAGAGCTTCAACACCTGTCGGTGTGTGCACGGATCAGGCTCCCGTTGTTTCTAGATCTGCTTCACCAGAGGGATCGGCAGCTGTGGCACCCCTCCCCACAATCCTTCAGCTTGGCGGTGTGGTGCCTGAGCTCAGATCTTTAGAGCATCTCAATCTGTCTGCTGACAACATGCACATTATCCAGGCAGCCCATGACAAGGTCTCAGTACAGAAGCAAATGGCTTTGGTTCTGTCACTGGTGCTCAGCTGAATAGCTGGACCCCAGGGTGGCTACGATTGACACTGTGCTGTCTTTCGTTTCTCACCTAGCAGAGTCAAAAATTCATGTTCTGTCATGCAGAACTTATCTTTCGGCTGTGGCCGCCTATCGTTCCACGGACCTGTGCTCTTATTCACTGTTGAATCCAATGGTTAGGAGACACTCTGCGGGTCTAACGCGCCTCTACCCTCCGGTTCGCAAGCCGCACCTGACGTGGGATCAGAATGTGGTTATTGCGGCGTTGTGCCATAAACCGTTCGAACCAATGGCCACGGTAGATCTTAAGCACCTTTTGTGGAAGGTGTCTTTTTTTTGATCGCCGTTACTTCGGCAAGGCGTGTGAGGGAGTGCCAAACTCTGTCGGTGGATCATCCCTTCTTGGTTTTCCACAAGGATAAGGTGGTCCTAAGGACAAATCCTTCTTTCCTACCAAAAGTGGTTTCTGATTTCCATCTGAATCGGTCAATCTCCCTGCCTGTCTTCTTTCCAAACCTAGCTTCAGAAGCAGAGTGGGTTTTGCATTGCTTGGACGTTAGAAGAGCTCTTAAATTCTATCTGGACAGAACATCTGAATTTAGGAGTTCTCAACTTTTGGTGACCTTTGGTAATCCACAAGGTAAACAGGCCTCTAAAGCGACTATCTCCAGATGGATCGCTGCCTGTATTATGGAGTCTTACAAAGGGATTCATACACACATGGAACGGGGCAAGGCAGCTGCGATTTCCTGGGAGACCATCGCTAAAGCGGTACTTGGGCCTCCCCATCGGCCTTTTGTAAACACTACTGTTTGGACCTGAGCTCCAAATCCGATGCTCAGTTTGGCCAAGCTGTGCTGAAGAACCCTTTTTCAGTAGGGGGTTTCCATCCGCCCGTAGTTCCTGTGAGGAGTGCTTGGGAATCTCCCATAAGTATGGAGGAAAGGGGACGGGACGTAGGAGTATAACCAGGTTACTCACCGTAGTGACCACCTTACTCCTAGTCCATAGTCGCCTTTCCTCCAAACCCGCGGCCCGCCCGCCGTCTGCTCTAATAAGGTTCCTGTATTATTGGTCAAAGGTCTCTGACCTGGCGATAGAAAAGGACTGATGGGTGATGCATTGGCGGAGCTAAGGTGGGCAGAGTTACGGCCGCGTTCGGTACCCCACGTAAAAAGAGGAAGGACAACATTTTTGCAACATTTTGATGCTTTTTCAAAGTGCTCCGGTCCCATCCCACAGGATGGAGGAATGTCCCATAAGTATGGAGGAAAGTGGACTTTTCTTTTTTCTTCATTGATATAGTTGAAAAGCAACTTTTCAATATTTTTTTTATTTACAAAATATAAAACTTATCAGAATTACATACAATAGTATTAAATGTAACAATTCATATTTCACGATATAGACCTATGTACAATATAAAAAGTAAATTGAGTTTGTTTTGTTTTTGTTTTATTCGTATTTATATAGCGCACAACAGCCAGAGTACATTGTGGCACTTGTTACAGTACAAAGCTTAGTTACTTAGTTACATGGTCATTAGCAATGTATATACAGGTTGCAATATAGTTACATAGTCATTAGCAGTATATATACAGGTTACAATATATTTATATTACATTTGTGTTATATTACAATATACTTGGCAGAAGTGGAGGAGGCAGTCCACTTGCTAGTTGAGGAGAGGCCTTGAGGTTTTTTGCGGAAGACAGAGATGGAAGTTTCAGCTCTAAGGGTGGCAGGGAGTGAGTCCCAGAGTTTTGGTGCAATATAGGAGAAGCCTAGACCTCCCGCTGTGGCTCTCTTTATGTTAGTTTGTTTGTTTTGTTTATTTTTAATGCGCACCGAGACCCGGAGGTAGAAGGGCGCAGCAGCAAGAAGATGCAAAGCTTACAAGTTACAAATTTTACATATTTACAAATAAGGCACATACATTTACAATCAACATAGGTATTATGATAATACGTGGCATTATAGCAGTACTAGGATGCTAGTTCAGACTATACAGGACATATATGTACATGTATATCTATACGCAGAAAATCTGCGCCAGGGAAATATACCTGAATCTTTCAAACTATACAGGAAATATACAGTTTATGCAGGAATTATACAGTTGAATCTTAGACTAGCGGACTAAAACAGTGTTGGTATAAGTGTAGAGGAAAGTTTCTAGGGATCTTTGGCCTTGAGGTAGTTAATGTAGTTCTCTCTGAGGAGTAGGGACGGTTGGTCTACTCTTAGCTTATGAGGCATGGCATTCCACAGTTTAGCAGCCTTCACCGGGAAGCTGTTGCCTCCAGCCTTAGTTAGTCTGTATCTTGGAACTACAAGGCAATTGGTGTTAGCCGATCTTGTCGGTCTAGTGAATGTTCTTTTGGTGAATTTGTTCCTGGGGCAGCATTATTAAGAGCTTTGTGAGTCAGGGAGATCATTTTTAGCTGAATTTTATCGTCAGTGGAGAGCCATTTGTGTTGGCGTCTAGTGGAGATGTGAACTCTTTTATTAATACGAAGCGTGGCTCTTAGGGCAATATTTTGAAGTGTTTGAAGTCTCTGGATATTAGCCTTACTGGCACCACTGTAGAGGGCATTACAGTAGTCAAGTCTAGCCTTCTGTTACAATATCGGTATTATGTCTTCTTCCACCCTGATGACCTCAAGGTCTAGCTTTAAGAAGTGTCGGGACTGTGGGTCCAATACGGACCCGCATCGTATTTGCTTGTGGTGCCTGGGCGCGGACCACGCTACGGATCACTGCTCGAAGTGCCAGTCGTTGACTGCCAAGGCCTTGCAGGAGTGTATTTGTATTTTATTTGTATTGCACGTCGGGACCCTGGGGCAGCTGAGCGCATATCTTACATGTTGGACCTACATTTACATTGTGCATCAATGGATATTCACATTTTACAATATCATATAGCAGGAGAGGCGATAATTACATAGTAAACAGTTACATATATACAGGTGTGAATATAAACGCCATAAAAGCAGTGGGATAGCTAGATGTGGTTTTGGTTCCAAAGACCTGATTTGACCTTATTCCTAAAGATCATGAATGAAGGCTCAACTCTGGTGGTGAGGGAGAGTGCATTCAATTTTTTTGCAGCAAGAACAGGGAAACGAACTCCACCCGCACTTTGTTGGTTGACACGGGGTATATTTACGCAGTGAGTTTGGGCTGTTCTAATAGGTCTTGCTGAAGTATGCCGAGTAAAGGAGTCGCAGAGGTAAGATGGTGCTTGGTTGTGTTGGGACTTGTGTTAATGATAAAACTTTAAGGTCAATTCTTGGATTGATGTTTAGCCATTTGAGGTTTTGTCTAGTAGTAGAGATGTGCTGTTTCCTTGGGATCTTACAGGCTGATCTAACTGCATTACTGGCATTTTATTTGTTTTGTTGAGGGGTACCCAAGTAAAGCGCGTTACAGTAGTCTAGTTTGGATAGCACTAATGCTCTTGCAACTGATAGTTATTTGTGGATAGGTACGGGCATTAGGCTGCAATAAGCTTGCAGGTATAAGCTGTGGCTGATGCAAGTGCATTAGTTTGTTTCTTAAAGGATTCTGATGAGTCAATGTGTATACCCAGTGTTTTCACACTGTGTCCTACATTAATGGTATTACCGTCGATGATGAAAGTTTTGAAGGCAGTGTTTAGTTTGCTCAATTTGATAGCGGATCCAACTAGGAGAAGTTCTGTTTTGTCGTCGTTTAGACATAAACTGTGGTTGGCCATCCAAATTTGTATTATGCTGTAGATCTCATTCAAAGTTTTGCTGTCTGCAGTGTAGTCACCAGTAATGGGGATAAGGATCTGGTTATCATCAGCATAGTTTGTATACGTGACACCCAAATGGTCCAGGATATCGAATAGAGGCTTAGTGAAAACGTTAGTGTGTTGGTGATGCACAGGATCTTTGGGGGACTCCACAGGATACCGGTGATGGTACGGATGAGGCAGATGGAGCAAAGACGTGCATGGATCTATTATTAAGGAATGATCTAATCCACATGTTGGCTTGGTCTGAGAAGTGTGCAGCAGATGACAAGTGCTTACATAATATATCATAGTTCACTAGATCGAATGCCGCCGATAAGTCAAGTAATAATAGCAAGGCAGATTTACCTTTACCTTTTATCTTTTAAAGAGGCCACACTAAGGCCTGTTGGGTGCCCGTGTCTCCCCACTTCTCATCATCTGCCCAGGGAAGAGGGCAGGAGCTCTCTCCCCCTCCCTGAAGCCGCCAGCAGCATCGACGAGGTCCCTAGAGACCTGCCTGATTAGGTCTTCGAGGCCTGCCTGACCTCTTCATGCCGGGCGCAGCGCGGCGCCAAAACGAGGCTGAGACCGCCTCTTTCTTCGGACGAGCATCCGCCGGCAGGCGGATACGCCGGCCCTCACGAAGGCCACACTAAGGCCTGTTGGGTGCCTGTTCGGAGCCTTAGGAGCCAGGGACCAGGAACTCTGCCCCTACCGCTCCAGAGCCAAGAGGAGCAGGAGCTCCTTCCATCTACTGCAGGAGCAGTAGCCAGCCCTGCATCGACGCCCCCGAGCCCTGCCTGACTCCAGGTATGTCATGAGCCCTTAGCTGCATATTGGAAGCTTGCAGCACAAGCGTGCGTTTTTGAGACAACACTCGGCGGATTATTTAATAATATCCGCGCCGCTCCAGCGCTGCCCAGTGGCCTTTTCCAGCCAGGATTTGCCCCCTTATTGCACTCAGACTGCATCCAGCCACCATTTGAACCCACGAGGTCTGCACCATTCTAAAATGGCCGACCGTCGCATCTTCAGCCCTCCACTCGGCCCCGCTGCCCTGCAAACATCGTGATTGGCCCCTCTCCTCTACTTGGGAGCCAACCACAAGCCAGCAGGCTTCGAGCCAGCCCACCACGAAGGCACTGTGCCTGTCTCTAGCCCGTCTACGCCGTCGAGCATAGGGCTAGAACCCCTGCCCACCTCCTCTGGGGTAAGCATATTGCCCTTTACAGCAACCTTTTTCCCCACTGCATTACCCAGCGACCTGAACTGTTTCAAGTCTTCGCTGACCCAGTATACAAGAACCTCTCATCATTGCTACCTCCAAGGTTTCCTCATCACAATGGTGCACTTGAACTGCCACAAAATGCTTCTCTGCCCTACTTGTACACACTCAACCAATTACAGACCAACAGTCCTGTGTAGCCATTAGTAATCGTCTTAGCACTGCATTAGCATTTTGATCCAAGCCTCCCCGGCTTCATACTAGTTACATGTATCACCTGCATTCTGCTTTTGCCATGCCCTACCGTATGCTGCCCCTGACAACTGTTTTTGCAGTACGGTCTAACATAGACTACTATTACACTGTGTTGTGCCTTATGGTGGCTTAGAGACCACTGTGACATTATGTTGTGCCTTATGGTCGCTTAGAGACCACTGTGACAGTGTGCTATGCCTTATGGTCGCTTAGAGACCACTGTGACATTGTGTTGTGCCTTATGGTCGCTTAGAGACCACTGTGACAGTGTGCAATGCTTTATGGTCGCTTAGAGACCACTGTGACATTGTGTTGTGCCTTATGGTCGCTTAGAGACCACTGTGACAGTGTGCTATGCCTTATGGTCGCTTAGAGACCACTGTGACATTGTGTTGTGCCTTATGGTCGCTTAGAGACCACTGTGACATAGTGTTGTGCCCCATGGTCACCAGAGACTACGGGGATACTGTTTTGCCCAAATGATAATTCTATCCCACTCTTGCTTACCCACCTCAATATGTACGCCACACATACACTGTACCTCCTCATAGGCCTAGTCCACACCTTACTGACCAGTAGTACTGACTTCTCCATGCCCGCAGGGCAACCTGACAACCATATCATGGAACCTAGACACACCACCACGCATGCTACTCCCTCCGATATCATACTCGGACAGTACAGACTCAGAACATGGACATTCCCTTTAGCACTCCCCTCTACACCAATGCAGGCAACAGACAGGAACCTACGCATAAGCTCTCGCACCCACACCAAGACCTGGCCACCACACACCAGCACAGCGACCCAACGCCCTAACAGTGCTCCAACGTTCGATCAAACCCCACATGACCAGCGTAAAGTCGGACACCACTTGACTTGCAAGCCTACACACATTACCAAAAAGTCCATCACTAGCACACTCCTCAAGCCACCACAACCAAAAAAGATCCAACACCTCAGATGTGCGTTATTAAATGTTCGCTCACTCAACGCCCACGCTATAGAAGTTAATGACATTATTACCAATCAGGACCTAGATATGTTAGCCATAACAGAAACTTGGCTGCACTCTGCCGCTGGACCGACCATCAGCTTAGCTGTACCATTAGGATATTCGATCCTAAGACAGGATAGATTAACTAAAATAGGAGGCGGAGTTGCACTGATTTTTAAAGACACCTTAGCCTTAAGACAGACTCCCACCCCCGAGGAAGACACCACTGACATCCTCTCAGCCAAACTTACCCTCTCTCCCAAAAATACGGTAAACATTCACGTCATATATAGACCCCCAGGCCCGGCTAATAACTTCAAAAGCATAGTCAACCATCTTCTTGGAAAAAACCTCAAACAAACTTCCAAAACACTGTTTCTAGGAGACCTCAATCTTGGATTTAATGATAAACTCGACAAAGAAGCTGCCACCCTCGCAAGAAACCTCATAGATTTAGGATTCACACAAATAATCACTGCCCCGACCCATAATAAAGGCCGCATCTTAGACTGGGTGGCAGATCACAACTGTGGATCCACTCTCAACTCTAACACAGCCCTCCCATGGTCTGATCACAACTGCCTCCAGTTCTGCATCCCCATATCATCTTACTCCAAACCTCTAAAACCTGCACCGGCCACGCTAACCAGAAGTGCCAAAAAACTCACAGCAGACAATATACGTCCCTTCCTTAACACCCCATGCCTAGCACCCCCGTTTTCCTCCAACCCCAACACTCTAGCAGAGATCTTCAAAAACACGCTCACCATGGCCATCAATAACGCAGCCCCTCTTGAAAACAAAAAAGAAAAAAAATCGTTTCATTCGAACTCATGGTTCACGGATGACTTACTAAATCTGCGCCAACGTAAGCGCCAAGCCCTCAAAACATGGCAGGCAAATCCCTGTGAGGCCACCAAAGTAGACTTCCTTTGTATCTCTAAAAAATACAAAAATGCCATATTCAAGGCAAAGTCAGAAACCTACAATAAACGTATCCTGGAAGCCAACTCCCACTCAAAAGAGCTCTTCACCATCTTTAAAGAGCTCACTATCCCCCCTATCTGCACAGATGAGATTGTTAAGGATGAAGCCTGGTGCAATAGCATCCAAACAGCGATGTTAAATAAAATAGACCTTCTCCAAACTAAAATAGCAGAACACTATAGGACTCTACACCCCCAACAGACCCTCTCCGTCAATACCGCCAAAGATAAGCACACCTCAAAATTCAATTTTTCGCCAATCACCGAGTCGGACACTCTCCACATCCTTAAACAGCTCAAACCATCTCAATGCAAAGGCGACATTTGCCCCCCCCCCCAACATAATCAAAGAGTGTGCTGCACCCCTCGCACCGATCATCACAGCTTTCATTAATGCCTCATTCAAGACAGGTAAAGTCCCGGACAGCCTTAAAGAGGCGTGGGTACGCCCGCTCTTAAAGAAACCAACCTTGGACCCCGCCCAACCTAACAATTACCGGCCCATTACAACGGTTCCATTTCTCTTAAAAATCCTAGATAAAGCTGCACATATGCAGATACAGGCCTACCTGGAAAACAACTCTGTCCTAGGCAAAAGGCAGTCCGGATTCCGTAAAGGTCATGGAACTGAAACTGCGTTACTAGATCTGAAGAATCAAATCACCCTAATCCTAGATAAAGGTAAGCCGGCCCTCCTGCTCCTCCTAGACCTTTCAGCGGCTTTTGATTTAGTCGATCATGCCATTCTCACGAACCACCTAACTCAGGCCGCTCATTTCTCCAAACAAGCCACAAATTGGATTACCTCTTTCCTCAAAGGCAGAGTGATGAAAGTGTTCTCCAATATAGCCAACGCAGCGCCCACCACCATCAGGTATGGAGTCCCTCAGGGTTCATGTACAGCTCCCACTCTCTATAATCTTTTCACCAAACCTCTCTTTGACAAATTGGACGCACTTGGGATCACATACACCAACTACGCTGACGATACCCAAGTACTCCTCCCGCTCACAGGACACTACCTCCAGGACGCAACCACCCTCCAGAATATATACGCCACCATCCAAGCATGGATGGCCACGAATGGCCTATGTCTTAACGGTGACAAGACCGAAATTCTCATCCTTGGCCAAAAATCCACTCTCAAGAATCTCGACCCTCTCTACACAAACTTCTGCATAGACAATTGTGTCATCCCAGTTCTACCTTCTGTAAAAACACTAGGAGTCCACATTGACGCATCACTATCCATGGACAAGCAAGTCAACTCCATTGTCTCTGCCTCCGCTCTGAGCACTAAGCTCATTAATGCCATTAAACCATTCCTAACCAAAGATAATTGCTTATCTATTGCAAGAGCCACCATAGGAGCCAAGATAGATTATTGTAATGTACTACTGGCTGGTACCTCCATCACTAATCTCAATAAACTCCAAACAACACAAAATAATGCACTAAGAGCAGCCCTCAATATACCTAAACGGGACCACATCGCGCAAGCCAGAAAGGCAGCACACTGGCTACCTGTCAAAGAGCGCATCACATTCAAAATACTTACCACTGCACATAAATGTATTCACCTATCTGCACCTTCCTACCTGTCTGACACGCTAGTCAGATCGCACTCCACTAGACCAACCAGACAATGCCACACCAACCAGCTTAGGGTCCCACGCATCAAACGAGCCAGAGCAGGTGGAATAAGCTTCCCTTACATTGCACCGAAGCTATGGAACGCACTTCCTAGCACACTCAGAGCAGAAACATCTCTCATTGCCTTCCGAAAAAAACTGAAAACCACCTTGTTCAACTAGCTCGTCGTACAACACCATCTCCTCTTCCTTTCCTATCTTCTCCTTACTACTCTCTTGTAACTAAGTAATGACTTCTTTGTATGTATAACAAGTCATCTCTGTAACAAGCGCCACGATGCCCTATGGGCTGTATGTGCGCTTAACAAATGCAAATAAATAAATAAATAAAGCCTGAATTTGGTTCTTTAAATCGAAAAGTGCTGTCTCTGTCCCATGTCTAGGTCTGAAGCCAGATTGTTTTAGGCCTAGTAAATTGTTAAGTTCCAGATAGTGCTGGATTTGGAGATAGGCAGCTCGATCCAGTATTTTCAACAGAAAAGGGACTGTAGTGATCGGCCGGTAGTTAGATGTGGTGGTCAGGTCTAGCGTAGGCTTTTTTAGCAGTGGGAGTACCCAGGCATCTTTTAGACTAGTAGGTACAGAGCTTGTAGCAAATGAAGCATTGATAAACTTAGTAATGAGCGGGGAGAGCACAGAGACTGCTTCTTTGATTAAAGTAGCTGGGCAGATATCGCCCTTGCAGTTAGATGGTTTAAGTATGATCTGTTCAACTTCTTTACTGGAAAGATGTTGAAAGTTGAATTGTGGCAGTACTGCCAGCAGTGGAGTAGGCAGTTTAGGAGGTAGGGTGGTGTTGATGAGTTTTTTTTCGTGTTGATTCTGTTGAGTAGCATTGTAATTTTGTTTTGGAGTAAATTTTGAATATTAGTACACCATTGGGTGTCTTTGATGCAGGGGTCCGGTATGGGGGCAGGAGACTCAAGTTCTTTTAGTACATTGAACAATTCCTTCATATTTGAGTTTGCTTTTGCTATGCGGTCGTTGTAATTATTTCTCTTTGCTTGGATAATGGCTGTTTTGTAGTTAAATGATACTGCACTGAATGTATCTTCTGTGCGGACGGGTGTTTTTTCCAGTTTGACTCTGCTACCCTTTTCTCTTTTCTATGGAGTTTTAGGTGAGGTGTACCATTTGTTTGTGGGCGTGAGGCTTAGCCTTCTGTAGTTTTAATGGGGCAAGCGTGTTGATAGCTTTGGTCATAGTTTCATTATATAGCTTCACTAGATCAGAAGAGTGTCGAGAGTTGGTCTGAGTAAGAGGATGCAGTAGTGGTATCAGTTTTTCTAAGGTGAGGTTCCGTTTACTTCTTGCCATTAATGCTGGTGCCTTTGGAGGAGTGGTGAGAGTTACCACTTGATCAATAGCGAAGGTAATTAAATGATGGTCTGTCCAAGCGCAAGGTGCGTTGCCCAACATCTTGATGGAGCAGTTAAAATCTGCTAGCCAGTCAAGAGTGCGGCCCTTGTTGTGTGTTGGGCTATTTATACGATGTGTAAACCCCAGCTCTGACATAGTGTCTTTGAGTGTGGAAGCTTTACCATCTCTAGGATCGTTAAGACCCAAGTTGAAATCAGCTAGGATTATAACTTGGGATTTACATTTGGTGTTGTCAGATAGTTGTGATATGTCATTTTCGAAAGTGGTAGCGCCACCTGGCAGTCGGTAGATCAAGTGCATGATAATAGTGGCTGTGGCAGAAGTGGAGAATTTAACAGTCAATAGTTCTGCTGAAGGAAGGTGGCCGTTATTAGTTATTCTTAGCTCTAGCATTGTTTTGTAGATTACCGCTTCACCACCTCCTTTACTTTGTTTCGAGTCTCTATCAGCTCGAAGGATAGAGTAGTTGTCAGGTAAGGATAGTGCTATGGCTGGGCCAGATGTAGGGTTCAACCAAGTTTCAGTTAAGGCGGTGATATCTAGATCATTATCGGTCAAAATGTCAAATATGTCCAGGACATGGGCTTGGAGGGACCTAGTATTTGAGTCCTACTTTGAATACATTAGGTTTGATGTTGGGATGGGTAGGACAATTACTTTTAACAGTTTAGCTGTAGGTATATCTAAGGTTGCCTTGTGAGCGTGGTCTATTTTGTTGATCTCATAGATTTTGGGAGATAGGTGCAGTTGAGTTCTAGAGCCCAATCTCCAGCTTCTTAGTGGTGTGTTGCAAGGTTTAGTAAGCTTTTTTATAGTTGGACAATACGGTATTGGGTAGTTGGGTCTGCTGATATCTTTGAAGGGGTGAGCCTTATGAGTAGTTTTTTACTGAGGAGGAATATTGCAATGTTTGTAGTTGGTATTGGGTGGAGGGTGAGTAGAGTGGACATATGGTGTTGTGTCAACACTGGGTTTTAAGAAAGTAGTTGGTGGGATATCTGACGATGGTAGGTTGGATGTCATTGTTAACTTAATGATCGGTGTGTTGGGATACTGTTGGTGATCCATATTTGGATATTGGACAATAGTTGTGCTGTCCACTGAGTTAAGTGGGGTGGATCCTTAAGCGGCATTATAGAGGCTTAAAAGTAGTAGTAGTTGGGGTGACATTCTTGCTATAGATTATTTGTAGATTAGGAACTAGGTAGAAGTGTAATAGGGTTGTGTGGCTATCAGTAGAGGGCCTTTTCATGCAATCTCAGCATTAGAATTGGTTAGCATTCTTTGCTGGCACTAGGGTACTGATAGTAACACTTTGCCCTGACTATTAAGGGTAACAGACTAGTAGCAGCACTTAAATTCGAAAATCCACACATTAGCAGAAAGACTTGCATTGAACTTAGTACTAATTACTCAAAGGTGACAGATTAGTAGCAGCACCTAAATTCGAAAATCCACAAATGAGCAAGAAAGACTTGCATTGCAACTGAATGCTCATTGCCAGTAGGTAGCAGGTTTGTCAAAGCGCTTGAGTTCAAAAGGTCCATACGCGAGCAGGAGCTACTGACTATAGTGAACGTGAATAGGGAGCTAACTGGAAGGGCGAAGTTTAGACTATTGTGGAGATAGTCCTATCGCTATCATGGAATTTACACTTGGTGTTGGGCAGTAGCAGTTGTTGCAGTCTTTGGATAAAATTAGTTCATTTCGCTTAGTGTTCGTCTCGCAGGGTGGTCACCTCACCTCAGTGAGAATATGGGCTGTGGTAGTGCACGTGAGTGTGCTAAGAGTTTGATGTACGTGTACCTCTGCAGATGGTAATAAGGCGAACAAGATCTTCGTTGTGTGGTTCGTAGGGCAATTATGTACAGTTAAGTTTTAGTGCAGCAATCAGTTATTGGGAACTATAGCGGTAGACCCTGGAGGGTACTTACGTGCTGTGACGAAAGATGGCAGTTTTTCTGGCATATGGCATACAGCATACTGGTCATGCATGGTCAAGCACGGACAGGTACTGACAGGGTTGTGCCTTGAGATGTGTGCCTTAGGGTGGGTGCCGGCTTGCGCTTTCTGCCGTGGTGTGTTGTGGGAGATATTCGCTTCCGTGAGCGAATCAGACGTTCGCTCTGCGCGGCGTCGGGGTTGCTAGGCAACCGTATTCGCATTCGGGCCGGCGGCCATTTCGTGATAATCCTCGTGGTGGGGAATGGCTGCAATCACAGCTTCAGGAAGGATAATGCGCACAATCAGCTGTGCGGCTGGCTACAGGGGGTTAAAGCCTGCTTGCCAAAGATTATTGCGGGGGCATCTGCAATGGAAGGCTCATCACGGCTTGGAGCTTCGTCTCTGCGTTGCTGCTTTTGTCGTGAGCAGGATTCATGGGCTGGGCTCCAGCCCACCCTGCTGCCTTGTTGCTTCTTGGTGGAGCGTAAGGGTAAATTGAAGGTAGGCCATGTTTGCAAGCCCCGTAAGTCAGTCTACTGGTCTATCGACTGACTAGTCAAGGGGCGATTCGGAAGAAGTCCAAGAGATCTAGGTCCTGGAGTGGTTCCCACCACTCTTCGTCGAGGTGGTCCAGTAAGCGGCGTCACTGTTCGCTTTCCCTGTCCTCGTCGGATGATGACTACCCAAAAACGGTGGCCTGCCCCACTAAATCCTCTACCCCTCGAGGAATGGGAGTCTTTTCGGGAGCAAAGGTTACAGATTTTTCAATCTCAAGGCACAGTTCCGTCTGCACGTTTGTTGGGAGCCGGCATGGAACTGTCTTGGACCGGCACTCTTGCGCCCTTGGGCCTGGGTAGCCGGCACGATAAACATCGGGAGCCGTCGAGGTCCCATTCGGACAAGGCATCGGGGGATCGCCAGAGATGTGCCAGGTCCAGGTCGCGGTCTTCGTCCCCAGCGAAACCATCGAAGGCTGTGAAGTTGTCGAAGGTGTCGGCGCCATCGGAGCTGTGCCTGTCGAGTGAGCCTATCGGGTCTGTGCCCCCGGTCAAACCCTCGAAGCCGTTAGCGCCATTGTCGACGCTGACGCTGTCGGTGCAGAATTTGTCGATGGATGCCCTGGTGGGTGTGGATCTTCCGAGGAAGGCTCCTTCTAAGTCTGTCCGCGCTAAGAGGTATACTCCTCTCCCTAGGAAGGAGTTTTTTCAGTCTCTTCAGAATATTTTTGAAGATGAGGAGAGATTCGATGAGAATGTGGGTCCTTTTGGCCTTCCATATGGGACTCCCCAATGTTCCGGAATGTTTCATTTCCGAGGAGAGTCGGATTGAGGATCTGCGTCAGTCCTTGCATGATGCCAGTGCATCAGTCCTTGCATGATGCCAGCGGCCTGGACACTTCTCCTGAGATTCTCCTAAGAGGAGTTTGGCAAGCCAGAGCCTGGTTATCATGCCGAATCTTCTTGTCGGAGATTGATCCAGGGCCTATGGTAGAATTTGGTCCATGCCTCCGGTAGAATTTGATCAGCATGACCTTACTGACATCCTGGATGGGGGTCCGGCCACTGACCCGGTGCTGCCTTTTCATGTTGCATTGCAGAAGGGGATGGCTGCTACTTGGAATGCACTGGAGTCTATTCCAGCGGTTAACAAGTCATTTTGAAATGGATTGTGTCCTCCAAAGTATTACATATGTAATGTCCAGAGCTGTGTACTTCGGCAAACTTTTTTTTTTTTGGCAGAGGGACCTCACACACTGTGGAATTTTGTTTCTCTTTCATCTGAGCATATTCCCGAGGGGGAAGAAAGGGATGGGTTCCTTGCTCTCATGCAAGATGCTAAGGATGCCATGTGTGAATCCCTTCAGTCGGGTTTGGACATGGCCCACAGTGTCAGCCGATCCATGGCTGCGAGCACCGTTATATGCAGATTTACATGGTTGAGGAAGTCGGGTGTTGCCCCAGATGTGCAAGCCCGTCTTCTGAATATGCCCTTTGATGGCGCACATTTGTTTGGCAGCAAGGCTGACAAGAGCCTTGAGAGGTTGCAGACTTCAAAAGCTGCGTCAAACTTCAACCTCCGCCTTTTCGTCCTAAGGGATAGCAGTGGAGGGGAGGTTCGTCTCGTTACTACTCCTCCTCTGGCAGAACGCGAGGAACCACCAGTCAAAGGGATCAGCGCTAAAAGTACCCGTGGTGGTCAGGGAAATATGGGTGCCAAAGCCACTCAGGCAGCTGCCTCTTTGCCTTCAGGTGCTGCCACAGCCGCTAAAAAACTGAAGCCATTTCCCATGGTTCGCTGGTTGGGGGCAGACTGTCTCAGCATCTTGGACAGTGGCAAGCTATTACTTCGGATGTCTGGGTTCTGGATACAATAGCGTATGGCTACTGCCTTCCCTTCCTAAAGCGGCCCCACGACAATCCACCGGGGAATCTTTTTGAAGCTTCCAGATCCGCTCCTTGTGCAGGAAATCTTGACCCTGCTGGAGAAAGGTGCTATAGAAGTCGTGCCTGTAGCGGAGAGGAACAATGGATGGTATTCCCCTTATTTTTTTTAATTAAAAGAAAGACTGGGCGATTCAGACCCATGCTGGACTTTCGTTGATTGAACAAACTTCTCAGGAAGGAAAAGTTCAAGATGGTCACTCTTTCTCAAGTCCTCCAGACCCTTTAACTTCAGGATTGGTTGGTGTGTCTGGACCTACAGGATGCTTACTTCCATGTGCCGATTCATCCCAAGCACAGAAAGTACCAGAGGTTTGCTGCTGGGGACTCGCACTTTGTTTCGGGTCCTGCCATTCGGATTGACCTCTGCCCGAGGGTTTTCACCAAGCTAATGGTGGTGGTGGCAGCGTATGTCGGGCGAGGGAGGATTCAGGTCTACCCCTACCTGGACGACTGGCTGATTTGTGCGCATTCTCCCGAGCAAGCATTGGATCACCTCGGTCTCACTTGCCGCTCCCTCCACAGGCTGGGCTTTACCTTCAATTTCAAGAAGTCGCAATTGACACCTTCCCAACAGCTCCAGTAAATCGGGACTGTGTTGGACAAGTCCTTGGGGGAATGCTCGCCTCCCAAGGTAAAGGCTCATAACATTGTGCAGATGGTGGACAGGTTTCAACATGCCCAGTCTCGCCTGGCTTTCGAATTCTTAAGGTTGCTCGGCCTCTAGGCAGCCTGCATTTTTCTGGTGCCAGAGGCCAGGCTGAGATCTCAGAAATTGGTCCTCAAAATGCAGTGGTCGCAGTTCTCAGGCAAGATGTCGGATCCCGTTCAGATTCCACTCTCGATCTCCCAGGATCTTCTGTGGTGGGAAAAAGAGGGGAACCTGATGAAGGAGAAACCGTTTTGGTAACCATGGCTGGAGGTGACTGTAGTATCCGCCATGAAATATGAGTGAGACGCTATACAATGTTACAAAAGCAATTTGAATTTATTTAAATATATACAAAAACAATATTTAAAATTTTAGTGATTAATTACTGATCATCATTACATACTCTGGTGATGCACAGTTTAAGACCAGCTTAAAACGTTACTCATAAAACACATTTTTAAACGTCTAATGAACATCAATTTGTTCGTCTCCACATAGTACAGCTTAATAACACTGTTTCTACCTCGAAAAACGCGATATACAATCGCTGCCGCCGCTAAGAGTGGGTTTTTTTCTTTTTTTTTAACATACATCACCTCCACTACCTTCTAGTACGGAGGAGCAAAAAAGTAGTGTCTTCTCCACTTTTGTCTCGTTTTGAAGCCAGTGTCCCGTCTCTTCTTTTTGAAATTCCGGGAGAAAGAGTGATTCCACACAAAGTTTCGGTTGCACCGGATCACGGAAATAGGTCCCAATTTCGGGTCTTGATTACCCAGACACAAGAGTATAAGGCATCTTACCTTATTGAATCTGTCTTCCTGTGAACAATCATTTCACTTTTATGAAGTGACCATTGCCATACCTTGTGGGTATAGAAGATGTATGTAATACAACATCTAACAGTTCTTACGCGTCCTGACGAAGGCCAGCATAACAACTGCAAAGGACACCAGTGATGGTGTCTCATTAAGAACCATGGCCGAAACACGTTGACAATCCTAGAAGATTGAAATAACAATAAGTCTTTGTTGTATTTTTGCACTTGAGTTCGACTGCTATAGTGCGTTGTGTGAAAAAATGAAATTGACACAATATTGGAGTGATGCTCTTTGAGAAGCGTTTGTAAAGTGATTGCACAGAGATCAAACTTTGTATTGCCATTCTTTCCTAGCATGGATATAGACATTGCTTCAGCTCACCCCACAACAGGTATTATTTTTTAGAATTTCTATGCTCTTCTTAAGCAGTGTATCATCAGAGTGTATGTGATGATGATCAGTAATTTATCACTAAAATTAAGATATTGTTTTTGTATGTTTAAATACATTGTAATTGCTTTTGTAACATTGTATAGCGTCTCACTCATATTTCATGACCGAGAAAGGTAGAAGCACTATATGGAGCTAACCAGTTAACATTGCATGGACCTAGAGAGGGTTAATAGGTTTTTCCTTGTGTGTGTAAGTTGTTTTCCCTTTAAAAACCGGTCCCCCATGAACATAAAAGAGAGAATATACCCAGTTTTGAAATATTTGGACAACACAGCGGCCATGCATTTTCTAAACAAAAAAGGGGGGGTGTAGGGTCACTCCCATTGTGCAGAGAGGCCATGCAGCTCTGGTTCTGGGCAATCCAGCAGGGGATTTTGCTCTCGGCAGTTCATCTGCCCAGAGAGGACAATGCGGCGGCGGACGCTCTGCAGGCAGAGCACAATCTCTCAAGAGTGGGAGTTGGCTTAGGAAGTCCTTCTGGAGATCTTCGCCCTTTGGGGAGCGCCACAAGTGGATCTCTTTGCCAACAGTGATCAGTGCCAACCGGAAGTGCGAGAGATTCTGCTCAAGGGAATTTCCTCTGAGAGGAGCCTTTAGTAGACGCATTCGTAGAGGATTGGTCATTCCCACTGCTGTACGAGTTTCCTCCAGTCCCCGTTATTCCTCAAGTGTTAAGGAGGTTCGGATCCCACATGATCCTCATGCTCCGGATTGGGCCAGGAGAGCGTGGTACCCGGACCTTCTAAAAATCTCAATCTGCCCTCCTCGTCGTCTTCCCTCCCGATAGGATCAGCTCTCTTGTGCGCTGGGTTGGGGGGGGGGGGGGGTGTGTGTGTGTGTGTGTGTGTGTGTGTGTGTGGGTGTCGGTGTCGGTGTCGGGTTCTCCATTCAGAGTTCAGGACTCTCAACCTTCACACTTGGTATGAACACTGAAAGGTTGAGGTATAAGGATTCGGACCTCCCGGATGACGTGATGGAGGTGTTGCTTTCGGCCAGGAGGCCAGCAACAAAGTCCCTGTACCGTTGCTGTAAGTTTCGCGACTGGTGCCGAGGACAAAATGTTGATCCTTTTCAGTGTTCCATTCCTGTAGTGTTGTCGTTCTTGGTTTCTATGGCCCACAGAGACTGTCAAGTGGGTACCATTAAGGGTTATCTGGCGGCGCTGTCTATTTTCAAGCGCTCTTCTGAAGAATGTTCTTACAGCAACTGATCTACATTGAAAGACGGTGAGGAGCTTCAAAAACGCTGCACCGTAATTGCTAAATCCACTCCAGACGCCTCCAGCCCACACGAGCATTACTGAGCTCGCATTGCTCCCTTTTGTCCGCTTTTTCTGCCTGTTCTTACAATGGCGGGCGTGAGGCAGAGGTTGGTTACTAAGCAACCAAAGACCTTTTGAATCGAAGACATCCACCGGCAGGCGGAAGCCGGCTCTCTCGTGGCAAGACCCACGAGAGGCAAGGCCCTGTTTGCCCCTCGTGGCAAGACCCACGAGAGGCAAGGCCCTGTTTGCCCCTGTTTGCCCCCTGTCGTGCCGTAGCGCCTGTATTGTCTATACAGATGTTGAATTCAGGAAGGTAAGAAACATGCCCCTATCCTGTACTATATCGTTGTTCTCACGCTGTGCTCCCCGGCTCCACGGATGATACGCCGAGTCCCTTGGCAGATTGAAACGGTAGTTCAGGCTGTCCTGGTAAAGGCTCCAACTGCTACGGCCATACTATTCGTGTGGTCCTAATCCTAATCTGCTACATCATCCTCACATCTTAGACATTGCTTTGACTGTCGCCTCATTCTTGAGGTTTTCGCGATCCGCTCGCATATACTGCCAGTCAGCTAACTGCTAACGTGATCACACCAAACTAACAATGGAGCTTAACTACGGGCCAATCACACTTTCTGCCGTATAACGAATTGTTTATTACCACTGTTTGTCTGCGTTATCCTCAATAACCTTTGTACACGCTATATACTCTATACTCCAGGGACTGCAGTATTATTCAATTGTATTTGAATACTCCGCAGCTTCCACTATATGTAGGCCTATGCATAGCATGTGATCTAAGCAGATACAAGCACCAGAAATACGATTACGGTGAGTAATGTATTCCTTATTAACGGCATCCCACTACTGCATCCTCACTGTATTAGCATTACTATTACCACCCTTCATTGTTGCTCATTGTACATTTGATCTACCAATCTGTGACTGTTCAACATCTTTTAAAAAATTAAGTACCCCATGCATTATATTCGGGTATTCACATTGTGTTAGCACGGCCTTGTGAGCAAGTACTTTGTCCTGATTTGCTTTTACCCTATTGCATCTTCGTTGTGTTAACGCTGCTACCTTGATCGACTGCTGTTACCCACTGTACGTCTGATCTATCAAATTGTAGATGTTTACTATTTGGTAAGATCTAATCTGCACTACTCTAGTGCACTCGCATGGTTTTTATGATAAAGTATCTTGTATAGATCCGCATTAATCTATAATACTGTCAGCATTGCTACCATCTCCTATCTTTGCGTACCTCGGTCATTACTATCAACCCACGTATTAATTTGACTATTATCTTACTATGCACTGGCTCCACCAGGTGTACCTTTTACGTCTCCTAGTTATCATCTCCATATCAACCAGACATCCCACCACCACTATCACATGTATTAACATTAGGCAAACACTTACTTTACACTCAACCCAGACGCCCTCTCATCCACTACCAGCTCCTCTGTACCAGCGCCACACCGTCCTACTGTCTCACACAGTGTACTCCCACGCCACTGAATTTGGTCCTACCATGCCTTGCATTAACACCTATCTAAACAACCCAGCCTTGTGGCTCAAACACTTTGCCACTAAACCCACACCCAACTAACCATGTACACTCTCAATGAGGAACTCAAGATTAGGCTCTAAGTCAAGCCACACAACTCTACACACTCGCCCTCTTCCTGAGACCAAACCACATTCGTCCCAAAATACTTGCTAGAACACAGCGGTGACACAGCACTTTGTTCTCCACCACCCAGGCTATCAGCTGCCCCACCACTAAAGCCACACAGATTAAAGGCGCCTTGATTAATGCCAGATCTATTCCAGCACACGCCCTTGACATTGCTGCCTTTATCATAACTGAAGACCTGAACTTCCTAGCTATTACGGAAACCTGGTTACACGCAACAGCAGGTCCCACAGTGTCACTAGCAATACCTGACAATTATGACATTATCAGATGTGATAGAGACGCTAACCACTCCAAGGGTGGAGGCATCGCATTTATCTTTAAATAAATCCCTTGAATTTACAACTACCCCTAACTCACAGGTCCCCTCTGCTGAGCTACTCCCAGCCAAACTGCCATTATCACCTAACCAAACTGCAGCAGTGCACCTTATTTATAGACCACCAGGATCTCCACATTTTTAGATATATCATCTCTCCTAGCTGCCAACACTAAACCTAAGTCTCAAATCATATTACTTGGAGACCTTAACCTAGGATACCTTGACCCAAATGACCACAAACCTTCTGAGTTTGCTAACTCATTAACAGACCTAGGCTTCTCCCACCATATCCAAGAACTCACACACAACAAAGGGAGAACCCTTGATGGCTTAACGAGCTAAACTGTACTATCGATCATGTGACTGTCACCTTGCATCTGGTCTGACCACCATAAGATTACCTTTGCTATTCAAACCAACACCTCTAGCCTCAATCCTAATATTGCACCAGCTATACATACCCGTAAGAAGGACATAACTAAGGAAAAATTGCTCCCTCTCCTCCTCCTTCTCAATAACACCTTGACATCTTGCTCTGACCCCACAGTCCTAGTAGACATTTACAACCACTCTATACTAAAAGCACTGGATGCCATCGCCCTGCTCAAATTATGCAAACCTAAGTACCAAGCGCACCTCAACTCATGGTTTACACCGCTTTTATGTAATTTACGTAAAGCTAAAAGAAATGCTCAGGCGAATCGGAAAGGGCTTCTTTGCCGCTGTGAGGAGTTGGGTGCATAGGTTTGCCAAGCTGCCTGTCAATGGGAATTGTCCGTCTCCTGTGCTGCCTAATAGAATTATCCCTGGTTCCCACAGAATAGTCGGGCCAGTGATCTGTTTGATGAGGTCCAGAGTCTCTTTCCAGTATTTCGTGGCCATCGGGCATGACCATAGCAAGTGGAACAATGTGCCTGTATCTGTGCAGCCTCTCCAGCACAATGGGGAGATCGCTGGGTTGCTCTTGTTCAGGGTCTCCAGAGTTAAGTAGCACCTGTAGCAGGTTTGGATTGCCCCCTCCTTATTGGTGACGCATTTCAAGCTCTTCTGTACTCTGGTCCAGATGTGACCCCATTCTTCTATTTAGATTGCTCTGCCAATGTGCCTTTCCCATTTTTCCATATAGGCCTCCTATTTGTTGGGATCTCCTCTGTGCAGTAGTCTATACAAGGTCGATATTTTCCCAGCGGGGATAAGCATTGTAAGCGTTTGTTCCAGTGCTGTCAGTTCTCTGCTGCCATGCGATTTTATCAACTCGTGAGAGCCAATGTCGAAGCTGCACGTAGCGAAATCTTTCTGTTTCTGGCACCCCAAATTTGCCCTTGCATTCTTCGAATGTTAGCGGATTTCCCTCTGCATAGAAGTCCCCCACATGTTTCAGCCCTCCCACCTTCCAGCTGTCGAAATTGTTAGGCGCAATTCCCGGGTTGAAGTCCGGGTTCCCCCAGATCGGAGATAGGGGGCCTATTGTGTCCCTGCAGTTCCATCGTCTAGCTGCCTTCCTCCAGTTTTCCACAGTATTCTTGGTCGCAGTTGGGGGTCCCGCTTTGGGGGGGTCGATTGGCCGGATGTGCAGGGGTGATTCAAGGGGGCCGCCGCACCAGTCCTTGAGCTTCATCCAGCGAGGTCTGTTGGTGTTTAGCTTCCAGGTGAAGGCCGGTGTGAGCTGGGCCGCAAGGCAGTACCTGTCCACCGCTGGGGCCCGCAGGCCTCCTGGTCCCCTACTCCGGAGCATCAACCGCCTGGCTATTAAGCGGCACCCCCCCGATCCCCCAATGAATGACAGGTTATTTGTTTGGAGTTTCTGCAGGTCTTTCCTGGGGATGGAGATTGGGAGGGCCTGGCAGTGGTAGAGTAATCTTGGCACCAGATTCATTTTTACTGCTGTGATTCTTCCCAGCCATGATACCTCTTGCTTTTGCCATCCCTTCAGGTCTGACTGCAGCTCCTTGAGTAGTGGGGGGAGGTTTAACTTGTACACTTTCTCTATTTTGCATGGGGTCTGGACCCGCAGGTAGCTGAAGTGTGAGCTGGCCCACTGGATGGGGTGGCTGGCAGCTAGTGTCTCTACCAAGACTCGAAGTATTGATCACAAGGGCTGTTGATTATTGAAGATTGACAGAGAACCCCGAGGCTGCCCCGAAGTTGGCCAATTCACTCCACAAGGCCTCAGGGAGGTTTGGGGATTAGTGAGGGTCAGTAGGACGTCATCAGCGTAAAGGGTTATGGGGGAAGCTTACAAAATAGCCGTCAGCCCGTTTATCAGAGGGTTTGGCGGAAGCAAGACGACACAAAGCAACACAGGTTCGATCTCCGGGTCCGCGCTTAGAAACCTCTGGATATTTAAGTGCCTTATACGCAACTAAGACAACAAAAAAAAACAATTACGCAACTAATAAACAATTCCTGTAACAGCGCTTCGATGCCCGCGGGCTGTGGGAGCGCTTTAAAAATGCAAAAAAAATTGTAAAACAAATTGGGTGGAGTGGCTGTATTTGCTCTGGTTCTTGTTCGGTGCACTCTGTCCAGTTCGAGTGAGGCCTCACCCAGGAGGGTCAGGATGAATCGAAACAGGTAATTGACCTAGGAGCCCAGTTCTGCATCCGAGACCGCCGTTGGAATCCCTCTCAGGTGGCTGTTGTTCCAATGTGAGCTGTTTTCAGCATCTTCCTGTCGAAGCTCAAGGGCCTTGCATCTGGCCTTGAGTGCTGTGATCCTGTCCGCGCCTTCTCTGATCTCGTGGCTATGTTCCCACAGGGTCGTCTCCACCTCTTCAGTTCTTGCCTCCATTTCCCCCCATCCGTTTGTCCAGGACCGTGATCTTTTTAAAGACCTCCTCTGTGCCCTTCTGGTATTCCTTTGTGAAGGCCTGTAGCAGCTCCTGCAGATCCGCTTTGGTCACTGCCTGCTCCATTGGGACCGGGTCTGCCTCTGCGTGTGTGTTTGCCGCCGTCACCTCGGGGCAGTCCCCTTTCTTGACTTTGTGCTCCGGTTTGACAACAGGGCCGAGATGTCTGTTTTGTGGCTTTCAATGTCTTGGCCATGATGAGCGTTCCTGTGGCGCCTCGGAGGAGGGTCCGCTTGTGCCCCTGTGGCTCCCGCCTCACCTGGGTTAAATTCAAAAGGAGGAGGTCTTTGTTCCATAGCAGGACGGGCGTTTAGCAGGTGTTTGGTGGGGGCGAGCACTGGAGATGTAAGGTTGAGATTACGGAGGGCTAGTCCTGTGACCCCAGGAGCTGAATCAGCCCCTAAGGCTTGGCTGTGGATGCTCGTGAGGTTAGTTCTTCGGTGGTGCAGCAGAGCACCTGGGGGGGGTGAGTCCCTGGGGCACTGTTGGGGGGGGAGAGAGGGGGGGTCTTGGATGTCCCCTTGGGGGCTTGCAGGCCCTGTGTCTGGCCTGCCTGGTCTTTATTAGAGTAGAGTTTGTTGTAAAACTACTGGAATACCTCGTTCATATCAGCAGCTTTGGTCCGTACATTCCCATCCACATCCATAATGCTGGTTGTGTCTCATTCCTTGCTCTGCTTTAATGAGGTTAGCAAGCGTTCGGCTGGCTCTGTTCCCTTCGCCCTATCGCCTGGCTCTTGTGGGTTGTCTCTTCCCCTGGCGCGTCTCAAGATGTGACTTATGCAGTTGGCTCTTCGGAGCTCCTGGCGCCAGGCGGTGGACCCGGAAACCAAAATGATCCCGGGTCTACCCTACATGTCAGATCTCCTTTGGTGGTCTTCTTCCAGCAATCTGTCGGTGGGTGTGCCTTTTCAGGAGCCCCCCAACCCCTCATGTGACCTCCCTTATTGGGTGGGGCGCGATGATGGATCATCTTCAGGTTTTTGACCTGTGGTTGCTGCAAGACGGACAATTTCACATAAATTATCTGGAACTTCTGGCGATTTTCCTGGCGCTCAAAGCTTTCAAGACCGGGATTGTGAACAAGGTCATCCGCATCCGCACGGTCAATGCGATATCCATGTTTTACGGCAACAAGCAGGGGGGTACCAGGTCACCTTCCTTTGTAGATCTAGCCATTCAGATTTGTGAATGGGCCATTCAGCACGATGTTTGGCTGTTGGCGGTACACATTCTGGGCCAGCTGAATGTGACTGCAGACTCTCTCAGCCAGCGAGCGGTGGTCAGCTACGAGTGGGAACTGAACACAGGGATCCTCTCGGACCTTTTTAGCCATTGGGGTGATCCAGAAGTGGACCTCTTTGTGACGACATCAGACAGGAAACTTCCTCTTTATGCTTCCAGAAACGGACTTTGAGCCTCTTCCCTGGGGATGTTCTCAAGATTCCGTGGCACAATGAGGGCCTACGCCTTACCGCTTCTTCCTCTGTTTCACCGGGTGTTGTGCAAGCTCAGGAACACGTCGAATAGCACTCTCCTGTTCGTAGCCCCGTGGTGGCCAGCCAGATTCTGTTTTTCGGAGCTTCAGCATCTGTCGGTCTGCTCACCGATCAGGCTTCTGCTGAAATCCCGGCCTGCTTCACCGGATCGATCAGCAGATGTGGCACCCCTCCCCGAGTTCAAATCTTTAGAAAGCTTCCATTTGTCCGCGGATAATATGCGTATCATCCAGGTGGCAAGAAAGCCTTTGAGGTCTCAATATAGGAGCAAATGGCTCTGTTTGTCACTCGTGTTTAGGGAAAACGCTGGACACCAGAGAGGCTTTCATAGATAAAGTCCTGGCTTTCATTTCTCATCTGGCAGCTTCGGGCATGCATGTCTTGTCTTGTAGGACTTATTTGTCGGCCATTGCCGCTTAACTGTCCACGGACACTTACTTTTTTTCTTTGACAAAAAAATCTGTCATGAAAAGGCACTTTGGAGGTCTATTGCATCTATATCCACCTCTACACAACCCACGTGCCAAGTGGGATCTTAATGTGGTCATTGATGCTTTATGCCATAAACCCTTCGAGCCCATGGCTGCGGCAGACTTGAAATTCATTTCATGGGAAATGGCTTTTCTGATTGCAGTAACTTTGGCAAGGCGTGTAAGCGAGCTTCAGGCCTTGTCGGTAGAGCATCCATTTCTCACCTTTTACAAGGATAAGGTTGTCCTCCGGACCAATCCTTCTTTCCTTCCAAACGTGGTATACGATTTTCATCTGAACCAGTCTATTGCCTTACCAGTCTTCTTTCCAGAACCAGCTTCATATGCCAAGAGGGTTCTGCATAATCTGGATGTAAGGCGAGCTCTTAGGTTTATTTGGACAGAACATCTAATCTTTGGAGCTCTTCCCAACTCTTGGTGACCTTTGGAGACCCAAAAGGAAAGCTGGCTTTGAAAACAACTATCTCCCGATGGATTGCTTCCTGTATCAGTCTCTGAAGGGAATTCATGCCCATCTTGTGCGGGGCAAGGCATTTGCCATTGCTTTCCAAAAATGGTCCCAGGGAAACCATTGCCAAAGCATGGGCTTCCCCATCAGCTTTTGTGAAACAAATACTGCTTAGATCTGAGCTCCAGGGCTGATGCTCAGTTTGGGCAAGCTGTTCTTAAAAACCTCTTCCAATAAAGGAGTTCCATCCATCTGGTCATCTCCCACAAGTATGAAGTAAAGGGGCCGGGACGTAGGAGTATAATAAAGTTACTCACTGTAGTGACTACCGTACTCCTAGACCATAGTCCCCTTTTCTCCATACGCATGCCGTCCCCTCTAATAAGTATCCTCTATTATTGCTTAAATGGTCTCTGACCTGGCGATAGACAAGGACTGAAGGGCGATGTACGGGGTGGAGCTTAGGAAGGCGGGGTTACGGCCGCATGCAGTACCCCACTTAAAAAGAGTAGGACACGTTTTCAATTTGATACTTTTTTACAAAAGTGCTCTGGTCCCCTCCAACAGGATGGAGGAAAGGGGACTATGGACTATGAGTAAGGTAGTCACTACGGTGAGTTACTTTATTATTGGCAGCCATGGCCGGATGTCACCGTAGTGACGGACACTTCCCTGACAGGGTGGGGAGTCCATGCCAATGATCCGTCAATCAGCGGTCCTTGGTCTCCATCGGAGTCCAGACTTCACATCAATCTTTTGGAGCTCAGAGCCATCAGACTAGCGCTGAAGGCTTTCCTGCTGTCAGTACGGGAGAAGAATGTCCTGATAATGACGGACAACACAGTGGCGTTGCATTACCTCAACAAGAGAGGGGCTGTAGGGTCGCTATCTCTGTGCAAGGAGGCAGTACAGCTCTGGTTCTTGGCTATTCACGAGAGAATCTTTCAGCGGTTCATCTAGCCGGAAAGGAGAACATGGCACGGATGCTCTGAGCAGGCAGAGCGCAGTCTTCCACGAGTAGGAGCTAGCTCAGGAAGTCCTTCAGGAAGGAGATCTTTGCCCTTTTGGGGTACCCCTGCAAGTGGACCTGTTCGCAACCAGTGCCAACCAGAAGTACAAAGGTTTCTGCTTGCGGGAATTTCCTTTGAGAGCTGCTCTAGGAGACGCGTTTGTCGTGGAGTGGCACTTCCCGCTACTGCACGCGTTTCCTCCGATCCCTGTCATTCCTATAGTTCTCAGGCGGTTACGCTGGTTTGGGACTCGCATGATCCTCATTGCTCCAGATTGTGCCAGGAGAGCGTGGTACCCGGACTTTCTAGACATGTCCATCTGTCCTCCAATGCGTCTGCCTCTAAGAGTGGAGTGGATCTACTCTTCCGAGAGGGAGGTCGGTTCTCAACGCGGAGGTCAAGACTCAACCTTCACGCATGGTTTCTGAGAGGTTGATATATAGGGATTGGGACCTCGTCATTGGGATGACGTGATGGAGGTGTTGCTTTCGGCTAGACGATTGGCAACAAAGTCCCTGTACCGTTGCCATAAGTTTTGCGACTGGTGCAGAGGAAAGACAGTTGATCTTTTCAGTGCACGATTCCAGAGGTTCTCTCCTTGCTTTCTTTGGCTCACAGGGGTCTTCATTAAAGGTTATTTGGCAGCGCTGTCTATCTTTAAGTGCTCTTCAGAGGAATGCTCTAATTTTAAAATTCCACTGATCACTCCGTGTAAGGGCTCACGAATGTGTTCCCGCTGTCGCAGTTTGAGGTGCCGGTTTGAGACCTTAATTTGGTTCTGAAATTTCTGATGGGTGCTCTGTTTGAACCTTTGCACTCTTGTCCGTTACAATTGTTGACATATAAACAGTTTTCGAAGGGATTGTGTCCTCCGACGTATTCCACATCTATGACAGTAGTGTCCCACAGCTGTGTACTTCGGAAACAGAGGGCGTCCTGCATCGATGGCATCGAGACGATGTCCCTTGAGGGCCTCCGTCAAGGGTAGACGTCACTGGATGCTATATATAGGACACACGGCACCCGTTGCCTCAGTTCTGTTTTTTTACAACAGTGAACATGTATAGCTTCGTAAAACTCTGCGTGCCTCATGGATTCTTCTAATCTCTTATGATGTCTATTTTTTCTGCCCCCCTTGCCCCCCCCCCCCTCCGACTCAAAGATCTGGGTTCAAGACTTGCCGGGACTCCAAGTCCAAGATGTTGTTGACCGACCCGCACCATATTTGCTTATGGTGCCTGGGTGAGTTGCACGACACCGACTGCTCCAAATGCCAGTCTCTAACAGCCAAAGCCTTGCATGAAAGGTAGGGGAAGCTTCGTGCAGGTAAGCCCTCGGAGTCCCGCAAGTCCGGATCGAAGTCTAGGGTATCCACCAACGATTCGAGGGGCGACTCTCCGCGTTGGGTGGAAGCTCGAGGTTCTCGGTCCTGGAGTGGTTCCCGCCATTCCTAGTCTTCGCAGCACTCTCAGAAGCATAGACACCGGTCGCCTTCCCCGTCCTCTTTGGAGGATGGTTTGTTTGTTGGTTTATTTATTTGTATAGCGCTCCTGACCCAGGGGTATATGTGCGCTTTGAACATCAGGTTACAGGTAACAGAAGGGGACAATAGTACAGTAGTAATAAGGCATAGGAAGGTTGACAGGAAGGCAGTTAGTGCATAGATAATAATAGGCAAGCAACATAGGAAACATTTGAGCATTAGGTATACATACATACATGGTTGGTCGGTTATTTGTTGAGTAACCAGGAGATGACCTTAGTTCTGAAGGGTTGGAAAGTGGGTGTGGATTTGATATCCAGTGGGATAGTGTTCCAAAGTTGTGATGCTAGAGCTGGGAAGCTGGATCCACCGGCTCTTTTGAGGGAGTATTTGGGCACTGTTAGTTGTAGTGTGTTAGACGATCTGGTGGTTCTAGTATTCTGTCTTAATGTAAATTTGTTAGAGAGATAGGGCGGGGCAAGATGGTTAAGAGCTTTGTATGTAAGGCATATAGTTTTCAGGTCTATTTTTTGTTGGATGGACAGCCATTTGCAAGCAATTCTGGTGGCGGAGATGTGGTCTCTTCTGGTAAGATTTAGGGCGGCACGGAGTGCATTGTTTTGTAGGACTTGCAATTTATTGAATACTGTTTTGTTGGCACCTACATAGAGGCTATTACAGTAGTCCAGTTTGGATTGAATGAGTGCTCTGGCTAGAATGAGGCAGTTGTTATGGGAGATCAATGGTCTGCAGGCCCTAATTAATTTACCAGTGTAGGCAGTGGCTGAGGCAGTCATATTGATTTGTTTAGCTAGATTGGTATTCGTGTCTAGGTAGAAACCGAGGGTTTTTACGCTCTTGGCGATGGGTATGGTGTTACCGTCAATAGTAAAGCTAGTGTAGCCGGGACAGAGTTTTCGGATGGTGTTAGGTGAGCCGACAAGGAGCAGTTCGGTCTTATCATCATTCAGGCACAGGCCATGTGTGGCCATCCATGCCTGAATGATGGAAAAGACTTCATTGATCCATTTGGCGTCCACGTTGTAATTACCTGATAAAGTGAGGAGTATCTGGGTGTCATCTGCGTCGTTCGTGTAGGTGACGCCCAGATTGTCCAGCTTATCGAATAGGGGCTTTGTGAATATATTGTATAGGGTGGGTGAGACACAGGATCCTTGTGGGACACCGCAGGTGATGGGGTCAGCCGCTGCAAGGGGAGAGAAGACCCGCATGGTCCTATTCAGGAAAGATTGGATCCATGTGACCGCAGAGTGGGAGAAGTGTGCTGCCAAAGACAAATGGTTGCACAGGATTTTATGGTCGACCAGGTCAAAGGCAGCGGAAAGGTCGAGGAGAAGAAGGATGGCAGCCTTACCTTTGTCTTTGAGTTCGTCTATCTGGCACTTGAGATCAACAAGGGCCGTTTCTGTCCCGTGTTGTGGTCGAAAGCCAGATTAGCGAGTTCCTAGTAAATGATTTGCCTCGAGGTAGTCCTGGATTTGTAAATAGGCCACTCTATCCAAAATTTTTAGTAAGAATGGGACGGTGGTAATGGGTCTATAATTCGTGGGAATGTCAGGGTCGAGAGTAGTTTTTTTTAGTAAAGGTAGGACCAAGGATTGTTTCAGATTGCTGGGGACCAGGTTATTGGCGAAAGACAGGTTTATTAGTTTAGTGATGAATGGGGAGAGATCCCTAGCTGCATCTTTTATGATCTGTGCGGGGCAGCTGTCCCCCTTGCAGTTCGACGGTTTCAAGGATGCTATAATTTTCTGAACCTCCGATATGGATACCTTTTTGAAGGTGAAGCCTGAGCTAGTGGCAGTAAGCGGAGGAGGAATGGGACTGGAGGTGGGATCAAGAGTGGGTTGTTGTCGTTTGTTGTTAATTTTGGTTTGGAGCCCTGAGATTTTGTTAGCTAGGGCATTCTGGATCCCTGTGCACCACGGTTTATCCTTAGTGCAAGAGTCAGTGGGAGTAATGGGGTTTCTAATTCCTTTAGTATGTTAAAAAGCTCCTTTGTACTGGAGCTTGCCTGGGAGATCCTAGTGTTGAGAGATTCTTTCTTGGCACGTGTAATCTCATTTTTGTAGTGAGTGGAAATGTTGGTGAGATTAGTTCTGTTAGTTACAGAAGGCACTGATTTCCATAGTGCTTCGAGTTTATTTTTTTGTTGACGGAGAGTTTTGAGCTCCGGGGTGTACCATGTGTTCAGGTGCGCTTTAGGTTTCCCTTTACGCAGTTTCAGTGGGGCAATGATGTCGATGGCTTTGGCCATGGAATCGTTGTAGACGTTGACCAATTGGTTCAAGTCCGTAGTAGCAGGTAGTGCGTTCAAAGTAGGGATCACCAAAGGTATTAAGGCTTCCGCTGTGATGTTGCTCTTTTTCCTGGTTGGGCAGGCAGGTGCAATAATGGGCCTTTTATGCACTAAATTGCTGGTATGAATGTCAAATGGGAGGAGGTAATGGTCAGTCCAGATAAGTTGTGTGGGATCTTTCACAGTGATGTTGCAGTTAAGGGCAGTTATCCAGTCAAGGATTCTGCCCTTCGAGTGGGTGGGTTTGGAGCAGAGTTGTTGGAGGCCATGCTCCTCTAATGCCAAGGCCAGGGCGATGGCTGGGGTGTCGAGAGGGTTGTTAAACCCAAGATTAAAGTCTCCAAGTATAATCATTTGTGCTGATGGTTTGGAGCTTTCAGCAACTAGTGAGGTGATGTCTTCCTCAAATGAGCCAGGTGGGCCCTGGGGTCGGTAAATTAAATGCAGCGTGATAGTACTTTTAGGGGAAGTTTGTAAATTGACTGTGAGATGCTCACAGGATTTAAGTGGAGGAGAGGAGGCTAGTCTGATGTCAAGCGTGGACTTAAAAATAATGGCTACACCGCCTCCGCGAGCGTTCGGTCTATCTGCTCTAAGGATGGTGTAGTGATCAGGTATGGCTAGAGTAAGAGATGGTCCTGCAGCATCGTGCAGCCAGGTTTCGGTTACAGCAAGGAAGTCCTGGTTGTTTGTTAGAATAATGTCTGCGACTTCTATGGAATGGGCGACTAATGATCTGACATTTAGGAGAGCTCCTTTAGGAATGGGAGGGATAGTGTTGATAGGTGTTACAGTGTGAGGATTGGTCTTATTAGGTGATTTGGCTGGGCTTTTGCTAAATCTGTGGTTGGTCTTATTAGGTGATTTGGCTGGGCCTTTGCTAGATCTGTGGTGGGTTCTGGCGCCAAGTCTAATGTTCCGATCGGAAGGGATGAAGGTAGTGGTTCGAGAGATAGTTGGGTTAGCCATTGTGGAGGTGCTGTAGTCGAGAGTGGGGCATGATGCTCTCGTGTTGATGGGGTTCCGCTTGTAGACAGCTGAGTGCGTATTAGCTGGGACGTCCGGAGAGTGTGCATGGCTATGGGTAGGATGGGCGGATTTAGGTTCCGGGAGGAAGGCTGGTGTGGTGGGCAGGAATGGTGTGGGGCAGGTGATTGGGTGATGTCTTGGGCAGGCAGGTCTGACTAGACCATTGTTATAGGCTAAGTAACTATTGCTAGTGCATGGTATGTTGCTTTGCATGACACAGAAGGGGAACATGATCGCAGTCAGGCAAAGTAGCATGCTGGGGCTAGGGTGATGTACAGAGGAGTGGCGGGTAGGGGGCATTGGTGATATAGGTGGGGCACAACACAATGTTGGTGCCGTGTGGAAGGTGTCCCACAAAGTCCTCGACTCCGCAGGAGTGGGCAGCGTTTAAGGAGCAAATAATGGCGATTTTCCAGTCACAAGGCACGGTTCCTGTCACGCCTTCTCACGAAGCCGGCAGAGAACGCGCTCGATCCATGGCTTGCATGCGTTCGGGCTTGCGCCGCGACTCGCACCAGGAGCCCTCGAGGTCCCGTGCGGACAAGTGCAGTTGCAAGAGCTGTGCGTCTAGGTCTCAGTCCTCGTCCCCAGCAAGACCGTTGCAGCCTATGGAGTTGCCGGCGATGCTGTTGCGTCCTATCAGCCCACGCCTGTAGCGGCTTCGAAGCCAAAGGTCTCGGCGTAGATACCATCGGGGCAGATTCCTGCGTTGAAGCCCTCGACGGTCTCAACCTCGATGTTCTCTTTGACCTTGGGTGCAATGTGTCTGAGGAGTTTCCTGGGGCTTCCTCTATGTCTGGGAGCCCTCTTCTGTCGCTTTGACTGGGTTTTCCAAGCCTTTGCCTGACATTTTTGAAGAGAAGGAAAGGTCAGTCATTGAAGATCCTGTTTCTCAGGATGAGACTCCGGGATTGTTGGGTGACAGTCCATTGGTGGAGTTGCGACAGTCCCTACATGACGCCAGTGGCCTGGCTACTTCTCCGGAAGTTGAGTTTGGTGGGCCTGAGCCGGGAGCTCATGCAGATTCTTCCTAAAGGCGGCTCATGTCTCCGTTCTGCGAATATCTGGGGTGGTCCAGTCCTCCTGAGGGTTTTTTCAGGATGACCTTACTGACATCTTGGACCAAGGTCCCCCCTCTGACCCGGTATTGCCCTTCCATCTTACATTGCAAAAAAGGGTGTCATTGGCTTGGCAGGCCCCGGAATCGCTTCCGGCGGTCAATAAGAATTTGACAAAAGTACCGCCCATCTGTTAGTGACTCCAGCTATTTGTCTACTCACCCCACTCCTGAGTTTGGTGGTTCAGGCGACTACGGCCACCTCAAGGCAGCAGGCGTACCCTACCAATCCTCCGGATAGGGACGACAAGCGCTTTGAAGGATGGGCTCAGAAGGTCTTTTCTTCAGGGAGCATGGCACTGAAAGCTGTCAACTCCCCATGTGCCTTGGTAAGATTTACACACACTCTATGGAGCTGTATTTCCTACGCAGCTGAGAATATTCCTGAGGGAGAGGCAAGGGATGGCTTCCTAGCCATCGTGCGCAACTACAATGATGTGATGTGTGAATCCCTTCAGTCCCGTTGGACACGGCAGACTGTCTCAGCCGTTCTATGGCTGCGAGCACCATCCTACGCAGGTTTGCGTGGTTGCAGAAGTCTGGGTTTGCTCCTGAATTGCAAAGCCATCTTCTGAACATGCCCTTTGATGGCGTTCATTTATTTGGCAGCAAGGCTGACGAGAGCCTTTAGAGGTTGCAGACCTCCAAAGCTGCAGCAAAGTCTTTGAGTGCTGCATTACCTCAACCTCTGCCTTTTCGTCCTAGGGGACAGCAATGGAAGGGAGGTTCCTTTCGTTTCTACTCCTCTTTTGGTAGATCGAGAGGAGCTACCAGTCAAAGGGGCCAATGTAAGAGTACCCGTGGTGGACGGGGTACTCAGTCATGAGGCCATGTCCCATGGTTCGCCGGTTGGGGGTCAGACTTGTGCAGCATCTTGGAGAATGGCGTGCCATTACTTCTCCAGCATGGGTCTGGCATGGATTCACATGCTCATGAATATTCCCCGTCGTCAGGCTGGGAATCCTCAGTAAAGAAAAAAAATCAGTTTCGTTTCTGAACTGTCTTCCTCTTAATAACCAATCACTGGTCTCTGGGTCATACTGCCCCAGCCAATGTCTGCCCTCTGCCTAAGCCCCTCCCCTGGCAGCCATCTTCAGATTTGTACCGCACATTCAAGTTTTGGGAGTCCTCTTGCTATAGCTCTCGAGCTTTTGCTGCGTTTTGCAATTTTTCAAGGAGTATGATCAAATTTTTCCTGACAATCGAGCCTCAAGCTCCACCGTTTGTACTTCCAATCAACGGGACCCGTTTCGGAATTTTCTACGTCCCTCAAGGGCGAAGTTTTCGTCGAGTTTCGCTTTTTGGAGGATTCCAGAAGATCTTTGAGGCCTACCCCGTGTGGACATGGCCCCAGGACAAAGGGAGCACGACGCCGGGATCCAAGCTGTTCAGGAGCTGCCCTGGATGCGGATTGCAGAATGTCTTCGAGGACCAGCATTCTAGTTGCCTCTACTGCCTTCACGAAGACAAAACTAACGTGGAGAAGGACTGTGTGTTTTGCAAGAACATGTCGGAGCGGACCATGAGGGATCAGTGTATCCAACTCACCAACTGGCTGGAGGGGAAGAGCCCAGCAGCAGGTGAGAAGAAGAGGTCTGAGCGGTCTTTTAAGACCTTTGAGGGCGCTCCGGCGATGGGGGCCCAACAAAAGGCAAAACACCGCGAGTCTGCGGGCACCGGGAGTGCCGAACGGTCGAGTTCCTCTGCTGCCAGGCAGGGCACACTTTCACCGACGCCATCAACCACAGGCCAACGCTCTGGCTCGGGGGGGAAAAGGAAATCGGAGAACCCGGGTAAGCCGGGATAAGTCCCGGTCGATCCCGACGGAGACAGCCAAGGGGGAGCGAGGTGGTGACCCTCCCCCCAAGGTGAAGGCCTCAAGCGCGTCTAAAGTCGTGAAGGCCTTGATTCACCCGGCTAAGGCCTCGATCGAGGGAGTCATGGCGGCCCTGGCGAAGCCTCTGGAGGCTACGCCTGTGGAGGTGACCTCAGGGCCCAGAGTTTCCCCTGCCACTGCAGAGGGAATCCTCTTTTCAACCCATCGATAAGACCCCAGTGAAAACCCCTGTGGAAAAAAGGGGGTGGGGGCACGCGGTGGCCATCACAGACACAGCCACTGAAGAGGAGCTGGCTGAAGTCGTGAAGATCCTGGACAAGAGGTTCGAGGAAGTCCGGTCCTACGGGAGGGATCCAGACGAGGCGGACGAAGAAAGCGACGGCGCCGACGAGGTTCCCGTGGAGGCGGAGGATTCCACTCACCGACCGTCGCAGCCGGTAGCTGGGCCACAGGACAACTCTGGAGCAATCCTGATGGCGATCCAGGCCTTGTGTACAGAGATGAGGACAAGGTTGCCCTCACCACCAACGGACGACCCAGCGGAGCCTGGACCTTCGGGAAGCCCTCCAAGCAAGCAGAGAACTCATCCCCTACTGCCCTTCCAGCCGGCGCAGCCCTCACAGCCTTCATCATCTTCCCCGGATCCAAGGGATGACACGGGAACAGAGATGGCCATGACGGGGACGGATGACAACAGTGGTGACGACGGGATGGGTCTTCCATCACCACCTCCTCAGGCCTCTCCACCCGACGAAATTGGCTCCTTCCATGCCATGATCGCCAGGGCATTCGAGCTCTTCCAGCTCTGCCCCGTAGAACAGAAGGAAGGTTTCCTCCATCAACGGCGTGAGGCCAAGAGGAAGACGGTCCTCTCGGTCCCGTTACTTGACGACATCTGGGACGAGAAGAACCCGTCCACAATGCCTGCCAAGAGAGACCGGTACGAGAAGTAATACCGGGTCCCGGATTCCATCCCCATGTGCCTTAGGGCGCAGCTGACCCCGAATTGGGTCGTCTCAGCGGCGGCCAAGAAGAAAGCGGCGGGGGTAACGGCTTCGACCTCCCCGCCGGACGACGAAGGGAAGAAATTGGACGCCATGGGACGGATTATCTCGTCGGCAGCAATGACGATTAAAGCGGCCAATGCCCTCGCGATTGTGGCCCGCTACGACAGGGAGCTGTGGTTTAAGATCGCTCCTCTGCTGGACTTCATCCCGGACGACAAGACGGCTGAGGCCCTGGAGATCCTGCAGGAAGGCGAGGTGGCGTCGGACCACGCCATAACTGTGGCCACGGACATTGCTGACACCGGCTTCTGCTAGATGGGCAACGGTGTTTGCCTTCGCCGGTGTGGTTGGCTCAAGGCAACCGATTTCCGCCAGGACGTGCAAACCAGAGTTTTGGACATGCCTTTCGATGGGAACAACCTGTTTGGCAAGACAGTGGACGAGTCACTGCAGGCCATCAAGGCCGACACAGAGACAGCGCGGGCCTTGGGAGTTTTGCAGCAATGACAGCCGCCCTTTCGGAACTCCGGAGGCAAGCACGGTGCCGCCAAAGGATTTGGCGGAGGCTCCTTGACATACCGTCAGGCAGCCCGCTCCTTGTCGCAGGAGGCCTACAGAGGACTCGGCAAGTCAGGAGGATCTCGTGGTCATCAAGGAGGCCAAGGTGGCAAGGCCGCTACCAAGCAGGACTGAACCGGCCGTTGCGTCGGGCCCCCACCTGAGCACCCCGGTGGGAGGCCGGCTGGCCAAGTTCGTCAGCGTGTGGGAGTCCATCTCCACCGACTGTTAGGCAGAAACCTGTGCAGTTCCCTTGGGGACCACTGCAAAAGATTTAGGACTACAGGTGTTGGCAGTAAACCCACTTGGTAGCAGTCTGCACCACCCAGATTTACCTGGTAGCTGTGGCTGAGCAGTCAGACTTCCCTCAAGAAGAGTTAGGCAGTATGCAAAGTATACACAATAGGCACTCAGATACCATAGCACAAGCAAACACTGACCGGAGCTTTGGTATCAAGGTATATAATTATTTATTTAAACACACACTGATTGAAACACTCCAGCACTATTATTGTAAATCACTCTCAACAGTTACTATTGTTATATATACATCCCTTATTCCTTATCAGACAAGTCTTAGTTAACACCACTTATTTCCAG
This sequence comes from Ambystoma mexicanum, assembly GCF_040938575.1. Lineage (NCBI taxonomy): Eukaryota > Metazoa > Chordata > Amphibia > Caudata > Ambystomatidae > Ambystoma > Ambystoma mexicanum. The sequence continues at coordinate 1,104,459,901 of NC_090941.1, forward strand.
ACAGAGGTGAGCGCTTAACTATAGATGGCACTCCAATAAGTTAACAAAAAAGGGAGGGAAAAAGGCAGAATGTAGGAAAATACACCACACTAATATTTAGGAACTCTTAAACAAGGCAGGAAAGTCAAAAGTTACTTGTGAGCCAAAGTCCATAGGCCGGGCTCACTCTTGGAGATAGCAGGGCACAAATGCACCCAAGATCGCACAATGACAACAGGCTTAAAGAGTCTTGCAGGGAGTTCAGAAAGGTTTTAGTTAGGCTCAGAAAAGTTTAGCCAGGGTGTCCCAGGCTAACCCAGGTTCAAAAGCCGGGGGCTAAATCTACCCCGTACAGTCGGTTGCAAGGGAAGCCAGGTGGAACACGGTACCTTATGTGGAAAGGATCCTCCAGCGGGGGCAGTTGTTCCTGGCAGCGGGTGCAAGTCGCAGCGTCATCCAGAGGAAGAGAAGATCTCGACGTGGAGGAAAGATGAAGGTCGTTGCACTGCCAGGGAAGAAAGCAGCCACTGAGTTTTCCGGTAAAAGGTACTACCCTTTGAATCGCGGTTGTGGTAAAACGTGGTATCCCGGTTGCCGGGGTGCTTGGCACAGGCAAGGCGGCCACGAGATGCTCCAGGAAGCGAAAAAGGAAGCAGACTGGCTATCCCCACCAGTCGAAGGAAGAAGACTCTCCGAGCTGGAGAACTCGTCTGTAGTTGGGAAAAGTGGTGAGACGGTTCAGCAGGGCTCCACCGGTGGTGTCGTCGTAGCAGGTCGGCTCAGCTTCTCCCTCGTCGGATTCTTGGGTCCTGTGGCGACTTCTAAAGTTCCAGTCCCCAAAGCCCTGCTTTTATGCAGAAAACCCCCATTCACTGAGCCTAGCTGTCACTCAAACATGCCAAGTGGTGAGCCGGCCGGCTCACCACTTGGGCCAATCAGGACGGAGAGCGACTTGAGTTGCCTAGGCAACTCAGTCCAGGGTGCCTAAATCCCCCTACACCCCTCCTAAGTACCCCAGACAGGCACCACTTTGGAGGGCTTCTGTGGAGAAGCCTGCCAAAAAGTGGAACAAAGGGCTCAACTTGGGTTGGAGTCACAGAAGCGAACACAAATGCCATTTTAGAACCGAGTTCTGGCAAAAAATACCAACCGCAGAATTAATATTAAATAAATAAACCGGCGGTATGTTAGAGGCTATAGGAATTAAATAATTAAAGTTGGTAGCCTCGAACAATGGGAAATCCCATAGAGATATATTTGCAGTAGAATATAAAAAGTTGTATCCACTGCCACCAGCCAAAACTCGATCACGGGGGACGGAGACGTGCCCCCTCGACTAACAGACCCCGGGGCAATCGAATTGCCCCGGCCAGTACGTCCACAATATGATGGTTTGTACTGGTTCTGTTCAGAAATTGAGACTAGTAAAGTCAATGGTGACTTTACATGACCTGGGAGACACTAGTCCGTCCCAGGGTTTGGAGTCTATATTGGGGGGGTCGCTATGACACCCTTGTGTTACTGCACTGAGGGTGCTGTGTAACACACATCACAAAAACACATGAAGACCTATGGAGTAAAAGACCCCATAGCCCATTAAGCACATCGAGAGTCAAAGAAACCCACTCAAATCATGCCCAAGAGTGAGGGTAAAAGAGTCTCACTCTTGGCAGGAGAAAAAAATAAACCCCAAAAATCCAGCAAAGCTGCTGGGGGACTCACTAGGTTAGGAAATTCAGCCTAAACAGAGAATTCTCCCTAACACCGACTGATGGGTGCTGGATGCCCTGGCCCGCGGGCACACTCGAGTTTCTAAAGAAGTTCCCCCGCATTCCACCCGTGGCCAGGAAGGAAAACCACGTCCCTCAACTGCTGCTGGAAGGAAGGGTGATGCTGCAAAAAGGAGCCATTCAGCTCGTCCCAGAGACTCCGGGGCTCTGGAGTGTACTCGCGTTACTTCCTAGTAAGAAAGAAGACCGGCGGCTGGCGACCCATCCTGGACCTTTGTTGTTTAAACAAGTATATCAAGTCTCAGAAGTTCCGGATCGTCACTCTCCAGCACGTGTTAGGGCAGTTGGAGGAGGGCGACTTCCTATCTTCGCTGGACCTGGAGGATGCCTACTTTCACATCCCCATTCTAAAAGGACATCGAAAGTTTGATTCGTAGTTCAAGGGCGGCACTACCAGTTCAAGGCCCTCCCCTTCGGATTGATGTCAGCGCTCAGGGTATTCACCAAGTGCCTAGCACCAGTGGCGGCGCGGCTACGCCTGCAGGGGATCCACGTCTACCCCTACCTGGACGATTGGCTCATCCGAGCAAAGACAAGAGAACTCGCTGTCGAGCACACAGCGAAGGCCGTCCAGCTGCTCACGGATCTGGGATTTTCCATCAACTTTGCGAAATCCCACCTGGTCCCGTTGCAAGTCGCACTGTTCCTGGGAGCCAGGCTCGACACAGTGGCGCGATTGGCCTCTATGTCGGAGGAAAGGATGAAGGCCATCTTGGGCAAGGTGCAGTGGCTGTCGACCATGGACGTGGCCAGGGTGAGGTCCATCAAGTCCCTTCTCGGCATGATGTCCTCGTGCATCTACCTTGTGCGCCTGTGCAGGCTGCGGATGCGTCCACTGCAAGAGTTCCTCGACGCCCGTTGGATGCAAGCGGCAGGCAGCTTCGAAGACGGGATCTTGCTCAACGATCCGGTGGGTGGGCACCTGCGCGCACCTCGCGACGGGTATGGACGTCCAGACCCCGGCACATCAGGAGACGGTGACGACGGATGCCTCCCTGGAGGGATGGGGAGCGCACACCGGAGATCTCCACGCAAGAGGCCTTTGGCTCCCAGAGGAGAGGTCACTACACATCAACTTCCTGGAGCTCCGAGCCGTGTTCTGGGCCCTCAGGTCATTCCTTCCATCCCTCAAGAGTAAGTGATGAGGATCTTCACTGACAACACCACCACGATGTTCTAAATCCGGAAGCAGGGAGGCACCAGATCCCCAGCCCTATCCAAGGAGGCCCAGGATCTGTGGCACTGGGCCGTCGCCCAAGGGATGTTTCTGGTACCCTTCCACCTGGCCGGAATAAAGAACACCATTGCCAACTCACTCAACAGGGAGCTGCGCCCGTGCCACAAGTGGGAGCTACGACAAGATCAAATGGATCTGCTATTCCAACGATGGGGCATTTCCCAGATCGACTTATTCGCGACGGCGACAAACACCAAATGGCGGAGGTTCGCCAGCAGGTTTCCCCAGTCGGGGAGCATGGGCTATGCCTTCTCATTCCCCTGGGACGGCCTGCTCCTCTATGCGTTCCCGCCGTTGCTGCTCCGACTCATCAACCAACTCAGACGGTCCCGGTGCAGGATGATCCTCGTTGCACCGGCGTGGCCGAGACAGATCTGATTCCCGGATCTTCTGAACATGTCGGCGTCCCCCCCAGTCAAACTGCCGATGGACGCGGATCTCCTCTCCAGAGAAGGAGGCGCCATCCTCCACCACGACCCAGCGTCGCTGAACTTGCAGGCCTGGATCCTGCAGCACTAGAGTTTGGAGGGTACGATATCCCGGCGGTCTGCAAGGAGGTGCTTGCAAAGGCCAGGGCGTCCTCAACTCTCAAGTGCTATGGACACAAATGGAAGAGGTTTTCTGTCTGGTGCTGGGCACAGAAGATTAACCCTCTACGGATTACGGCCCCTCAAGTGCTGCCGTACTTGCTATCGCTGGCCAAGGCGGGGCTGGCCCATGCCTTCATCAAGATCCATCTGGCGGCTATCTCCCGCTAGACCAGAACTCCGGGACGCTCATCCCTGTGGTCCCATCGCCTGGTGAAGGAGTTCATGAAGGGACTGTTCCGATAGTTCCTGCCGGTGAAGGCTCTGGCCCCGGCGTGGGAGCTCAACGTGGTGCTGACCAGGCTCATGGGCCCGCCATTCGAGCCTCTGCATTCGGCACCGTTGAAGTTCCTGTCGTGGAAAGCAGCGATTCTTGTAGCCATCACCTCCCCACGATGAGTGGGAGAGATCCAGGCCCTCTCCTGCAAGCCCCCCATACCTGACTTTCCACGAGACAAGGGTGGTGCTGAGGACACACCCCTCCTTCATGCCTAAGGTGCCGTCGGACTTCCATCTCAGCAAGCCCTTGGTGTTACCCGTTTTCTTCCCATCGCCTTCATCGCCAGCCGAGAGGATTTTGCACTCGCTGGATGTAGCTAGAGCGCTGAAGTTCTACGTGGACCATACGAAGAGTTTTCGGAAGACATCACAGCTGTTTGTGAACTTTGGACCTGTGAACCAAGGGAAGCCCCTCTCAAAGGCTTCCATTTCCAGATGGCTCTCCGGCTGCATCATGCACTGTCACCAGTTGGCAAACCCACCGTTGCCCGGCCGTCCGAGAGCCCATTCGACCAGAGCGATCGCTGCTACCACGGCGTTCCTATCTGGTGTGCCCCTGCTGGACATCTGCAGGGCTGCTACGTGGAGGTCGACGCACACCTTCACGAGATTCTACTGCATCGACCAGGATTCCAGGGTGTCCAGAGTTGGCCAGGCAGTGCTGCGTAACCTGTTCGCCTGAAGGTGGGCCTGGTGAGGAGGTAAGATGCTTAATGTTGAGTTGATTAAATGCTTAATGTTGAGCCTTGCCACCTCCCGTGGTTGTGCATATGTGTACTACTATGTATTCTTGTATTCATGAGCATGTGAATCCATGCCAGACCCCATGCTGGTGAAGGAACAAGTTACTTACCTGTAACTGTTGTTCTCCAGCATGGGTTTGGCATGGATTCACATGCGAACACTCCCTCCTTCCCCTCTGCAGCTCTTCACTTGGTCCTACTGCCACTTTACGTGCTACCAAATCTGAACATGGCTGCCAGAGGAGTGGCTTAGGTAGAGGGCAGTCATTGGCTGGGGACAGTATGACCCAAACACCATTGATTGGTTATTAGGAGAAAGACAGTTCAGAAACGAAACTGATTTTTTTTCTTTACCGAGGATTCCCAGCCTGACGACGGGAAATATTCATGAGCATGTGAATCCATGCCAGACCCATGCTGGAGAATAACAGTTACAGGTAAGTAACTTGTTCCTTCAGATGCTTGGGTTCTGGATATCATAGCCCACGGCTACTGCTTTCCCTTCCTTCAGCGGCCGAAAGACAATCCACCGGGGAAGCGCTCTTTGAAGCATCCGGATCTGCTCCTTGCGCAGGGAATCCTTTCCCTGCTGGAGAAATGCGCCATAGAACTGGTGCCTGTAGCGGAGAGGAACAAGGAATGGTATTCCTCTTATTTTTTGATCCCAAAGAAAGACTGGGGATTGAGACCCTTCATGGACTTGGGTTGGTTGAACAAGCTTCTCAGGAAGGACAAGTTCAAGATGGTCACTCTGAGGCTTGCGGCTGGCGACTCGCACTTTCAGTTTCGGGTCCTGCCATTCGGATCGATCTCTGCCCCAGGGTCTTCAACAAGCTGATGATGGTTGTGGCAGCGTACCTCAGGTGAACGGGGATTCACGTCTACCCCTACCTGGACGATTGGCAGATCAGGGCGCGCTCTCCGGATCAAGCCCTGGATAATCTATCCGTCACCTGCCATTCCCTTCAAAAGCTGGGCTTCTCCCTAAATTTAAAGAAGTCACATTTGGCACCTTCCCAGCGGCTCCAATACATCAGAGCAGTGCTCGATACGTCCCTGGGGCATTGCTTGCCTACCCAGGTGAGGGCTCATCACATTCTGCAGATGGTGGACAAGTTTCAATGTGCCTACAGTCTCCTGGCTTTCGAATTCTTAAGGTTGCTCGGCCTCATAGCATCCTGCATTTTTCTGATGCCAGAGGCCAGACTGCGGATGAGATCTCTGCAGTGGGCTCTCAAGATGCAATGGTCACAGTTCTCTGGCAAGATATCGGATCCTGTTCAGATTCCACTCTGTCGGCCAGGATCTTCTATGGTGGGCCGACGAAGGCAATCTGATGAAGGGACACCGTTTTGGCAACCATGGCCGGAGGTGACGATTGTGACGGATGCCTCCCTCACAGGATGGGCGCTCATGCCAACGAGTTGACAGCCAGCGGCCATTGGTCTCCTGTGGAGTCCAGACTCCACATCAATCTGTTAGAGCTGAGAGCCAATAGGCTGGCCCTGAAGACTTTTCTGCCATCTGTGCAGGGGAAGACTGTCCTGGTTATGACGGACAACACTGTGGCCAAGCATTACCTCAACAAAAAGGGAGGGGCAGGGTCACTCCCGTTGTGCAGGGAGGCAATGCAGCTCTAGTTCTGAGCCATACAACAGGAAATCTCGATCTCTGCAGTTCATCTGGCCGGAGACGAAACCGTGGCGGCGGATGCTCTGAGCAGGCAGATTGTGGTCTCTCACGAGTGGGAGCTGGCTCAGGAAGTCCTTCTTGAGATCGTTGCCATTTGGGGAACCCCACAAGTGGATCTTTGCCACCAGTGTCAACCGGAAGTGCGAGGTATTCTGCTCGCGGGAATTTCCCCAAGAGGAGCCTTGGGGGACGCGTTCGTAGTGGAGTGGTGCTTCCCACTGCTGTATGCGTTTCCTCCAGTCCCCGTCATTCCTCAAGTGTTACTGAGGTTCTGTTCCCGAATAATCCTCATTGCTCCAGATTGGGCTAGGAGAGCGTGGTACCCAGACCTTCTTGACATGTCCATCTGCCCTCCACGCCGTCTTCCCTACCGAGACGATCTTCTCTCACTGGAGGGGGGTGTGGGGGGGGGTCAGGTTCTCCATCCAGAGGTCAGGTCTCTCAACCTTCATGCTTGGTATCTGAAAGGTTGAGATACAAGGATTGGGACCTCCCGGATGACGTGATGGAGGTGTTTTCTTTCGGCCAGGCAGCCCGCAACAAAATCCCTGTACCGTTGCTGCATGTTCTGCGACTGGTGCAGGGGTCAGCATGTGGATCTTTTCCAATGTTCCATTCCTATGGTGTTGTCTTTTCTGCTTTCTTTAGCCCACAAGGGCCTTCAAGTGGGTACCATTAAGGGTTATCTGGCGGCGCTGTCTATATTTAAGCGCTCGTCTGAAGAGTGTTCTTTAAGATTCCTTTGATTTCGCAGTTTCTGAAAGGACTGTCTAATGCGTTTCCATCATTCCCTTTCCAGGTGCCGGGTTGGGATTTGAATTTTGATTTTAAAGTTTTTGATGGGAGCTCAGTTTGAGCCCTTGCACTCTTGTCCACTGTGTTAGGGTGAATTCTCATTCTATGGATAATTTCCCTTACCTGTAGAGTCCCCCAGCAGCTTTGCTCGATTTGAAGGGTTTGTTTTTTTTCTGCTGCTAAGAGTGAGACTCTTTTTACCACTCTTAGGCATTTTTGCTATGTGTTATAGGCTATTTTTGTGTTTGTCTATTGGGTTTTTCTCACCCTCATAGGAACCATTTTTATTCACATGTTTTATACAGCACCCTCCGTGCAGTGACACGGGTGTCGTAGCGACCCCGAAACATAGACTCCATACCCTGGGACTGACTGTCTCCCAGGGCATGCAAAGTCCCCATTGACTTTACTAGTCAATCTCTATGAACTAAACCAGTACAACCCATTTTACAATGGAGGTACTGGGAAGGGTTAATAGTTTTTCCCTTATGTTTATTTTCGAGAGGGGTACAGTCCCTCTCTCAAGTTTCTGGCTGGTGGCAGTGTTTACTACTGTAAATATTCAACCGCAAATAGTTTCCTATGGGATTTTCCCATTGTTCAAGGCTACAACATTTTCTGACAGCCTCTAACATACCGCCGGTGTATTTGCAATATTAACTTTACTCCGGTAGGTTTTATTTGCCAGAACTTTAATATAACTTCTTTCTCTTGTCTTTCTCTAAACTCCTAACCCAGTTCGGGGATCCTTTGGTCGTCCTTTTGGCGGGCTTCTGCCAAGAAACCCTCCTTTCAGCGCCACTGAGTCTGGAGTGGATCCATTGTGTGGGAGGGGGGGAGTAGGACCCCTTGACAGGGTTGCTTCAGCAACCCATGTCGCACTCTATCCTGATAGGCCGGAGGGTCTCCCACCAAGGTGACCACTCCACTGTGTGAGTGACAGCTAGGCTGCATGAATGGGGATCTTTTTGCATAAAAGCAGGGTCCTGAGGACTGGAAGAGCAAGACGTTGCCACTGGAACTAAGAGGCCGAAGAGGAGAGAACCCAAAGGCATATGCAACGACTGAACCACTGGTTGAAGCCCTGCTGCAGCGTCTCACCACTTTTCTCCACACGACGAGAGAAGATCTTCATCTGCAAGAGCCTTCTTCCCTTGAGCTGGTGGGTCCAACCAGTTTGCCCATCGCCTTCCAGGACCTGCCTTGGTCGAATCACCAATACCCTGTACTCGGAGGGCGGATAGGCAGGCACCAGTCTACCCGGACCGCGATTTAAAGGAGCGTACCTTTTATTCGTCGGGCAGCACCACGGCTGGTTTCATCCCTGGGTAGTGCAGTAACTTGAACCTTCCTCCACGACGAGAGCCTCTCTTCCTCTGCTGGATCCCCCGAACTGCAGGAACTACCAAGAACACTGCCACTGCAGGAGCCACTTCTTAATTTTTTTTTGTTGTTTTTTTTAACTTTGTTTATTTTAAATCAAGGCAGGATGACAAGTACAGACATTATAAGCAGTGGTTATTTACGCATGTTGCTCCCCAGTCCTTTATCCCCCCCTTGCGTTTTCTCCCTCCTCCCTCCCCTTGGTCCATCTGTCCCTTAGGCCTTGTAGGCGGGCTCTTCCCTCCCGGGCAGTTCAGGTTGGGTCTCAGCGTCTATGTATCTTCCTCCGGGATCTCCTGATTTTTTTAAGATCCAGCGGGCCCCGGTAGGTTTGTAGGTCAGGGCGGGGAAGCGCTGGTCGAATTCCAGCACTGGGGCCCAGATATTCTGGAAACGATAAAGAGTTCCCGCTTGCGCTGCCGTCACCTTCTCAGCTATCAAAATGTCCCAAAGTTTGGTTCACCATTAGGCTATGTGAGGGCCCTCTGGGGTTTTCCAGGCTCGGGCCACCACAGTTTTCCCTGCTAGTAGGCAGTGGGTTAGTAGTTTCGCTCTGGGTCCGGAGCGCGGGTAGGTCCCGGGAATTGGAGCTCCCAGCAAAACTGGTTCTGGTTCCAAGGGAATCGTTGTTCCGGTAATTTGTGAGATGGACCCTAGGCAAGCTTTCCAGAATGGTTTGATCTTCGGGCAGGCCCACCACATGTGGAAGAAGGGGCTTGGGTGGCCGCATCCTCATCAGCAAGAATGATCCACCTGGGGGTTCATATGGTGAAGTCTGAGGGGCGGATAGTACCACCGTAGCGTGATCTTGTACGCACATTCCCTATTGGTGATGCAGGTGGACGAGGTGTGAGTTCTGGTCCATATGTCAACCCAGGTTTGATCCTCTATCGGGTGACCCAGGTCCGCCTCCCATTGGGCCATGCAGCGGGTTCTTGTGGTCAGGAAGTCGCTTAGGAAGCGTCTGTACAGGGTGGATACTCTGCCGCGGGTTGGAAGGTCTCCCAGAGTGAGTTCTAGGGCAGTAGAAGGGCGTGTCGCTGCTTGCAAAGTTTGGGGATGCGAGCACCAGTGGCATAGTTGAATGTATGTGAATCTATCCCGTTCCTGGAGTTGGAACTTCTCCTTGCATTGGGCGAATGTGAGAGGTCTCCCCCCCCCCCCGTATACAGCTGGTCTATGGTCTCCAGCCCACCTTTGATCCAGTTACGAAAATTGCGAGGATTCGTACCCGGTGCGAACGTTGGATTATGGAAGACCGGGGAACGTGGGCTCAGTCCTCTTGGCACTCCCTTTCGTTTTAGCGCCCAGTCCCAAGTGCTAAGGGTGTGTTTAGTCGATAGCAGGAGCTCTCCCCATTGGGTCCTGAGGGGTGCGGGATGTGTGGTAGAAATCGTAGGGGTAGGGGCGCCCGTGACTGTTCCAGCTCTACCCATCTGGGGCGGTTTGTTGTATTTTGCCAGGCCTGGACCTGGGCCAGTTGGGCTGCCACTCTGTAAGCCTGTAAATCTGGGACCCCCAGCCCTCCCAATTTGGAACTCCCCAGCATAGCTCTGAGAGGGATTCTCGCTTTTTTACCTCTCCAGATAAAGTTCAGCATTTTTCTCTGGTTCCCTCGAAGATTTGGCGTGGGGATTGCCACTGGTAGGGAGGCACAGGCGTATAGGAATCTCGGAAGGAGGTTCATCTTGCATGCAGTGATGCGCCCGAGTAGTGAGATCTCTTGGGTCTCCCAGCGCTTCAAGTCGCCTTCCAGTTCTTTAAAGAGTCGGGGGAAATTGGCTTTGTACGTGTCCCTTGGGTCAGCCGGGATGTGGACCCCTAGATAGGGGATGGTGCTCTTTTCCCATGTAATCGGGCACATCTTAGTCAATGGTTCTCGTTCTGCTGGGATGAGGCCGATACGCCTGATCTTTTGTGCGAAGGGCTCCATGGTGAGTGCAAAGGGCACGGGCGACAGTGGACAGCCTTGCCGGGTTCCGCATGATAAGGGGATTGGGGCCGAGTAATGACCGTTAATCCTCAGGCTTGTCTTAGGGCTATCATAGTTGGCTAGAGCCATCGTCTGGAAAGCTGGTCCGAAGCCGAAGGCCCCTAGGGTGAGTTTCATAAACGTCCAATCCACCCTATCAAACGCCTTAGCTGCGTCGAGAGCCACCAAGACTAGTTTTTGGGAGTTCCGGGAGGCAAGGTCCACCAGGTTCAGGGTTCTCCGGATGTTGTCACCTGCTGTCCGGTGTAGGATAAAACCTGCCTGGTCGGGGTGGATGATCTTCGGCAAGATGCGATTTAAGCGGGTTGCTAGAATTTTTGAGTATATGTTCGCATCGATGTTTAAAAGTGCGATCGGTCTGTAGGACGTTATGCTTCTTGGGTCTTTTCCAGGTTTAGGCAGGAGGATGGTGGTTGATTCCTGCATCGATGGGGTCACCGCTCCCGTTTCCCTGAAGGAATTGAATAGGGTAGCCAGGTGGGGGGTCAATTGTGCTCTGAATAGTTTGTAAAACCTGGTTGAGAAGCCATCTGGGCCGGGGGCCCGTGTTTTAAGTGATTTGATGGCCTCCTCAATTTCCTCCCCTGTAATGGGCTCCTCCAGTTCGTCTCTCGTTGCGTCGGAGAGCCGGGGCACTGCTGCCTGCTGCAGGTATTCCTTCTGTTGTAGGTTTTGTGGGGTTGCCTTCATGATTTGGGTCAAATAATCTATTGCGAGGCGTTGCTTCTCGGGTTCTGAGTATAGCGTTACCCCGTTGGAATCACGCAGGCCGTGATTGCGTTGATGCGTCTCTGCTTGGCTAGTTTGGCCACTAGGAACTTGTTTGCCTTGTTACCCTTCGCGTAGTATGACTGTTTGGCCTTCGCCATTAGTTGGGCGGTTTGTTCCGCATAGTGGGCTTCCAGTTTTTTCCGTGCCGTACGAATGATCCGTTGTGTTTTGGGGGACCAGCCTTTCTCCTTATGGAGTGCCTCGGCCTCTCTTAGTTCGTTCTCTAGGGCCGTCCGGGTCTGACGCCTGTCTCGGTGGTAGGCCGCGCCTTGGGTTATCGGGGAGCCCCTGATTACTGCCTTCATGGCGTCCCAGTTGTTCGCTAATGGGGTATCTGAGGCTGGGTTTTCGTTAAAGAAGTTTCTTATTTCTGTTGCAATCTTGTCTCTGGTGGCCATGTCGTTAAGGATCGGGTCGTACAGCATCCATTTACGTGGGTTGTTGGGGTTAGGGTTATGAACCCGGAGTTCCAGGAGCACTGGGGCGTGGTCGGATATCGCCCTTGTGCCGATGGTGACTTCTTTGACTGAGGGGAACGTTTGCGGGGAGATCAGGAACAGGTCGATCCTTGAAAAGGTGCGATGGACGAAAGAGTAAAAGGAGAAATCTTTTTCGTCAGGGTGGAACACCCGCCATGAGTCTTATTATCTCTAGGGTTCTGAAGAATCGAAGGAGGCTAAGGGCTTGGGCAAAGTCGCCTGGAGTCGGGGGGTGTGATCGGTCTTTGGTGTGGTCGGGAACCCCATTGAAATCCCCACCGACAATTGTTTGGCCCTCCACAAAGCTAGCGAGAGATGTGCCCAAGGAGTCATAGAAGTGTGACTGTCCAGTGTTGGGGGCGTATACTGAGATAAGGGTATATAGGTCTCCCATCAGGAGGCATTTGACCGCTGTAAATCGGCCTTCTGGGCATATTTTCGTTTCCAGAATCTGTGGGTTCAGGTCTTTCCTGAAGAGAATCGCCGTACCTCCTTATTTGTTTGCGCCAGAGGCGAAGAATTGGAGCGGGAATAACCGGGATCGGAGACGGGATACATCTGCCGGCAGCAGGTGAGTCTCTTGAAGCATGGCTATCGCTGCGTCTTTGTCCCGAAGTTTCAGTAGAATTGCCTTTCGCTTGTTGGGGAATTCAGGCCATTAACATTCAGGGAGAGGATCCGAAGCGTCTGAAGGTCCACTGAAGACTCACTCTCCGTTCCTTGGGTTAGGGGGGGGGGGTCATGGGGTGGTGGTTCAACTGCCATGTCTGTTAGGGAATCTCTTGATATCATCCTGCACTTGAGGTTTTAACGAGAAGCCCCAACGGGGGGCCGCAACTTTAACAGGGAGGTAGGCCGACATTGTAAGTACGGTCGTACCTACGGCCAACAGGGCCAACTGTCCCATCACGTATCGTGTACTGTGGGTTTCCAAGGAACAAGAGATGAAAAGTGTCCTTGGAGTGGGTATGAACCATGGGTACGGCCCGCTGCCACCGTGTTCAAGGTTGCTTAGCTCGAAATCTAGGTGGCGGGTCCTACTTTAGGCAGGGGCATCTGTGTCCAGGCTTACTTGCTGACGGAACCTGGGGCCGTGGAAGCGTCCCCGTTCATCTCTTTCTGGTGCTCCGCTGGGTTGACGACCATGGCGTGCGTTTGCGCTTCGGAGAGAGAAGCGGTCCAGAGTCTTCGGTCCCTTCTGGGATTGGCGTGGAAGGATCTCGGGGTAAGGTTGGGTGTAAGATTTTCTCAGCGTCTTCCAAGTGGCTGATTCGGCGTAGGGTGCCATTATATGTAAATTGGAGAGCTGTCGGAAATAGCCACCTGTAACGGATCTGTTGCTCCTGAAGGAACACTGTCAGAGGCCGAAGTGCTCTTCTTTTTTGGAGAGTAAGTGGTGAGAGGTCCTGGTATATTTGAAGTGAAGTGCTCTGAAAAGTGATCTCATCTCCTTGGGGACTGATCGCTGATATTGCCTCTTTCGTCGTGAAGAAGTGGACCCTGGTAATAACATCTGGGATGGGGTCTGAATCTGTCCCACGGCGCGGACGGAGTCTGTGGGTCCGGTCCAGCAGGAGTTGGGATTTGTCCAGGTCCGGGAGTAGGGCCTCAAAGAAGTTTCCCACGTAGTCCGCTAGCTTGTTGTCGGGGATAGAGGATGGGACGCCCCGAATGCGGAGGTTATTGCAGCGTGCCCTATTTTCAAGGTCTTCATGTTTGAACTCCAGGATCTCGTATTTGTGATGCAGGGAATCGATGGATTTTTGCACTTCCCCCAGTGTGGTAGCGTGTTCCTGAGAATGGTCCTCGATCTCTCCGAGCCTCTGTTCGAGTTCTGTAACCCTCTGATCCGTTTGATCAACTTTAGCGGTGAGTTCCGAAAGGCAGGCGCGAAACTCCGTTTTGATGTCCGCCATGAAGGCTATCAGGTCTCCTTTGGTGGCGAGGGCACCCCTGTCTTCTTGTGGCTTCTGTGGGGTCAGTTTAGGAGGATCCTGTTTCTTGGGTTTCTCCGGTGCAGTAAACATGGCGGAGATATCTGTGCCCTTGCTCACCTTCGTTTGCCTCGACATGCTGTTCGTATCAGGTGGTCTTGATTGAGAGAGTAGCAGCGAGGCCTAGGGCGGTGGGAGACTGCACACTGGGTGTATCTCGCCCTCGACCCCCGCTCTGGGCTAGATCTGGGCGAGTGGGCAAGGGCGCCCCAGGAAGCGTTGGTGTGGGGGAGGGTCTCAGTCAGGGAGAGTGCAGGATGGCCGATTGTTGCATGAGGGGGGGGGGGGTATGCCGCCACGGTGAGACCCACAGGCTACACGCCGGTGTGTTCTGGGTCATCTTGGTATGAATCGGATGATTCTGTTAGACTCCGCTCCCCCTCTCCAGCTCCTCAGTGTTCTAGGGACCCGCTACCGCCGGGTGCGGAGTGTGCTGCTGGGTTCCGTCCAGGCGGCCATCTTGGTTTCTTCGGTTGAAGACAGGGGAGAAGTTCAGCCGCTGAATTCTGGTAGAACGCTACCTCGGTCGAAGGCTATGTTTGGCCAGGTTGTGCCATGTCGGTTCCGGTCGCCTTAGATGGCATTGGCGACGCAGAAACCCGCTTAGAACCGCCGGAATTCGACGGCGGCAGCAGGCATCCCACGGGCGGCCTCAGAGGAGCGACCACATCGATGGCGCTCCAAGCCACGCCCCTCCCACTTCTTCATTTTAAAGGTACATTGTTCCGCCAGGCCGCCCTGTCTGCGTGGTAGAGCTAAAGGTGTTTTTAAATCCTTTTCCTACCTGTTGGGTTGGCCGCCCCTCTCTTTTAACATTGTCTTTCACCTTCTGCATCCACCTTTTCGAATCGTTAACCAAAGACTTGACTGCAGCTACAAGAACATTTTGCTCCTGGGCCCTTGCCCTGTACCACTGACTCCGGCACAGGCCTATTGACTCTAGCTACATTTGTTAGAACTGCCTCCTCTAGATTGCTTCTCAACTAGAACTGTGTTGGTGCACAAACGTCTTATAACCACCTTTTCCTTCACGCTTTTATAACCTGTGAAGTGCCGTTTTGCTTGGTTTTCATTTAAGTATTCCTTATGCTAAAATACTGCCTTGCCTAAACTGATTCACAAACTTATGGGAAGTGTTGCTAGGGTGTGTAAGAAGATATTTCTGTATAGCATGTGCTTTCCCTCCTTTGTGAGAAATTGCTAGAGTGCCATTTGTGTTTGGTTTTCACTGCCGTTTTGCTCAGTTTTCACTCTGGCTCAAACTTGTCTACAATTTAACTAGGGAGTTGTGTATACTTTCTTTGACCGAATTTTACTTGCTTAATAACTGAGATACATGTGTTTAACTAGAAGTGTGTAAAATAAATATATATATTTATTTCAATACCAAGCTTTAGTCAGTGTTTCCTTGTGCCCTAGTACTGAAGGCCTATTGTGTAAACCCTGAATACTGCTCATCTCCCTCTTGAGATAAGTCTGAATGCTTAGCCACAGCTACCAACTTAATCTTTGTGGTACAGATTGATACCAAAGGGGATTTATTGCTCATACCTGTAGTCTTAATCTTCTGTAGTGCTCCCTAAGGGAACTGCACAGGATTCTGCCTAACACACTGCGACTGTTCTCTTTTGAAACTGTTTTTATTTGTGGTTACTTCCGCACGCAGAGTGAGTGAATTGCAGGCACTTTCTGCCAAGCCACCCTTTACTGTTTTCCATAAGGACAGGGTTGTCCTGCAGGTGCAACCTTCTTTTCTTCCGAATGTTGTCTGAATTTCATTTGATCCAGAAGGTGATTCTTCCGGCTTTTTATCCTCCTCCGCATCCTGGTAAGGAAGAGGAGAGGCTCCATAGGGTGGCTCCTAGGAGAGCTTTGAGCTTTTATCTTTTACGGATGTCCCGGGTCAGAGTGGATCAGCTCTTTGTAGGTTATGCTGGACACTGCTTGGGTCAGGCTATTTCCAAACAGACCTTGTCCCGATGGATTTCTTGACTAATACTGACTGCTACCGTCTGGCGGGGAAGGACCCTCCAATAGGCTTATGGGCTCACTCTACTAGGGGTGTGGCTGCCTCCACTGCTCTACAATGGGGTGTTCCTATTCAAAATATTTGTGAAGCAGCCACTTGGGCCTTTGTCCATACTTTTGTGAAACACTATTCCCTGGACTCCATCCATGGGCAGGATTTGGCCTTTGGTAAGGCAGTCCTCTATTCAGCCATTTAATTGAGAACTCTAAATTTCACATTCTAAATTCTTTCCCTTCTCCATAGTGTAGTACTGCTTTGGGAGTCTGTCATAGATGTGTAATATGTCAGAGGACACAATCCCTTCAAAGAACAAGTTACTTATCGAACTGGTAACGTTCTTTTGATGGGATGTTCCTCCGACATATTCCACATTGCCCTCCCAGCCTGCCCCTCTGAAGAATTTCCTCTGTGATTACAGCTTCCATTTCCGCAAGGCTGTAGGCAGTTATACTGGCAGGACACTGGTGTTACACGTTCGGGGGGAAAAAACTAAACTAAGGCAACGGGTGCCGTGCGTCCTGTATATAACATCCGGTGATGACCCTCGACGGAGGCCCTCGAGGGACATCGATCAACACCATCGATGCAGGACGCCCTCTGCTGAAAAGTTTCTGAAGTGCACAGCTGTGGACATTACTTGTAATAGATGAGGAATACGTTGAAGGAACATCCAGTCGAAAGAACGTTACCAGTTTGGTAAGTAACTTCTTCATCTCACTGGTACCCTTATGCTTTCAACCAAAGGTTATTTGGACTGATCTTGGAGCCCGTCTGAGTGCAAGCGATGGACAGGATGTACAGGGGTGACACCATATTTCTACATCAACTATAGGCTTATGTTATTTGAATACAAGCTTTATGTAGTATTGGTCTAATGTTCCACTCTGCTGAATGTGAACTGTATAATTAATCATTCCTGTTATGTTTGTTCTTTGGTTTTTGTTCTTTGGTTCTGTTGTCTCCTACATGACTAAGGGTGTAAAAAAGAGACTAATAGAAGGATTTTCCTAGTTGTTCGGGTTCAGGGTCAATAGAAACCTTGCTTTCAGGGCTTCTCTGTATATCTCCTGATTCTCTAAGGGATTAACAGTATGGCACAGGGAAGTTGGGTGGGGGGGAGAGGCAGGAGAAAAGGTAACGGCAGCATACAGCAATGTAAAATAAGTGATTGTCCATAGAATTATTAGTAAAAATGTATTCTTGACATATCTGCTTTCACTTCTCAGAGGTGGTCTGGTCCAGAGAGGTTGCTGGCTTTGGACGAGCTCATTGACCGATGCGAGCCATCTCAGATCAAGTATATGATGCAAGTCATTGAGCCACAGTTCCAAAGGGACTTCATCTCCTTATTACCCAAAGAGGTGAGTGCATGTTATTGTTGTGTATGGCCTCCTTTGAAAGCAGTTTGACAGGAGCGCTTAATCCAAACCAGGTTCTTCACCAGGTGATGTCACACCAGTGTGTAATGATTGTGCTCAGTCCGATATTCAAAGGTAAGAGGCCCCCCTAACTCCCGGGGTCTGTGAAGACTGGCGGGGCGTAGGGAAGAACTGATGCATCAGTGCCTTGCACAGCCTCTTGTACATCTCGTCATATAATAGGCAGGGTTGGATACCATGCTGGTGCTTGCACTGGTAATCATCTGCCTTACTGTACAGACCGTGCATTAATATGTCCTGCCCTGACCGGGTGGAGGGAGGCCAATTATTTTGTTTGGGGTTGGTTTTGGGGAGAGAGTGTTGGGAGAATTCTCATTTCTTTGCTAATTCCCTTAAACCTTGGAGAACCCCTGCTCTTTTGCTGGATTTTAGGACTTTTAATTTCTGCCCTGGAGTGAGTGAGACCTTTTTCTCACTCATGTATTTTTGGTCTGATTTGGACTCTGTGTTTTCTTTGTTTTTGGAGTCTGACAAACTCCATAGGCATCTCCCTTTTGTATTGTGACACACAGCACCTTCAGACGGTTGCCTGAGTCGCTCAGAGAAGCGATCATAATACCGCTCCCCAAACCTAATAAAACCAGGGCATAGCTGTGGCTCATACAGGCCATTATCGATGCTGAACCAGGACGGCAAGATATTGACGGCTGTCCTGGCAAACAGATTGCGGAAAGTAATTGGTAAATTAATACATCCAGACCAAACGGGCTATGTCCCGAACTGGAATATAACTCACAACCACCGGGTGGTAGAATGGGGGTGTAACAATGGAGGGGAAATGGCGGTTGTGTCTTTAGACGCTGTAAAAGCTTTCGACTCGGTTAGGTGGCCGTGGCTGTTGGCGGCCCTGAAGGAGTATGGGGTGGGGCTGGGCTATATCAGGTGGGCGAAGATGCTGTATAGTGAGCCGCTAGCCAGGGTTCGAACGGGAGCGGTGATATCTGAGAGATGGCAACTTAGTAGGGGCACTAGACAGGGGTGCCCCTGGTCCCCGATGTTGTACATTTTTGCTCTGGAGCCTCTGTCGATATACCTCAGGCAACAATATGAAACGATAGGTATTGAGGTGGGGGGGGAAAGACACCTGGTATCCCTATATGCGGACGATTTGTTATTATATTTGAGATACCCAGAAGAAAATCTTCAGTATATTCTGGAGGTGATGGAGAGGTATGCGGGGCTGTCCGGCATAGCGGTAAATCCCCAAAAATCTAGCATATTCCCATTGGGTAGTTATAAGGGAACCCCTGTAGAAAGATTACCAGTGTTGTCAATACCATGGACGGTTAGTTCCTTCTGCTAAATGGAATAGATGTGTATAATAAGGCGGAAGAGGAACATAGACATAATACTGAGATAGCTATTGAAAAAGTCCGTAAATCTATGAAGTTTTGGGAGAAGCTGCCCTTAGCAATGATGGGGCAAGGGGCGATGCTTAAGATGGTGGTCCTGCCTAGGCTTCTGCATTATTTCAGTAATATTCCATATATAATTCCCAAGAGGTTTTTTGTAAAACTGAACGGACTGTGTAGAGACTTCCTGTGGCATGGGACCCGGAACAGTGGCGCTATGGAAGTTGCAGAATTTCCATCAAAGGGGGGATCAAACTGCCTAATTTTGAGGCTTATTATGTAGCGGGTCAATTACAATATGTGGCCACATGGCTCTCCGATGAAACGACCCCTGAATTTAGGTTGTTTGGGCGAGACTGTACCCCGTTCTACTTGAAGGAAATTATCTGTTTTCCCGAGTCAGAAATGAAGGAGCGCCCGGAGATGATGATGCTAGGGTGGAAAATGTGGCGCTGAGCATGCCGGATGATGGGGGACCCGCTTCCGTGTTCCCCGCAAGTACCGCTGGTTGCTTTGGCAGGGGGTGGCAAGCAACTAAGGGCGATTGACAGATCCTACTGGGAGTCGGTCGGGCTGGTAACGTTAGGGGATATCTGGCAAGAGGGGACCATCAAGGATTTTGAAGGACTAGGGGAAGAGGCGGGATTGCATGGGGGCCAATATGTTACGTATCACAGGTTGGTGCAGAAAATTCGGAAAATGTGGCCTGAGACAGTATTGGCGGAAGAACCAGATGCCATTATGGGAACGATATATGACATAGCGGAGGGAGGGCATGAGATTTCGAGATTGTATGAAATGGTAATGACTAAGGTTGGGAAAGAATTGACGCATTTGAGATTGGATTGGGAAGCGGAGGTGGGAGCTCAGATGGATGATGGGATGTGGGAGCGTGCCCTAGGATACCATAAAGTATCAAGGAATACCCGATTGAAGCAAATTCAACTGTATGTAACGCATAGAGCATATATGACCCCTCTGAGGATATCTAAGTTTAGAAATGCTGGGAGACAGGCAAGCCCTAAGTGCGATGTGGAGAACGCTGACATGACACATATGTTTTGGTCATGCCCAGTAATCGAGTGTTTCTGGAGAGGAGTGGCACAAAAACGAGCTGGAAAAGGGGTCACACTCGTCATAGACACGGCCTGGGCCTGCCTGCTGGGAGGGTTTCCCAGGTCACGGAAGCTTAAACATGTTGGGAAGTTGAAAGACTTGGTATATGTGCTTGCAAAGCGGAGGATTGCTATGGGATGGAAAAAGTGTCACGAACCACGGGTGGAGGTGTGGTGGAGGGAATTGCAGAAATGGGCGGACGCTGAAACTGTGGTATGGCAGGAGGCAAGTAGCATGTATGGGGAGGAAGAAGTGGGTACCCTGATGGCATGGAAATCATTAATAGCTGAACTATTTGGAACAACATTGGATCCAGCGGAATCCGAGGAAAGCGATACCCTGCCTCATGCAGCGGATACGGAGTGTGGAGGACAAACAGGCTCATAATGGGGGGGTGGGATTGCGGGGGCAGTGGTCAAAGACTGACTGATCATGTGTTGGTTGAGAATTGCACTGCGTATTTGGTTGTATTTTTTTTTTTGTTTTGTATAAATGTAATAAAATTCTTTAAAAAAAATAGATGTGAAGTCATATCACTGCAATGTGGTCTCATCGAAGCAGGGGTGCCAGAGAGCGCACTGGGCAGGGGCAGTACAGCATAGATTGTATTCAGCGTCAGGAGGATAGTTGGTAGCCTTGTTGCTTGCCTGACTTCAGCATTTACTGCTTTTTATATCAGGTGAATGACATGATAAGGCTATGTTTGAACTATAGGTTCTGCAGTAGTGGCTCTCGGGTAGATTTCCGGTATGCAATGGTGGAATGTGGATTAGTATCAGCGGCGGTAGAGTTGGTAAGAGCAAGTCCTGTCGCATTTTCTGTAAGAGGGGCAGATTGAGCTTGGGACTGCGGATTTGGCGGAAAGGCAGAGGTTTGTATCTCCTGGGGCAAGGGTGCTATGCTTCCTTGTGGGAAGATAGTGATTAGGCTTGGTTATGGCGCAGCTGAGCTATGGTCCCAAGGATGAT